>NC_056733.1:580205105-580805105 GCF_019279795.1 Protopterus annectens | reverse complement strand
TGTCCCCAGGTTTGTGATGATCAGGTCAAGTATATTATTTCCCCTTGTGGGGGAGGTGACTAGTTGTTCCATCGCATTTGAGTTGATGAATTCCAGGAACCTTTGGGCTAGGGTGTTGGGGCCTGAATAATGCACCCAGTCTATGTTTGGGTAGTTGAAGTCTCCCAATATGATGGTATTTGGCGAGAGATTCATATCCTCCAGTGTCTTCAGGAAGGCTGAATGGAGTTCCTGAGATTGCGAGGGTGGTCTGTAGCATGCTACAAGTTGTATAGCAGTTTTGCCTACAGTTAGTTGCACATGGATGGTCTCCGATGCTTTGTGCATTGCCACTAACCTGGAGGTGTGGGTGTCTTTAATGAATATGGACACTCCTCCTTTTGTGGTTCGGCCCAGGTTTTGGGGCCGAAATGCATGATACGAGGTATAACCTGGTAGGGCTGGGGTGCTCTCAGGAGCCTTGAACCAGGTTTCAGTTACTGCACAGACATCGATGCTCTCCATACTGAGGAGTGCTTCGAGAGCCTGCATCTTGAGATTTAGACTTCTGGCATTGAGCAGCATTACCCTTAGTTTTTTTCCTTTATTGTTTTCTAAGGTGGTAGGTTTGTCTTTTGAGCCTTGCCTAAAAAAGGCACTATAGGGGTGGCAAGAGCCTTAGCCAATATCTGGAAGCCCAGTTTGTCCAGCATGTCATCCCAAGCAGACAGACATTGGATCCCCCTAGAATGACACCAGTAATTGAGCCAGTTATTAAAGCTGATCATCTTGTCTTTGTATTGTGGTATCATTCTTGGTGAGGGCAGGATGCTGCTCAGGGTCAGGGTCATACTGGCTTGGGCTACATAATCAGAGAGCTCCTCTATGTCTCTTTTCATGTAGTCCAAGGAGGTACGTCTCAGGTCATTCACGCCAGCATGAACAATGACGGAGTCATATTTGTACTTGCTTTGGAGTGACCTGAGTGCTTGTGTTATGTGGCGAATCCTAGCTCCCGACAGGCAGCTCACCGTTACTGTTTGTTCAGCCTGGTAAGCGGGACGTCATTGTGTCTGACTATAGAGTCACATATTACTAGTGTATCAGGCATGGTGTTTCGCCTTAAGGGCTGCGATTGTTTGGCACACTGACTTTGTATACTATGTGTTGCTTGTGCAGAGTTTTGAGGTGGTGTTTTCTTGGATGTCTGCTTTGGGAGCCTCTGTTGTTTTGGTAAGTTTTTTATTAGAGCCTCCAAGTATGTCTTTGTGTTACTGTGTGTTTGGTTTGCAGTTGTGGTTGGCTTATTTGAGACTGGGTTTGTTGTGTGTGTGGTTACCTTCTCCTCCTGTCTGGTCTTGCTAGTCCTGTGTTGAGAGAGTTCAGCCTCCAGTTTGGCTATATAGTTGCATCTCTCACATGTATTTGTTGGGAGGAGGAGATGGTTGTCTGTGTACATGAGACAATTGTAACATTGTCTCAGGATTCCCAGATTAACCAGCTGAACTGGAGAGGACGTCAGTAATATACCACTCGACATGCCAGAATAGTATAAGGGGGTGATGTGTAACTGGGTCAGAGAGAGGACTTTGAAGGGAAGTGGGTATTAGCACGGGCTGTTGGTGGATGTAGTGCTTACGTTAGTTTAAGGGTGCTTCACTTAAAAGAAAGGTTTTAGGAGCAAGTGCTAGGCTTATGATAAAGAGAATAGACTGATTTTGTTGAAAGTAGAGCTTTCTTAAGGGAAAAATTGAAGTGCAGACTTGGAGCCAGGAATAGTTTAAGCCTGTTTAACTGGCGCTGCGCTATGCGCACAATCACGCAAAGCCGCACAAATGCGGATTTTAAACAGGGAACTTCAAAAGAGCTGGAAATGGTCCAAAATGACCAATTACTACAAGCTCTTGTGCTGAGGTCACTCCTTCAGGGACAGATAGGCCGCTCAAGGCTCCCCACTCCCACTGGTTAACAAAAAAAACTTCCTTCTATCCAAGTAAGGCAATGGACAACACAGGAACTACACTACAGTCCAGAATACAGCAAAGCCTGTATACTGGTCTAAACTAGTCGAGAAAGGCGGGAAAACAAGGATATATTTTTGTTTTTTAAGTTAAAAAGTACACAGAAATGCAGGAAAAACAGTAATAAATCACTTACACAGGCTAGCTCACTTTAGTGGGTAGCCTCAACAGTTAAATTTAACAACAAACGTTCGACCAAATGTAACTTTAAGTGCAGATAATGTACAATGCAAAAAACAGATAATAAAGCAGTATAAACTTGTTCAAAGTAAGAAAAGGAAGGTCTTTCAGGTAAAAACAGCAAAAAAATACTTAGATCAGGAAAGTAGTCGCTTTTCTCAGTTCTCTGCTGCTAGCACCACTCTGCAGGACCACGAGGAGCTGTTTCTTCTTGAGCATTTGTACTTTCCCTTATGTAAAGAATACTGCAACAGTGATATGGAAGGATATAGTACATTTGTGTAAAATCTCACCCTAACAGTAGATGTCCTTCTTTTCACTGGTGCACTATTTGTTCCCTCCCTTCTCCCCCTTCTGCTCATCCCTATTCTGTTGCCTTCCTGGGGATTTCTTTTTTCCCCTTCTGGATGCACATGTTCCTCCTGGTGTCTAGAGATATTTTGTTCCTCCTGGGACTTCTCAAATCTGCGGTGTGTATGTCCGTACGTCATCTTTATGCCCTGTGCCTTGCACGGAGATGTCTATAAATTCAAAAGGCTTTGGTATACTGGCCGAACTTTGGGCTATCCTTGGCAGACAGTCCCTAGCAAACCTAACAAATTCAGTTCAGCTATATGGCTTCTTTCAATCTATCAAGACTCCCACTAGAATAAACAAGGCCACATGTAAAGAATCCATCCTAGACTGGATTCTAACATCCACCCCAAACAACGTTGCCACAAGTGGTGGTCACCAGCTAAGCTACATTATCAGACACCCCAAACAGCCCCACAAGGTTCATCTCTGTAACACAGTCAAAAACATCAGTAACTTTAGTAAAGAAACTTTTACTTCCAAATTGCTCCAAATCAAATGGACTGCACTTAACTTGCCAGTGATAAAGCAGGAGACACAATTAATACATTTCTGAATAGCCTAGTAGAGGAAACACCATTAAAAAACAAGAGAGTTCAAAACAAACCAGTTCCTTGGTTAACTAAAAAAAAAAAAAAAAGCAATTCTTTCAACTTGAAGATAAAGCCTAAAAGTCATGGCTACAAACCAAGTCTCAAACGTTTCTGCAACAAATATAGGCAGTTAAGGAAGCATAGCAAACAATGCATGAAACAGGACAAAAAAAAAGCTTATTACAGCAACACCCAAAATTCATCATCATACAATTCTGAAAACTTCTGGAAATTCATAAATACATTGTTGTGTACTGGAAAATCAACCCAGTCCAGCCCATCCCCAGCCAGTAACTTCCAAAGCATTGTTTCAAGGTTTAATTCACTTTATTTAAATAGAGTAAAATCCTTCCTACAAAACAAAACTACTATAAATCCAGCCATCCCACACCAATCAGTGAAGCCAAAACAGACTTTCACACTCACTCCAGTGTCAACATCTACAATTAAAAAATGCCTGCGCTCCCTTCAGTCAACAACCTCTGCCCCTCAACTTCCATCTGAATACCTTAAATTCATTGCAGATAGCTTTGCATAACCTGTCTCGATTCTAATGAACTGCTCTAACCAAGAAAAACATGTACTCACCTTATAGAAAAAAAATCCTTTGTAATGCTCACGCTAGCATAAAGGCAGCTCATCAGCCAAGCTCACAAACTATAGACCAGTCACCATTCTCACACTTGATATACTAAATCACAATATAAATTTAGGTCTGCTGGCCTCAAGACATATTTCTGGATCTGTCCAAGATATTCAACACAGTCAGTCATCAAATTTAACTAAATTATCTTGCTTTGGGCTATCACCCTCCTCACTTAAGGTTTCTTCGATGTATCACTATTAGGTCCCAAGCAGTGAAATAGCAGCATGATTTCTCCTGTTTCCTTCCTATATCCATTGGAGTCCCACAAGGCTCCATTCTAGAACCAAAATCAAAAGCCTAAATAGAGGAGCAAAAGAGGCCACCATAGTACAATACTTGGTCAGTTCCACTCTGCAGTGTTCTTCTAGGACACTACCCATGCTCAAAAGACTCACCCATGAAATCCTTCTCCATAGAAGCTTGGTTCAGCAACTCACAACTCCTCTGGAATCACAAAAAATATATAAACAACTACTTTTCACACACCCCTCCCCAAAAAAATACCTTTAATATATACTATCATCCAACAAGACCAATATAGATCTGGTATGCCATACCAAACTACTAGGTATGATTATAGATGACACCTGAAATTTAGTCTGCGCTTTCAACAAGCCATAAAGAAGACACACCAAAGCCAGACTGCCTCTGTAAAGTAAAACACTACCATACTAACTGCTAGACAAATGTAGCCACTTTGTTTCTACTTGCAGCCCTATTGTATGTCTCTGCTGTCCTAACCAAACTCAACTCATCTCTGTCAGCCAAAGTAGAACAATGCTACATTAAAATAGCCAAATTTGCAAACAGCCAACATCATAGATCACATCACTGCCTCACTCTACAACAACTAAACTGGCTTAAGCTAAATAATTCCCTGTTGTATTCACAATTGATTACATCCTTCAAACTACTGCACAGTCCTGAAAAATTCCCATCTGTTTACTCCTTCATTCAGCCTTGTACTACAATGAGACCTTGTTGCTCTGCTGACAAATCATTACTCTCCATAACCTCACCTAACAACAATGCAGGATACACCTTGTATTCACATTGCACTGCTAATAGCTGGCATACCATACCACTTCACTTAAGTACAGTCTGCAATCTGAAAGACTTTAAATGCCAACCAAAGCAACACCTGATAGATAAAAGGCTCTGCACCTGCACTACCCCTGATTAAACTGGTACTAATATAGCTATATGAATTTGTTCTGTAATTCTCTACTGCACAAAACGTAATTCACTGTAATCACAATTTTCTCTCCTCTGTCATCTCGCCTCCTTTGTTTTTCATGTGCCTCCTCCTCTCCTTCCTTTTTTTGGCTTCTGTAACTCTCTATCTGATCTTTCTGTGTCCTAGATTTTGAACAAGTCTTTATAGTAACAGATCTTCCAAGATAGCTACACATTGAGTATCAGCTTAATTCTAGCTCTTCCAGTGTGAAAACAGAAACTCAGCAGAGAAAGCCAGTAGGCATGTGTTTATGGGTAAATTTCAGTAGCTGGCTAAAGAAATACAGAGGACCTGGAAAAATCAGCTACAAAAAGTGAGGAAGAAACACTGACTGCAGAAAGTTCTGCAGCTGTTCAGCAAAAAGCAGTGCAACCTCCAGGCATGAATTCCAGTAACATACAGGAATATACAAGACAACTGTACACGGACCTGGTTAAAATAAACAAAACACTGATGGAATATATCAACACAAATCACACAAGACTGGAAAAATGGAAGAAGCTTTAAACAAATATTTAGATGAGGTGATAAAGCTGCAAAAATCAGAGGTAGAAATGAAGAAAAGGCTGACTGACTGTGAGACTACTCAGGAAGAGATGTTTCAAAAATAATAGAATTAAAAGGACAGAGCACATAGGGAAAACTGAGATTTTCAGCTGTACCAGAGAAGCTGGAAGAACAGAATGCATTAATTTTATGAAAAGACAAATAAGCAACTGGACTGGTATTCCACAGCAAGAAATGTTAGTTGGAAGGGGTACATAATGTGTTTGCTCCAAACATGGCTATGAGAAAGCAACCTAGGCCTCTAATAGAAAAGATGCCATCCTACCAGCAGATGAGTTGATTTTGACAAAACTGTGGCAGAAGGACAAAGTACTAAAAGTGGGAGACAGCAGAGTGTTTGTGGAGAATGATTACTCATTGTACACCAGGCAGAAGTAAAGCAAATTTATTCCACTTTTCAGGGAATGTCAGGATGCAGGTGTGAGATTCAAACTGCTGTAGCCAGCTGTCTTCAAAGTATTCTTTCCTGGAGGGACAAAATCATTTTTCATGTTATGGAGGAAATACAAAAGTTGGTGCAGCAAAAGTGAGCTGCGAAATAGAAAGAGATTGCTTGTTCTTCTGGTAATAAAGACTGCTGAGACACTGTACCTGTGAAACTTTTTCCAATGTTTCAATGTAAAATGTTGGAGTGAAGGAAGGGAGCACGAGAGTTGACTTAGAATAATTGAGACTACATTGGAAATGAAGCAGGGACAGGATTTGGGAGATGGAGATGAACAGTAATAAACCAGTAACTTAATGTGGGAATACAATGCAGTAGTTATATGTGTGAAATATGACAGAACAAGAAAATCTGGAAATATTGGACATTTTCAGAATTTGTTGGACTTGTGGGGGACTGTAAAGCATATGCCCTAATTTGTCAATGTTCAAAAATGCTTTGGGGAGGGGAAGAGGAGGGAGAAAGTTAACTGTAAGTAAAGAATTGTTTTTCTTACTAGCACTATTTTTGTAGTGTATGGTTTTCTTTGCATGCTATAAGGTAAAGTTTTCTCAGTTATTTTAAGTCTAATGGGGATTGTAAGCAGGTGCTGCTGTTCTTTTTTTTTCTGTTCTTTCTCCCTTCTGTCTTTCTTCTTGTTTAGTTTTAAGAAGTGTAAGCAATGCAAGGGAAAAAGCCAGGTTAAAAGAGCATGACAAAAGAAAAATTAATGTATTTTTTTCTCATTCTTACATGGGGAAATAACTGGATTACGGACCATGGATTGATTTAGTAACATTTTAAGAGTAAGCAAGTAAATGAAAAAGAATATTGAATATTATGAGTCTTTCTTCAAGCAAAATTTCCATGGAAACAGTCCGATAAGGAGAAACTGGCTGCCCTGTTCTCATGTCTCCATGGTGACAATCTGATAAAGCGAAACTAGCTACAGTCTGGTGGAGAGTGATTGGCTGAAGGGGAAAAATGAGAAGAGAAATTGGCTAGGGCATAATGTTTTGTGAAAACATTCAGTTGTTTTCCCAGCTGGGAGAGCTAGAAAGAAAAGACAAAACCAATTAGCACTTATTAGGAGCACAGGCTGCACCATGCATCTTAGCATGTTTAACCTGCCTTTTAGGTTAACTCAGGTCTATGAGTGTGGCTGTCCGTTTGGGACTTTTGTCCCTTTTAGGAGGGTAAAAGTTCAGTATTTGAAGATGTACATAGTTTTGTGTGTTAGTATTAAGTTAATAGGTTGTGGAGGTATTGGGGGATGAGCTTGTTATTTATTTATTTATTTTGAGGGCTTTCAATAAAAGAAAAAGTTTTGTAAGATGTGACATAGGCTCCAATGGATATGACAAGAAACAACTGTATAAAAGTTCAGACTGTTAGACAGTGTATTCAACACAAAAGCTGAAACTAGACATGCAACAAAAAAGTGTTATGCAATTCACCATAGACTGCTCTCAAAACCTGACATTTTCTTTCAACATCCCCAAACCAAACATCACTCCTTCCACAAGCTTGGTTTTCTTTGGGTCTTTATTAGATTCCAGCAACTAGATTCCAGCAACCAGAGACCCTATCTCCCTCCAGACAGTGTGAAATATCTGACTCAGTACTTCCAACAGATGTTTGTAGAGACAATGGTTACAGTCAGAGAATTCCTCAGGGCTCTAGGATTCTTCAACTCCACTGTTCTGATGGTCTCCCTTGCCATACTGCACATGAGAAAACTCCTGTTACCAAAGAAACACCTGGAACCAGGATTCACAATCATCGTAGGAGATGACCCATCTGTCCTATCCTATATTTCCAAAGAGATAAAATGTTGGTAAGACTGAACCAGGTGGTGCCCTTTAAACATGACCCCTAAAATCAGACACTAAACTGTGATGCTTCACACCTGCTTGTGGGGTACTCTGAACAGGTCTTAAAATACAAGGAATATGGGATACTGCTCAAAGGAAGAGGTATATACATATAACAGAAATGAAGGCACTAATTCTAGCTCTCAGAATCTTGAATCCCATCTAGAAAGAGGGCTTTGCAAGTTATTAGGGACAACACTGCTGTAATGCAATGTGATATGTCATCAGGTAAAGTATGTACTCATTCTTACCCCCCTGTAGTGACTCTGCATTACTGTTTTGGAGGTAACCCTTCTGTCATTGATTGAGCCAAAGGGCAGTCTGCTTCCCATACAAGTTGAACTTGATGACGAGACAACTAGGCAGATCAGCTGCAGATCAATACAAATGGATGCTACTCCATGATGTTTTTCTTCAGATTGTTCACAAGTGACGTGACCCAGAACCTTTCAGCCTCTGGACAGCAAAGTCCAACTACTACATGTATTTTTAATGCGGGAATCATCAGGCATACTCCACTGTAAGGTGTAAATGTGTGTGGTCCTTCACCCCGCTCCCACCATAGCATGTGTCCTGGAAGAGCTGACTGATTTTTTTTGTGTGTTAGTTCAATCCCACCCCCTCATTGTATCTAATTTGGAAAATGGCTATTTACTACATCACCTCGGCTAGGAGGATTTCAGAATCACTTCCTTAGACACAGACAACAACCTAGATAATGCTTAAATAAAAGCAAGTGTATTAGAACTGTGACAGGTACATTAGCACAGTGTGGCCTTCTGAGGGGGTGAGACGGAGAGGCTGTTCCTGAAGCAACACAGCAAACAGATGTCCTTCAAGGATGCATCTGCAGTTATCACATATGGGTTGTCCTGCCTCAGGCAGCCCTTCGGTCGGCCGGATTCCAAAGTCTTGGTCCGGCCGGCTGAAGTCGCCCCTTCCCGACGCCAGAGCTTGGGGTAAAAAGCCAGCCGACGCCATCTTCCTCAGCCTTTCTTGCCGCGTGGTGCCCGAAGCAGAAGCAGTTCGCAAGTGCCGGTCGGCCAGCTCCTGTAATTCAGCTAAACCGAAGACTTCAAAGCTAAGTACCCTGCTGGGGACTCTTTTCTTGCCTCAGCCGATGTCAGATAAAATTAATAATTGCTTAACTTGTGGGAAACAAATACCTCATAAGGATTTCCACTTACTGCCTACCTTGCCTAGGCCCAGACCACGGCGTCTGACTGTTCCGCTTGTGTGCTTCTTCAACCGACGACTCTAAGACGCCGGTCGGAGTTTGCAGAGGAATTTTTTGGGACTAGTTTTGCTTACAAAATGCCGTCGGAGACTCCGACTTCACATTTAATAAAGAAACGGAAGGACAAGGACCGACGTCTGCGGTTTCAGCTGAAACCACGGCCAGGCCTACTGTGAGTGTCTCGGTTTCGGCTGAAACCGAGTCCTTGGTACTACCATCCACCGAAACCGTACAACCGACAACCTCGGCCCCGGAGGCCACTACTGTCTCGGTTGTTGAATCTCCTTTGGAATCTGGTGTCCAGGAACCTTCCGACACCATTCCCTTAGACAAAACTCCACCAGCACGTGGTGCAGCCAGGCCTCCTGCATCCATGTCTATTAAGGCATTCTCTAGGGCTAAAGCTGCTAAACACTCTAAATCTATGCCTCCCAGGGTTATCCCTCAGGGACCCACTACAGGTTTTCAGATCCTTAGTCTAGCAGAGGACCTTATTTCATTAATTAGGGGCTCTCAGCCTCATCTGGACAGGGGCTCTCAACCTCCCACAGAAAAAAGGCCCAGGGTTGAGCCCTCTGATCCCCTCTCCTCAGATGAGGCCTCTGATGGCTCTGCCCTCTCGGACTACCAGGAGGAGGCTTTTCGACCTACGAGGATTCAGATGCAGAGGAATCTATCCCTTGGCCTCCCCTCCTGAAGAACTGTCTTTGGGAAACTCTGCACACTATGAGGGAGCATTTCCAATGGCAGGGCCAGGAATTCTCTGATTCCAGGAAGAGATTAAGGACCTTCTTGCATTTGCCTCGGCATAGACCTGTGGCTATTCCCCCTGTTTTGAATGTCATTGATGATGTGTACTCTGAATCTAGCACAACCCCTGACACTCTCCCTCCGGCTCCTGCCAAACCCGATAGGTACTACAGGGTCCCGGAATCACATCTTTTCCTTTACCAGGCCCACTCTGCTGATCCAGAAACTATTTCCCAGGGCCCTAAAGGGGTTGCAGCTGTCACTACAAAAAATCCACTCCCCTCTGAAAGGGAGTCCAGGGCTTTAAGTTGGGAGCTTGGGGTAAAAAAGTGTATACTTCTGCTACCCTTTCTATAAGGGCTTTAAACTGTCAATTTCATATGATACAGTACCAAGAATATTTGTTAGATGAATTGCATAAAAAGCTGTCTTCACCTGAACCCCTAGATCGCAAATCACTTCAGGATCTGGTACATAACTCCCAACAGGTTAGCAACCATTTCTTGCAGTGTGGTTATGATGCATTGGAAGCTTCATGTAGGTCAGCTATGACAGGTGCAGTCATATGTAGGCATGCTTGGCTGAAGGAACAATCTCTGCCAGACCATGTTAAAGCAAAGCTTCTGGATGCTCCACTGGAAAAGCAAAAGTTATTTGGCTCCACTGCTCAGGAGGTCTTAAAGAAATTTGAAGAAAAGGCAAAATCTGTACAAACAGTCAAAGATTTTATGCAAGTCCAACTACCAAGATTCAGCAGAAATTGGCCTTCCAAGAACTGGTCCTTTCCAGACACAGACAGATTTCAGAGAGGCAAGAACAGGCGTGCCAGAGGTAAAGGGCAAGCTAGAGGCTCCTACAGAGGACGTCAATGGCAGCCTCCCAACCAGAGAGGTAGTGCAGGGCCTACAACTGCTGCACAAGGACAGACTCAATGACTTTATTTTTGACCGCCAACCAGGGCTCAATTGAAGCACCTTTGGAAAGCTTTCTTATTTTCAGAAAATTGGCACATTATTACAAGGGACAAATGGACACTACAAATAATAGACAAAGGATACAGGTTCCATTACCACACATTACCAAAAAGAAAAGGCATGCCAGACCTGCCACCAAATCAAAGGGCAGAGGCTTTGAAACAAATCTCCAACTTAATGAAAATGAAAGCAATAGAAAAGGTTCCTCTTGCAGAACAAGGCCAAGGATTTTATTCCAGACTCTTCCTTGTTCCAAGAAAAGAAAAGCAATGGAGGCCTATTCTCGACTTGTCCGCACTAAATACTTATCTCATTGTGCCAAAATTCAAAATGCTGACTGTACAGCAACTCCTTCCCATAGTGGGCAAGGGGTCTTGGCTGGTAACTCTGGACCTCAAGGAGGCATACCTGCATGTCCCTATCAGACAAAGCTGCAGTAGACACCTCAGATTTCGTGCAGGTTCAGAACATTATCAATTCTCAGCATTGCCCTTTGGCTTATCTACTGCGCCCAGAGTATTCACGAAATGCCTGGCATCAGTAGTTGCACACTGCAGACTTCAGGGGATGCAGATATACCCGTACCTGGACGACTGCCTTATACAAGCGGACAGCAAACAAATTTTGGTAAAACACTTGAATTATGCCATCTATCTTCTTCAGGCCTTGGGATATACAGTCAACATTGACAAGTCAAGACTGGTACCATCCCAAAGAATAACTTTTCTGGGTGCGGATCTAGACACAACCACCCAAATGGCTTTCCTCACAGAAGAAAAACAAAACCAACTACCGGATTACTTCAAAAACCTGTCAAGACAAACTCAGCTGACTGCAAGGAAAATCCTGCAGGCCCTGGGTTACATGGCTTCTTGCATTCTTCTGATTCCTCATGCAAGGCTACATATGAGGAAACTCCAATGGTACCTAAGGAGTTTATGGACTCAGCACAGTCACAGCTTGGAAACTTTGATACCACTCATCCCATGCCTTCAAAGGGAATTTCTGTGGTGGGCTCAAGCAAGCCAGTCAAACAGGGGTTTGCCCTTCAGCAAATCAATAGCCAGCCAAACCATTACAACGGACGCTTCAGACCACGGATGGGGAGCGCACATGGAGGGCAGATGCATTCAAGGGCTATGGTCACAAAAAGAGCTACGCATGCACATAAACCAAAAGGAAATGCTGGCAGTGATACATGCAATCGAGGCCTTCAAGTTATTTCTACATCAAGGCCACCTGCTAATAAGGACAGACAACACTACAGTTATGTGGTACATAAACAAGCAGGAGGCACCCATTCCTACCCTCTTTGCAGACTGGCAATGAATCTATGGGAACTTTCCTTGACTCTCAATATACAACTGCAATCCCAGTTTGTACCAGGAAAGGACAATATACTGGCGGACAGCTTAAGCAGGAACATCATGGATGCACGAATGGATGCTGCACCCAGACATCTTCCATCAGATAACACAATCATGGGGGAGACCGGACATAGACCTCTTTGCCTCCCCACACAATCATCAGCTGGAGAATTTCTGCTCAAGGACATACCACCCACAAGCATGGAAAGTGGACGCACTCTCCTTCAGCTGGAGAACTCTAACAGTGTATGCATTCCCACCTCTTCCATTAATGACCAAGGTCTTACTGAAGATCAGGGCAGAGCAGCCAAGAGTGATTCTGATAGCTCCGGACTGGCCAAGACAGCACTGGTACCCATTGCTAAAGAGCATGTCACGGACAAAACCATGGCTTCTGCCACAATGGCCGCTTCTCCTGACAAAGCACAATTACAAAACTCTGCATTCCAACCTGAAAACATTACAACTAGCTGCCTGGAAATACCTTGACTCATCCCCAGGATAAGTTATCCAAGAGAGTGAAGGATATCATCATGGAAGCTCGCAGGCCTTCCACAAGAAAGGCATACTCAGCAAAATGGAAAGATTTCACACCTGGAGCACCTCAAAGGGCCTAGATGCAACAGTTATGAACATGGCACATATCCTGGAATATTTGGCAGAAATGCTCCACAATGGCCTGTCTTACTCTTCCATTAAAATTCATGCTTCAGCAATTTCAGCAGAGTACAATACTGACCCACCTGTCTTCTCTCATCCTCTGCTAAGACAGTTTCTAAGAGGAATTAAAAACATCAATCCTCCAAGGAAACCACCACTGCCTACTTGGGACCTTAACTTCGTGTTGGAAAAACTAACACTGCCTCCCTTTGAACCAGCAGCATCTGCAGAACTACAGTTCCTCTCTTGGAAGACTGCCTTCCTTCTGGCCATAACCTCAGCAAGAAGAGTATCTGATACAGGCCCTCATGGCAATACAACCATTTCTTATTTTTCATCAAGACAGAGTTTCATTGAGAACCAATCCTTTATTTATGCCAAAGGTGGTATCTAGAGTCTCATTAAACCAAGCTATTCACCTGCCAACCTTCTTTCCAAATCCACAAAACAAAGGGGAAAAGCTTCTGCACACCCTGGACATACACAGACAGTTGCGCTACTACTTGGACAGAACTAAAAATTACAGAAGAACTGACCAGTTGTTTGTAGCATATGCTGCTGGTGCACAAGGAAAAGCAATTTCAAAACAGACAATTTCAAAATGGATAGGAATTGCATTCGCTTTCTGTTACTCCTTTCATGGAAAAACTGTGCCAGCTAACATTAGACCTCATTCGACCAGAGCCACAGCCACCTCCACAGCCTTCTTAAGAGGGTGGCTACCAAGGACATTTTAGAAGCTGCTACATGGAGCTCCGTGCATACATTTCCCAAGCATTACAACTTACCTTTATATTCCAGATCCAGAGCAGGCTTTGCTACGGCAGTCCTGCAGGGCATTTTAGCTACACCATCCTTTACATAGATCCTCCACCCCAGATTGGCTATGGTATTCTACCCATATGTGATGACTGCAGATGCATCCTTGAAGGGCATAGTACAGTTTTGTACCTACCATAAATGTAGATGTCCGATAGGTATGCATCTGCAGTCAGGTTTACCTCCCCTCCTTCCCCTCTGTGGTATTTCTTGGGTACATTCCCCTCTCATAGCTAGCTGGGGTTATCTATTATGGTGTATTTGTTTTTATATATGTATATATATTTTTGTGCATGTTTGGAATTTATTGCATTTCTCCAAATTTAGCCTTCCTTAGAGGGCACCTGGCATCTGGGGCAAGAAAAACTGAGGAAGATGGCGTTGGCTGATGCTTTTATACCCCAGGCGCTCTGATGTCGGGGAAGGGGCGACTTCAGCCAACGCCGGTCCCAGACTTTGGAATCCGGCCGACCGAAGGGCTGCCTGAGGCAGGACAACCCATATGTGATGACTGCAGATGCATACCTATCGGATATCTACATTTATGGTAGGTACAAAACTGTGCTTTCAGGATGTTCTGCTCCAGAACACCATACAAAGAACCTTCAGCAATGGTTGCCTCCTCCTTCAAATGGAAATATTTCATTCTGTAATACATTCCCTCCACTCCCCCTTCTTTACAGATGCAGAAGGCAAGGGAGAGGAGGGGCTAAGAATACTTTTAATAGCTTCCTTTTGGATTAAACAACATTGTTTATCCATTCTTATTTAGATATCCAGGTTGAAACCTTACAAGTTGCCTTTGCTAATGGGCATCCTTGCTCAGGACAGGAAGCTGATAATACCTCAACCTAAAGACACTCTCTGTATAATTTAATTATTTTGCCATTCAGGCACCAGCTCACCGAGGATGTGCTGACCATTCTTAAGGAAGCAGAAAAGCCCAAGGAAATCCTGCCTAGCCAAATGGAATTGTTCTTCCTCTGGTATCACAAGAACAGTGAGGACACTAGCATTCCACTAGTGTCCATGATGCTTCAATACATAAGTAGGCTGTCCATTTCAGGCCTAACATCCATCCATAACCCCCTTTTTCCCATTTTTTCACATGTGGCTTGGAATGTCACATCCACGTTAACAATCTTATAGAACCAGTGCTCACACTGCCTGGTGCTAGCCCAGTAACTGTCATTCTTCCATGCCACACACATGCATGTAAACTCGGACTCTGACCAATTCAGTATATCCAGTCCAACTACTACATGTATTTTTAATGCGGGAATCAGGCCTAGCATACTCCACTGTAAGTGTAAATGTGTGTGATCCTTCAGCCCGCTCCCACCATAGCATCTCTGCAGCTTTTTTTAGCACTTTTGCAAGGGAATCCTTCATCTAAGATGAAGCTCCCCTAGATAGTCCTCCCCTTATAACAGATTCCATCCTGTGTCATACTGCAGCATGTACCCTGCAAGTTTTTAGCACTAATAAACAAACATGGGATTTAAACTGTGTCCTGGAAGAGCTGACGCAGGCTATTTTTGTGTGTGTTCAATCTGCCCCACCCCTCATTGTATATAATTTGGAAAATGGCTTATTACTACATCACCTCGGCTAGGAGGATTTCAGAATCATGACCGTCTTCATAAGGATAGGATCATTTTTAAAACCAGACTCTTATTTTTTCCGGAAGTAGTGACTGAGTTCTCCCTCAACTAAAATGTCGAGCTCCCTAAGCCCCACAGAAAGTGAGGAAGAATTGTTCCTTCCTTAGATGTACACAGACAACCTAGATACGGCTTAAATAAAAGCAAGTGTATTAGAACCTCAGATCAGTTGCCTGTGCCCTTCACATCTAGGAAGGATGGAAAAAGTTTCCAAGCAGAAAGTTTCTAAGTAGTCAGTATATTGCATTTTGTTACTGTCATCATGGAAAGAAGTTGGATGGGACAGTGTGGACCCAAAGCATTAGAGTACAGTAGCACAGTGGCCTTTTCTGAGGGGGTGAGTACGGAGGCTGTTCCTGAAGCCAACTGCCTGGTCATCAGTCCACACATTTTCCAAACACTGCAATGTAGACATTGCTTCCAGGGCAAGGAAGGAGTTTGCAACTGCTTTCTTGTAGTGCTCGTTGCAGTCCAACTCTTATCAGTCTGTTCACTTCCCTAGCCTTCAAAGCTCTGAGAATCATACCGGTATGGGACTACTACAAAAGTAAGAATTTCTCACACTGGTAGATGCTCAAGTAGATCATTGCTGCAGTACTGTTTTCCTTCCTACTACCTTGGTTCTCTTCTTAGATATTCTGGGATGCATTTAAGTACCTATCCTTAATGGAACTACTACTCCCTCTTCTCCCTTCTCAGAGCCTCTTAGGGATCCCTATCATACCTCTCAATCTGTCATTGCAAGAAATCTGGACAAAGCCAGAAAGAAAGAAGGGACAAAGGCCCAAAAATAGGGACAGAATTTAAATATTGCTCCTATAAACTTAGAAAGTTGATAGAATAACAGGTTTTACATAATTATGTATTTTCTGACGATATAAAGTCTGAAACTCAAATGTCTGTCATTATTATTATTTAGTGACAGAGGCAAAGATACGTTGCCCAAAAGAGTAAGTTGCTGGAACACAAAAATAAAAGCAGATACTTGTAAACAAAATCCAGCCAGCAATCCATGGCAGACGTAATCCAAATGTAAAATATTTTTTAAAAGTCAAAAACGGGAACAAAGATAAGCGCTTTCACAATGAGCTTCTTCAGATTGTTACAACAGACTTCACCATAGCATCTGCCTTGTAGTATAACGTAATTAACAAGACAACCAATCAAGTTAAAAGCATCTATAGTGCCTAAGTTACAACCTATCATCTATGCATAATTGGCTTCATTAGGTTACTAAGGCCAACAAACTGAAACCTTGGTCTTGTACAAATGGTTTACATAAGCTGAAGAAAAGAAAAAGGGATAAGAACATTAAAACAATATAAATAAATGTAAATATAGAATGTAAAAGAAGTTAGCAAACACTAATTTCTTCCTTAATGGCCTAGCTTGCAGTGCAGGCTGTATAGAGACACTTTAATTTAAACCTGGACTAAAATGGGCCCCTAGTTTGAAAATCCATTTAAACTCAGCTTGATATGTCACATTAACCAAATCACCCTTCCTCACATTTTGGTGTATCACTTCTAACACTAAGAATTTAAAGTTGTGTTCCTCACCAAAGGTATTGATATGTTTGGCTATTGCACTAAAGTTAGTGCCCCTACGGACACAATAAAAATGATCACTTATCCTTTTTCTTAAGCGTCTATTTGTCTTGCCGACATAAAAACATCGGCAACAATTACAGTGCTCTAAATGTACCAGATTCTTCATGTTGCAGTTTGCAGGTGGAAAATGAGTGAACTCGTTATGGTTCAGCAGATGTGTAAATGTGAAAGATTCATCCACATAAATGCAAAAGGAACAATCATTACATTTCCTTGTTCATTGTTCCAATGTTCCTTCATTTAATTCTAATACATAAAACAAATAAACCAAAAAACGGACTAAAAAAACACTTTTGATAGCAATAAAGACAAGAGAAATTCTCCCAGTAACTAAGCGCTTTCGCCAAATAATGTGGCTTCATCAGAGTTAATGAGAGTTTCCAACACACACTTTTAAATACTCATAGCACAAATTAATTAACCAATCGCTGTCACTCATATATGAATAATTAATCTTCGTTAATATAATGGTTTTAAATTTTTTGATTCAATATAAAGAAATATGTTTTAAAATAATGCAATTAAATGCCATGGTCACTAAAATATGTAACCTTACAAGCAAAAATAGATGATATAAATGTATAATATGTACATAACGAAAAAATAAAATCTATTCCATGTGCTGAATTATAAAATTCATTTCAGCAATTAAAAAATCCAAACAAAAGAAAGCACCTATATTTGATAGCTCTTTGCTTTAGAACTGGCATAAAAGATACATTATCATTCAGACCTTTGAAGTTTGTTGCATTAAGTGTAATTTGACACTTATATTCCATTTTTCCACTCTGAGTTTATCGTCACCACCCCTTTCACCAGGGATGACTCGGTCAACAACAGAGAAAATACATTTCTTAAAATTGGGGCAAGTAATACTGTGAACAAACAAAGCATTCTTTGTATCCTTAGTTTTAATAGCTCTGAGATGTTCAGCTATTCTATCTCTTAAGCCTCCATGTTGTTTTGCCCACGTAGAACCCTTGACAGCTGGTACACGTTGTGAAATATACCAGGATGGATGTATTACAGCAACATCTACCTGGGAATGGTAGGGACCTATCGTGCCCCTGTACTACAACATATGGCCCTTCGTTAATGTATTTGCAGTATTTACATGCCTCACATTTATATATAGTTGAGGTTTGTCTTTTAATAACTGGCCCTTCCAGTATATTTTTAATGTTATTACCTCTACTAAACACCACTCTAGGGACCTGCCCCAGTCTTTCTTTCATCCCTTCATCAAAACTTGTATCTCAGAATCTTTTAATCACATAAACTAGTAAGGGTGCCTGGTGATTGTATCTTAATATAAAGTCATCTGTTTTTTGAGACCGAGCTTCCTTCTGTAAAGAACAACCCCCTCCCCACAATATAGTGGGAAAGGATGTACATCTCCTACTTGTCACCTCCTGACGCACCTTCAAAAGCAATTTTAGGGGGTAACCTCTTTCTAGAAACATACCGATCAAAGTGTATAACTCATCCTGGTATACCGTGTTGTCACTGATCAAACGTGACAATCTCACCATTTGACCCTGTATGACACTTTCGTTGGTGAAATGGGTGGCAACTATGATAATGTAGGAGGGAGTTGGAGTAGGTTTCCTTCCTATAAATGTTACTCTGTAAACCTATCCCATTTTTTGTAAGATGGGTGTCCAGAAAATCTATCATTTCAGAATTCCAATGGCTAGTAAATGTGAAAAAGGGGGTGGTACTATTCAAATACTCCACAAATAACCTGGCATCCTCTTCATCACCTTTCCACAATATCAGAATATCATCCAAAAACTGATTTATATAAAGCTATTTTGTCCATAAAGGGGGAATGAAAAACAAATGTTTCCTACCAGTGTAGAAGCACCAGGTTTGCAAAACCTGGGGCACACTTCACCCCCATAGCCACATGCAATATCGGATGAAAAAGTTCACGTTCAAAACTTAAAAAGTTGTTTCTTAATACTATTTCCATCAGATCCACTAAGATGTTAATTTTAGCCCCTTCAATTTTTTTTACTTTCAAGAAGGCTTTCATTAAAATATTTCAAGCCTTCTTCATGGGGAATAACAGTGAAACGATTCACCACATCTATAGTAAGGAAGAAAATATTGCCCAAATCGTTAGTGGCACTTAAACATTCAAGACAATGCCAAGAGTCCCTTAATATGTGTTCAGTTCCCCTTACTACCTGTTGTATCCCCACATCCACAAATGATGCAAGGGGCTCAGTTTTTGAGCCCCTCACCGCAACAATAGGCCTAAATGGAGGGTTGTTAACATTTTCGTGGATCTTGGGGATCCCAAAAATAACAGGCGTAATTGGGTGGTCTACAGTAAGATGTTTAAATTCTTTTTCATCTTGAAAAGGGCATCTAGCAAATATAGATCTATTCTACTATAAGCTATATTCATCTCATTTTTAGAGACTCTTTGCTAGGTAGAAGAATTGTTCAAAATGTCATGCTTTTTTGCCACATAATAAAAATGGGCCATGGTAACAACCCCCCCTCCCTTGTCTGGTTTAATTATTTTCAGTTCTTTATTACCAGCCAATTCAAAAAACACTTTCCTTTCTTCATTACTAAGATTGTCATTTTTATTAAACTTGCCAGTCTTTGCCAAAACCAGTCTCATTTCTTTAATACACATCTTCTTAAAAATTGTTATACCCTTATGACTAGGAGGTATAAATGTGCTTTTCCTATCTAATGTTCTAGGTAAATTGTTATTGTCATTTTCTTTTAAGCTAAAAAATGTGACCAGGTTAAGCTGTCTAGTGAACAGTTTAAAACTTGTGTAAACATCAACAAAATCTAAATAATAAGAAGGGACAAAGGTAAAACCTTTACTAAGCAACCTATGGTGCACCTCATTAATATTCAAAGCATTAAAGTTATAAATAGTAAACTCATCCTTTTTCCAGATGTTACAACTAGGTAGCTCATTCTGTAAGTTCAAATTGACAAAAGAACCATCATAATCACTTTCAACAGTAACAAAGTTCAAAAAACAGTCATTGCAAGACAAATTCAATATCTCTTGTTTTTCGCCCATTGGCGTTTCCGGTTGTGGTAACTATTTGATTGTTGATGTCCCCTGTAATGTTGGTTCATATAACCCCCCTCCCTTCTGTTTATTAAATGTTCCGATCTCACCTGTGGAGGTTGATCTAAAAAACAATGTTCACTATGCTGCGCATCAGCAGTTTCATTACGGTCGGTTATAGTCAATTCCTGGTTAACCCTCTCCCTTTGTTCCCCAACCTGTCTTGCTGGGGAATTAGAGTTACTATTAAATGTCCCAACCAGGTAAGCACATTTGTTCTTATAGTCATTAGAATCTCTTGCCAATTTCTTAGTTTTCACATTAACATTTTTCTTAACAAAATCATCCGAATTCTTAAGTACTGTCCGATAGATATTAATCTGTTCGGAAAGCAAAATATCCTTGACAATGCTTTTATTCAAGGACACAATTTCTTTCTCTAATATGGTTAACTTACTTTGGTTGTTCTTTATTATAATGTCCATCATCTAGATTCAGGTATTGTTGAACAGATCTATCAGTTCCTTGTACGCCGCAGTACCACTCTCAATACCCATAGGTAGCTTCCAAATTCTTAGGCCTTTTGGCACTTGCTTAAGTGCCAATGACTTAGTCAGGTATGCATTATCTAATTGGAGTGCTCTGTACCTCCTTCAGGCACCCTCAAAGTTGTCAATTTGTTTTTTCAAAGATGGTCTTTCGTTCCTCTCCTTATTCAAGTCCAAGAAACAAAACACAGGAGTGCAGAGCCAGTGTTTGATGTCATTTCCTTCAGATACGCCTGGATTAGTCACTTCGTTGGTGTTCACCTCCTCCAACAACAGCCTATGTAGGGTAAATAGTTCCACCTGGGAATTCGTGATAGTGACTTGCGATCCTCCGTTAGTTCCATCTCGAGTAGGAAGTGCAGTAAGCCTCTGCACCGAAGCAGTTAATTTACTAATAGCTGCTTCCATAGGATAGTATCTTCTTAAGAATAAATAGCGGAGTTTAAAGCCGTTTTGGATAAAAAAAAATGAACTAATAAACAAACACCAATCCAACGAGGATCAATACTGATAAAAAATCAAATAAACCCAAAAACAGACTAAAAAAACTCCACTTTTAATAGTAACAAAGACAAAAATTCTCCCAGTAACTAAGCGCTTTTGCCAAATAATGTGGCTTCATCAGAGTTAATGAGAGTTTCCAACACACACTTTTAAGTACTCATTGCACAAATTAATTAACCAGTCACCAGTCACTATCACCCACATATGAATAATTAATTTATTTTATTTTTATTTTATATTTGTTAACCAGGAAAGTCCGAATTGGAACAAGCCGATTTTCAGCGGAGGCCCGGGGAGAAACGCTCCAGACACATGTCTTTATAACGTGGGAGGAAACCGGAGCACCCAGAGGAAACCCACATGAATGCAGGGAGAACATTCAGACTCCTCTCAGAATGCACCCCAGCCGAGAATCGAACCGGAGAATCTTTTGCTGTGAGGCGACAGCGTTGTTGCTGCACCACTGTGCCGTCTTCATTAATATAATTTTTTAAAAACTTTTGATCCAATATAAAGAAATATGTTTTAAAATAATACAATTAAATGCAATTGTCACTAAATATGTAACCTTGCAAGCAAAAATAGATGATTTTAAATGTAAAATACATACATAATGAAAAAATAAAATCTATTCCATGTGCTGAATTATAAAATTAATTTCAGGAATTAAAAAATGCAAACAAAGGACCGCACTTATATTTCGATAGCTCTTTGCTTTAGAACTGGCATAAAAGATATATTATCATTCAGACCTGGGAAGTTTGTTGCATTAAGTCTAATTTGTTACTTATATTCCATTTTTTCCACTCTTGAGTTTATCGTCACCACCCCTTTCACCAGGGATGACTCGGTCAACAACAAAGAAAATAAATTTCTTAAAATTGGAGCAAGTAGTACTGTGAACAAATAAAGCATTGTGTATATCCTTAGTTTTAATAGCTAAGATGTTCTATCTCTAAGCCTCCATATTGTTTTGCCCACGTAGAACCCTTGACAGCCAGTGCAAGTTGCTAAATATACCAGTATGGATGTATTACAGCAACATCTACCTGGGCATGGTAGGGACCTATCATACCCCTGTACTACAACATAAGGTCCATCATTATTATATTCCCCTCCATAAAGGGGGAATGAAAAACAAATGTTTACTCCCAATGTAGAAGCACCAGGTTTGCAAAACCGGTGGCACACTTCGCCCCCATAGCAACACCTGATACATTTGTTTTTCATTCCCCCTTATTGACAAAATAGCTTTATATAATCATTTTTGGATGATATTTTGATATTGTGAAAAGGTGATGAAGAGGATGCCAGGTTATTTGTGGAGTATTTGAATAGTACCACCCCTTTTTTTACATTTACTAGCCATTGGAATTTTGAAATGATAGATTTTCTAGACATCCATCTTACAAAAAATGGAATAGGTTTACAGTGTAATATTTATAGAAAGGAAAACCTATTCCAACTCCCTCCTACATTATCATAGTTGCCACCCATTTCACCAACGAAAAAGTGTCATAAAGGGTCAAATGGTGAGATTGTCATGTTTGGTCAGTGACAACACGGTATACCAGGATGCGTTATATACTTTGATGGGTATGTTTCTAGAAAGAGGTTACCCCCTAAAATTGCTTTTTAAGGTGCGTCAGGAGGTGACACGTAGGATATGCACGTCCTTTCCCCCTATATTGTGGGGAGGGGGTTGTTCTTTACAAATATAGATGTGGCCCCTTGTTTGCATTTTTTAATTGCTGAAATAAATTTTATAATTCAGCACATGGAATAGATTTTATTTTTTCATTATGTATGTATTATACATTTATGTCTGTTTTTGCTTGCAAGGTTACATATTTAATGACAATTGTATTTAATTAGATTATTTTAAAACATATTTCTTTATATTGGATCAAAATTTTTAAAAGCATTATATTAACGAAGATTAATTTGTGCTATGAGTATTTAAAAGTGTGTTGGAAACTCTCATTAACTCTGATGAAGTCACATTATTTGGCTAAAGCGCTTAGTTACTGGGAGAATTTCTCTTGTCTTTATTGCTATTAAAAGTGGAGTTTTTGTAGTCCGTTTTTGGGTTTATTTATCAGTAATGACCCTGGTTGGGTTGGTGTTTGTTTATTAATTCTAATACATGTCTAGGGTAACATAACCCCTGTCGTAAAGGTTTCTTGTTCCTGTACCCAAATTTGAGTTTATCACCTACAAGTTTACGGATATCTCCATCAGTGTTCAGTACTGGACAATGTTTGTAAATAATCCCCCTAATTCTTCTTTCGTCACTCGAAAATGTTATACTAAAAATGGCATATGTTCCTTAGTGTTGTTATTTCTAAAGTTGGATGTATCAGGTGAGGAAAAATAAGGTCTTCCTGATGTTTGTCTACTTTATCTAACTATTTTCTGTGCTTTATCTATCTCGCAGTTGTGATAACCCCTGGATGAAAACTCTCCTCGCATTTGCTCTAAACATGTTTCAAAATCCTCATTCCTGATGTATAGTCTACTATTCCTTAAATTCTGGCCTTTTAATACATTTCGGAAGACATGATGTGGATGCATGCTATTGCGGTGTACATATGTGGGCCGATAGCATTCCTTTCTATATAGTTTCGTACTTCTAGTATTATCATCTCCCTTAACTAATTGCATATCTAAAAATTCAATGGTGTGAGAGAACTTTTGTATGAAAATCTTAAGAAGTCAGTACTTGAATTAAGTTCTCCAATAAACTGATGTAGTTGTAACAAGTCTCCCGTCCACAGCAGGAAGAGGTCATCGACAAATCTTCGATAAAAAGGTACATGCAATTTATAACTAGTAGAAGTAAACATTATATCCTCCTCCCAAGTGACCATGACCAAAGTGGCGTAGCTATTGGCACATGGTGTGCCCATAGCTACGCCAGAGGTCTGTAGGTAATATTCATTGTTGAATGTGAACATATTATATTCAAGTACCATTTCCAGCAGCAAACATAGAAAATCCGTATGTCTATCATCACATGTATCTTTATTAATGATGACTTGTTTTACCATCTGTATCCCCTCAAAATTCGGTTTATTAGTGAAAGGGGATGCTACATCTAGAGTGACAAAGGTTCCTAGGTTTCCATCATTATTCAAGTCTACAAACTTGTACAGATCTTGCAAAAAATGTTTGCTGTCAACTAAAACAGAATTACAAGAAGACAGAACAGGTTTTGACTCGCTTCTCTAAATAAATAGAAAGCAGCTCCATAAGCCATCCCCCTCCAACTACAATGGGTCTGAAGGAGGGCACATTGGGTCCTTATGTATTCTCAGGATGCCATTTAGTACTGTTATCTTGGGTTGTTCCACTAAAAATAGCTGAAAAGATCTTTGGTTAAGAGATGGTTATCAAAACATTCTTTTAAGGAACTAATGACTTCATTGCCCATAGTCTGTGAAGTATTTTCTTCAATGTGGCTATATCTGGAACAATCTCCCAGCATATTAGTGATACTATCAAAATAAACATTTTCATCCATGATAATTATTAGCCCTCCCTTGTCTGCTGGTCATATAACAATGCTGTTGTCATTTTGTAAATTATTAAGCACACGGTTCTCCATTCTAGACAAGTTCACAAAACCTCCCCTTCTCTTTGTATCATTCAAAAGGCTATAAATATCACTTTCACATAACTTAACAAATGTATCAAGAACTGGATGACATTGCGGAACATATACACTAGGTTTCTTAAAATTAAAAACATTGTGGTTCTCATTCGAATCCCCATATGTAAGTTTTAATGACACATTTCTTACGAAAAGTCTCAAATCTATCCAAGTTTCAGATAAATCTGCTGATTGAGCAGGAATAAATGATAGGCCCCAGTTCAATACCTGTATCTCAATATCTTTCAGTTCTCTAGACAAAATGTTCCATATCAAATTCATTGGTTCTATTTCCACATTGCCATTAGCGTTTGAGTGTTCCCTTTGGGGCCTAAATGCCTCCGTTTGCTTTTCTGTCATTTCTCTGTGTCTTCCACAGACCTATTCCAGTTCTGGCGAAATGGTAGGGGCAGGTTGGAAAAAACCTGTGTGGATATTGTATCTGGCATTTTCCTGCCTACCACTAATTTGGAGTTTAGACGACCTGAGTCCATCAATCATGCATCCCTCATTTGGTGTAGTATAAAGATGGAGACGCCTCGTGTATTGATGTTTTTCTATCAGAGACATCAGATGGTTGGTAGACATCAGCACATTACTCAGTGCTGGACATATTGTAGTCATATCCCTCTTATTAGCATCCTTGGTGGAATCATTAGAAATTTTTTTTAGAAATACTTTGAATTAACGTGGAGTCCTCTCATCTGGGATTCTCGTAATCCCTTGGCCAAGTGAACACATGATTGTTAGAAAAATCATTAATATCGCGCTGCAGTTTCTTTTTCTTTTGTAACAACAGTTTCCTCTCATAAACATACTTGATCTATGATTTCACTGATCTTACTATCAACTTGGTCTACTGGATGGTTCGCATATATCTCATCCGGTAATTGTTGCACTTTAGTTGTTAAGTCTTTCTCCACTGGCAGAAAATACTGTATAAATAAATGCATGTATGAAAAGCTTGTGTCCAAGTTTATTTTCTGCCATTTAGCTAAGAGTTGTGGATGCTGTTCTCTGTAGGTAGGCATAACAAAAACTCTTAGACCTCAAGGTATCACTTTTAAAGAACAACATGCTTCCATGTGAAATCGCTGACACTGTAAGCACGTCAAGCAATAGAGGTCATTCTCAAGACTTTTAATGTGCTCATGCAGCACTTTAGACCCATATTTAGTCCACTGTCAGTCTCTGTGTTGAATATAAGATTAATCCATGAGCAAAGGGTTGTCCTCACCTTTCATGAAATTCAATAGGCAATTATTCCCTATGTGAGAGTGTTCAATCTCGCCGTTTGTTCTTACACACGGGGTTCGGAGCTGATCCTCGGCTCCGAGTCAGCCGCATAGCAAAGCTCTGCATCTTAGAGAAGCTTGAGTCCAGGCTATATCCCACAATCCTCCCTGCCATTACTCAGATCTAGTTTGCCGCTGCAACGGGTCACATCGTTCAGAGAGCTCGGACCAGAGAAAACTGTTGTTAGACAGATAAGATAGTTTCTTTTTTGTTGTCAAAAGTTCTTATATTCCTATAGTTTTTTGATATTTTATTTTCTATCCTATAGTGTGTGTGTGTGTATATTGTAGTTAGTTTTTTTATAGGTTTCCCTTTTGGGGCCTACCCTTCTTTAACCTATAGCTTTAATTCTTCCTAATGTTAGCTAGTGTTAAATTCTCTCTTCTTTAATTAACATGTCTGAAAAAGCCAAGTCTGGTTTTAAAAGGTGTCAGTGTGGACAGAAAATGTCCATCACTGACAACCACACTTCCTCGTCTACTGTCTTGGCCCTCTCCACTTGCAAGAGGATTGCTCTATTTGCCATTCCTTCAGTGGGAGGGCCTTGACAGATAGACGAAGGAAACTTATTGACAGGGGACTTCTTAAGCCTGCCTTCCAGGAGGCCTTGGACAAGTCTGACCAGGCTTCTAAGTCCTCGAAGGTCGAAGATGTCGGAGCCCATGTCATCGGCTCCGGTACATCTTCTAAAGTTTGTTCGCCGGTTCCACAGACTTCGGGGCCGGCGTAACGCTTATCTCTCACTGAGCCCCAGGTCTTGGAACCGGTGTCGGAACTACCGCCACCGTCTATTCTTCGGTCGGTGCCATCTTCGGCCCCTTCGACACGATCTTCCAGACCATTATCCGATACTGATGTGGATCGTGTCATGCAGAAACTTATGGAGAACACGGCCCTTTCCAAATTGATTGCAGTTTCCTCCCAATTGGTGTCGAAACTAGAAGGCCTTCCCTTATCTCCAACAGGTCCTCCTTCGAGACCCATCCAGTCTTCGGAGCCGGAAGAGGATGAGCCGATGATAGTGGAGCCCTCGGTGCCGAAACCGTCCATTGCACGATCGACACCATTTACCTCGACTCCATCGGAACCTATAGGTGAGTCGCGGAGTCGACGATCTCTCCTTGGTTCCGGGACCGAGAGTCGTACCGACCTTTCAGTGCCGACTCTCCCTCTCGGGCCTCGGCGCAGATCGGCTCGGCTCCGTCCTCGGGGTCAAGACCCATGGGCCCCGTGTCTCGGATTCTTCCATGTTCTTCGGAACCGGGGGAGTCCTCGACCCGAGGTTCAGGGGTTTTTGACCTTATGAGGAAGGTTTTGTCTACACAGACAACCACTTCATCGGACGCGTCTTCTCCCCCCCTTAAGGAGCCTCTCTCTGTTTCTGTTCCCACGACACATCCAAAGCATGGAGCACCATTGTCTCAGCCATCCCTAGAGGATGCCCCCTGTTCCTCGGAGGCCTCACCGGAATCTCCCTCCGATGAGGTTCTGAGGAAAAGATTGTGCAAGAGGAGGCACTTAGATTCCCCATAGGAATCTCTAACTTCTGTCACTGACTTGGATGAGTCAGAGGGGTCCCCAAAATCCCCCTCCGAGGATGTCTCATTTGCGGACATCTTGGAGATATTAAAACAGAGGGGTGATTGGCAGTCCCTAGCCCCCACTGAGGATGAGTCGGTGTTGCTGAAGGCATTTGGTGCTCAACCTTCTACCTCCTGGGTTACTCCGCCCTTCGATGAGTTAATGGATTTGATTGCTCGAAGGGCGTGAGAGACACCGGACACAGTGGAACTGGTCCCTCGAAAACCAAGTAAATTTATTACCGCTCCCCAGGACAAGACTTATCTCACCAAAGGAGTCCCGGTTGACACTATGGTGGTGGCCGCAGCCACTAAAAAGGAGATGTCTGAGTCTTCCTCTTCTGTTCATCCTCCTAATAAGGATTCTAGGACTATGGACAGATACGGGAAGCGCGTTTTTAGTTCAGCGACTTTTTCCATGCGTTCGCTAAACTATTTGACACATTTTACACGACTACAGAGAGATCTCATCAAGGAGCTGAGAGATACCCTCCAGGGTAACACAGATGCTGCTGTTTCAGATAAGGTAACAGCACAACTTAACACCCTTACCTCCGTAGTGAACTCGTCCATGAGGCTCATCTCAGATGCGGCTGAAGGGTCGAGTAGGGCAGCTTCAGCGATTGCTCTACTAAGACAATCCTGGATGCGGCTGTGCTTTTGGAAGCCTTCAAGTCTTCTTTCGCCAACGCCCCCTTTGATGGTGCCACTCTTTTTGGGCCCAAAGTGAGAGAGACATTAACTCGGTGTGAGCAGGAAGGAAAGACTCTGCTGTCGGAGTCCGTTTTTCCGTTCCATCTAGACCGTACCCCAAAGGGCAACGAGGTGGAAAAATGTGGTTCCGTAGAACTCAGGGATCTTTCCAGGCCACACAGAATGAACCCCCCCCCCAGAGGCAGAGGGGGGGGGGCAGACATGGAAGACGCCGCCCTGGTGGCAGAGGAGGTCCGCAGAACCAAGGCGACAGGGATACTATCCCTGGTAAGCCTTTCCAGCACTCCTGAATGGGGGCCCGACTGTCCTGCTCTGGAGGCAGTCGGGGGTCGCTTGGCTTTATACCCACAGGCCTGGCTAACTCTCACCTCAGACTCCTGGGTAAAAAGCATTGTATAACAACCAAAACTGAGAAAAACACACTTTATAATAGCAAAGCTTTCGGATAAAATCCTTCCTCAATACTAATACAAACAAATCTAAAAACCAAATGGTTTAAATACAGGTCACTGAAGTCACATGACCAGCAGTCCAAAAATCATGTGACCACAAGTATATAAAACAAATCATTAAAATTAGAAAAATTAGAAAAAACATTAAAAAAATAATAAAAAAACCATTATCGCAACCTAATATGTTGCAATTTAACAAGAACAGGTTTCAAGGTAATCATATTATTTAAACCTGGAAAATGGTCAGAGTTCAACCTAAGAATCCATTCATACTCTTTAAGTCAAGTAAATTACCACTATCACCACCTCTGGCAGGAGGCCGTATTACATCAATAACTCTCAAGGAGAATCTATGCTCAATACCTGAATCAACTATGTGCTTATACAAGGCATTACTGTCAATGGCCCTTCTAATCTCCGATTTGTGTTCAATGATGCATTCTTTTAGCTTTCTAGTGGTCTTACCCACATAGAATGCAGTACATTTCACACAATTAGCTAAGTACACCACATTAGATGTAACACAAGTGGTAGAAAAATTAAACTGATAAACTTTACCACTAATAGGATGTTTGAACTTATCACTGCAACCAACCACAATATCAGTACAGCAGGAACAATTCAAACAACCATACGTGCCGGGCTTAGTGGTAAAGGTCCTCTCTACAGGCCTGAAAAAATCTTTGTAACATAACATATTCTTCAAGGACTTCATATTTCTATATGAGAAAAAAGGCCTGTCACCAAGAATGTCTTTAATCTCACTAGAGGCCATTAGTACAACCCAATTCCTCTGTATTATTTGTTTTACAAAACAAGTTAAGGTATTATAACTAGTAAGATACCTAGTGCATACTTTTGAACATTGTAGGTTAACAGAACAAACATCATCCCCAAGAAAAATCGGCTTCAATATTGTCTTCCTATTAACTAAAACTTTATTTTTTAAATCTAAAACTAGTTTAGAATCATAACCACTGTCCAGAAACTCTTTGGACATCTCATCCAACTGTAAATTAAATATAGCATCATCAGTGTTTAATCTACTAACTCTATTAAACTGTGAAGTAACAATCCCCTTAAAGACATGTGGGGCATGCATGCTGGAATAATTAATGTATCTATCAGAGTTTATCTCCTTTTTGTGAATACTGGTATGGATAGAACCCTCACGTAGTTGTATCTTAACATCCAAGAAATTAATCTCACTATCAGAGGCATCCATCTTAAATTTCAAGAAACTGGTGGTTGCATTTAAATAATGAACAAATTCATTCAACTGTGAAAGGGAACCTTTCCAAACCATAAAACAATCATCAACGAAACATTGATAAAACATATATTACTTATAAAAAAATTATCCAAATTATAAATATAAGCTTTCTCCCATTGGTATAACACCAAGTTAGCATAAGTGTTAGCCACAGAAGTACCCATGGCTACACCAGTGAGTTGCAAATATAAGCATTCATCAAACAGAAAAATATTGTTCCTCAAAACTACATCTAGAAGAGAACAAATATTCTCAACAGATCTATTCACAAGAGAAGATTGTGAGATCAAAATTGTCTGATAGACTCAATACCAAAATCATGCGGTATTTCAGTAAAGGGATGCTATATCAAGCGTTACAAACAAATACTCACTTTGTCGACAGGAACCACCAATACTATTAAACCAAACACGCAATTTACAAAGGAAATCAGATGTATCTCTTAGCACAGAAGTGCATTTAGGTAAATATAGTTGCAATTGTGTTTGCAAATATATAGATATAGGTTCGGTGATCCACCCCCCTCCCGATACAATTGGTCTCATGGGGGGGTTGGTCACCGACTTGTGTATCTTAGGCAGCCCATAGAGACAAGGGATAATTGGACAAGAAACAGTAAAAAAATGAAATAAATCCAGAGTAATATCACCACTAATTTGCAAATCATAGATCACCATATTGACATAACTAATACATCTTTTAACATCTATTGATGTAATATGTTTAAAAGCCTCAACATCATTCAGTAGAACAGAAACTAAAGATATATACTTAGGCCAATCCATAAGGACTACAGCCCCACCTTTATCGGCTTGTTTAATCACTAAATCTTTGCTCGCCTGTAGACTTTTGAGCACTTGATACTCAACAAATGTTAAATTAAAGCGAGAAAATCTCAAAATATTGCAGTCAGAATACAACATTCTTAATTCCCTCTCACACAAATCATGAAATGCTGTAACCACAGGCATACTAGAAGGTATAAAGGTACTACGCCATTTACATGAAACTCCATTAACGACAGAGTTACCAAACAAAACCTTTAAATTTACATTTCTAATGAAAATCTTAAGGTCTGTGAGCGCAGTCACTAGATCACCCTTCGCTGTAGGAATAAAATTAAGCCCTTTATGTAGTACTGAACAATGAGCAGAGTTCAAGTTAAAGGTTGAAAGGTTGAGGATGCCTTTAGTCATTTGCGACTTACTGTGCCCTGCCCTAAAGGGCTCTCATTCTTACGTTTGCCTGGGATAACTGTTTGTCCCATAAACGGTTTCCTTCTTGGAGAGGAATGCTCAGTTACAGCCTCCGGCTGTTCTAGATGAAAGCGTTTGCCAGAGAAATTAAATGTAAGTTGCTGTGCCTTCTTAACCAGAGTGGAACGCGAGTTAGCCTCTCCGTCTTGCTTGTCACTAAGTTCTGACTGAGAGCAAGCATTCATGGAGTCTAGTGTAGACGTCACCAAAGTAGGCGTGTTCACTTGTAAGTGATTCGACGAAGCTGCCAAAGCCGGTTCATGTTGTTGTGCAATATCAACTGTAGTTTCAGAAAAGCCATCAAGAACATCTAAACTTCTCTTATTACTACGTACTGCAGCATTAGGTTTAAAAGTTTGATAATTTTTCGGCCATGAGAAAATATGACCCCTTTGGAAGTCGTTGATATCACGCGTGAGCTTACGCTTCTTCGTTACTTCCAAACGGTCATCCAATGCTTGTGTTCTGTCAAGTAGCTGCTGATATAACTCACCCATAGACGCAAATACAGGCATATCCATTCATTCATTTTCCATATTTAGTATCTCATCTTTAAGTTCCTTCTCGATAGGTGAAAAGAATTCATTCATTAAACTCATGTAATCCAAACTTAACTTGATGTTGAGTTGCTGCCACCACTTCAGGAGCTCAGGATAAGCGTTCCCATATGAAGGCATTTTGAGAACTCTCAAGCCACGTGGGACGATGCCTTTATCTAGATATGCAGAGAAGCTAAAACGCTGCCATTGCAAGCGTTTATAAGTACCCACTTTTCTTTCAAAAAGATTCAGCTTTTTATGAAAATCTGAAACATTCTCAGATTTCCAATGTTCATCACTTTTCGATGTAGAACAAACCGAAGAGGCAAACTGTAGTGAAGGGTGATCTAGTGACTGCGCTCACAGACCTTAAGATTTTCATTAGAAATGTAAATTTAAAGGTTTTGTTTGGTAACTCTGTCGTTAATGGAGTTTCGTGTAAACGGCGTAGTACCTTTATACCTTCTAGTATGCCTGTGGTTACAGCATTTCATGATTTGTGTGAGAGGGAATTAAGAATGTTGTATTCTGACTGCAATATTTTGAGATTTTCTCGCTTTAATTTAACATTTGATGAGTATCAAGCCAAAAGTCTACAGGCGAGCAAAGATTTAGTGATTAAACAAGCCGATAAAGGTGGGGCTGTAGTCCTTATGGATCGCCTAAGTATATATCTTTAGTTCCTGCTCTACTGCATGATGTTCCGGCTTTTCAACGCACTACATCAATAGATGTTAAACGTTGTATTGCTTATGTCAATATGGTGATCTATGATTTGCAAATTAGTGGTGATATTACTCTGGATTTATTTCATTTTTACTGTTTCTTGTCCAATTATCCCTTGTCTCTATGGGCTGCCTAAGATAACAAGTCGGTGACCAACCCCCATGAGACCAATTGTATCGAGGGTGGATCACCGAACCTATATCTATATATTTGCCAACCCAATTGCAACTATATTTACCTAAATGCACTTCTGTGCTAAGAGATACATCTGATTTCCTTTGTAAATTGGTGTTTGGTTTAATAGTATTGGTGGTTCCTGTCACAAAGTGAGTATTTGTTTGTAACGCTTGATATAGCATCCTTTTACTGTAATACCGCATGATTTTGGTATTGAGTCTATCAGACAATTTTTGATCTCCCAATCTTCTCTTGTGAATAGATCTGTTGAGAATATTTGTTCTCTTCTAGATGTAGTTTTGAGGAACAATATTTTTCTGTTTGATGAATGCTTATATTTAACTCACTGGTGTAGCCATGGGTACTTCTGTGGCTAACACTTATGCCAACTTGGTGTTATACCAATGGGAGAAAGCTTATATTTATAATTTGGATAATTTTTTGTAAGTAATATATGTTTTATCAACGTTTCGTTGATGATTGTTTTATGGTTTGGAAAGGTTCCTTTCACAGTTGAATGAATTTGTTCATTATTTAAATGCAACCACCAGTTTCTTGAAATTTAAGATGGATGCCTCTGATAGTGAGATTAATTTCTTGGATGTTAAGATACAACTACGTGAGGGTTCTATCCATACCAGTATTCACAAAAAGGAGATAAACTCTGATAGATACATTAATTATTCCAGCATGCATGCCCCACATGTCTTTAAGGGGATTGTTACTTCACAGTTTAATAGAGTTAGTAGATTAAATACTGATGATGCTATATTTAATTTACAGTTGGATGAGATGTCCAAAGAGTTTTTGGATAGTGGTTATGATTCTAAACTAGTTTTAGATTTAAAAAATAAAGTTTTAGTTAATAGGAAGACAATATTGAAGCCGATTTTCCTTGGGGATGATGTTGGTTCTGTTAACCTAGAATGTTCAAAAGTATGCACTAGGTATCTTACTAGTTATAATACCTTGACTTGTTTTGTAAAACAAATAATACAGAGGAACTGGGTTGTACTAATGGCCTCTAGTGAGATTAAAGACATTCTTGGTGACAGGCCTTTTTTCTCATATAGAAATATGAAGTCCTTGAAGAATATGTTATGTTACAAAGATTTTTTCAGGCCTGTAGAGAGGACTTTTACCACTAAGCCCAGCACGTATGGTTGTTTGAATTGTTCCTGCTGTACTGATATTGTGGTTGGTTGCAGTGATAAGTTCAAACATCCTATTAGTGGTAAAGTTTATCAGTTTAATTTTTCTACCACTTGTGTTACATCTAATGTGGTGTACTTAGCTAATTGTGTGAAATGTACTGCATTCTATGTGGGTAAGACCACTAGAAAGCTAAAAGAACGCATCATTGAACACAAATCGGAGATTAGAAGGGCCATTGACAGTAATGCCTTGTATAAGCACATAGTTGATTCAGGTATGGAGCATAGATTCTCCTTGAGAGTTATTGATGTAATACGGCCTCCTGCCAGAGGTGGTGATAGTGGTAATTTACTTGAATTAAAAGAGTATTAATGGATTCTTAGTTTGAACTCTGACCATTTTCCAGGTTTAAATAATATGATTACCTTGAAACCTGTTCTTGTTAAATTGCAACATACTAGGTTGCGATAATGTTTTTTTTTTTAATGTTTTTTCTAATTTTTCTAATTTTAATGATTTGTTTTATATACTTGTGGTCACATAATTTTTGGACTGCTGGTCATGTGACTTCAGTGACCTGTGTTTAAACCATTTGGTTTTTAGATTTGTTTGTATTAGTATTGAGGAAGGATTTTATCCGAAAGCTTTGCTATTATAAAGTGTGTTTTTCTCAGTTTTGGTTGTTATTCATATTTCCTTGCAGCTTGTTCTTTTGTTAAAAAGCATTGTAACCAGAGGATACAAAATACCCTTTATGTCAACTCCACCCCAACAAAGAAGGTCTCCAGATGTGCCACCCCATCTGCGAGGCCCAGCAGCAATAGAAATTTCAAAGCTGCTCAAAAAAAGAGTTATTCAGCCAGTCCCGGCGGACCAAAAAGGATCCGGAACTTACTCAAGGTTCTTTTTAGTTCCAAAAAAGACAGGGGACTGGAGACCCATTTTGGATCTCAGCAGTCTCAATACCTTCGTGAAGAAGGAAAAGTTCTGGATGGTCACGCTTCAATCGATCCTTCCATTTTTGCAGAAGGACGACTGGATGTGCTCGATAGATCTCAAGGACGCGTACTACCACATCAAGATGGCCAGACCGTCCAGAGATCACCTGCGCTTCCGGCTGGGAGCCAGTCATTTTCAATTTCGAGCCCTGCCCTTTGGGCTCACCTCAGCCCCCAGGGTATTCACCAAATGCATGGCAGTGGTAGTGTCTCACTTGAGATGTCTAGGATTCCGGGTGTTTCCCTATCTGGACGACTGGCTCCTCACCGCCACCACCAAGCATCTCCTCATATAAGCCAGAAACTATACAGTCAACCTTTGTTCCCACCTAGGGATTTTCATTAACTTCAAAAAATCTGTCTTACTGCCCTCACAGCATATTTCAATCATCAAAGCGGACCTAGATACGCGCTTAACATTGGTAAAGCTCCCTCAAGTAAGGGCTTCATCCCTCAAGGAACAGGTTCTTCTTCTACTGCAATGCAGGAAAGCCCCGGCCAAATTGGTGTTGAAGGTTTTGGGACTCATGGCAGCGTCCCTGATTGCGGTTCCCATGGGAAGATTGCACATGAGGCTCCTCCAATGGCTGCTGTTCACGCAGTGGTCGTTCCAGCAGTTACCCCTAACACACGAGATTCTGATAACAGATTCTTGCAAGCGAGACCTCTCATGGTGGGTGTCCAGCCAGGATCTCACTATGGGTCGTCCATTTGTTCTACCGAATCCGACGGCCACTATAACCACGGACGCTTCCCTGATAGGGTGGGGGGGGACTTTTTCAGGGAAGAACAGTCCAAGGGGAATGGTCCAACATGGAGTACAACCTGCACATAAATGTTCTGGAAATGAGGGCGGTGTTCTTGGCGTTGCAACACTTTCAAACCCTCCTACCTTTAGGAACAGTAGCAGTTCGGACAGACAACATGTCTGTAGTCTGGTACATAAACAAACAAGGGGAAACCAGATCTTACCCATTATGCAGAGAGGCCATGAGAATTTGGCAATGGGCAGAGTCCATGGGTCGCTTTCTGATAGCAACGCACATCCCGGGGTCATCCAACGTCATTGCAGACAGGTTGAGCAGAGCCATCCTGTTACCTCACGAGTGGTCCCTCAAACTACAAGTGGCGGAAAGAATTTTCCGCAAATGGGGCCAGCCTTGCTGCGATCTATTCGCCCCCGATGAATACCAAATGCAGAAGCTATTTTGCCCTTCTACCCCCTCCAGGGGATGTCCCCAGGGACACACTGATACACGATTGGCCCCCGGGTCTCCTATATGCATTCCCACCTACCCCCTTGATTCCCAAATTTCTTCAGAAAGCCAGGAACCTGGAAAGGACAATTATACTCATAGCCCCATTCTGGCCTCGACAGATATGGTTCCCCTTTCTTCGAGCCCATCAAACAGAGGAACCGTGGATCCTGGACCCAGTACCAGATCTACTGACACATTCGTCGGGAGTTCCTCACCCGTCTCTTCTATCCCTCAAACTAGCAGCTTGGCTGCTGCACTTCCCCCCCTAACCAGGTCTGATCTACTTTCTCCGGCAGTTCAGCGCATTTTGGTTGCCTCTCATAAGGCTTCCACCACAAAACTCTACAAGAGTAAATGGAAACGCTTTGTGTACTGGGCATCTAGTCAACACTTGGACCCCCTGGTTGCTCCTTTACATAAAGTTCTAGAATTTCTTTCCATCCTTTTCCACGAAGGAGCCTCTACTTCCACACTAAGAGTACAGTTGGCAGCCATATCCAACTTCCATGTTGGTGAGGACGGTTCTTCTATTATGTCCCACAGGCTTTGTAAGGCTTTTATGAAAGGTTTCTTCCATCTTCGACCGCCCGTCAGAGACCCTTTATTCCTATGGAAGTTAAATTTGTTGTTGTCACAACTAATGTTGCCACCCTTCGAACCAGCCTCTTCTTGCCTCCTGAAGTTTTTGTCGTGGAAGACTCTTTTTCTTGTAGCGGTTACTTCAGCTCTGAGAGTGTCAGAGCTGCAAGCACTGTCAATTAAACCGCCTTACTTAATTTTTCACCCAGATAGAGTTTCTTTACTTAACAACCGTCCTTCCTTCCTAAGGTATGTTCTGTCATAAATATTAATCAGTCCATTGAACTCCCTACTTTCTTCAAAAACCATACCAGCAAGTTGGAATATATGCTGCACAAGTTAGATGTCCACAGACAGCTAAGATTTTGTTTAGACAGGACTAAAGACTACAGAAAAACAGATCAACTTTTTGTTGCATTTGCAGACAATAAAAAGGGCTTGGCAGTTACAAAACGTACGCTTTCTAAATGGCTTACTGATTGTATAGCCTTTGTGTATTCTAAGTCAAATCAGGCCTTGCCCACCAAACCAAAAGGCCATTCTACTAGGTCCGTCTCCACTTCCTTGGCTCATGCAGCTCGCCTGCCTTTGGACACGATTTGTGCAGCAGCCACGTGGTCTAAACCACATACTTTCATCGCTCATTATAGGGTTGACAAAGCCTCCAAAGACAGGACATCTTTTGGTTCTACTGTGCTCAAGAACGTTCTTCCATGAGTCACTCAGGGTGACTGAGCTAGGGACGCTACCCTTGTGTAAGAGAAACGGCGAGATTGAACACTCTCACATAAAGAAGTTATGTTCTTACCATAACGTTCCATGTGGAGTGTTCATCTCGCCTTTGTTCTTACATTCCCCCCCTTCCCTCCCTCACGTGTTTGGAAGAACGAGTAGGACTAGAGTCTGGTCCACATGTCTTTACCTCTTCCGGGTATATTTCGTTACCCTTAGTTAATTTGTCAGTGAGATGGTGTCTCTGAATTTTTGTGGCAGTATGTAGCCTTAGCACCTCAGGGTTATTGTTAGTCTGGTTTGCTTGCAAACTAGATCTGAGTAATGGCAGGATTGTGGGATATAGCCTGGTCTCGAGCTTCTCTAAGATGCAGAGCTTTGCTATGTGGCCGACTCGGAGCCGAGGATCTGCTCCGAACCCCGTGTGTAAGAACAAAGGCGAGATGAACACTCCACATGGAACGTTATGGTAAGAACATAACTTCTTTTTTCTGCAGATCTCATGGGGATTATACTCCAACTCAATATCAGCTCCAGTAACCATCTGCCATATCTCTTCAGAGCAGCAATAAACAGTAACAGAAGCAAAGATATGTTGCCCAAAAGAGTAAGTTGCTGGAACAAGAAAGTAAAAGCAGATACTTATAAATAAAACGCAGCCAGCAATCCATGGCAGAAGTAATCTAAATGTAAAATATTTATTAAAAGTCAAAAACGAGAACAAAGATAAGCGCTTTCTTGATGAGCTTCTTCAAATCATTACAACAAACTCACTATAGCATCTATCTTATAGTATAACTTAATTAACAAGACACCCATTCACGTTAAAAGCATCTATAATTCCTAAGTTACAGCCTATCAGCTATGCATAATTGGCTTCATTAGGTTACTAAAGCCAACAAACTGAAACCTTGGTTTTAGTGTTAGAAGTGATGCAACAAAATGTTAGGAAGGGCGATTTGGTTAATGCTACATATTAAGCTGAGCTTAAATGGATTTTCAATCTATGGGCCCATTATAGCCCAGGTTTAAATGAAAGCGTCTCCATACAGCCTGCATTGCGAGCTAGGCCATTAAGGAAGAAATGAGTGTTTGCTAACTTCTTTTACATTTTATGTTTACATTTATTTATATTGTTTTAATTTTCTTTTCCCTTTTTCTTTTCTTCAGCTTATGTAAACCATTTGTACAAGATCAAGGTTTCAGTTTGTTGGCCTTAGTAACCTAATGAAGCCAATTATGCATAGCTGATCGGTTGTAACTGAGGAACTATAGATGCTTTTAACTTGATTGGTTGTCTTGTTAATTATGTTATACTACAAGGCAGATGCTATAGTGAGTTTGTTGTAATGATCTGAAGAAGCTCATCAAGAAAGCGCTTATCTTTGTTCTCGTTTTTGACTTTTAATAAATATTTTACATTTGGATTACTTCTGCTGTGGATTGCTGGCTGTGTTTTGTTTATAAGTATCTGTTATTATTTAGTGACTTCAATCTTCAATGATTTGCCAAAAAACAAATTTTATGAGGAACAGACCAAAAATATGAGGCAAAAATCTGGACATTCTGTGAAAAATCTGTACAGTTGAGAGGTATGAGATCTGTCTCTCTCTGTCTTTGATCCAGAAAGTGCACACATCTTTCTGCTTAGCTACGCTTTTTTTTTTTTTTAAACAAGAAATGTATTTATTGATTTATTACTTATGACATAGACAATAATGCATTTATATAAATGAAAACAAACCATATTGACATAATTTCAGTTACAAACATTATACATGACATATAATCTTCTATACCGTTATTATCCATCAAAATTACATAGCTAATTCAATTAATCCCTTCCCTTAAACCTTATTCCTCCGCCAAAACATTATTCCGCATGTATTATTCCCACAATTCTTTTTTTTTCTGTTATTTGCACTTCCAGTTCTTTTACCTCTGTTACTATATTCACTGCTTCTAGTACAGTTGGTTTAGACTTTGATTTCCATTTTCTAGTAATTGCTTTTTTGGCAGCCACCAAGATTAAACTCAGCAAGGCCTTACTTTTTGTTTGTGTCTTTCGGCTTTTCTGGTCAGGGGTTGCCACAGCGGAACTCCGGTCCGTTAATGATTGGCAGTTGATTTTTACGTACCGGCTTGCCAGGCCTGATGCACAACCTTCAACGAAGGTACGCCCATTCACACATATCTCCACGCAGAAGATGCTCTAGCTGAGAATTGAACTGGACAGCGTCTTACTGTGAGGTGACAATGCTACCGCAGCACCACCACCGCGATTTATGTGTAGGCAATTCTGGTTCTATAGCACAGTTCAAAAAAATAATTTCCTTAGTTAGACCAATTTGCTCATCCAATATTTCTGACAGAGTAGTTTGCAGGGAATTTTTACAGTGTGCCAACTGAAGAGACTTCCAAAAAAATATGTTCCCAATTAACTCTTTCTTCCCCGTCCTTAGCTAGGATCCTTAGGACTTTGCTTAGGAAATAGGGTGGATTCCCTGAGGTCATCATGGGCAAAATGTTCAAAAATGGCACAGGCAAGTGTCATCTTTGTAGAAGGAATGTCCTGATGTCCAGAAGGGGCGGAACATTCACCCACTCTGAAGTGAGAAGGAAGCTGAACTCTGCAAATTGAGGCAGTTTCTGGGCATAGTGTAGCTGAATCTTAGTAGTAAGAACTACAACAGTGATTTATTTGAACATCAAGTTTTATGGTAAGATGTTCTTCATATTGATCAGTGCTACAATAGCCTTAACTGTATGTGGTTATAACCTGCCAAGGATATAATGGCCGGCCAGGTTCCAAAGCTTCAGGGCACCTTACACATGCCCAAACTGTCAAGCAGCTCAAGCTGAGCAGACTAAAAGTCAAGTTTGGGTGTGAAGTCCTTTATAGCTTTACTGCTGCTAAAGAGTACACGCCTCTGAGTCTTTTGAGGATCAATGATCGGCTTGTGCTTTTCTTTGCTGGGCAGATAAATTCCCTTTGGAGAGAAAAAACGTTCAAATTTCCTGGTAGCTCTAGACTTACAAGATGCTTATAATCACATCCCTATTCATCCAGACTTCAGACTTTTTTTAAGGATTTGTGTGTCTGGATCACATCATCAGTTCTCTACCTTACCATTTGGAGTGCTCAGTGCACCGAGTGTTCACATTATCTAGATGCTCTTCATGTTTCACTGTTGCAGTCCTGACTTGCAGGATTTCCTCCCATGAAAGCCCTTGGACAGCCCGACTACCAGAGGAAAAAATCTCCCTCCTCCATTGGTTTGTGGATATCCTGACCAACATCAGTATGCTTGGGTATATAGGGAGCCAGCTGACATCATGATATCAGTCTTTCCTTGCTGACGGAGCCCGAAGCAGTGTTTCAGTTCATTAGTCAGTCTGCACCAGAGAGGAGTCATCTGAAAGCTAAGTACTCCATTGGGGAATTCTTTTTTTTTGGTTTAACTCATGTCAGATAAGGTAAACAGTTGTCTCCATTGTGGTAAGCAGATTCCACACCGAGACTTCCATTCACTTTGTGTTACCTGTTTAGGCACAGATGATAACGTATCTAACAGCCTTCTCTGTATCCATTTCAATTCTTGGATTATTAAGCATAGGGCTGAGATATTAGCTAGGCACCTTAGTCTTGAATCTAGTTCTCAGCATCCAGTGGCATCTGCGGGTCATCCCAAGGTTGGACTCCCTATCCGTAACTATCTTTCTCCGTCAGCCAGTCTTCCAAAGCTTGTGATCGCTGAAAAAGGCAAGGAGCTTTTGCAGCCCTCTTCCGTGGCTGAGGTGGTAGTGCTGGCCTCTGTTGAGACCCTTTCAGAGTCAGATATGCCATTGGGTCCCTCAGCTTCTGCACAGGCCTTAGCATTTAGTTCTACGGTTGGGTCTGGGACTGCTCAGCAGTCCTTGGCTTCTGATGAGCCCATTTTAATCAGTGATGTTCCTTTAAGGCAGCAGCCTACACCAGTTATTCATTTTTCCAGAGAGACTGGCTTCAGAGCTCTGGACATTTCTAGATTCAAGGCCAAAACTACCCCAAAGAAGGGAACTTCCTCAGGGCCTATGCTCAGGCCTACCAGCTCCCACTCACAGGGATATCAAAAGGATGTGGTCAGGTTAGCTGAAGACTTAATCTCCCTGGTCAGATCTAGACAACCCCCCCCCCCCATTGATTCTTCCCAGGGAAAAGAAATAGGGATTCTATCCCTGAAGTATTTTCTGAACCGTTTGAATCTGAGGAGGAGTCTGTTATTGATCAAGGACCCTCGCTGACCTCATTTGAGGATTCAGATTCTGAAGAAAACCTGGCTTCTTCTTCTCCCCCCAAGGACATTACTTTTGGAGAAACTCTTCATGCCATGAGGGAGCATTTCCAGTGGGAAGCACAGAATTACCCACAGTCCAAAAAGAAGATTAGGGAATTCCTTGACCTGCACAGCAAACAGCCTCTGCAAGTACGGCAACTGCATGGCAACAAAATTGGTTTCAAAGTCAGAAAGAGAACAGCCAGCCCAAAGTGGTGTATGAAAAACAGTTTTAATGTGGCAACAAACAGACTGGTTTTGGCAAGAATTACATGGCCTTCCTCAGTGTAACAAAACTTCCACAAATAGCCACATTATAAATGAAACAATTAATTGGCAACAGAACATGATTGGTTGGTCACAATTGCTCATTAAGCCCATGGGGGAAAAACCCACGCAGTTCAATAACTCACTATCAAATGTTTAAAAGTAAAGTTTGTGATAATCCCCTCCTCCACTGCCAAATTCAAAAAAACATCAATCTGTTTTTCAAAACCCCCAGTCTGTTTGTTAATAGGTTTATAGGTTCATAAGTAGGTACAAGGCTATTGGCCCTAGGGCCTATATAAGCTTAGCCAAATGGTACCCTGGCTTTTGCCACCCAAGAAAATTATTTTCCTGTGCCCCTGTCAAGCAGAGCCTCAGAAGTGATCCCCGGGGTGATTATCTCCCATCAAGATTTTTCTTGAAGAGTGCTAATGAGAAGCTTGCTTTGATATAGATAGGTAGTTTATTCCAGAGTATGGGAAGTCTCTGGGACAGGAATCCATCCCTCCAGCATGTTCTATTTATTGTGGTGACAAGGTTTAGGTCCCTAGAGTGTGTAGCTCAGAGGGATTGTGATTTCTTTAAGTGGAGCATGTCCAGCAGCTCTGGGTTTGACATAGCTTTGTATGTTAGGCAGAGATCGCCTCTGAGTAGGTGATATGCGACAAGTGTAAAGCTGGAGTTTTTTGAGATGGTCTGCATAGGGCATCTGTTTGAGGCCGGTAATCCTCTTTGTGAGGTATTTCTGTGGCCTTTCCAGTTGTAGATGTCTTGTGAGGTACATACCAAAAGGGGTGTTGTGCTCTATAATGGGTCTGATGAGTGATGAGTAGAGGGGAACAATGACCTCTTTTTTCCTGGATGAGAAACATTTTGTGATGAGATGTGCCAAGGATTTCCTGACTACTGTGCCGATGTGATTATCAAAGGAGAGACTACTGTCCACCTGTGTCCCAAGGTCTCTTATCACACTTTCGGTGTTAAGTACACTACTGCCTATGTAGTAGTTCATGGGTACAGAGTTTTTACCGAAAGGGATGACAGTACACTTTTTGGCATTGAGCATGAGTCCATGGCTTTGACACCAGGCATCTGTCTCAGTGAGGCCCTTTTGTAGGATTTCGACATCGTTAGGAGTTTTGATTATGGCTCCTAGTTTGCGGTCATCTGTGAACTTTGCTAGCCTGTGTTAACTGTGTTAGCCTGTACTTCAGAGAAGTAGATACCAAACAGGAGAGGACCTAGGGCTGAACCCTGTGGTACTCCACTTGTCGCTGGTCTGACGTTAGATTTAAAGTCTGCTACTTTCACAGAGTGTGTTCTGTCAGTGAGCCAGTTGGCAACCCATCTTGTGACATAGGGATTTATACCTAGTTTAGTGAGTTTATCTATAATTCCAGAGTGGGGGATGGTGTTGAAAGCCTTGGTGAGATCTAGATAGGCTGTGTGAACCACCTTACCCTCATGTACTGCTTTGGTGACCGCTTCAAAGAAGTCTATCAGGTTTAGGAGACATGATCTGCCTTTTACAAACCTGAACTGGGTAGGGTCCAGAGTTTGGAGATTACCAATGTCATTGTTTATAAGTTCCATGATGATACGTTCCATAGCCTTGCAGATCAGGCTCATCAGGCTAATGGGGCGGTAGATGCTCATTGTGTTTCACTGTTGCAGTCATTACATTTGGGTAATCTGCTGGCAGGTTGCCCTCAGTCAGCCTGATTAACAAAGTCTTGGGTCCTGCGTCAGTTGCTGTCCCATCTTCCATGACGGCAGGTCGTCAGGGGTATAAAACATGCAGCCAACGCCATTACATCAGTCTTCCTTGCCGCGCGGTGCCCGAAGCAGAAGCAGTTCACAAGTGCCGGTCGGCCGACTCCTGAAATTTTCATTTTCGAGTTTCAGAACTGAAGTCTTCAACTTAAAGCGAAGTACCCTATTGGGGAAACTTTTTCTTGCTCCTTACCGATGCCAATAAAAGTTAATAATTGTATTACTTGTGGGAAGCAAATACCTCATAAGGATTTTCATTTGTACTGTATTCCTTGCCTAGGCCCTGATCACGACGTGCCTTGCTGTCGGTTTTGTGCTTTATTTAATCAGTGCACTATCCATCGTTGGTACATTTTTGCATCAAACTATTTCGGTTCTCGGTTTAATTATCCAGAAATGACGTTGGTCAGCCATCCGACTACCGGAATTCCGAAAAAATGCAAAGAAAAAGACAGAGACAGGTCGTTGAGGTCCAAAACTGCCGACAATGCTTCTCCTAAGCCAGTCGCCAGTTCGCCGGTACTTAGGCGCTTTCGCAGCCCCTGATACCCGCTACTTCTGATTCACAAGCCTCTACTGAGACCCAGGTATGCCGCGAGATGCTTCACATTTGGAACCCGCAGATGTCTCTACCCTGGATGGGTCCGGAGCCGCTGAGCAGGCACTGGCTTCTGAGTGTATTCAGGCCTACAGACTTGCATATTAAACCGATTCCAACTTCAGTGCTAAGGCCTAAATCTCGATCTATGTCTAAAAAAACGACTCCCAGGCTGCATGTTCAGGCCCCTATGCTTAAAAAACAAATGATCAAAATGGCTGAAGATTTAATTACTGTAATCACGGGTAGTCAACCCCCTCCCTCCAAAAGGGCTAGGACTGAATTAGACTATGAATCTTCTGAACTGGACTCTGTTTCTTCTGACTCTTCTAGTGATCTGGATTTGTCCATGCCTACTTATGAGGACTCTGATGCAGAGGAATCCATTCCCTCTGCTTCTCTGCCTGAGGATTTCTCTTTTGGGGAAACTTTACATACCTTAAGGGAGCATTTCCACTGGGAAAGTCAGGATTTCTCTGAATCCAAAAAGAGGCTTAGGGATTTCCTTCTTCTTCCTTAGCATAGGCCTTTGGTTATACCACCTGTACTAGATATTGTTGATGTGTTTTCGGAATCCAGTATGGCCCCTGATTCCTTGCCTCTAGCCCCTAGCAAACCAGATAGGTACTACAGGGTTCCTGAGTCCCACAAATTCCTTTTCAAAAACCCTGTTGCGGACCCTGAAACCATTTCTCAGAGGCCCAAGGGCATTAAGGCTTCTACTGCTAAAAATCCTACCCCTTCTGATAGAGACTCCAGAGCGCTAGATAGATGGGGTAAAAGGTTTATACGTCTGCAACCTTAGCAATCAGAGCTTTAAACTGTCAATTCCATATGCTAAAATATCAACAGCATATCATGGGACTGCTTAAATAGAAAATGATGTTGATTTCTGACTGTGTGGAGAATAAAGATTTGCAGGATTTATTGCATTCAGCTGAACAAGTTGGCAAACATACTTTGCAATGTGGTTTTGATTCTTTAGAGGCCCCTTGTAGGGCTGCTGTTACAGGGTCTGTGCTCAGAAGGCATGCTTGGCTTAAGGAGCAATCTCTGCCTGATCATGTTAAAGCAAAACGTTTGGATGCTCCTTTACAGCAGGACCGCTTATTTGGCAATAAGGCTGAAGAAGTTCTAAAAAAAGATGGAAGATAAAGCTAAATCTATGCAAACTGTGAAAGATTTCTTACAAGTGCAACCTCCTAGATTTAGTAGGCATTGGCCTATTAAGAACTGGTCCTTTCCAGCTCCTTCCAGAGCCACTACGGCCAAACCCAGACATTCCAAAACCACCAGGTTTCAGTCCCAAGGGACTTTCAGATATAAGCAATGGTATGCTTCCACTTCCAAATCTGGAAACAACAAGGCACCACCCTGTGGTAAACCAAGCACTTACCTCTTAGCCACCCCTTTGGGGGGAAAACTGGCTCTTCATTCACGAAACTGGCAACTTATAACCCAGGACAAATGGGTTTTAAATATAGTGTCCCAGGGATACAGATTTCATTTCCACATGCTGCCAACTCCAAACGGGTGGCCAGACCTGCCCCCAAATCAGTGGGCAGAGGCTCAGAAACAAGTACTTTCCCTCCTAAACATGGGGGCTATTCAGCTAGTACCAGAAGAGGAAAAGGGACAAAGTTTCTATTCCAGACTTTTCCTGGTACCCAGAAAAGACAAATCGTGGCGTCCAATTCTGGACCTGTCTACTCTAAACACCTTTATGGACATTCCAAAATTCAAGATGCTGACTCTTCACCAGTTACTTCCTATGCCAGGCAAGGATGCCTGGTTGGCAACTCTCGACCTAAAAGAGGCTTACCTGCATATCCCAATCAGGGAATCTTGCAGAAGATTCCTACGCTTCAAAGCAGGCTGTATGCATTATCAGTTCTCTGCACTGCCCTTTGGCTTGTCTACTGTGCCCAGGGTATTCACAAAGTGCCTGGCTCCAGTAATTGCATTTTGCAGGCAAAGAAATATTCAAATATATCCATACCTGGACGATTGTCTAATTCAGGCAGAAAACCAGGCCATTCTTCTAAAACATCTGGCATTTGTAAAAAGACTTCTAACCTGTCTAGGGTACACCATAAACGAAAAGAAATCTCAACTGCTACCCTCTCAAAAAATTACATTCCTGGGTGCAAGCTTGAATACAACTGCCCAGATGGCTTTCCTTATGACAGAAAAGCAAATTAATTTGGTGACTTACTTCAAACAGGTAGCCACAAAAACCCGGCTATCTGCAGGGCAAATACTGCAAGCCTTGGGGTTCATGGCCTCATGCATTCTTCTAATTCAATATGCAAGACTGCATACGAGGAAACTTCAGTGGTACTTAAAATGTTTATGGAGTCAACATTGTCACAGCCTGGAAACAATGATTCCTATCATACCTTGCCTGCGCCTAGAGTTCCTATGGTGGGCAGAGACCTGCCACCAAAACAAGAGACTGCCATTCACACCACCCCCTGCCACCCAAACTCTAACTACAGATGCATCAGACTATGCATTGTGGGCTCATTTGGCAGGGAAGTGCATTCAGGGCAAATGGAGTCCAAATCAAATGCACCTTCATATCAATCAAAAAGAAATGCTAGCTGTACAGAATTCACTGACAGCCTTCAAGGACCATCTTCTTCCAGGACAATTACTGATAAAGATGGACAACACCACGGTTATATGGTACATAAACAAGCAGGGGGTACACATTCCTACCCCCTGTGCAGACTAGCCATGGCATTGTGGAATATATATATATATATATATATATATATATATATATATATATATATATTTTGCTCCCCATTTGGGGGGCACCTGACATCTGGGGCAAGAAAACTGATGTAATGGCGGCTGCATGTTTTATACCCCTGATGACCTGACGTCATGGAAGACGGGACAGCAACCGACGCAGGACCCAAGACTTTGTTAATCAGGCCGACTGAGGGCAACCTGCCAGCAGATTACCCAAATGTAATGACTGCAACAGTAAATACACTCGAACATCTACATTTATGGTAAGTGTACACAACTGTACTTTCCCGGGGTCCGTGGTTGCTCCCCCTTTGTGGAGTGGGATAACCATTGCTGTGCGCCATTCAGTTGCCACATTAAAATTGTTTTTCATACACCACTTTGGGCTTGCTGTTCTCTTTTTAATTCCTAGACCTGCCAGAGCACAAACCACTTGCCATTCCTCCTGTTTTAGAGGTCGTAGAAGATGTTTTCATGGAGTCCTCCTTGAATTCTGATTCTCTTCCTCCAACCCCTAGAAAACTAGACATGTTTTATAGGGTGCTGGGCTCTCAAAAATATCTTTTCTGAGAACCCTTTTGCAAATCCAGAGGTTGTCACCCCAGCACCCAAAGGGGCTAGAGCCAGGTCCTCTAAAAATCCTTTACCAACTGATAGAAAGCAGGGCTCTTGATAGATTTGACAAAAAAAGTTTACATCTATGCCACCCTAGCTTTGAGGGCACTTAACTGCCAATTCCACATGATTAAACTACCCTTGAGGACAAGAACCTTTTCAATGAATTGTTAGGCCTTTGTCAGTCTAGCTTTCAAATAGCTAGGCATTCCTTTTACTGTAGCTATGATGCTATGGAGGCTTCCAGCTGGGCTGCAGCCACTGACTCTGTTATTAGAAGGCATGCATGGCTAAGGGAACAATCTTTCCCTGGACATGTCAAGTCAAACCTTTTGTATGCTCCTCTGGACAAGGACTTTGGGCCTAAAGCTGAGGCTGATGGAAGACAAAGCTGAATCTGTACAAAACTGTGAAAGACTTCCTTCAAGTTCAGCCATCTAGGTTTAGTAGGAACTGTCCCTCTAAACATTTGGTCCTTTCCCTCATGATCCAAAAGCAGACAGAGAAAACCCGGGAGGGAAAGAACTCAAAGGCAACAGGACACAAAAAGGGAAAGGATTTCTACTCCAGGGTGTTTCTAGTTCCCAGAAAGGAAGGCTCTTGGCATCTCATTTTAGACATGTCTACTCTCAATCAATCCCTGCTAGTTCCAAAGTTCAAAATGTTAACTCTTCAAAAACTTTTACCCACGATAACTCCTCAGGCCTTCATGGTCACCGTGGATCTAAAAGATGCCTACTTGCACATTCCCATAGAGGAATCACACAGAAGGTTTCTACGCTTCAGACCCAGTACTAGACATTTTTAATTTTCTGCACTGCCCTTTGGCTTGTCTACCACTCCCAGGATCTTCACAAAGTGCTTAGCCATTATATTTGCCTTTTGCAGGACCAGAGGGGTTCAAATCTATCTCTGCATGGATGATCGTCTAATACAAGCCACAGGTTTAGCCAAACTCTGCAAGGGTCTGGTTACCCAGTACCTCTTGACCTCCCTGGGTTTTACCGTAAATCTCTGCAACTCCAACACAAATCCGTTCACCAGGATTATTTTCTTGGTGGCTGTTCTGCACTCATCTCTTCAAAAGGCCTTCTTATCTCCAGACAAGGTCTCCTTCCTGACTCACTACTTCCAAAAGATCATGCAGCAACAATGCCTATCAGCCAGGGAATTCCTCAGAGCACTGGGCTACATGGCATCTTATATCCTCTTTGTTCCTATGGCCAGGCTACACATGAGGAAGCTCCAGTGGTACCTCAAAAGTGTGTGGTACCAGCATGCACAATCCCTTTTGACCGAAGTACAGCTGATTCCTTGTCTCAAGGAGGAATTTGCATGATGGGCACAGGCCTGTGCTCAAAACCAGAGCCTTCTTTTCAAATTCACTCCTCAGGAGCACTCACTCACCACAGTAGCTTCAGAGATAGTATGGGGCAACTCATTTCAAACACTTCTAATCCCAAGGGAAGTGGGAAATTCAGTTCAAAGACAAAGACATAAACTGGAAAGAGCTAATGGCAGTGCAAAAAGGCCTGGCAGCATTCAGAGAAAAATGAAAAGCATGGTTCCTGATGGTCTAAACAGACAACACCACAGTAATGGGGTACATAAAAAGGCAGAGGGGAGCACCTATTCCCACCCTTTATGTCGCCTTGCAGTGCAGGTTTGTGAGACCATTCACTCTCTGGTGTTGCATCTCTTGGCACAATACCTTCAAGATGCTCGATATATACTAGATCATCACCTCAGCAGAAACCGGATGGATCTCCATGAATGGAAACTGCATTGGGAAACATTTTTCAGTGGAGAAAGAAAATGGGGAGTCCCCCAGGTAGACCCGATCATCACCAAGGAAAATGCTCAAATAGAAAAATTCTGCTCCAGGAGCAAACTACTCTCAGCCTTGAAGACAGATGCTTTCTCTTTCCTTTGGACTCCTCTTCATTTATGCATTCCCACCCTTACCTCTACTTCCTCAGTTGCTTCTAAAAATAAGGAAAGAGGGGCCAAGGGCATTACTGATAGCCCCAGACTGGCCCAGACAGCATTGGTATCCTCAACTACTCAACCTAACCAAACGAGAATCCATGACATTTACCTCAGCGGGTGGGCCTCCTGACTCGGGACAGGGGAAGGATTGTACACCCCATCCTGCAGACACTCCATCTCTCAGCCTGGATAATCCCACAGAATCCAGGACCAAGCCTGGCCCAAAGCAAACTGGTTCAAGACATCCTTAAAGAGACCAGAAGGCCTAGTACAAGGAAATCTTACTAAGGTAAATGGAAAAGATTTTCCATATGGTATCAACAACAGGGCCACAGTCATGTTTTAGCCAAGATCTCCATCATCCTAGATTATCTGCCTAGTCTGGTTGACAAGGGCCTGTGCTATTCTTCTATCAAACGTCATGCTTGTGACATTTTAGCCCACATCCCTGTTCTTCTTCCTGTCTTTTCACACCACCTGCTAAGGCAATTCCGTAGGGGGGTTTCTGATAACTTAAAGTTTCTAACTTGGAAAACTGCTCTTTTGCTGTCTGTCACCTCTGGAGAGTCTCTGAGCTGCAGGCTCTCATGGCAGCGGAACCATTCCTCATCTTCCATCCAGACAGCCTCCCTCAGGACCAACCTTTTATTTATGCCCAAGGTGGTCATTGATGCATCCTTGTATTAAGCCATATGCATGTCCACCTTCTTTCCCAATCCTCAGAACCCAGGTGGAAAAGGCAGCTCCATTGCTATCTTGACAGAACTAAAACCTTGAGAACATCAGACACACTCGTTGTAGCCTTTGCCACCAGTTCTGAAGGGAAACCATTTGCCAAACAGACTGTTTCCAAATTGATCTCTCACTGTATTTCATTATCATGGCAGGAAGCCACCTGAGGTTGTTAGGACTCATTCTGCTATGGCTACTGCTACCTCTTCTGCTTTTCTAAATGTAGTCCCTACCAAAGACATCTTGGAAGTTGCTACCTGGTCTTCTGTGCATACCTTCACCAGACATTACCACTTGTCAGCCTTTTCCAGGTCCAGAGCAGGATTTGCCACTGCCATTCTGCAGAACATCATCTCCTCTTCCTAATCTTCCTTCCATGCTCCTTTCAGCTTTGGGAATAATCCCACAAGTCAGGAGTGCAACAGTGAGATACAAAGAACATAACAGTTATGCACACTTACCAGAAATGTAGATGTTTGAGTGTATTCACTGTTGCAGTCTTCTTTCCCCCTTAGCCTACTGAGTAGTGTCATTCAAAATTCTGCACAAGATGGTTTTCTTTTTCACCCTTCCCTTGCTTAGGTTCTGTGTCTTAGGTCTTTTGCTTTAGGACCCATCTTGGGGGCTGATGCCTTCAGGGGGGTAAGAAAAAACTGATGATATGTCGTCAGCTGGCTCCCTATATACCCAAGCATAATGGCATCAGTCAGGATGTCTGCCAGCCAATGGAGGAGGGAGATTTTTTTTCTCTGGCAGTCTGGTCGGCCAAGGGCTTTCACAGCAGGACATCTTACAAGTCAGGATTGCGACAGTGAATACACTTGAACATTTACATTTATGGTAAGTGTACACAACTGTACTTTCCAATTATAGCTCATTGTGGGCTACAGGATATCCACATTTTTCCATATTTAGATGACTTGCTTGTCTTTGTAGAGTCTTTTTCAAGGTGTCATGAATCTCTCTCTTGGGTGAGAGCTCTCTTGCACAGACTGGGATTCAAAGAGAATATTCAAAAGTCTTGAGTCCCTCACACAGGATTGTGTTTCTGGGATGTCAGCTAGACACCTCCGTTCATAGAGCTGGTCTTCCACAGGACAAAATAGACATTTATCGATATCTATTTCTAAGGTTTTCCAGCCAGACTTCAGATTGTGATGGAATACCGCAAGATTTTGGGTCTCATGTCATCTGTGATTTGCATGATACCCCTGGCAAAACTCCACATGAAAAGAATGCAGTTATATCTGAAATTGCTTTGGTCCCAGCTTCAACACCCTTTATCTTTTCAGATCCCATTTCTGGGATTTGTCAGAAGAAAAATATTTTGGTGGAGACAATAGATATCTTTAAATCTGGGTCCCCACTTCTCCCTCCCTGTACCAGAGCAGTCAGTCACCACAGATGCTTTGGACTTTGATTGGGAGCAGTTTCTGAAGGGATATAAGTTCATGAGGTGTGGGACAGACACAAGCACATAACTGTCAAGGAGATGCTTGCCCTGATCAAGGCACTCAACTCTCTGAACTGCCTTTTGGTCTCCGGGACCTCAAGTGGTTTCAAGCAATACTACAGTCATGTAGTACATCAACAAGGAGGAACCAAGTTGTACCCCCCTCTGCAGACTAGTCATGTTAGCTTGGGATATAACTTTACAATACAGACTCTCACTCTACAGGCATCCTACATTCTGTCAAATCAAAACTGTGTGGTAGACAAGCTGAGTAGGACCAGGGCAGACCCTCATGAATGGAAACTAGCTCGGAGGGGGTCTTCCAAGATTTGATCAATCCATGTGGAATTCCTCAAGTAGACCTCTTTGCTTCCTCTTTGAACACTCAACTGGCAAAATTCTGTTCCAGGACTCCATGCAAGAAGGCCTGAAAGACGTGTCTTTTCTTTGGACAGGAATACCTGTATGCTTTCCACCCTTTCCATTAATATCCAAGATACTTCTGAAGATTTAGAAGGAATCACCCAAGATCATTTTAGTGACTCCCTTCTAGCCCAGGCAACCTTAGATAACCAGGGCAATTGCCACAGGCTTCCTTATAGACTGGATCTACTCTCACAAGATCAGAGATATTTGATACACTCCGACATCAGTCATCTTCAGTTGACTGCCTGGATGATAGGGTCTTAATTCCTTTTAGGCACCTATTTTCTCAGGACATGCAGCAGGAACTAATGGAGGCAAGAAAGCCTGCTACTAGAAAATTTTCTAGTTGGTGCGAACAACTTAACCAGCACCCATTCAGAAGTAGCTGTTTTCAGGATTTGCAATATTCGTGTGAGTTACTGTCCTACTTTTTCCTCAGTCAGAGTTCATTTAGCAGCCATTTCAGCATGTCTGCCTGTGGATTCTCTTCTTTCAATGCAGTCTCATGTCAAAATGCTCTTGAAAGGGATTTTGCATAAGAGGCTTCCTAGCAAATTGGTGGCCCTTCCTTGGGACCTTAATTTTGTGTTAGAGGGGCTAACACTTGATCTGATGTTGTTAATCTTTATTCATTCCTTACATGTGGGTTCGGAACCAGCTGCTACTGCCCACGCTGGCCAGAAAAACTCCTGAGCTAAGCTTTACCCATAGTGCCCTTCTTCATGTTACCTCAGATCTGCTTGCCGTGATCAGAAACAAAATCTGCCAGACAGCCTCTCAGCTAAGTGTTCATTTTGTTGATAGTTCCAGAGGAATTTTCTTCCTCAAGTTTTTCTTATAAAAAGTATTTGTTGTTTGGTTGCATCTTTTTCGCTTAGTGCCCTATTTCCAGCTCTTTACTTTTTTTCTACTAGTTGGTAATTCTTCTACTGTTGGTACCTTCCATAACCTGGTTGGTAGTCCTTCGTACCATAGTTGGTACTCCTCTGTTCTTTCTTTTCTTACACCTAAGATTGTACTGCTTTGCTATTATTGTTATATTTACTAATTTTGGATTGTGTGTTTTTCCTGTTTGGGAATTATTATATTTATTGTAGAAAACATGTCAGCAAAGAAAACGATTACTGGTTTTAAAAGATGTGACAAATGTGACAGAAAAATGATTAATGTAGACAGTCATATGTCTTGTTTACTCTTTAGGGATTTCTCATTTATTGGAGAAACCACCTTGTGATATTTGTAGGACTTCAAGCTCCCACGCTGTTGCGGAATGCAAAAATAAGCCGATGCTTGCTGGTTTACTAAAATCTCCCTTTTTGGAGGCTATCTCTGAGATGGAGGCTTCACCCCATCCATGGAAAGATAATAAAAAGAGGAGTAAGTCCCTTCCTGCTTCTCACGAGTTGAAATCATCAGAACCAAGGCCTAAGGTTCCTAAGTTGTCACACAAGGAGTCTTCGGTTCCAAGACCAAAATCCTCAGTTCCGATCTTGACTCCACAAGAGACAATTCCATCTGTGCCATCTGTTCCTTCGTCACCAGACATTTCATCTGCTCCGACATCTGCTACTGCACCGTTAACTTTGCCTATGGTACTGACCACATCGTCTGCTCTGATTTCTTCATCTGATCAACCTTCAGCACCGACAACCATCATAAAAACTACCTTGACTTCAACACATTTCCCATGCTGGGCAAGGGATCTTGGCTGGTTACTCTGGACCTCAAAGAGGCATACCTACATGTCCCTATCAGACACAGTTGCAGAAGATACCTCGGATTTCTTGCAGGAACAGAGCACTATCAATTCTCAGCATTGCCGTTTGGCTTATCTACTGCACCCAGAGTATTCACAAAATGCCTGGCATCAGTAGTGGCACATTGCAGACTCCAAGGGATTCAAATATACCCTTACCTGGACGACTGCCTAATACAAGCAGACAGCAAACAGACCTTGATAAGACACTTGGATTACGTCATTCAATTGCTGCAGGCTTTGGGATACACAGTCAACATTCAAAAATCAAGATTACTGCCATCCCAAGAGATTATATTTCTAGGAGCAAAACTGGACATACAGCTACAAATGGCTTTCCTCACAGAGGAGAAACAAGAGCATTTAACAGCTTACTTCAGAGGCCTAGCAAAATTAATCCACCTGACCGCAAGGAAGACCTTGCAGGCCCTCGGGTTCATGGCATCTTGCATTCTTCTAATCCCTCTGGCAAGACTACACATGAGAAAGCTGCAATGGTACCTAAAAAGCTTGTGGTCACAACACAGCCACAACCTAGACGACATAATACCACTCATACCATGCCTGCAAAAGGAATTTTTGTGGTGGGCTCAAGCAAGTCACTTAAACGAAGGCAGGCTTTTCAACAAACCTCAAACAAGTCAAACTATTACAATAGACGCCTCAGACCTTGGATGGGGGGCGCACATGGACGGCAGATGCATTCAAGGGCAATGGACTCCAATGGAGATGCATCAGCACATAAATCAAAAAGAGATGTTGGCAGTGATACATGCAATAGAAGCCTTTGGAAAATCTCTTCAACAAGGTCATCTGCTAATAAGAACAGACAACACCACTGTCATGTGGTACATAAACAAGCAAGGGAGCACTCATTCCTACCCCCTCTGCAGACTAACAATGATTCTTTGGGAAAAGTCCCTGAAACTGAACATCTACTTGCAATCCCAGTTTGCTCCGGGCAAGGACAATGTTCTGGCAGACAGATTGAGCAGAAATTTCTTGGATCCTCACGAATGGATGCTACACCCTCGCATTTTCACACAAATAGCATCTGCATGGGGAAGACCAGACATAGACCTCTTCGCATCTCATCTTAATCATCACCTGGACAGGTTCTGCACAAGGATACACCATCCTCTAGCTTGGAGAATGGATGCTCTTTCCTTCAGCTGGAATGCTCTAACAATTTATGCATTCCCTCCTCTACCTTTGCTCACCAAGGTGTTACTGAAGATCAAGGCAGAACAGCCAAGGGGAATCTTGATAGCTCCAGACTGGCCAAGGCAGCACTGGTATCCACTACTATTGAGCATAACTCACTCCAAACCGTGGCCCTTGCCTCAATGGCCTCTGCTCCTGACTCAACACAGTTACAAGACTGTTCATCAGAACCTGCAAACCCTAAAGCTGACAGCTTGGAGAGTTCCATGACTCAGACCCATGACTCACTCTCCAAAAAATTTCAGGAAATTTTGCTGGAGGCACGCAGACCCTCCACCAGAAAAACCTATATGGCCAAATGGAAGAGATTCACCATCTGGAATGTCAACAAGGGACAGGATGCATCATTGGTGAACATGCCTCAGATATTGGAATACTTGACAGAAATGTTTCACAGTGGCCTCTCATACTCTTCCATCAAAATCCACGCTTCAGCTATCTCAGCACATTATAGCTGTGATCCACCGGTGTTCTCGCATTCTTTGCTAAGACAGCTTCTAAGAGGCATAAAGAATATCAAACCTCCAAGGAAGCTACCAATTCCTGCATGGGACCTCAATTATGTCTTGGAAAAATTAACTCTTCCTCCTTTTGAACCAGCAGCATCTTCAGAAATGCAATTTCTCTCATGGAAAACGGTTTTCCTGTTGGCAGTCACTTCAGCAAGAAGAGTCTCGGAGATACAGGCCCTCATGGCAATTCCTCCCTTTATCATCTTTCATCAGGACAGAGTTTCCCTTAGGACCAATCCTTCATTCATGCCTAAGGTGATATCCAGAGTGTCTCTAAACCAAGCAATTCACCTGCCTACTTTCTTTCCTAATCCTCAAAATAAAGGGGAAAGGTTGCTGCATACTTTAGACATTCACAGACAACTACGATACTACTTGGACAGAACAAAGTCCACCAGGAAGTCTGACCAACTGTTTGTAGCCTATGCTGCTGGAGTGCAAGGGAAAGCAGTCACCAAACAAACTATCTCAAAATGGATTGGACACTGCATCAGATTCTGTTATTCTTTTCACGGAAAAAGTGTGCCAGCTAATATTAGACCACACTCCACCAGAGCTATGGCCACATCCACAGCTTTCTAAGAGGAGTGGCTACAAAAGATATTCCAGAGGCTGCTACATGGAGCTCCGTGCATACATTTACCAAACACTACAACCTGCCATTATACTCCAGATCCCGAGCAGGCTTTGCTTCGGCAGTCCTGCAGGGCCTTTTAGCTACACCATCTCTTACTTAGTCCTACCACCCAAAGCTTGGCTATGGTACTCAACCCATATGTCAGGACTGCAGTTGCATTCTTGAAGGACATAGTACAGTTTTGTACCTACCATAAATGTAGATGTCCGATAGATATGCAACTGCAGTCAGGTTTACCCTCCCTCCTACCCCTCTTTTTTCCCATTTTGGGTCCTTAATCCCCTCACCTATCAGCTGGGGATATATGTTATGGTGTATCTGTTTATTACGGTTGTGCATGTCTGATATTATCAGTTTATCCATTCAGCAAATTTAGCCTTCATTGGAGGGCACCTGGCATCTGGGGCAAGAAACACTGAAGAAGATGGCGTCGGCTGATGCCTTTATACTCCAGCCGCTCTGACGTCGGGGAGGAGGCAACATCGGCCGACGCCGGACCTAGACTTTGGAATCTGGCCGACCGAAGGGCTGCCTGAGGCAGGACAACCCATATGTCAGGACTGCAGTTGCATATCTATCGGACATCTACATTTATGGTAGGTACAAAACTGTACTATTCCTTGCCTCCAGCCCCTAGCAAACCAAATAGGTACTACAGGGTTCCTGAGTCCCACAAATTCCTTTTCAAAAACCCTGCTGCGGACCCTGAAACCATTTCTCAGAGGCCCAAGGGCATTAAGGCTTCTACTGCTAAAAATCCTACCCCTTCTGATAGAGACTCCAGAGCGCTAGATAGATGGGGTAAAAGGGTTTATACGTCTGCAACCTTAGCAATCAGGGCTTTAAACTGTCAATTCCATATGCTAAAATATCAACAGCATATCATGGGACTACTTAAATAGAAAATGATGTTGATTTCTGACTGTGTGGAGAATAAAGATTTGCAGGATTTATTGCATTCAGCTGAACAAGCTGGCAAACATACTTTGCAATGTGGTTTTGATTCTTTAGAGGCCCCTTGTAGGGCTGCTGTTACAGGGTCTGTGCTTAGAAGGCATGCTTGGCTTAAGGAGCAATCTCTGCCTGATCATGTTAAAGCAAAACGTTTGGATGCTCCTTTACAGCAGGACCGCTTATTTGGCAATAAGGCTGAAGAAGTTCTAAAAAAAGATGGAAGATAAAGCTAAATCTATGCAAACTGTGAAAGATTTCTTACAAGTGCAACCTCCTAGATTTAGTAGGCATTGGCCTATTAAGAACTGGTCCTTTCCAGCTCCTTCCAGAGCCACTACGGCCAAATCCAGACATTCCAAAACCACCAGGTTTCAGTCCCAAGGGACTTTCAGATCTAAGCAATGGTATGCTTCCACTTCCAAATCTGGAAACAACAAGGCACCACCCTGTGGTAAACCAAGCACTTACCTCTTAGCCACCCCTTTGGAGGGAACACTGGCTCTTCATTCAAGAAACTGGCAACTTATAACCCAGGACAAATGGGTTTCAAATATAGTGTCCCAGGGATACAGATTTCATTTCCACATGCTGCCAACTCCAAACGGGTGGCCAGACCTGCCCCCAAATCAGTGGGCAGAGGCTCAGAAAAAAGTACTTTCCCTCCTAAACATGGGGGCTATTCAGCTAGTACCAGAAGAGGAAAAGGGACAAAGTTTCTATTCCAGACTTTTCCTGGTACCCAGAAAAGACAAATCGTGGCGTCCAATTCTGGACCTGTCTACTCTAAACACCTTTATGGACATTCCAAAATTCAAGATGCTGACTCTTCACCAGTTACTTCCTATGCTAGGCAAGGATGCCTGGCTGGCAACTCTCGACCTAAAAGAGGCTTACCTACATATCCCAATCAGGGGATCTTGCAGAAGATTCCTATGCTTCAAAGCAGGCTGTATGCATTATCAGTTCTCTGCACTGCCCTTTGGCTTGTCTACTGTGCCCAGGGTATTCACAAAGTGCCTGGCTCCAGTAATTGCATTTTGCAGGCAAAGAAATATTCAAATATATCCATACCTGGACGATTGTCTAATTCAGGCAGAAAACCAGGCCATTCTTCTAAAACATCTGGCATTTGTAAAAAGACTTCTAACCTGTCTAGGGTACACCATAAATGAAAAGAAATCTCAACTGCTACCCTCTCAAAAAATTACATTCCTGGGTGCAAGCGTGAATACAACTGCCCAGATGGCTTTCCTTACACCAGAAAAGCAAATTAATTTGGTGACTTACTTCAAACAGGTAGCCACAAAAACCCAGCTATCTGCAGGGCAAATACTGCAAGCCTTGGGGTTCATGGCCTCATGCATTCTTCTAATTCAATATGCAAGACTGCATACGAGGAAACTTCACACAGCCTGGAAACAATGATTCCTATCATACCTTGCCTGCGCCTAGAGTTCCTATGGTGGGCAGGGACCTGCCACCAAAACAAGGGACTGCCATTCACACCACCCCCTGCCACCCAAACTCTAACTACAGATGCATCAGACTATGCATGGTGGGCTCATCTGGCAGGGAAGTGCATTCAGGGAAAATGGAGTCCAAATCAAATGCACCTTCATATCAATCAAAAAGAAATGCTAGCTGTACAGAATTCAATGACAGCCTTCAAGGACCATCTTCATCCAGGACAATTACTGATAAAGACGGACAACACCACGGTTATGTGGTACATAAACAAGCAGGGGGGTGCACATTCCTACCCCCTCTGCAGACTAGCCATGGCATTGTGGAACATATATATATATTTTGCTCCCCATTTGGGGGGCACCTGATATCTGGGGCAAGAAAAACTGATGTAATGGCGTCGGCTGCATGTTTTATACCCCTGACGACCTGACGTCATGGAAGAAGGGACAGCAACCGACGCAGGACCCAAGACTTTGTTAATCAGGCCGACTGAGGGCAACCTGCCAGCAGATTACCCAAATGTAATGACTGCAACAGTAAATACACTTGAACATCTACATTTATGGTAAGTGTACACAACTGTACTTTCCCAGGGTCCGTGGTTGCTCCCCCTTTGTGGAGTGGGATAACCATTGCTGTGCGCCATTCAGTTGCCACATTAAAATTGTTTTTCATACACCACTTTGGGCTTGCTGTTCTCTTTTTAATTCCTAGACCTGCCAGAGCACAAACCACTTGCCATTCCTCCTGTTTTAGAGGTCGTAGAAGATGTTTTCATGGAGTCCTCCTTGAATTCTGATTCTCTTCCTCCAACCCCTAGAAAACTAGACATGTTTTATAGGGTGCTGGGCTCTCAAAAATATCTTTTGTAAGAACCCTTTTGAAAATCCAGAGGTTGTCACCCCAGCACCCAAAGGGGCTAGAGCCAGGTCCTCTAAAAACCCTTTACCAACTGATAGAAAGCAGGGCTCTTGATAGATTTGACAAAAAAAGTTTACATCTATGCCACCCTAGCTTTGAGGGCACTTAACTGCCAATTCCACATGATTAAATGCCAACAGACCATTTTGGATCAGCTGAAGCAAAAAATCACTACCCTTGAGGACAAGAACCTTTTCAATGAATTGTTAGGCCTTTGTCAGTCTAGCTTTCAAATAGCTAGGCATTCCTTTTACTGTAGCTATGATGCTATGGAGGCTTCCATCTGGGCTGCAGCCACTGACTCTGTTATTAGAAGGCATGCATGGCTAAGGGAACAATCCTTCCCCTGGACATGTCATGTCAATGATGGAAGACAAAGCTGAATCTGTACAAAATTGTGAAAGACTTCCTTCAAGTTCAGCCATCTAGGTTTAGTAGGAACTATCCCTCTAAACATTGGTCCTTTTCCTCATAATCCAAAAGCAGACAGAGAAAACTCTGGAGGGAAAGAACTCAAAGGCAACAGGACACAAAAAGGGAAAGGGTTTCTACTCCAGGGTGTTTCTAGTTCCCAGAAAGGAAGGCTCTTGGCATCTCATTTTAGACATGTCTACCCTCAATCAATCCCTGCTAGTTCCAAAGTTCAAAATGTTAACTCTTCAAAAACTTTTACCCACGATAACTCCTCAGGCCTTCATGGTCACCGTGGATCTAAAAGATGCCTACTTGCACATTCCCATAGAGGAATCACACAGAAGGTTTCTACGCTTCAGACCCAGTACTAGACATTTTCAATTTTCTGCACTGCCCTTTGGCTTGTCTACCACTCCCAGGATCTTCACAAAGTGCTTAGCCCTTATATTTGCCTTTTGCAGGACCAGAGGGGTTCAAATCTATCTCTGCATGGATGATCGTCTAATACAAGCCACAGGTTTAGCCAAACTCCACAAGGGTCTGGTTACCCAGTACCTCTTGACCTCCCTGGGTTTTACCGTAAATCTCCGCGACTCCAACACAAATCCGTTCACCAGGATTATTTTCTTGGGGGCTGTTCTGCACTCATCCCTTCAAAAGGCCTTCTTATCTCCAGACAAGGTCTTCTTCCTGACTCACTACTTCCAAAAGATCATGCAGCAACAATGCCTGTCAGCCAGGGAATTCCTCAGAGCACTGGGCTACATGGCATCTTATATCCTCTTTGTTCCTATGGCCAGGCTACACATGAGGAAGCTCCAGTGGTACCTCAAAAGTGTGTGGTACCAGCATGCACAATCCCTTTCGACTGAAGTACAGCTGATTCCTTGTCTCAAGGAGGAATTTGCATGAAGGGCACAGGCCTGTGCTCAAAACCAGGGCCTTCTTTTCAAATTCACTTCTCAGGAGCACTCACTCACCACAGTAGCTTCAGAGATAGCATGGGGCAACTCATTTCAAACACTTCTAATCCCAAGGGAAGTGGGAAATTCAGTTCAAAGACAAAGACATAAACTGGAAAGAGCTAATGGCAGTGCAAAAAGGCCTGGCAGCATTCAGAGAAAAATGGAAAGCATGGTTCCTGATAGTCTAAACAGACAACACCACAGTAATGGGGTACATAAAAAGGCAGAGGGGAGCACCTATTCCCACCCTTTATGTCGCCTTGCACTGCAGGTTTGTGAGACTGTTCACTCTCTGGTGTTGCATCTCTTGGCACAATACCTTCAAGATGCTCGATATATACTAGATCATCACTTCAGCAGATCCGGATGGATCTCCATGAATGGAAACTGCATCGGGAAACATTTTTCAGTGTAGAAAGAAAATGGGGAGTCCCCCAGGTAGACCCGATCATCACCAAGGAAAATGCTCAACCAGAAAAATTCTGCTCCAGGAGCAAACTACTCTCAGCCTTGAAGACAGATGCTTTCTCTTTCCTTTGGACTCCTCTTCATTTATGCATTCCCACCCTTACCTCTACTTCCTCAGTTGCTTCTAAAAATAAGGAAAGAGGGGGCCAAGGGCATTACTGATAGCCCCAGACTGGCCCAGACAGCATTGATATCCTCAACTACTCAACCTAATCAAACGAGAATCCATGACATTTACCTCAGCGGGTGGGCCTCCTGACTCAGGACAGGGGAAGGATTGTACACCCCATCCTGCAGACACTCCGTCTCTCAGCCTGGATAATCCCACAGAATCCAGGACCAAGCCTGGCCCAAAGCAAACTGGTTCAAGACATCCTTAAAGAGGCCAGAAGGCCTAGTACAAGGAAATCTTACTAAGGTAAATGGAAAAGATTTTCCATATGGTATCAACAACAGGGCCACAGTCATGTTTTAGCCAAGATCTCCATCATCCTAGATTATCTGCCTAGTCTGGTTGACAAGGGCCTGTGCTATTCTTCTACAAAACTTCATGCGTGTGCCATTTTAGCCCACATCCCTGTTCTTCCTCCTGTCTTTTCACACCACCTGCTAAGGCAATTCCTTAGGGGGGTTTCTGATAACTTAAAGTTTCTAACTTGGAAAACTGCTCTTTTGCTGTCTGTCACCTCTGGAGAGTCTCTGAGCTGCAGGCTCTCATGGCAGTGGAACCATTCCTCATCTTCCATCCAGACAGCCTCCCTCAGGACCAACCCTTTATTTATGCCCAAGGTGGTCATTGATGCATCCTTGTATTAAGCCATATGCATGCCCACCTTCTTTCCCAATCCTCAGAACCCAGGTGGAAAAGGCAGCTCCATTACTATCTTGACAGAACTAAAACCTTGAGAACGTCAGACACACTCGTTGTAGCCTTTGCCGCCAGTTCTGAAGGGAAACCAGTTGCCAAACAGACTGTTTCCAAATTGATCTCTCACTGTATTTCATTATCATGGCAGGAAGCCACCTGAGGTTGTTAGGACTCATTCTACTATGGCTACTGCTACCTCTTCTGCTTTTCTAAATGTAGTCCCTACCAAAGACATCTTGGAAGTTGCTACCTGGTCTTCTGTGCATACCTTCACCAGACAGTACCACTTGTCAGCCTTTTCCAGGTCCAGAGCAGGATTTGCCACTGCCATTCTGCAGAACATCATCTCCTCTTCCTAATCTTCCTTCCATGCTCCTTTCAGCTTTGGGAATAATCCCACAAGTCAGGAGTGCAACAGTGAGATACAAAGAACATAAACAGTTATGCACACTTACCAGAAATGTTCCCCCTTAGCCTACTGAGTAGTGTCGTTCAAAATTCTGCACAAGATGGTTTTCTTTTTCACCCTTCCCTTGCTTAGGTTCTGTGTCTTAGGTCTTTTGCTTTAGGACCCATCTTGGGGGCTGATGCCTTCAGGGGGGTAAGAAAAAACTGATGATATGTCGTCAGCTGGCTCCCTATATACCCAAGCATAATGGCATCAGTCAGGATGTCTGCCAGCCAATGGAGGAGGGAGATTTTTTTTCTCTGGCAGTCTGGTCGGCCAAGGGCTTTCACAGCAGGAAATCTCACAAGTCAGGGTTGCGACAGTGAATACACTTGAACATTTACATTTATGGTAAGTGTACACAACTGTACTTTCCAATTATAGCTCATTGTGGGCTATAGGATATCCACATTTTTCCATATTTAGATGACTTCCTTGTCTTTGTAGAGTCTTTTTCAAGGTGTCATGAATCTCTCTCTTGGGTGAGAGCTCTCTTGCACAGACTGGGATTCAAAGTGAATATTCAAAAGTCTTGAGTCCCTCACACAGGATTGTGTTTCTGGGATGTCAGCTAGACACCTCCGTTCATAGAGCTGGTCTTCCACAGGACAAAATAGACATTTATCGATATCTATTTCTAAGGTTTTCCAGCCAGACTTCAGATTGTGATGGAATACCGCAAGATTTTGGGTCTCATGTCATCTGTGATTTGCATGATACCCCTGGCAAAACTCCACATGAGAAGAATGCAGTTATATCTGAAATTGCTTTGGTCCCAGCTTCAACACCCTTTATCTTTTCAGATCCCATTTCTGGGATTTGTCAGAAGAAAAATATTTTGGTGGAGACAATAGATATCTTTAAATCCGGGTCCCCACTTCTCCCTCCCTGTACCAGAGCAGTCAGTCACCACAGATGCTTTGGACTTTGATTTGGGAGCAGTTTCTGGAGGGTTATAAGTTCATGAGGTGTGGGACAGACACAAGCACATAACTGTCAAGGAGATGCTTGCCCTGATCAAGGCACTCAACTCTCTGAACCGTCTTTGGTCTCCGGGACCTCAAGTGGTTTCAAGCAATACTACAGTCATGTAGTACATCAACAAGGAGGAACCAAGTTGTACCCCCCTCTGCAGACTAGTCATGTTAGCTTGGGATATAACTTTGCAATACAGACTCTCACTCTACAGGCATCCTACATTCTGTCAAATCAAAATTGTGTGGCAGACAAGCTGAGTAGGACCAGGGCAGACCCTCATAAATGGAAACTAGCTCGGAGGGGGTCTTCCAAGATTTGATCAATCCATGTGGAATTCCTCAAGTAGACCTCTTTGCTTCCTCTTTGAACACTCAACTGGCAAAATTCTGTTCCAGGACTCCATGCAAGAAGGCCTGAAAGACGTGTCTTTTCTTTGGACAGGAATACCTGTATGCTTTCCACCCTTTCCATTAATATCCAAGATACTTCTGAAGATTTAGAAAGAATCACCCAAGATCATTTTGGTGACTCCCTTCTAGCCCAGGCAACCTTAGATAACCGGGGCAATTGCCACAGGCTTCCCTACAGACTGGATCTGCTCTCAAGATCAGAGATATTTGATACACCCCGACATCAGTCATCTTCAGTTGACTGCCTGGATGATAGGGTCTTAATTCCTTTTACGCACCTATTTTCTCAGGACATCCAGCAGGAACTAATGGAGGCAAGAAAGCCTGCTACTAGAAAATTTTCTAGTTGGTGCGAACAACTTAACCAGCACCCATTCAGAAGTAGCTGTTTTCAGGATTTGCAATATTCGTGTGAGTTACTGTCCTACTTTTTCCTCAGTCAGTGTTCATTTAGCAGCCATTTCAGCATGTCTGCCTGTGGATTCTCTTCTTTCAATGCAGTCTCATGTCAAAATGCTCTTGAAAGGGATTTTGCATAAGAGGCTTCCTAGCAAATTGGTGGCCCTTCCTTGGGACCTTAATTTTGTGTTAGAGAGGCTAACACTTGATCTGATGATGTTAATCTTTATTCATTCCTTACATGTGGGTTCAGAACCAGCCGTTTACCAAGCCCACGCTGGCCAGAAAACTCCTGAGCTAAGCTTTACCCATAGTGCCCTTCTTCATGTTACCTCAGATCTCGTTTGCCGCATCAGAAACAAAATCTGCCAGACAGCCTCTCAGCTAAGTGTTCATTTTGCTGATAGTTTCAGAGGAATTTTCTTCCTCTAAGTTTTTTTCTTATAAAAAGTCTTTGTTGTTTGGTTGCATCTTTTTCGCTAGTGCCCTATTTCCAGCTTTACTTCTCTTTTTTTCTACTAGTTGGTAATTCTTCTACTGTTGGTACCTTCCATAACCTGGTTGGGTAGTCCTTTGTACCATAGTTGGTACTCCCTCTGTTCTTTCTTTTCTTACACCTAAGATTGTACTGCTTTTGTTATTATTGTTATATTTACTAATTTTGGATTGTGTGTTTTTCCTGTTTGGGAATTATTATATTTATTGTAGAAAACATGTCAGCAAAGAAAACGATTACTGGTTTTAAAAGATGTGACAAATGTGACAGAAAAATGCTTAATGTAGACAGTCATATGTCTTGTTTACTCTTTAGGGATTTCTCATTTATTGGAGAAACCACCTTGTGATATTTGTAGGACTTTAAGCTCCCACGCTCTTGCGGAATGCAAAAATAAGCCGATGCTTGCTGGTTTACTAAAATCTCCCTTTTTGGAGGCTATCTCTGAGATGGAGGCTTCACCCCATCCATGGAAAGATAATAAAAAGAGGAGTAAGTCCCTTCCTGCTTCTCCTCACAAGTTGAAATCATCAAAACCAAGGCCTAAGGTTCCTAAGTTGTCACACAAGGAGTCTTCGGTTCCAAGTCCAAAATCCTTGGTTCCGATCTTGACTCCACAAGAGACAATTCCATCTGTACCATCTGTTCCTTCATCACCAGACATTTCATCCGACATCTGCTACTGCACCGTTAACTTTGCCTATGGTACTGACCACATCGTCTCCTCTGATTTCTTCATCTGATCAACCTTCAGCACTGACAACCGTCATAAAAACTACCTCGACTCCAACACATTTCTCCATACTTATAGTCACTTCAGAGCCAGTGTTTTCCCTTCCTGAGCTTCATAGCGGTCCTTTGACCTCGGCTGAGAGAGATGAATTTCTTCCCAGGACCAGATACTCCCCATCGGTGGACCCCTACTATGGGCAACAGTATAGTCCTTTCTTTGAACGTCCAGTTTCACTGTCTGTGTTCTCTACCCGTTCCTCCAAGATCCTGTCTGCATTAGATATAGTGAGACTGGTAGACCAGCTGTTGATGGCCAGAGGCATTTCTCCTCCTCAGAAACCCTCCTTCCCTCCCACTCAGAGCCGAGGGCCCTGCTCCGAGGATTCCACAGTATTTTCCTCGTCCAGCCTGTTAGCAGGTTTTGGAAGTTTTGTCACCAACTGTTACCCCTGTTCCAGCAGTTTCAGCACCGATAGTGGATCTCACTTTGGTGCCAGAGACTTCTCTTTGGTCTGAACCCTCTGCGGAAACAGGCCATCCTTGGGTCCGAGATTGGTCTGCCTCGGCAGCCCTGTCTCTTTCGGAGGCTCCTTCCCTGGGGGTTGGTCCTTCGGTGCGGGGTGTGACCCCAGTTCCAAGTTTTTCTTTTGGTTCCAGGCTCCCATCCCTCCTCGAGGGGTTCTGCCTTCCAGGTGATGAAGAGAGCTTTAGCCACAGCTCGCTCCTCATTGGACCCATCGGCATTCTAGACACTCCCTCCTCCTGCTTGGGAGTCACAGCTACTACCTCTCACTACTGTTGGACATCGGGTTTGGGAGCCTCAAGTTAGCCTTCATCAAGGTTCCCCTTCTGCGGGTTCCTCCTCTGACATTCCCCTCGAGGAGGTTCCTCGCAAGAAAGTGTGCAAGAGGAAACATGTTGAATCCCTGGGAGTCACTGACTGAAGATACGGACTTCGATGATGGGGAAGGGTCCCCACGGTCACCCCCTGAAGATGTTTTCTTTGGGGACATCCTGGAAATACTGAAACAGTGGGGCAAATGGAAGTCCAGAACCCCTTCCCCCAAGGAGAACATATTCTTGCAAGTTTTCTGAGCCCGACCCTCTACCTCCTGGGTGACCCCCCCCCCCCCCACCTGCAAATAAACTTGTTCAGTACATCGTGCAGCAGGGTTGGACAACACCTGATGCCATTAAGCCGATCCCAAGTAGGCAAGATAAGATACTCTCTCCACCAGAAGATCAACCCTATTAGTCCAAAGGTGTTCCCACTGATGCTGTGGTGGTGGCGTCAGCCACAAAGAAAGAGCTCACCAAGGAGAGCTCTACTGTCCATCCCCCAAACAGGGAGTCTCGGGTGATAGACAAGATAGGGAAGCGGGTCTTTTCTTCAACGACCTTTGCAATCAGGTCTATGAACTACTTGGCACTCTTCACGTGGTTTCAGAGAGGCTTAATTTTAGAGCCATCAAAAACGCTAGCAGGAGCAGTGTCTGATGAGGTACGGAACAAGGTTGCCTCACAACTAGCCACCCTGGAGTCTATTTCCAATTCATCCATGGGGTTGATTTCACACTCAGCCGAAGGAGCGGCAAGAACAGCAGGCGCTGTAGTCATGGCTAGACGCCACACATGGATGTGACTTCATGATTTCGCGGACCCTTTCAAGTCTTCCTTCCTTAATGCCCCCATAGAGGCCTCCTCCCTGTTTGTCTCTAAGGTTAAGGATACCTCAGCCAGGTGTGAAAAGGATGATAAGACCCTGTCTGTCATAGATGTCTGTTTCTGTACTCCTCAGGGACCCTACTCTAGGAACAACAGGAGTGGAAAGATGTGGTACCGAAAATCCCAAGGGCCTTTTTACGACAAATGGGCCAAATTTTGCCCCCAGGGTAGAGGGGATAATTCAAACGGAAAACACCCCTTTAGGGGTAGAGGGGGTCCACATAACCAGGGATTCAGAGATTCTTTCTCCAGACAGCCCTATCAGCACTCCTGAAGAGCGGCCCGATTTCTTGCCTCTGGAGGCAGTTGGGGGTCGTTTCTCTCTGCACCACTTTGGCAAGAGATAACCACAGATACTTGGTGCAGATGATAATAACTAGAGGATATCACATTCCCTTCTTTGTAAAGCCAAATCCGACCAGGCACATTCCTGACATTCTACCCAGTCAAAGGGAACTTGCAGCAATAGAAATTCAAAAGCTGCTTCGAAAAAGAATCATCCAAGTAGTCCCCCCAGACCAACAAGGATCCGGCTTTTACTCAAGGTTCTTTTTAGTGCCAAAACAAACAGGGGACTGGTGGCCCATTTTAGACCTCAGCAACCTAAACAAATTTATCAAAAAAGTAAAGCTCTAGATGGTCATGGTACAATAAATACTCCCTTTCTTGGGAAGAGATGAGTGGATGTGCTCTATAGATCTTCAAGATGCGTATTACCATATAAAAATGGACAAACGCGCCAGAAGATTTCTCTGCTTCTGGCTGGGGGCCAATCGTTGCCAATTCCGAGCACTGCCCTTTGGTCTCTCTATGGCCCCCAGAGTTCACCAAATGCATGGGAGTGGTGGCACCTCACTTGAGACTATGAGGAATTCTTGGTGTTTCCATATCTCGACAATTGTCTCCTTACTGCCCCAACTGAGCATCATCTTACAGCAAACACGGAAACTTTTGTTGCACTTGAGCATCACTCTGAATGAAATCAAATGCAAACTAACTCCATCCCAAAGGCTGCAGTTCATAGGGGTGGAATTCGACACACAGATCTGTCGAGTATTTCTCCCCCCCACAGGTTGCAAAGGCTGAGACTTCAACTCCAACCAGTTTTGAACCACACCAAGGTTCCAGCAAGAGCGATTCTACAATTTCTGGGGTGTATGGCAGCTTCCATCGCGATGGTTCTATTAGCGCGACTTCACATGAGACTCCTTCAATGGTTGTTACTAACTCAATGGTCCCTGTTAGATCGTCCTATGCCTTACAAAATCAGGATAACCAATCTGCAAACAAGACTTTTTCTGGTGGCTGAAACTGGATCAAGATCTTTGGAGTCACCTGTTCACCGCCGCTCTTCCCTTAGCCACAGTGACCACGGATGCTTCCCTGATCAGGTGTGGGGGGGCATTATCAGGGACAGACAGTCCAAGACACTTGGTCGCCCCTGGAGGCCAGTTTGCATATCATTGTTCTGGAACTGAGGGCAGTTCTTCTCACGTTGCAAGCATTCCATTCTGACCTCCCTTTGGGAACAATTGCCATTGTCAGACAACTTGTCAGTAGCCTGGTACATAAACAAACAGGGGGAACTAGATCTTACCTTTTATGTCAGGAAGCCATGAGAATTTGGAAATGGGTGATAGCTTCCAATCATTTTCTTGTAACAATGCACATTCCTGGTTTTTCCAACATGATTGCAGACAAATTGAGCAGATGCATTCTCTTGCCTCACGAGTGGTCCCTCATTCCAATAATGGCAGCGAAGATTTTCAGTCGCTGGGGTCAGCCTTGCTGTGATCTATTTGCCTCCCCCACAAACCACAAATGCAGCAGCTACTTTGCCCTAATCCCCTTGTGGAGGAAGTCACCAAGGGATGCTCTCCTACACGATTGGCCCATGGGTTTTCTTTATGCTTATCCCCCTCTTCCACTGATACCACAATTCTTGAAGAAGGCTCTTCGATTGTGAAGCAAAGTAATCCTTATTGCTTCTTACTGGCCTCGTCAGATTTGGTTCCCGTTTCTGTGGCCTCATCTAATTTGTCAGCCCTGGGTTCTGGTCCCAATCCCAGAGTTGGTAATGCATCCACAGGGCTTGATTCACCCGAATGTATCCAGTCTCAAGCTGACAGCTTGGTTCCTCCACTTCCGCTGATTGCCAGGCAAAGTGACCTATTCTCTCCAGTTCGTCACATTCTCTTGGCTTCTCATAAACCACCCACCAGAAGGCTTTACCTTAGTAAATGGAGGCATTTTTCTCTGGTGCAAGGATAGGCATATTGACCCTTTCTCAGCACAAGTGCCTGTTGTCCTAGAATATTTATCTACTCAACTGTAGTCCGGAGCTGCAGCTTCCTTTATTCAAGTTCATCTGTCTGCAATATCCAACTACCATAATGGTTCTCTTCATGAGTCATTAATCTCACACAGACTGTGTAAAGCTTTTCTAAAAGGAGTTCTGCATATCAAGCCCCTTTTAAAACAACCAGTTGAACCATGGGACTTGGCCGTGATCTTACAATCTCTAACCAGTTCCCCCTTTGAACCTGCAGCCACATGTGATCTGAAATTCTTATCTTGGAAAACCTTGTTCATGGTCATATTACGTCTGCTAGACATGTATCAGAATTACAAGCTTTGAGTATGAGGTGTCCATATTTGATCTTTCACAAGGTTAGGGTTTCCTTACAAACCCTTTCTTTCTTCTGAAATTGATTTCGGATCTGACTATTAACCAAACTTTAGACCTACCTGTATTCTTCCCAAATTACTCTAATAAAGGGGAATATACTTTGCATTTACTTGATGTTCACAGACAACTACGCTTTTATCTTGACAAGACAAAGTCCTTTAAAAAATCTCACCAGCTATTTATTGCCTATTCTGGTTGTAAGATGGGGAAAGCAGTAGCTAAAGTTACCCTATCCAATTGGCTTAGAGGCTGCATTGCCTACATATACCGAGTAAATAACATAGTTATTGCTGCAAAAATAAAAGCACACCTCAATAAGGTCAGTTTCCACTTCTGTAGCCTTCTATTCCAGGGCTTCCATGGATGATGTTTGCACAGCAGCAACATGGACCTCTCCTCGTACATTTATTATGCATTATAAATTGGACATGATTTCTAAGGGAAGAGCTTCGGCTCAATGGTACTCAGGAATATTCTTCCTTAGGGCCTCCGAGGAAACGGGTAGCTAGGGACTCTGTCCCACTTGTAAGGAATGAATGAAGATTAACAACATCAGAAAAAGTTGTCTTACCATAACGTTCCATCTGTGTTGTTGATCTTCATTCATTCATTACAAATCCACCCTCCATCCCCCTCCAAGGGCTCTTGGAGGTTTGGTTATGGTCCTTCCATTCCTGGTAAGGTACTTGCTTAGAGAAAGCCTCCGCTTTCCTTTCTATAAACTGTCCTGTCTTCTGGGCAACCTCGATCTGAGGTAACATGGAGAAGGGCTCTATGGGTAAAGCTTGGCTTGAGAGTTTTCTGGCTGGCACAGGTTTGGTAAACAGCAGAGTCAGAACCAAGGATCAGTCCCTTACCCACATGTAATGAATGAATGAAGATCAAAAACACAGATGGAACATTATGGTAAGACATAACTTCTTTTTCCAACTGAACCAGCTAATCTAGCTGACTTGGGGTTTTTAGCATGGAAAACAGTTTTACTTATTGTTCAGACTTCTGCAAGAAAGGTGTCTGACTTGCATGCTGTTATGGTGTGTCAACCCAATCTCATTTTACACAGGACAGGATTTCTTTGAAAACTAATCCTTGTTTATACCTAAAGTGGTATCCGAGTTTACTTTAAGACAAAATATCAGTTTTCCTGTTTTCTTTCCTGACCCTAAAAATGAGGGAGAAAAGACACTCCATGCCATTCATGTCCACAGACAGCTCGGGTACTGTCTTGATGGAACTGAATCTTTCACATCTTCAGACCAATTGTTCATTTCTTATGAAGGTAAGAAGGGACAACCTGTGTCAAAACAGACCATTTCTAAGTGGTTGTCTAGGGTATTACCTTTTGTTATACTTACCACAATAAATCTACTTCAGGCAGGGTCAAGTCCCCACTCTACCAGAGGTTTGGCTTTAGCAGTGGCTTTTTGGAAAGGGTTGGATTCTAGAAGTATTCTAGAAGCTGTTGCTTGGTCCTCTGTATGTACACAAGCTTGATTCCTTCTCTTGGTCTAGATCAAGCTTTGCTAGGGCCATCCTTCAGGGGCTTTTGGTCCCCTCCCTTTCTGCCTCCCAAATATAGTTAGCTATAGTTAGGGGGGTGTAGATCCCCCACTTAGTTTGGGTATATTGTTTTTTGGAAAGAGTTGGTCATTGGTGTTGTAATTATGCATGTCTATGGGATTCCGGATACTGACTAATGCTCTTGCCACCCCTATAGTGCCTTTTTTTAGGCAAGGTTCAAATGACAAATTCACCACCGTAACAGGAACAGGCAAGCAAAAACTGAGGATAATGCTACTCAATGCCAGATGTCTAAATCTCAAAATGCACTCACTCGAGGCACTCCTTAAAATGGCGAACATCGATATCTGTGCAGTGACTGAGACCTGGTTCAGGGCTCCAGAGAGCAGCCCTGCACTACCAGGCTATAACTCATACCACACTTTTCGGCCATGTAACCTGGACTGAAACACCAAAGGCGGAGGTGTGTCCATATTCATTAAGGATATCCACACCTCCAGGCTAGTTGCTCAACATAATGCATCCGAGGTTATCCAAGTGCAACTAACTCTGGGCAAAACTGCAATCCAAATTTTAGTTTGATACAGATCCCCCACCATGCCCCAGGATTCCCACTCTTCTTTTCTTGATGTACTGGAAAATATTAGGATTTAGCCAAACACCCTAATAATGGGCAACTTCAACTACCCCACCATTAACTGGGAAAACTACTCGTGTACCAACTCCTTAGCTCAACGCTTTCTGGAATTCATAAACTCCAATGCCCTGGATCAACTTATCCACACTCCCACCAGGGGCAACAATATCCTAGACCTAGTCATTACCAACATGAGTGAACGGTGTTCCACACCTGAAGTCAAATCCTCAGTCCAATCCGACCATAAGCTAATCACCCTTGATATCCACATCCCGCCCCTAACCCCCATTAAGGAAACCACGGTAAAAAAATTTCTCTACAGCCAACTTCATGCTTCTTAAGACAGAAGTGGTGAACTTCATGACACCCATGCAGATGGGACAATACAGTTACAACTGCTTAATCCTACACAAATGCACTCTATAAGCACTTACACGTGTGCATGGATCGTGCTATCCCAAACAGAACCAAGACGCTATCCTCCAAAAAAAGGAAGACAATCTGGTGGTCCCCTGCCATAAACAAACTGTACAACAGAAAGAAAAAACAGTTTCAAAAGAGAGTAAAATCCCATGAGTTTAGAGCTCCCTGGTCAGCCGCAGTAAGAAGCTGAGATCCTTTATAAGATCCTCCAAAGCTAGCTATGAAAACAAAATCGCCACTCATTCTAAGGAAAACCACAAAGCATTCTATACTGGAAAATATTAAGATACAACCAAACACCCTAATACTGGGTGACTTCAACTACCCTGCCATTAACTGGGAAAACTACTCCTGTACCTTTGCCCAACGGCTCTTGGAATTCATAAATTCCAACACCCTGGATCAGCTAATCCATTGTCCCACCAGGGGCTCCAATATCCTAGACCTGGTCATTACCAACATGGGAAATCGATGCTCCACACCTATGGTCACCCCATCGTTGGTCAGGTCAGACCATAAGCTAATCACCCTTAACATCCACATCCCACCCCCAGCCAGGAAAACCTTCATAAAAAACTTCTCCAAAGCCAACTTCATGTTACTCGAGTCAGAAGTGACAAACTTCGACACCCATGCAGATGGGAACTGAAAGTTCAACTGCTGAGTCCTACACTAAGGCACTGTACAAGCACATCCACTTATGCATGAATCGTGCCATCCCAAATAGAACCAAGATGATCTCCTCCAAAAAATGAAGCCAATGTGGTGATCCCCTGCCATAAACAAACTTTACAACAAAAGGAAGAAACTGTTGCAGAAAAGAGAAAAATCCCAGGATGCAAAAAACTCCCTTACCAGCCTCAGTAAAAAGCTGAGATTCCTCATAAAAGCCTCCAAAGCTAGTTACGAAAATAAAATTGCCAAAGATTCCAAAGACAACCACAAGGCATTCTATAACTATGTCAAGAATCTAAATGGCAATGCTCAGATCTGCTCTGAGCTACAACAGAATGGCATTAAATATACTGATCCCAAGGATATTGCCAATATCCTGGCAGATGGATTCAGTGCCAACTTCACCCTCCTCTCACCCCTTAAAAGGCCCATCTCAGTACCGGAAGATTGCCAAATTCCAGTAATAACGGCCACACAGGTGAAAAAAACACACTCTCCAAAGCTAAGAATACAGCATCCATGGGACCAGGTGACATCCCGGGCTGTGTACTACATGAACTAAAAAATGAACTGGCACCTCACCTAAGTGTCATGTTTAATCATAGCCTCACCTCAGGCTTCGTGCCCACTGAGTAGCGCACAGCTACAGTTATCCCACTCCACAAGGGGGGATCCACCTTGGATCCCGGGAACTACCACTCCATCAGTCTGACGAGCCTGATCTACAAGGCCATGGAACGTATTATCATGGAATTTATAAACAAAGAAATTGGCAACCTTCAAACACTGGACCTCACCCAGTTTGGGTTTGTGAAGGGCCTCCTAAACCTGATTGACTTCTTAGAATCAGTTTCCAGAGCCGTGAACGAGGGTAAGACAGTCCACACAGCCTATCTGGACCTCGTCAAGGCCTTTGAAACCATCCCCCACTCTGGAATCATAGATAAACTTAAGCTGGACATTAATTCCTACGTCACTCGATGGGTTGCCATCTGGCTTACTGACAGAACCCACACTGTAAAAGTAACTGACTCCAAATCCAGCTCCAGACAAGTGGAGTACCTCAGGGTTCAGTCCTGGGACCTCTCATTTGGCATCTACTTCTCTGAAGTACAGGCCAGTACTAAGGGACTCTGGCTAACAAAGTTCACAGATGACTGCAAACTGGGAGCCATTATTGACTCTTCGTACGATATGGATACTCTGCAAAAGGGCCTTAGAGAAACAGATGCTTGATGCCAGAGCCATGGGCTCAAGCTCATTGCCAAGAAATATATAGCTATCCCCTTTGCGAAAAAACATGCACCCGTGAATTACCACATGTGGCAGTACACTAAACACCGAAAGTGTGTTAAGAGACTTAGGGACAGAGGTGGACAGTGGTCTCACCTTCGATAACCACATCGCCGCAACAGTCAGGAAATCCTACTATGTGGCACACCTCATCACTAAGGGTTTTTCATCCAGAAAAAAGGAGGTCATTGTCCCGCTGTACTCATCCCTCATTAGACCCATAATAGAATACAACGCCCCATTTGGTATGTACCTCTCAAGACACCTGCAACAACTGGAAAGGCCGCAGAAATACCTCACTAAAAGAATCACAGGCCTAAAGCAGATGCCCTATGCTGACCGCCTTAAAAAAATCCAGCTATACTCTGTCGCATATCATCTACCCAGCGGCAATCTCTGCTTAGCATACAAGGCCATGTCAAACCCAGAGCTGTTGAACATGCTACACTTAAAGAAATCCCAATCCCTCAGAGCCACATGCTCCAGGGATCTAAACCTTGTCATCACAATAAACAAAACATGCTGGAGGGATAGGTTCCTGACCCAGAGACTCCCCAGACTCTGGAATAGACTGCCCATACATGTCAAGCAGAGTGCCTCTTTGGCCCTCTTCAAAATGAACCTTGAAGATTGGATGGGAGAAAGGAAATTCACCCCGGGGATCACGTCAGTCACCCTGCTAGACAGGGGTCCAGAAAGTAAATAGTGTGGGAAGAAATAGCCAGGGAATTGTTATGGCTAGGCTTGTATAGGCCCTAGGGCCGATAGCCTAGTACCAACCTATGAACCTATAGCTATGTCAAGAATCTCGATGGCAACACCCAGATCTTCTCTGAGTTACAGCACAATGGCATGAAAATTACATAACCAACTGATATTGCCAACATCCTGACAGATAGGTTCAGTGTTAACTTTACCCTCCCTCACCCCCTAAAGGGCCCATATCTATACAGGAAGAATGCAAAGTCCCTGTAATCACAACTATGCAGATAAAAGCTGCACTCTCTAAAGCCAAAAACACAGCATCCGTGGGACCGGACAACATCCCAGACTGCATTTTACACAAACTACAGAACGAACTGGCTCCCCACCTAAGCACCATGTTCAATAATAGCCTCGAATCAGGTTTTGTGCCAACTGAATGGCGCACAGCAACAGTTATCCCACTCCACAAAGGAGGAGCCACCACTGATCCCGGGAACTATCACCCTATTAGCCTGACGAGCCTGGTCTGCAAGGCCATGGAACGTATCATCATGGAACTCATAAACAAAGACATTGGTAACCTCCAAACTCTGGATCCCACCCAGTTCGGGTTTGTGAAAGGCAGATCATGCCTCCTAAACCTGATCGACTTCGAGGCAGTCACCAAAGCCGTGGATGAGGGTAAGGTGGTTCACACAGCCTATCTTGTCCTCACCAAGGCTTTCAACACCATCCCCCATTCTGGAATTATAGCTAAACTCACTAAACTAGGTATAAATCCATACGTGACAAGATGAGTTGCCAACTGGCTCACTGACAGAACACACACTGTAAAAGTTGCAGACTCCAAATCTGAACTCAAACCAGTGACAAGTGGAGTACCACAGGGTTCAGTCCTGGGACCTCTCCTGTTTGCTATCTACTTCTCTGAAGTACAGGCTAACACAGAAGGCCTCTGGCTAATGATGTTTGCAGATGACTGCAAACTAGGAGCCATAGTCAAGTCCCCAAATGATGTGGACATCCTACAGAAGGGCCTCACTGAGACAGATGCCTGGTGTCAGAGCCATGGCCTCAAGCTCAATGCCAAAAAGTGCAGTGTCATCCCCTTTGGTAAAAACTCTCTTTCTATGAACTACCACATAGGCAGCAATCTACTTAACACCGAATGTGTGATGAGACCTTGGGACCCAGGTGGACAGTAGTCTCTCCTTTGATAGTCACATCGCCACAGTAATCAGGAAGTCCTTCTACATGGCACACCTCATCATAAAAGGGTTCTCATCCAGGAAAAAAGAGGTCATTGTTCCCCCCCTACTCGACACTTATTAGACCCATTATAGAGTACAACGCCCCTTTTGGATTGTACCTCACAAGACATCTGCAGCAGCTGGAAAGGCCACAGAAGTACCTCACAAAGAGAATTACTGGCCTCAAAACAAATGCCCTACACTGACCGTCTCAAAAAGCTCCAGCTTTACTTCGTAGCATATCACCTACTCCGAGGTGGTCTCTGCCTAACATAGGTTCATAGATTAGTACTAAGCTAACTGCCCTTGTGAGCCATTTTAAGCCTAGCCAATTATCCCTTGTTAGACTTAAACCCTGCACCTTGTGTTTGTAAGGCAAACACCTTAACCATTAGGCCACCCTAACATATAAAGCTATGTCAAACCCAGAGCTGTTGGACATGCTACACCTAAAGAAATCTCAATCCCACCGAGCTACACGCTCTAGGGACCTAAACCTTGTCACCACAATAAACAGGACATGCTGGAGGGATAGATTCCTGTCCCAGAGATTTCCCATACTCTGGAACAGGCTACCCATCTATGTCAAGCAAAGTTCACTCTTCAAGAAAAATCTTGATGAATGGATGGGAAATAGAAAATACACCCTGGGGATCACTTGTGCGTCTGCTCGACAGTGACACAGGAAAATAACTTTCTTGGGTGGCGTAAGCCAGGGAACCTTGTTGGCTATGCTTATGTAGGCCCTTGGGCTGATCGCCTAGTACCTACCTATGGTATCAAATGTATTGTTTTGAAGTTTCTGTGAAATATTAAACCAAACTAGGTGGGGGCTATGCCCCCCACACCCCCTAAGCATATATACTAACTCCAGGATCGCACTACAGTGGGTAAAAGGGCATATACCTTTTACTTGTCTTACAGTACTCTACACAATGCCAGTACTTCACATTAGTGAAATGAGTTTTCAGTAATTTGAGTTTTCAGTGATTTGGTCAGGGTGAATTCAAATTCAGTGAAATAGCCTTCAATGAAACAAAGTAGACCCATATATATATATATATATATATATATATATATATATATATATATATATATATATACTATATATATATATAATATTATACATATATATATATATATATATATATATATATATATATATATATATATATATATATATATATATGTGGTCAGTTTTAATGGGGATAAGTATTTGAATACCCTGTTTAAACTTGGATTGTTTCTTGTAAATGTAACTTGTTTAGTGTGACAGTTCTGTGTACTTCATGTGGAACAGGAAGTCATTCATAGCCTATCGAAGCAACATGCCATGGAAAGTGTAGCCTTTCTTTTTCCCAGAAGCCATTGCATCACAAGTACAGTAATTTTCATTTGCTTCCTGGAAGACTTTATTAATGATGTGTGAGATGACCAACTTATTTTGTTTTCGTTTACAGAGAATGCAAATGAAGAGAAACAGGGACTGTTCCATTCAGTTCATGGGTGGTTGATGGTGCTGTATGAACGAGACTGTCGGCGACGCTTTTCTCCAGAAGACCACTGGCTACGCAAGTAATTATGTCATTTGATTTGCACTGAGTTGTTGCTGAGTGGAACATCAGAAACATTCAAGATAACCATTGTCACAATTGTCTTACTAGGTGTTCAGGTTATATGATATATGCTAACTTTTTAAGTATGAGCTCTGGTACCTCACTAAGGACAACTAGAAGTTCAGTGCTCATAGCTGGAGTAGTACATTACTGTCTCTTAAGCTGAAAGGAAAAGGTTCATAAGGGAGAGAGAGACTGAGTTACATGCATATTAGCTCCTTCCCTTCCCCCAAATAACAGTTCACATCAATTCTCTATGTACTTCACACAACAATGACCATTACAAAGTCCACAGATTCTCTGTATTAGATCAAAAACTTTAAAATTCACTCTTTCTCTATGTAAAGTCACCATACATTCTCATAATTCTTTGCAAAACTTAAAAACACGTTTTAGGGAAAAACTTATGTTCCTGTTTTCCTCACAGTGGTACTAATTGATTAATTTACTTCTCTCCATTCTCTCAATCCTCCACTTACCACTTCCTTCTCTACTTCCTTTTCAGTAATTCAAGCAGTTTTTTGCCACAGATAATCAGAGTTTCTGTAAAGAGCATAAAAATTGTTTAGCTCCATTCATAGAACTCTTTTCATTCAAAAATAAAAATGTTGCTAGTAGGTTTTATACTGTTTTGTTTCATTCTCAGAATGCTTTCCTAAAACATGTATTATCTAATGTTGTCCAATTTCATTCATTCCTCAACTGTTGGGGTTCAAATCTGACACTTGGATCCAATTTGGCCCCTTCTTCCAGATCAGAGAATCTTGAACTCTCATGCTCCTCCCCTTTCCTATAATTCCCCACCAACTTAACATACTTCATATCTCATTCGCTGCCATAGAGAACAGACGGAGGTTGCAAACTCTTGAGCTTTAGGTATTCACTATTCGAAATTCTCAGATTTCAGTTATTAAACTTTCCTCCATTTTATCCTTGTTAAATTTACTCATAACCTTTTCTTGTACTTGTTGAGTACCTTTTTATACCATTGTTGGTAGTCTTACCTCTTTTTTCACTTTCTGTACCAATTTTAGTACTCTTCCATTATCACTGTTAAGAATTATTTCCCCTCCCTTTCTTCTCTTTATTTCTTAAAAAAAAACTTAGTATTCCTTTTATAGAGGATTGTTATTTTTTTCCATATCTTGCTTAAACCTTCCAGTTTCAAAAAGTTTGTGGCTTGTGGGCTCAAAATTCCAAATTCAGATGCCAGCACAGAATGCATGTATTGTCTAGGCCCCAAACATCTAGATGTGGACTGTGAAATCTGTAAAGGCTTCAACTGTAGAGCCTTAATTGATAGGAAAAATAAACTTGTACTTTGGGGTCTTATCCCTTGTAAACATTCCACTCCGGTTGTTGGGGCTCAAGTCCCCAAGAAACAAGACAAGAAGGGCAACTCTGCTCCTAAGGAGTCTTGCAAAAGATCCCCTGATTGCCCTTCTACGTCGGTGTTGACTTCAGCTCCTTAATCGGAGACGCATGTTAAACTGTTGAAAAAGTCAGCTGAAGTCGAGAACTGAAAGATCCCCACAGATCCATACTCCACCTTTACTGTCAGAGCCTGTCTCATCCAGATTGCCTTCTCCTTTCCTTGAACAGTCACCTAGATGACATTCCAGACCTTCGTCTATGTCTTCCTTTCTGTGCTCCTCCAGGAGCCTGTCCAAAGCAGATGTGGATGGGATGATGAGTAAGTTCCTTAGGATGCATATTCAAATGTGAGTTCTCTCTGCCACAACCCTGTTGGGTCCCAAGAGCCTTCGTAGGTCTGTACCCCCTTTAATATTTCCTTCTGCAATCAATCCTTCAGTTTCAGAGCCATCATATCCTTGGTGGTGTCTTCTTTGGATCTAAATTTTGTTGTTTCTTCAACTCCAAAAGTTTCTCTGAGTCATCCAATACCAAGTACCTCGGAGCCAAAGGAGACTCAAAGCTGAAGCATCGATGCTGGCCTCTGAGTGTTGGAGTCAAATCCAAAACTGTCAGAGCTGTCTGTTCCCTTCAGAGCATCGGCTTTAGATAGCTTGGTTCTAACTCTCTCCTTCAGTGCATTGTTTGCAAGACATCAGGAGCCAACAATCTGATGGAGTCCTTTATTGGATCTCCCTTCGATGTAATGGAGAGAGTCTTCTCTATGCCTAGAGATTAGACAACCCTATCTTCCATAGATCAGACCTATTTGCCTCATTCGGTTTTGTGTCGTGGGCCTCATTTATCCCTTCCACATGGACAGCCAGCCCGAACCAGCCTTCAGTCCATCCGTCAGGGTATTATCTCTTCCGATACCTCCATGGAGCATCCCACTGAGGATGTTCCTTGGAAGAGAACATGTAAGAGGAGGCGCTCAGTCTCTCCACAAGAGTCTGCCACTGAAGACTCTGATTCTTACGTTTGATGAGGGGGAAGGGTCAGCCAGATCTCCACCTGATGATGTATCCTTTGGAGACTTCTTAGAACTTCTTAAACAAAGAGGTGATTGGCCCCCCGATAACCCTTCCCAAGAGGAATCAGTGTTTCTGGAGGCTTTATGGTCTGGCCCATCTGCCTCTTAGGTAATTCCGCCCACCAATGAACTTATAGAATCAATCTGGTCTCTCCGTGGGCTTGGAAAGAACTAGACACTGTTGAGCCTATTCCCAAGAGACCAGCCAATTTCCTTCCACCCCCACAAGATCACCTTCATTAGAGTAAAGGAGTACCAGTTGATGCCATGGTTGTTACGGCAGCCATGAGAAGGAACTAGCAGAACAAAGTTCCTTTGTCCACCCTCCTAACAGGGAGTCTGGGGCACTGGGCAGGTTTCAAAACAGTAGCTATGCATCAGTGACCTTTGCTTTAAGGTCACTGAATTATTTGGCACATTTTATCAGACTTCAAAGGGATTTGATCAAGGAGGTTACCAAACATCTTTCAGGGTCCATATCCTTCGAGGAAGGAAATATAATTTCTTTGCTGTTGGCTACCCTCCAATCTATTTTTGATTCATCCATGAGGTTAATCTCTCATGCTGCTGAAGATACCTCAGAGACGGTGGGTTCAGGCATCTCCATTAGGAGACATGCCTGGATGCACTTGTGCAATTTTGCAGAACCATTTAAATCTTCTTTCATCAGTGCACCCTTTGACCGAACCTCATTATTTGGCCCCAAGGTAAAAGACATCTTTATCTCTAGATGCAAACTGGAAAGGAAAACCTTGTCTGCTGGGGATGTATGTTTTTCTACCCCCTCAAAGGTACTTTTCCAGGAACCAACAAGGTGGCAGAAAGATGTGGTTCAAAAAGTCCCAGGGTCCTTTTCAAGTTCCACATGGAGATAGTTCTCCTAGAGGCAGAGGGGAGTCAACAGTGGAATACGCCATTCCCATGGCAGAGGTGGTCCACATAACCAGGGATCTAGAGATTCCTTCTCCGACAGATACTATCACTGCTGCTGAACAGGGGCCCAACTGTCCATCTCTGGAGGCAGTTGGGAGTCCAGTATCCCTGCACCAGAGAGCCTAGCTAGACATCACAAAAGACGTACGGGTGTGGAGTAATATCTGTGCAAAGGAGAAAGCAAAACTAATCAATGCCAAAAGAGCAGCACCAAAAATATTTGAAGAGAAATACAGGCAAAGGAATCTGGACATGGAAACTTTACAATACAAAAAGTAAGACAAAGAGGAAAAGTAGAAAAGGAGATTAGCAATGGAGAAGTTAGAGAAACAGAAAGTGAGGTTATGGCGTACCTGCAAAGTGAAAGATTCAGTGTAGGAAATCTAATTCAGAAAGTACCACAACAGAATAGAGCAATGGAGATCCAAATTAAGGGGAAACCATTGGAATGGGAAGCAATTGGTCAGGTGCCATATGAAGCTATTTTGGAGGCTTCCACAGGAAATCAGTATAAATGTTCACTTGAAGCTGGACAGCAAGGGAATGAACAGGAAACTGTGGAAACTTTGATGCAGTCAGTGTTGAGTGATGGGCCAGTGAGTTCCCATATGACAGAGCAACGGATGGCACAGGATGAAATTGAAGAGAATGTGCCACGGGAAAATGCTATAGAACATTCTATAGAATGCCCACATGAAATGGAAAAAAAAATGTGCCCTCAGTTTAGAAGAAAATGAGCTAAGAGAAGAACTGCTTGATTTAATAGTGATAGATAGATATATGAAGATGAATGAAAGAAATTAAACTGCAGAAGGTCAATAAAATCCAAAAACTCAGAAGTTTGATGAAACAAATGAACACAATGATTTGGACTATTCATAGAGAGCCATGCAATTTAACAGAAGTAAACAGGATATGTTACTGTGCCGCTAAATTAATAACTGATAAAGTTCTACCACAAGAACACAGGGTAGTGAGGGAAAGGAAGGGGAGAAATCAAATACAATTATGGAAGTATCAAATAGAGAAAACTATAAAGCAATTAAGGCAAGATTTGTCACTGTTAGAGGTGTATAGAAGAGAGAACAGATCAACAAAAATACTTATAGAAAGATAGACATGATAAAAGCAATGCACATTATTGGAATGGATCAGGATCTATCATGCACTATCGCAAATGGACTAAAAATCTCAGCACAAGCAGAAAAACTTAGAAGATACGCATATAGATATAAAGGAAAAGTACAAAATAAGCAATTTATTGGTGGCCCAAAAAAGTTCTATAGAGAATTGGGAAACAAGGTGAAAGGAATTGAAAGATCACAAAAAAAAAGAAGAAATAGATACATTTTGGAGAAGTGTTTATGAAAATCCTCTGGAACATAACAAACGTACTAAATGGATAGAAGTAAAAGAAAAGAGTAAGAAGTTTAAAGGTACAGGATATGAAATGGGATGAAGTAACAGCCAGAGAGATTAAAACAAAGTTTGAAAAGCCCCCAAATGGAAAACCCCAGGCCCAGATGCAGTATCTAACTTCTGGTTAAAAGTGTTAACATCTTTAAAGATTTAGCCATGAGTAAGAACTATTTATATGCGCATCCTGAACGGACACCAGCCTGGCTAACAACAGGAAAAACAATACTCCTACTTGAGTGAATCTGCAAGCTACCCTGAAAATTATAGACCAATAACTTGCCCTCCAATGGCGTATAAATTATACACTGGAACTGATGCCAACAGAGTTTATAGTCATTTAGAAGAAAACTCAATTATGGAAACAGAACAAAAGTGCAATAAAAGAAACTCATATGGAACAAAGGATCATTTGTTGTTAAATAATGTCATAGTGGAGAACTGTAAAAAAGAGGAAGAATTTAAGTATGGCATGGATTGACTATAAAAAAATCATTTGATAGTATCCCACATTCATGTATAAGAGTGTTTAAAAAGGTATATGATACACTTTACACTGATCGACTATATTATAGTGACCAATTTTGCAATTAAGCCATGATAAAAATTCAAAGGAGGATTTTCCAAGGTGACTCTGTGTCACCGCTGCTATTCTGTTTTGCCCTTAACCCATTAAGCTGTCTACTTAACAGCTTAGGCCATGACTATAAATTGGCTCCTAGAAAACAACAAAGTGTAAAGACTCCTCATCTTCTCTTTATCGACGATTTAAAACTGTATAGCTTATCAGATAAGGATCTGAAAGCGCAACTTCAAGTTGTTAAAAGTTTTTCAGATGTTATAAGAATGTCATTTGGTCTTGATAAATGTGCAAAAACAACTTTTAAAGCAGGAAAACTGCAGCACCAAGAAAACATCAGCTTGGGACAAGAATGTGATATAAAAGAACTTGAGCAAGAGGAAGTGTATAAATATTTGGGAATTTATGAAGGATCAGCAGTAAAGCATGAACAAATGCAAATAAAACGTAGTAAGGAATATTTTAGAAGACTTAAATTTATCTTGAAAACAGCATTGACATCTAGGAACAAAATTCAAGCCATATACCAATTTGCTGTTCCTGTCCTACCTTACAGCTTTGGAGTGATTGACTGGCCCCAAAACGTGTTGGATAGATTAGACAGGAACACAAGAAGGATGCTTCATGCTCACCAAATGATTTATAAAAATCAGTGCATACTAAGATTATATATTCCCCATTCTGAAGGAGGTGTGGACCTCCTTGAAATTGATTACATGTATAGATCTGCAATCGTGGGGACTACACACATATCTGCTGACCTCACAAGACCCAAACGTAGTGAAAGTTTTGAAATTTGAGGAGAATAAATCTAAGATGACTTCCCTGCTTAGTCTTGCAGAAAAATATCAGTGTCAAGCAGGAATGGAAATGAAACCAGAAGTAGATAAAAATCAGGCAGCAACTGAATGTGCCAAAAAATAAAAGAAAGAATATAAGGTGAAAGATCAGATAAGAAGGCAAGAAATGTGGAAAATGCATAATATAGTTGCAAGTATAGAAAAGTTCTGGAAGAACCTTATGTTGATCAGGATTAAATGCAGGAATGGTGAAGGAGAGGTGAATTCAAACCAAGAGATGAAAGGTTAATATTGGAGGCCCAAGATAGTGGGTTACTTGCACATTGGTTTACAAAGTCCATTGAACATCTGAGAGAAGCAGACAAGTGTAGGTTTTGTAAAACAGAAAATGGAAACATACTAATGGAAGAAGGACTGTATACTGAAAAGCATAATAATGTGGCTAGACTGTTGCACTGGGATCAATTTCTTTGCCATACATGGCTTGGATTTCAGTAATCATAATTATTTTACCATTGCATATGTTGATAATCTATTTGATTTTTTTGTTGTTGTTTCTACTGACTAATAATGATAATCTAATTTTACCAGGTTTTTCAAGTTGTCCAAAAATGCTTGTTATGGCAGTAACCATCTGAAATCCAAAGGATTTGCATTTGGATTTTGTAATGATAAAGCAATTTCTTGTTCAGTTCTTGTAGTAAAATAATTTACATTTTTGGACTAGTGTGCAACACTCCATTCATAGAATTGGTAACAGCAAACTTTAACAAGTATTCTATAAGGTGTAAGTAAGTCCAAGAAAGTATTAGTTCAAGTTATTATTTTTTATTGGGTTTAAAAAGTATTTTACTATATTTCCTTTGTTCTTATTACATTTCATTTTTCTAATTTAATTGTACCCTCTTCTTCATTTGCTCAGGTCAAATCTCTAAGGCGTATTTTCTGTAAATTCCCTTGGTGTGGGCATTTCCCTAGGGTCTCTTGGGAGAAAGCTATAACGCTTTGTTTTAAGCAGTATACTGTACAGTGTTTGCCAACAGTTGATGCACTGGAAAGTAAGTTTTTACATTTGGATGTTTATCAGTGTATGTTGGTAGTGAATATGCAGTAGGCATACTGAGGTCATTTGTCTGAAGAAGAACTTGTTATGAGCAAAACAGAATGCTGTAGGGTTAATTATGTATTAATATGTTGCAGGCATACACTATAAATTAACAGGAATTCCTGTAGCCTGACAGTGGTTCCAAATGGAAGTTACAGCTGGTTTTGCCTACTGCTCTTGAAGTCCTAAAATTTGTGTATAAGAAACTCAAGATCATAGATGGACAGTGAACATGCATGGAATACAACTAGGTAATCTCACATTTAGGGCACTGTGACCGCTGAAAGGCTCATCCAGACTCTGCTACACTTTGCTGTGAAGGAAAGGTTAGTTTGCTTATATTTTTTGTATTACTGTATTGCCTTTCTATATTTTGAATACTGTAGTTTGTTTTCTTTACCTTGTGTTTTGCTTGCATTCTGTTTTAACAGCATATTAAAACTTCAAAAGAGACCACAGTTCTCTCTGTTCTGAGTCAGGCAGAATTGTTTTCCTCCCCCCCACCCATTTAAGTTGTCTTGTTAAATACCACTGTCTTTCTAGTTGCCCGCCTCTTATGTTAATCTGACCATATATCATTTCTCTCTACTTTCACTGGCTTATGTGAGTAATCACAAAAATCATCATTTTGAAATCACCCCTTCAATTATTAATATTTATAGGCCATCCTACAGTATATCATTGTAGCTAATTACAAAAGTGACCACCTTTCAATCCACCTTGCTGTTTTAAAAATAGTAACTCTCCACTAAACCTTAACTTTTTAAATAGGTAAAACTCAAGTTACCTACTTTCACATCTAACTTCTGTAGTGCACACTGCAGAGTGCATTCTTTTCAATCTTACCTTTAAGCATCCCTGTGACTAGCACTTTCTCTAATACCTGCTGGAAAGCACTAGGAAGCCTTAAACTCATACAAACACTGAACTCTCCTTGTTAATAAGGAGAAATTAATAGTAGGCACTAAACAGCCTATAATTGCAAAGTACCTTGCTAAGGAAACAGCTCCTGTACTTTTCAAAGAAAAAAAAAAACCAGGCATGTCCAAGGGTCAGCTTCGGTGATTTCTCCTGTCCACCTGGTGAATCTGGGCATACTGGGGCAATGCAGCAATTGCCTCATGTACACAGACAACCCTCTCCTCCTACCACCCAACACTACAACCTGTGAGAGATGCACTTACATAGCCAAAATGGAAGCAAAGCTCTCCACCCAAGATTGTGCTAAACAGTCAAGAGGAGAAGGTTAACACCCACCTCAAGCAACACATAGCCCTTCTAAACCCGCACCACCAACACCCACATATAGCAACACTAAATCCACATATGCAGAGGCCCTTAACTGTAACCTGCCCAAGCAACAAAGGACCTGAAGCTGAAAACGCAAACAAACACCAATCACAACCAATGTGTCACATAGTTCACAACACCAGTGTGCCACCCAGCAACAGCCCCTAAGGCAAGACAATGTACCTAACACTTTAGTCATAGGTGACTCTATAGTCCCACACTGATGTCCCTCTCACCAGGTTGAATAAGGAGAAAATTACAGTCAGCTGCCTGTCGGGTGCCAGGATTTGCCACATAACACATGCTCAAAGTCACCCACAACAAGTACAAATATGACTCTGTCATTGTCCATGTTGGAGTGAATGACTACCTCCCTGGACTACATGAAAAGAGACATGGAAGAGCTCTCGGATCATGTGGCCCAGGCAGGTATGACCCTAGCCCTGAGTAGCATCCTGCCTAGAATGATACCACAATATAAGGATAAAATGATTGACTTCAACAATTGGCTAAGTTTATGGTATCATTCAAAGGGGATCCAGTATCTGTCTGCCTGGGATGACATGATTGACAGACCACGATGCTTTGCCAGAGATGGTCTGCATTCAGGTTACTGGCTAAGGCTATAGTGCCTTTTTTAGGCAAACTTCAAAGGACAAAACCACCACCGTAACAGGTACAAGCATGCAAAATCTGAAGGTAATGCTACTCAATGCTAGAAGTCTAAACCTCAAAATGCACTCTCTCGAGGCACTCCTAAAAATGGAGAACATCGATATCTGTGCAGTAACTGAGACCTGGTTCAAGGCTCCAGAGAGCACCCCTGCAATACCAGGCTACAACTCTTACCACACTTTTCGGACACCAAACCAGGACGAAACACTAAAGGTGGAGGAGTGTCAATATTCACCAAGGATATTCACACCACCAGGCTAGTTGGCCAACACAATGTGTCTGAAATTCTCCAAGTGCAACTAACACTAGGTAAGACTGCAATCCAAATTGTAGCTTGCTACAGATCCCCCACCATACCCCAAGATTCTCACACCTTTTAAACATACTGGAAAATATTAAGATAGAACCAAACACCCTAATACTGGGTGATTTACTGGGAAAACTACTCATGTCCCAACATAAATTCCAATGCCCTGGATCAACTAATCCATAGACCCCAATATCCTAGACCTGGTCATTACCAACATGGCAAATCAATGCTCCATACCTATGGTCACCCCTAGTCGTCGTTAGTCAGACATAAGCTAAATCACCCTAACATTCACATCCTACCCCCACCCCCAGTAAAGAAACCATAAAAACTTTTCCAAAGCCAACTTCATGCTACTCAAGTCAGAAGTGACAAACTTCATGACACCCAAGTTCAACTGCTGAATCCTACACTAAGGCACTGGCACATCCACTCATGCATGAATCGTGCCATCCCAAATAGAACCAAAATGCTCTCATCCAAAAAAGGAAGCCAATCTGGTGGTCCCCCCCATAAACAACAAACTTTACAACAAAAAAGAAACTTTTGCAGGAAAGAGGAAAATCCCAGGATGCAAAACACTAGCCTCAGTAAGAAACTGAGATGCCTCATAAAATCCTCCAAAGCTGGTTATGAAAATAAAATTGCCAAAGATTCCAAAGACAACCACAAAGCATTCATAACTATGTCAAAGAATCTAATGGCAATGCTCAGATCTGCTTCTGAGCTAAAACAGAATGGCAATAAATATACTGATCCAAAGGATATTGCCAATATCGTGGCAGATTGATTCAGTGCCAACTGGTCCATCGCACTTTAAAGCCAAGAATACAGCATCCATGGGACCAGTTGACATCCTGGGTTGTGTACTATGAAAACTACAATACTGGCTGGCACCTCACTGTCATGTTTGTCATGTTCATAGCCTCCCTCACCCTTTCAGGCGTTGCAGTGGTGGTAGAGCTACAGTTATCCCAATCCACCAGGGGGGGATCCACCTTGGGATCCCGGAACCGGCCCTATCAGTCTGACAAGCCTTATCTGCAAGGCCATGGAGTATTATCATGGAACTTATAAACAAAGACATTGGCAACCTTTCACTGGACCCCACCCAGTGTTTTTGTTTAGAAAGGTCGATCTTGTCTCCTGAACCTGATTGACTTCTTTGAATCAGTCTCCAGAGCCATGGACAAGGGTAAGGTGGTCCACAGGCCTTTGACACCATCCCCCACTCTGGAATCATAGATAAACTTTATTTATCTTATTAATCCCTATGTCACCCAATGGGTTGCTAAATGGCTTACTGATAGAACCCACAAAATCCAGCTCCAGACAAGTGACAGGCATCTACTTCTCTGAAGTACAGGTCAACAATAAGGTAACAAAGTTTGCAGATGACTGCAAACTGGGAGCTTATATTGAATCCCCAACTGATGTGGATACTATACAAAGGCCTTACACAAGAGATGCCCCACGCTGACCGCCTTAAAACTCCAGCTATACTACTCAGAGGCGATCTCTGCTTAACATACAAGGCCATGTCAAACCCAGAACTGTTGGACATGCTACTTAAAAAAATCCCAATCCCTCAGCCAGGGATCTAAACCTTGTCATCACAATAAACAAAACATGCTGGAGGGATAGGTTCCTGACCCAGAGACTCCCCAGACTCTGGAATAGATTGCCCATACATGTCAAGCAGCCTCTTGGACTCTTCAAGAGGAACCTTAAGGCTTGATGGGAGAAAGATGATTCACCCCAGGATCAGACAGGGGTCCAGGAAAGTAAATAATGTGGGAAGAAATAGCCAGGAATTGTTATGGCTGATAGCCTAGTACCAACCTATGAACCAATGGAGAATTGACTTCCAGATGAAAGAGTACTCCATATGGTGGATAGAAAAGGTCTGAGAGCTCTGTCTCAGAATTTTTTGTTAGATTTAGGGAACAACGTCAGTAAGCATTGATTTGATTTCTTCAGTTGTCTTGTTATCATAGAGGGATTAGGACAATGACTTTTATGAAAGAGTTTGTGGGTAGAAGTATAGTTGAGCATAAAATATTGAAGACTTTAATGTCCTGTGTCATAGATTTCTTAAAAATCAGGCAACAGTGGAATTTACTATTCTGTTATATTACGAGTATTAGGACTGCTTGATAACATTTTAGCATGGAACTCTTCAGCACTATAAAGTGTGAATACTAATGTGCAAATAAAATAAATCAAAGCTCTTTGTTAAACTTTAAAATCATTCTTGTGTGTGAGCTTCTAAGTCTGCTACTTCTATATGCATTGCTGCTGTACCTTGGACTAAATGGAATTCTGTAACAAAGATCAGTATGAGAATTAATATGCGCTCTCATATTAATATTTACACAACATGAGACAGTAATGTGCCAGTCTTCTGTCTTGCTCCAGTGTATTAGTCTTGAATACACATCCTTCTTAAGATTACCCATGAAAAATAATCCATATTGCAACTTTAGCAAAAGAAGTGCTGCTGTCACAGATTGTATGGTGTAGAAAGGAGAAAGGGTTTCACACTGTGCACCTCACCCAGTTTCTTACTGAGCTGTCTAATTGACAAATCTAAATGTTCATTAAAACTGATTTTGCGTTCAACCAGTTTCTTACTGATCTCTATAGCTAACAAATCTAAATGTTCTTCAAAACTGATTTTTAAATAATTTTGTTAGTAGTGATGCCAAGATATTTCCAAGACTATACTGTTTCATTAGAGTCAAGTGAACCTCAGAATTTTGTTTCTGATGAGGCATTCCAGATATTTCCTTTTTTGTTACCAAAATATGTGAGCTTTCATTTTCTTTTCATTTGGAATAACTGCTTTGCTGAGCGGCAGACACTTAAGTGTATCGAAACGTTCTTGCAGCAAAATTTGAATATTATCTGAGTTGTGAAGAAGTTTAGAAGAAGTTTAGAGTAAACTGTAAGTGTTTGTAGCTACATATGTTTATAAATATTGAAAATAGCAGGTGACCCAGGATGGACCCCTGAGGTATCTCCAGGGTTGGTGTTCTAAGTTGCCGGCAGTGCATTTTTAGAAGCTTCTGCCTGAGTGCTTTCTCTGTAGGTTAAACCAGTATTTCACTATGTATGTTCAGCCCAGCTACCTGACACTGGTGAGAAGTAAGGAGTGGTTGACTTGATCAATTGCTGTTTATTCACTGAGTACAACAAAACTAGGCTGTTGTGAGGCGAGTACTTTAGACACTTGATTGTTTTGTGGATATATGTGTGTGTGTGTGTTATATTTCTCTTTTAATGTGCAATTGTATTTATGCAGCATTTACTGTTGTTTGAGTCTTCAAATTTGCCTGGGATCAAACAGTGCCCAACAGAAGCTACTTTTGTGTTATTTGACTCCTGGACTTCAGTAGCTGACTTTCTGTTGCTGTGGCGACTGTTATTAACTTCTTGTCCTTTCCTATATTCCTTCATTTCCTGTTTGCAAGGTTTACATTTTCATTTCCAGTAGGTGGTTAGTTTTACCTATTTGAGTGCCTGCTACTGGTCCTGATCAGGTAATGTACTTAAATGTGAGTTTTCTCTGCTTTTATTACTGCAATTTGTGTTTAATTTGTGCCCCAATCCTGATTTTTGTTTAATGGTTTTGGAAATATTAATATCCATAAGGCAGTATTGCTTATATTCATAGTTGCTAGCCAATCAGCTAGCAATAACTCCAACATACTGGAGTTACTCACAACCTCTTGATCCATATTTTTCACTATACTACCTAACCTTCACATATCCCTGCTAAGTGTAATTAGCAATATCTGTAGTGTGCACAGCTATATGCAGTTGTGCAGTGAGCCACACTGTGCAAAAACTGGTCTGCATAGTAGCCTATAGATTCACTACTTCAGCAAAATTAGCTTGTGGTTGATCCACATTGCCCATGGCAGTTAAATAGCTGCTCTGCATAGTGCATATTCAGTAGTTAGCACAACTAGTTATCTCCTCCACAGTAAAGTCAAATATCTGTCTATCTCATTCTACTGACAATAGAACTCTGTGTTTTAAAATTAATTCTCTAAATCCCTATACAACAGTGGAGGTTCATCCTGCTTGTCTTCCATGTATTACCATCCTCAAAGCACTTGATATCTATTCACAAGTGAGCCTGGAAGTTAAGGGTGCATCAGCCTGACGAGCCTTGTATGCAAAGCCGTGGAGCATGTGAAGTCCCTCTTCTGGGCCAATAATCAAGGAGCCTCAATCCTCACCACTGACACTCATGGAGAACGTTCACTTAGAACAAGAATAGAAACACACAATATTTTCAGATGCAACTCTCTGCACCAAGCATAATTCCCTTAAGAGCACACAGGGAGCACACTCCAGTCTTGGGGATGAACTTCCTGTCCAAGCCCCAAGTAAGACACCATATTTCTCTCTCTACAGAAATCAGTGCTGTGTGTCCCTGTTCCAAGTAGCCGACGCACACACTGAGGTTTGATTTACAAACGCACACATACACACACACACCCACGCACGAAAGGCTGGCACAGATTTACCCTCTATGCCACCTTCACCCAGACTATAAGATAGATTCACTACCACCAGTCAGCTATTTTAAGGCTATTACCAGGATACTCAAATAGTCTTAGTAAAATTAATATTTATACAAATTATAGTGTTAACCAGTAGGAAAGACTTTCAGTAGCATGATGTTACAGTGCCACAAAATAAATGTAAATACTGTCAAGGGTTAAAATATGTTCTAAAAGACCAGCAGCAATGAAATATTTAGATTTTTTTAATAATAAATAATAGAAAAAAAACATGAGAATACTGAGTATTTATTTACAACAAACTTTCGGTTCACAGGAAATATAAAAATAACACAGATGGAAAGACTCAGACAGATGCAAAAAAACAATACTTTTAGCTAATCTCACTATATTTTCCTAACTGACTAAAGAATTACTGTTCCCTAGTTAAGTTACTTACTAAAGCAAGGCAAGATGAAGTAGATGAGTGTCTTAGATATCAGGTTCCCAAAAACAGAGTGCTGAGTGAGATCTGTCACATCTCTCACTAGTATCTAAATACAATTTCAGTGCTGTCTAAAGAATGACATCATATCTGGTCACCTGAATCTGTGGTTCCCACAATCCCCCCTCACTAGAAACTTGAGCCAGAATCTGGCATAGATATGTCACAATTCATACACAGAGCTTTGCTAAGGTTTATTCCAGCATCTGGAAACTGAAAAACAATTCCAGTACTTCCACTCTTCCTGCAGAGACTAACAAGCCATGCTCTAGCACCCCAGGCTAGCAATTAGTTCACCACTAAGGACTATAAGAGCAGGATCCCAGCCCAGACATTGCATCTCTGGCTGCATTTAGGCCTGTGAGATAAACTCTTTATGGCCTAAACCAAGTCATTTAATTTCAGGCTGTTTTTCTTAAGGTTAGCTGGGCTGAGCTTAAACCTTTCCCTCCCAGCATCCTTTGTTGCCATATATGCATTTCATCAGTTTCAGTACAGTCTGACATATATGTATAGTTCTTTTCTGTCCAGCAGAACCTACTGTTGATCCATTTTTAACACAAGCATCTGTACAAATCAGTTTAATGTTCAAATGACATAAAATTCTTTACAAAACTCCAGCTAGTTATGGTGGCATATGTTACACATGCACAGCCCTACTCTCTATGGCATAGCTGGCACTACCTCACATCATCACAGAGCATATTATAACTGAGCTGATTACCTATAACTTTAAAATTCCCAACGGGTTAGAACTGCAGCAGTTTGACTTTACTAGCTGTAAATACTGTCTAATTAATCTGATCAATTTATTTTAAAGAGTGACACAACCTGTTGACATTGGTCATTCTGTACGCACAGCTTACTTAGACCTGGCCATGGCTTTTGATACCATACCCTGTGCTAGCCTAGTTAGTAAGCTAAATGCATTACAGATAGATCCCTGTGTGGTAAGATGGCTAGCAAACTGGCTAAGGTAGGTAACCAGTACAGTGTGGGTAGCAGGTGCCTCATCAAAGAGGATGAAGCTAACCAGTGGTGTTCCACAGGGCTGTATGCTGGGACCCCTTTTGTTTGGCATTTATTTTACAGATTACCAGACTAAAAACCAAGACCTTTGGCTAACAAAGTTTGCAGACAGCTGCAGACTATGAATCATTGTTAAGTCACTCTCTGACACCCAAGCCCTTCAGCAAGAACTTGTATCTGTAAACAGTTGATGTGCTAAAACAGGCTTAAATTAAATGCTAAAAAGTGCAATATAGTAGCATTTGGCAAACCATCACTCCTCCCAGAATGCAACATAGACAATACTCCAATCCAAAATTAAAGCGTTGTCAGAAACTGTGGTAACTGGATTGATAACTTCTTCGCCTTCGATCATCACATAACAAAAATAGTCAGAAAGTTCTTCAACTTAGTGCAGCTGATCACCAAGGGGATGTCTTCCAGATCCAAACAAGTTATTGCCTGATTATGCTCTGTATTTATTTGGCAAATTATTGTGTGCAATGCCTTTCTTTGGAATGCACCTCAGTAGACATATCAGCTGTCTAGAAAGACCCAAGATGTTCATAATTAAGATTATTGGCTTGAAAACACTAAACTGTCAGAAAAGACTTGGAAGCATTGTCCCTTGATTCAGTGTTTTATAGACACCTAATTTGAGATTTAAGCCTTGCCTTCTGAGTCATTAGGGACCTAGTGGTCTGGGAACTTTTGTATCTCTACAAATCAAATACTTTCACAGATATGAGAACAAAGTATCAACATGTTCACCAGCAGATAAATAAAAGAAAGTGGAGAGACAGGTTCATTACACTTCACCTCCCCACCTCTGGAATAGACTCCCTCTGCAGGTTAAGTAGCATGTTTTGTTATCTTCTTTCAGTTAGGAACTGTGTTATTGGATGGATAATTATAAATGCCCTCCTTGAGAGAGGTTCACTCTGAGGGTGGGTACTAGTAAGGCACAAATGGTCACAAGACTTAATTTCCTTGTAAATCTTTAGGTTTCATATGTTAAGCACTAGGCTAGCTGCCTTTGCAGGCCATTTTAAGCATAACCAGTTTCCCCTTTTTGTGCTTGAGTTAACCTGCCCAATTTGCTTAGAGATTGGCCTTATCTATCCCATGGTTGATAATTGTATATTCCCCTTAATGAGAATAACTGGGAGGTTATCATAGATAATATAAGGTGAGCCATGCAAGGATAAAGGATTTTAGGAGCTGCCTCTATCCATTAGTATTACAGGGGGTCAGTTCTGGGATAATTTTTTTTCCCATCCATAGATCCAAGTTGCTGTTGAGTATGGACAGGGATGAACTTTGCTTTATATGGATGAGGAATCTGTTCCAGATATACCTGTCCTGCAAGACCCTTCTGTTGATGTTGGAGAAAAATTTTAGATCCCTAGACCAAGTATTTCTGATGACATTTGAAATCAATGATAGTATAGTGACAGGGCTTTGAGCCAGTTCATGTAGGACTTGTTGGTTAGGCCTTGTATCCTTTTAGTAAGGTATCCCTGGGGGCGTTCAAGTTGTTGCATGTTTCTGGACAGATTCATACCAAAGAGGGCATTATAGTCAGTGATTGGCTTAATGAGGGCTAATTAAAGGGAGGCAATAACATCCTTAGATCTAGACACAATTCCTTTGTTTATAAGCTGTGTAACATAGAAGAACTTTCTTACAACAATGGACACTTGTTGGTCAAAAGTTATGATCCTGATGAACATCCTCAATTGAAGAAAAGCACTGTACCACTTATCTAGTTGTAAGTGGGGATCAGAATCAAAATGGCTTACAGATTGTATTACATCCCCAGAAAATATGCTCTAAAAAAAAACTTGCTGAAATACAGTCAGTGAAGAAAATGTATATGAATGTTTTAATTGATGTGTTTTTCTTGTCTTTGTCTGTTGCATTTTTTTTTCATTTATTCTTTGTAATATTGTTACTTAGCATAGTTTGGAGCTTATCTCCCCAGGCCTCTGCTGAAAATGGACATGTATCCAGTTGGACTAGCCCGGTCAACAAATGTAAAATAAAATAAAAATAAATTAAGAATAAACTTTCACTTACAAATCTCAAAACGGAGAATTTCCCAGAAAACCTCTCTCTCTTTCTGTCTGTCTCTGTCTGTCTCTCAAAGCCACCCAAAGCTTGACATCCCCAGAAAATATGCTCACAATCACCTAGAGCACATAAACTACACTTTTAACAATTTGAAGGGGTGCCTGGAAACAAATAACTCAGTTTCAGTTAAGTATTAAAGTATTTAATACCAATGAAAAATCTAAACCTATGTTTGGTAGCATTTCTTGGAGTCTTGATCATTGCATGACATTTTTCCCATTGTGATACAGCGGCCAAACTCCTTTCCCATCCTTCTCCATACTTATCAGTAATTTGTTTTCCTGTCTCAACTGCCGTCCTTTAGGTAGCAAAGATTAACCCTTTGGTCACTGGGGGAGCCATTCTAGTTTCTATCCAGGCCCTAACCCATAAAGGCCAATATGACCTCGGGAGCTTGACCAGCCTAACAATATTTGCCTTTTCCAAAAGCTGTTGGAAAGCCCCTTCAATGCATTCTTTGGCTCCAAATGTGTCCTGGTAAAGACATCAGCGTGTCCCCTGCCAATAAACACTCCCAATAATTAGGGCCTGTTAGAAAGCTTATGTGTCTCCTTATTAAGATTTTATGTAAGTCATAATCCAGGGCAACTCTAATTGGAAGCAAATCATGTGTCCATCCCATCATATTAGTGTCCATAAAGGTTTTCAGCAAACCCATAAGCATATTCCCAGAAATGTCAGATGTTCATCGTGTTACCCTGCTGCAGTCATCACACTTGGGTTATCCTGCCGTCAGGCGGTCCCGCAGTCAGCCCGAATTCCATAGTCTTGGTCCGGCGTTGGTTGCTGTCGCTTCTTCCCTGACGCCAGTGCGCCAGGGGTATATAAGAGGCATCCAACGCCATTTCCTTCAGTCTTTCTTGCCGCGCGGTGCCCGAAGCAGAAGCAGTTCGCAAGTGCCGGTCGGCCGACACCTGAGATTTTCAATTTGAATTTCAGTCTGAAGTCTTCAATAAAGCTAAGTACCCCATTGGGGAACATTTTCTTGCCTCAGTCCGATGTCAGAAAAAGTTAACAATTGCATTTCTTGTGGGAAGCAAATACCTCATAAGGACTTCCATTCCTATTGTATTCCTTGCCTAGGCCCAGACCACGATGTCACAGGTTGTCGGTTTTGTGCTAGGTTTAATAAATGTACTATCAAACGCCGTTTTGACTTTGCACGGCATTACTTTGATAGGAAATTTAATTATATCATGCCTTTGGAGCAGCCGACGACTGCCATACATAAAAAACGCAAGGATAAGGACAAGCAGCCTAGGAACAAACCAGATTCCGAGGCCTCTTCTGGGCCTGTCGCCAGTTCTCCGGTTTTCAGTGAGGTGCCTACGCAGCCCGTGACGACCGCAGAATTGGAACCCCAGACAGCTGCGGATTCCCAAGCGGAGCCTACTAGGCCGACGCAGCCATCTTCCGACATCGGAGCAGAAGTAGACACCGGTGCAGTGGAAACACCTTCGGTTGCAGAAGGTGTCTTCAGACTGACTACACTCAGCATTAAATCTTATGCTAAGCTTAAAACTCCTTTAAAACCTTAGAAAACTGTACATCAGTCTACAGTTCAAGGCCCCATACCTAAGAAACAGATGCTTAAGATGACTGAAGATTTGATTACCCTTATCAGGGGTTCCCATCCCCCTCTTGATGAAAGGCCAAGACAAGAGGAGGATTATGCATCCCCTGACCAGGTTTCACTCTCCTCAGATTCTTCTGAGGAACAGGATTACACTTTTCCACCTTATGAAGACTCTGATGCTGAAGACTCTATTCCCTCAGCATCTCCCCCTGAAGACTACTCCTTTGGGGAAACTTTACATACCATGAGGGAACATTTCCACTGGGAAGGCCAGGATTACTCAGATTCTAAGAAAAGGCTCCGAGAGTTCCTTTTACTACCCCAGCACAGACCTCTTGCTATCCTTCCTGTTTTAGATATTGTGGATGATGTTTACTTGGAGTCTAGTTTAAATCCAGACTCTCTACCTCCTGCTCCAGCCAAACCAGACAGATACTACAGAGTACCTGACTCACACAAATTCCTTTACAAAAGCCCTGTAGCTGACCCAGAAACTATTTCCCAGGGTCCTGGGAGCTAAAGCTTCTATGGCTAAAAATCCTGTGCCCTCTGAAAGGGATTCCGGAGCCCTAGATAGATGGTGAAAGAAAATATACACCTCAGCAACTCTGGCTATGAGAGCATTAAATTGCCAATTCCACATGTTGAAATATCAGCATTTCCTACTGTCTCATTTAAAACAAAAAATGAGCACACATTCCGAACAGTCTGAATTCAAGAAAATGCAGGATCTGTTGCATGCAGCTGAACAGGTGGGCAAACATACTTTACAATGTGGATTTGATTCATTGGAAGCTTCCTGTAGAGCAGCTTTTACTGGCTCTGTCATACGTAGACATGCTTGGTTAAAAGAACAAAAACCCTTCCTGACCATGTTAAAGCAAAATTATTGGATGCACCTTTACAGCAGGATGTATTATTTGGTGTCAAAGCAGAAGAGGTTTTAAAGAAAATGGAGGATAAGGCAAAGTCTATGCAAACGGTCAAGGATTTTTTGCAGGTACAACCCCCTCGTTTCAGCAGAAATTGGCCAACAAAAAACTGGTCCTTTCCAGCTTCTGACAGATCACAGAGGGGCAAATACAGACACCCAAGGGGCAGAGGTCAGTCACAGGGCCCTTACAAACCTCGCCAGTGGAGTACTGCTACCCAGAAAGGAGGAGAAGACAGGCCCCAAGCTAGCAGAAGACAAACACAATGACTCTATCCTCAAACTACCAAGCAAATCTCTCCTGGCAACTCCCTTGGGAGGAAAACTAGCATTTTTTGCAGACAACTGGCACATCATCACAAAAGACAAATGGGTTCTAAACATTGTCTCTCAAGGATACAGATTCCACTTTCATACCTTACCAAGGATCAAAGGAATGCCAAACCTGCCACCAAATCAATGGGCAGAGGCACAAAAACAAATTACAGCTCTCATGAACATGAACACAGGAGCAAGGACAAGGATTTTACTCAAGACTCTTCCTAGTCCAAAGAAAGGACAAAGCATGGAGACCTATTCTGGATCTTTCAATTCTGAACACCTATCTGCAAGTGCCAAAATTCAAGATGCTAACACTACAGCAGCTTCTTCCCATGCTGGGCAAGAATGCTTGGCTAGGCACTTTGGACCTCAGGGAGGCATACCTGCATGTCTGTATCAGACAAAATTGCAGAAGATACCTCCGCTTCATTGCAGGTTCAACGCATTATCAGTTCTCTGCACTGCCCTTTGCCTTATCTACTGCACCCAGGGTCTTGCCTGGCACCAGTAATTGCATACTGCAGACAAACAGGAATTCAAATATACCCATACCTGGGATGACTGCCTTATTCAAGCAGAAAGCAAGGACATTCTTTTAAAGCATCTGGCATTTGTCAAACACCTTCTAAGTTGCCTAGGGTACACAGTAAATGAAAAGAAATCAAAACTAGTGTCCTCACAAAACATAATATTCCTGGGTGCCAGCTTGAATACAACGGCCCAGATGGGCTTATCTCATGCCAGACAAGCAACGACAGCTGATTCAATATTTCAAAATAATGGCAACAAAGACCCAACTCCCTGCAAGAAAAATTCTGCAGGCCTTGGGATTCATGGCATCTTGCATACTACTAATACCATTTGCAAAACTGCATATGAGGAAATTACAATGGTACCTGAAAAGTGTATGGACTCAACACAGCCACAGCTTGGAAACAATGATACCACTCATTCCCTGCCTTCAACAGGAGTTTCTATGGTGGGCACAGGCATGTCACCTCAACAAGGGTCAGCCTTTCACCTTACCCACAGCCAGGCAAACTATGACAACAGATGCATCGGACTATGCCTGGGGAGCACACATGGCAGGGGAGTGCATTCAGGGCACATGGACTACAGATCAGAGGCATCTGCATATCAATCAAAAAGAAGTGCTAGCAGTACAGAATGCCCTAACAGCTTTCAAGGACCTTCTACACCCAGGACAACTAATAATAAAGACGGACAATACCACAGTAATGTGGTACATAAACAAGCAAGGGGGCACACATTCCTACCCTCTATGCAGGCAAGCAATGACCTTGTGGAACACTGCACTGTCTTACCAGGTTCAATTATAAGCACAATTCCTGCCAGGAAAGAAAAACACATTGGCAGACGACCTAAGCAGAAACATCATGGATCCACACGAATGGAAACTAGATCCACAAGTATTTGCAATGATAGCTCAAAAATGGGGACGCCCAGACATAGATCTGTTTGCAAGCCCCCACAACCACCAACTTCAAAAATTTTGCACAAGGACCTTCCATCCACTAGCTTGGAAAGTGGACGCCCTCTCATTCAGTTGGAAAACATTAACAGTGTATGCCTTCCCTCCACTGCCTCTTCTAGCAAAGGTACTGCTGAAAGTCGGATTAGAGGCCACAAATGATACTCGTTGCACCATAGGTTCATAGGTTCATAGGTTTATACTAGGCTATCTGCCCTAAGGCATTTATAAGCTTATATGAAAAAATACTGTGCCCATTAGTTTGTTGTGCCTCTGTCCAGCAGTGACCCAGAGATGATTCCCGGGGTAAACCTACGATCTCCCATCCACAGGTCTAGATTTCTCTTGAACAGAGTCAGCGAGGTGCTCTGCCTCACATGGACCGGGATTTTATTCCACAGCATAGGAGTCTCTGAGTGATAAATCTATCCCTCCAGCACGCCCCTATTTATATCCTAAGGTTTAAGTCGCTTGCTCTAGTGGTTTTGGTGGATTTGGATTTTTGAGGTGGAGCATGTCCATTAATTCCGGGTTGGACATGGCCTTGTATGTCAGGCACATGTCACCTCTGAGCAGACGGTATGCGACTGAATAGAGCTGGAGTTTCTTCAATCTGGCAGCATATGACAGATTTTGGAGTCCCTTTATCCTTTTGGTGAGGAACTTTGGGGTCTCTCCAATTGCTGCAGATGTCGGGTGAGATACATCCCTAATGGGGCATTGTACTCGATCATTGGTCTGATAAGTGAAGAGTACAGGGAACAATGACCTCACTAGATCTGGATGTGAATCCTTCATGATCAGGTGGGCAATGTAGAAGGTCTTTCTAACCACTTTAGCAATGTGAGTGTCAAAAGAAAGGCCACTGTCAACCTGGGTCCCCAGGTCCCTGATAACCTCTTCTGTGCTTAGTGGATTGCCACCTATATGGTAGCTTGGGGTTACCTTGTTTTTCCGACTATACATTTTTGGCTTAACTTCAGGCCATGGCTCTGGCACCAGCTATCTGTTTCCGTGAGTCCTTCTGAAGGATATCAGTGTCCGATGCACTTTCCACTATGGCGCCCAGTTTGCAGTCATCTGCAAACTTTGTCAGCCAAAGTCCTCCCATGTTGGCCTGTACTTGAGAAGTAGATGCCAAACAATAGGGGCCAAGGACCGACCCTGTGGGACACCACCTTGGAGTCTGACACAGCGCCAGCAACTCTAACCCTGTGGGTTCTGTCCTCAGTTTGCAACCCATCTTGTGACATATGGGTTTACATTTAAGCCTTGCAAGGTCAAGGTAGGCTGTATGGACTGCCTTTCCTCATCAATGGCCTTGGTGACTATTTCAAGAAGTCACCAAGTTCAAAAGGCATGATCTTCCCTTGACAAAGCTAAACTGGGTCGGGTCCAATGTCTGCAAGTCCCTATATCTTTGTTTATGAGCTCCATTATGATCCTCTCCATAGCTTTGCAGACTAGACTTGGGGCACGATCCTGTGGTAAGGCTGAGATTAAACAGCTGCCTTATCATTTAGAGCACACAGCCGGGACACCATCCGTCCCATTGATGCTGTGTTTTTAGCTTTAGAGAGAGCAGCCACCATTTGAGATGTCCGGGAGGCTACACGTTTGCACTGAACCTGTCTGCCAGTATGTTGGCAATGTCTGTGGGTTCAGTGATTTTTGTATCATTTTGGACTAATTCTGAGCATATCTGTGAGTTTCCACCCAGGTTCCTAACATAGCTGAAAAAGGCCTTATGATTGTCCTTTGAATCCATGGCAATTTTTCTCTCAAAATTGGCCTTAGTTGATTTTATGAGTGATTTTTTACTAATAATGATCAGGGTGACTTCCTTTTATGGATTTTGTTCTATCATGTAATAGCTTTCTCCTCTTATTGTAAAGTTTGTTAATGGCTGGGGTCCACCAGACTGTTGCCCTTTGTGGAAAGAGTCTTGGTTTTATTTGGGATTGCCTGATCCATGCAGTCCTGGAGGTGTTCATAGAAGGCATTTGTAAGGGCTCCTTGAAGGATACCACACCAGTCTTGAGTAGTGTGAAGTTTGCTTTAGAGAAGTTCTTCACTATGGTCTTTTATGTGGATTTCCAGTGAGATTAGTTTATGATCAGATCTCACCAATGAGGGATATACGTGGAGCATTTTGTCCCCATGTTTGTGACAATGAGATCTAGTATATTTGGAACAGTGACTAGCTGTTCCATGGCATTTGAATTTATGAACTCCAGGAACTAGAAAGTTAGGGCTTGAGTAATGTTCCCAGTCTATATTCGGGTAGTTGAAGTCACCCAATATGATGGTGTTTGGAGATACATTTATACCCTCCAGTGTCTTCAGGAAGGCTGTGTGGGGTTCCTGAGTTTGAGAGGGTGGCCTGTAGCATGCTACAATTTGTAGAGCAGTTTTGCCTATTGTTAGTTGCACCTGGATGAACCTGGAGGTGTGAGTATCCTTTATGAATATGGATACACCCTCCTTTTGTGGAGTGGTCCGGTTTGGGGCCGGAACGCATAATATGAGGTAAAACCTAATAGTGCCGGGTGCTGAACCAGGTTTCAGTTACAGCACAGAAATCGATGTTCTCCATACTGAGAAGGGCGTGCATTTTGAGATTTAGACTTCTGGCATTGAGCAGCATTACCTCAATTTCTTCCCATTTTGCAGCGTGGCTTGTCAGCATTGGTATCCAATTTTAAGGAACATGGCCCACGGCCCACCATGGATTTTGCAAAAATTCCTCAACTACTCACCCAGCGAGACAATCAGATTCTACACAGCCAGCTCAAGACTTTAAACCTGGCTGCATGGCAAATTACCTAAACAACCAGCCAACACTTTTATCCAAAGCTGTTATGGATGTCATTCTGGAGGCCAGGAGGCCCAGCACCAGGAAAACATATTCAGACAAATGGAAAAGATTTTGCGCCTGGAACCAGGCTAAAGGCCAAAATCCCCTTGATCCAAACATCCCTCAGATTCTACAATATTTAACTGAGATGTTGCACAAAGGACTTTCCTTTTCATCTGTTAAGATCCACACCTCAGCAATTTCAGCTCATTACAGCATGGATCTCCCTTTATTCTCACATCCACTCCTAAGACAGTACCTCAGAGGGGCTAAGAACTTAAGACCGCCAAGGAGAGCTCCAACACCTACTTGGGATCTCAACTTTGTTCTGGAAAAGCTTACACTGCCACCCTATGAACCAGCTTTTTCAGCTGATTTAAAATTTCTTTCATGGAAAACTGCCCTACTACTAGCAATAACCTCAGCTAGAAGAGTCTCAGAGCTACAGGCACTAATGTCAGTGTTAACCTTTCCTCATTTTTCATTAAGACAGAGTCTCTCTATGAACTAACTCTTCCTTTATGCCAAAGGTGGTATCCATTGTGGCCCTAAACCAAACCATTCACTTGCCCACCTTCTTCCCAAATCCCCATAACAAAGGAGAAAGACTCCTGCACTCTTTGGACATTCACAGGCAATTACGTTACTACTTGGATAAAACTAAGGCTTTCAGAAAAACTGACCAGCTCTTTGTAACCTATGCTACAGGATCACAAGGAAAAGCCATCTCAAACAGGCCATTTCTAAATGGATAGGGCATTGCACATGTTTCTGCTACACACATCATGGGAAACCGGTACCTGCTAACATTAGGTCCACTCCACCAGGGCTACAGCTCATCAGCAGCCTTTCTCAGGGGAGTGCCAACCAAGGATAATCTGGAAGCTGAAACTTGGAGTTCAGTGCACACCTTCACCAAACACTATCACTTACCTCTATACTCTAAGACTAGAGCTGGTTTTGCCACTGCAGTTTTGCAGGGCCTACTAGCTTCTTCTAACCCTGTTTGACTCCACCTCCCATCCTTAGCTTTGGGAATCAACCCAAGTGTGATGACTGCAGCAGGGTAACACGATGAACATAGTACAGTTTTGTACCTACCATAAATGTGGATGTTCGAGTGTTCACCCTGCTGCAGTCCAAGTTACTCTCCTTCCATCCCCTCTGAACTAGCTGAACTTATCTCTACCACTCTATCCTATACTACCTCTGTGGTGTATTTGCTTGTGCCTAAGGGTTTTGTTTTATGTTTATATAGTTATATGTGTGTGTGTGTGTGTGTATATATATATATATATATATATATATATATATATATATATATATATATATATATATATATATGGATCTATCTGAGTTCATCGACATTTTAAAAATTAAAAAAAATTGACCGACACCAAACAAACAACGAAACTCATTTAACGACGCCAGAAGATCGACAGTTCACAAACACTACACAACACAAGCACACCACAATCACAAACAACAAACACACTAACCCATACTAACCTCTCTATAACTCCTACCCACCCCACCCTACCTAAGCCGTCACTAACTCCTACTCTATACTAACCCCTAACCTCTTATCCCACCCCCACCCCTACACACCTACAAACTACACTTACCACCTTAACTCCTCTGCCCACCTAACCCTACCCTTTATCCCAACCTCCCTTAAAACACCAGCACCCAGACACGCACTTTTACCTTACTACCCTATCGGTCCGTCTATCACCGTATACTTGTATCCTTTCCCCATCGCAGGCTTCTCAGCGCCGGTGTCTTCCTGGTCTTCCATCAGTGACGGACTTTCGACATTCTCTTGTCGTATATATATATATATATATATATATATATATATTTTGCCTACCTATTGGGGGCACCTGAATCTGGGGCAAGAAAAACTGAAGTAAATGGCATTGGATGCCTCTTATATACCCCTGTCGCACTGACGTCAGGGAAGAAGCGACAGCAACCAATGCCGGACCAAGACTTTGGAATTCGGGCCGACTGCGGGACCGCCTGATGGCAGGATAACCCGTGTGTGATGACTGCAGCAGGGTGAACACTCGAACATCTACATTTATGGTAGGTACAAAACTGTACTTAATAGAAGTAGGGGATCAATTGAATAATGCCGCAGAGTTTTATACCAGCTACTTAATTCCCTGTAACTGGACATTACAGTTTCTTTCCAAACTCACTATAATCCAGATGTACCAAGAACATTGCTAATTTTACTCTAGCAGCTTGGCTGTATGCTGCAAAATTAGAATGTGAGACACTCCCCACCACCCTTCCATTGATGACAAGAAAGTGAGAACCTCTTAGATAAACCCAGTTTTCCCTATTCCAAGTAAATCCAATAACTAACCATAACCCTCAGTGAGGAAAGAAGAAATGTAGGGAATTGGACAACTGAACCCCTGGGAAACATACACCATCAAAAACAAAGATATGGCCTGAACTCATTGAGAAAAATCAAGATATAACCTTTTCCATCTCTTCAGGAACACAGTGGTATGCTGAAGTATATATTGGTAGGAGGCCTCCCATATAAGCTCCAGGCTGGGTCCAAAACTTAGCCCTAAGTATGTCATCCCATTATCCTTTGACAGAAAGAGAAAATAATCGACTCCATTCTGATGAGGGAGAATAATTTACTTTGATCACCTGCATTTTATCCACATGTGTTGAGTATCCTGCCCTTTTTTTGAATTCTGCCGTCTCTGCCATCAATAATGACAACTGACAATCTGGATAAATATAAAAGAAAGTTATCAGCGTATAGGGATAACTTTATCTGATGACAAGCAAGCTCATATCCTGTGAATGTTGCCAAGGGTTTAATGTATAGTGCAAAGAGAAAGGGGGAAAGAGGACAACTCTGGTGAGTATTCCCATGTATTTCAAAAAAATTCAGACAGCTATTGCCCAACCTTAAAACATTCCTCAGAGGAGGAATACAGATCCAAAGAAGATCAAACCTGTCCTGGAAAAAGCAAATTTCTCTAGGAGCAGAAATAGAAATCAGCTTTTCTTGTTAAAGGCTTTCTCCGCATCCAGACTGACAACCGATAACCCATTATTGCATCTGTGAGCATCCATGACTACCAAGGCAGTTTTTATTATATTGTCAAATGTTGTCCTGCCCAATACAGACCCAGTTTGATCAAGATGAATCAGCTCAGGTAAAATACCAGCTAACCTTTTGTCTAAAATAGCCATGAATAGTTTTTATAGTAGTGGTTCAGTATTGAGATGGACCTATAAGAGACTACTAGAGTAGGATCTTTGCCCAGCTTCATTAGTAGAGTGGTGACTACAAGTTTCTATGAAAGAGGAGTCGCTCCCATTTTTTAGTACAGCATTACTGAAATTAGTACAGAAGCCAATAAACAACTCTCTCCCTAGTTTGCAGACTTTCAAAGAAAGCCCATCTAATCCTGGAGTTTCCCTTAGTCTGTTCTTTCAACATTCCCTACTATTCCCTAATGACTTCTTCCCTACTAATCTAAGCTATCAAACCTCCTTCTGTCCTGGGCTAATGATCCCCCAGGTCCTGGTTAGTTACATAATCTTTCATTAGAGCTGTATCATCTTGGGAGAAATCCAGAAAAATGAGCAAACATACAGAATGTCCTCATGATCTCATAAGAATGTTCTGTTTCGGTCAGCTTTAGCACCAGGGCACTCCCTGATAAATGAAACAAACTAGTTTTGAGGGGTCTTCTTCTTCCTCTATTCCAACTGGGATTGAAACCCTCTCCAAGAAATCGGACAAAGGGAAGCCCGACTCAGCTCCCAAAGGTAAAGATACCAGGAAGAGGTCTGTCTATCCCTCAATGTTTTGGTGTCCATCCTTAGAGCCACCAACAAAAATGTTGAAAATATTGGATCCAACAAGTACGGATTCTGCTGCTTCAAAAACTGAATTTCCCTTAGATCCAGACACCTCATTGTTCACTAAATCCTATACCTTCTCAAATCCCTTGCCCATTTTTGCAGGAGTCTGCACACAAACACTCGAGACCACCATCTACTAGCTCCTCACTTAGGTCTTCGAGGAGTTTGTTCAAGGCTGAAGTGGATAGGATGATGAGGAAACTCCTAAGAGTTCAGATCCAGATTGGGGTAATTCTGGCTCAATCTCCCATCGTATTCATGAACCTGCCCATGACAAGTCATGCTTTAGTTTATTCTTCTCTGATCCAGCATGTGGTTTTGGATTCCTTGGATGTGAGATCACTGGAGATGTCTTCATCAGATCTGAAGACAGCTCATTCTTAGACTCCAATCGCTTCCCTGTGCCATCTGTCTCTGAGGCTTTTGGAGTAGGAAGACTAAAGGAGCTGGAGTGTCAACACTGGATCCAAGGGACCGAGGTCAACTCCAAAGTTGCCGGAGCCATGCCTGCATCTCAGAGCTTAGCCACTTGACAGCTCGGGTCCAACTCCATCCTCGGGTGGAGGGCTTCAAAGGATTCAGTAGTCGACTCTGCAGGAAATGTCAGCTGTAATATCTCTGGCTTCTGTCTCCCCTAGGTAGTCTGCCTTTGAGATTGTAGAGAGGGCTTTCTCTCTACCTAGAGAAAGGGCATCCCTACCCCACTCGGACTGTATATCTGTACCACCATCAGTTGCTCTGAGCCTCATTCTTCTATTCTAGTAGAATAGCCAGCTTATTCAAGTCTCCAGTCAGTCCCTTAGGAATTCCCTGTCAGCTCTGATGCCTCACCAGAGTTTCCCAATAATGATGTCCCTCAGAAGAAAACGTGTAAAAGGAGACACTTAGATTCCCCTCAGGAATCTGTCACTGAAGACACCAATTTCGATGAAGGGGAAGGGTCCCCTAGATCGCCACCTGAAGACATCTCCTTTGGAGGCACTCTTGAACTCTCAAAGCAAAAAGGTGGTTGGTCTTCTGACACCCCATCCCAAGAGGAGTCTGTGTTCCTGGAGGCTTTCAAGTCTGGCCTGGCTATGTCTTGGGTGAACCCCCTTCCCCCAGCTGATGAACGTGTACATGTCATCTAACACCAGGTATGGAAGGACTCCGATACTGTGGAACCCATCCCTAAGCACCTTGATAAATTTTTAGCCGCCCTCCCCCAAAGGACAGAGCAAGACGGTCCCAGCTGATGCCATGGTTGTGGCAGCAGGCTCTAAGAAAGAGTTTGCAGAACAGAGTTCTTCTGTTCATCCTCTGAACAAGGACTCTAGGGCTTTGGACAGATTTAGTAAGTGCATGTATGCTTCGGCAAGCTTTGCTCTGCAGTAATTTAATTACTTGGCACATTTCAGGAAATTACAAAGAAATTTGACTGAAGAGCTCTCCATATCTCTTTTGAGTCCATGTCTTTGCCAGATCAAAATAGTGTCTCTTCGGCAGCTGGCCACCCTTCAAGCTAATGCATCCATGAGGTTGATATCACAAGCTGCAGTGGGTACCTCATGCATGGACGGCTGGTTCAGGCATAGCCATTAGGTCACATGTCTGAGTGCCCCCTTGTGCTTTTGCAGAGCCCTTCAAGTCTTCATTCAGTAGTGCTCCATTTGATGGATCTTCCCTATTTTGGCCCAGAAGTAAAAGAAATGCTCTCCAGAAGCGAGTATGAAGGAAAGACCAATAGGGATCCATTTTTATACTCCTCAAAGACCCCTTTTCTGGAATCAGCAAAGAGGTAGAAGGCTCACATTCTCCCAGAGGCAGAGGGGGAACTCTAACAGAAGATGCCACCCCCACGGCAGAGGTGGTCTGCAGAATCAGGGTTTCCTGGATTCCCTCTCAGACAAAACCCTTTCAGCCGTCCAGAAAGGTTGTCCAACGGTTGCCCTCTTGAGGCAGTTGGGGGGATATATGTCTGCACCAAAAAGCCTGGGCATCCATCACAAAAGATTCCTGGGTGCAGAGAATTGTATCCAGAGGTTGTATCATACCATTTTCCCAATTTCCCCTTGCAAGAATGAAAAGAATCCCCAATGTTCCACCCAGTCAGAGGGAAATGGCAGCATTAAAAATAGAAAATCTGCTCAGGAAAAAAGTCATCCAGAAGGTCCTTTCTGACCAGATGGGATCCAGAACGTACTCACGATTCTTTTTAGTGCCAAAAAAGGCAGGAGACTTGAGACCCATCCTGAATCTCAGCAAACTAAATCAATATGCAAGATACTGAAGGTTCAGAATGGTCATGGTTCAGTCCATTTTGCCCCTACTGTGAAAGGATAATTGGATGTGCTCAATAGAGCTTCAAGATGCCTACTATCACATCAAAATGAACAGGTGCTCCAGAAGATATCTGCGCTTCCTGCTGGGAGCCAATCATTACCAGGTCAGAGCACTGTCCTTTATTCTCCCCACAGCCCCCAGAGTGTTCACCAAATGTATGGCAATGATAGCAGCTCACCTAAGGCTGCTGGGATTCGGAGTGTGTTCATACCTGGATGGCTGGATTCTAATTGCACCAGCCAAGCATCAACTTCTACAGGCAAGGGAATACTTACTCCATTTCTGTCTTCACCTAGGCATCACAGTTACTTACAGCAAATCACATCTCTCACCTATGCAGAGTCTGGAGTTCATAAGTGCTCCTCTAGACTATCTTCCTCCAGTATGAATTCACACACACAGACCCTACCTAGGTCAAACAAGTGATCTCACATCCTTCCCTCCCAGCATTACTAATCTGTCAGGCCTTGTAATCCACGGCAGCAGCAATCACTGTAGTTCCTTTAGAAGAGTTTCACATAAGGATTCTGCAGTGGACTTTATTGGTTCAGTGGTCCATTCTTCAGCAACCTTTATTTGCCCTAGTCAAGATCACACAATCTTGCAAAAAAGAAAATCTTCTTTGGTGGCTTCACTCAGGTGAAGTTTCTCAAGGCTGTCCTTTTGTTCTTCCCCTGCTTATGGCTATGGTGACCGCAGATGCCTCCAACTGGGGTTGGGAGCACTACTTGAGAAGGACAGTCCAAGGTGCATGGTCCCCAGAAGAGGGCAAGACGCATATCAATTTCCTGGAAATGAGAATAGTCCTCCTAGTTGCAGGCCTTTTCAAAATACTCTCCCCTCTGGAATGATTACTTTTCAGATTAACAATATGTCTTTAGTCTGGTACTTCAACAAACGAGGAGGAACCAGATCTTACCCACTATGTTGAGAAGCAGCGAGTGCATGGCAGTGGGTGATTTCTTTGGCCACTTTCTCATAGCAGTGCACACCAGGGAAAGCCAGCGTGATTGCAGACAAACTAAGTAGATCCATTCTGATATCTCACTAGTGGTATCCCAATGTCACAGTGGCGGAGAGAATGTCTTGTCAACGGGGCCAGCCATACTGCAATATTTTCATTTCTCTCCTCAACAAGTGCAGCAGGTTCCTTGCCCAGATCCTTGCAAAAGGGCAGTCAAAGAGAGATGCTCTAGTCCATGACTGGCCCTCTGGACTTCTCTGTGCTTACCCGTTACCTCTAACACCCAAATTTCTACAGAAAGCATACCAGTTGAAGAGCACAGTTATCGTCATTGCTCAGTTTTTGGCCTCATCATATTTGTTTTTTTTTTTCCTCTGGCCTAATTTTCTACATCTACTCTGGATAATGAATCTCATGTATCTCCCAACAGAATTGACTCATCCAGACATAACAGACTTCAAACTGACCACCAGTCACACTGATTTCCTGACAGCCCATGCTTTCCTTCCTGGCCTGTCATATTTTATCTTCCAAAAAGGCTTCTACTGTAAAGATTTACAAAAGTAAATTGAAGTGATTTGCTTTCTGGGCCCTTAAGAGAGCACCAGACCCTTTTTCTGCCCCTATACCAGCTATACTTGAGTTTTTAGCTTTAATTTTCAATGAAGGGGCTATTTTTTCTACTATTAATGTTCAGTTGGCTGCCATTTCAAACTTCCATCAGTTGATTATGCAAAATATGTCTCAATGAAACTTTTTGTTTATCCTGCTCCTCCTTGGGATTTAGCTGTCCTGCTTCAAGGTTTGATTGCTCCTTTGAACCTTCAGTCAAGTCAGACCTAATTTTTTTCTCTTGGAAAACCATATTTCTAGTTACTATTACAGCAGCTTGACATGAATCTGAACTCCGGGCTCTCTCCTCCAAGCCTCCTTTCCTGGTTTTCCACCAAGATGGGGTTTCCTTATGGACCAACCCATCTTTTTTGTCTAAGGTAGCTTCTGAATCTAATATCAACCAAGTAATAAACCTCCCAGTTTTCTTTCCAAATTTCTTAAATAAGGAAGAGTACCCACTCCATCTTTTGGGTGTGCTTAGGCAACTTAAGTTTTATCTCAATAGGACCCAAGATTTCTGCAAGACTGACCAGTTGTTTCTATCTTTCTCACCTAAAAGATTGAACATGCCAATTTCTAAAGTTACTCTGGCCAAGTGGTTAACTGATTGCATATCTTTTGTCTGTACTAAAAGAGGGCTATCCTTGCCTATGCCCACTAGAGCTCATCCCACAAGATCTATGACTGTATCCTCATCTTTTTATTCCAGAACTTCCATAGATGACATTTGTGCAGCTGCTACTTGGTCCATTGCTCATGCATTTATTGGCCATTACCAGTTTGATTTGGTTTCTGGAAACAGAGTTCCTTTTAGCTCCACTCTACTCCAAAATGCCCTCCAGTGAGGGCCATCTAAGGTTTATCTTGCTAGGGCATCTGTCCTGTCAGTTGAGGAATGTATGAAAATGACAACATCAGATAATTAAGTTACATACTCACCATAATATTAAATCTGTGTTGTCCATTTTCATTCTTCCTCAACTTCCCGGGCCTACTAACCCCCTTCCCTTTACTTCTGGAGAGACCTAATGGATTATATTTTTGGTAACTGTGATTCCTTGTTTGAGCCTCTGTTCTATTACTTTAATCTATACCCTTTTAGTTTCTCTTAAGGTATTATTCATTGTCTACTAAAGACAGCAAACTCAGTATGAAGTATGTTAGGTTGACAGGGCATTATAGGTAAAGGGAAAAGTTCAAGAGCTGGATCCGATGATCTGGAATAAGCAGCTGAGTCGGATCTGAGACCCCATCAGTTGAGGAAAAATGAAAATGGTCAACACAGATGTAACATTATGGTGAGTACATAACTTAAATTTTCAAACACCTTTTTGAGCAAACTTAGGAAATCTTTTCTATCCCAAAATCTCCAGACATTTGCCATTTTTCTTTTTTTTTTTTTTTGCAGGGCACAAGTGATCAAATAGGGATTATCCTGCATAAAGAGTGACAGGTGGTAACCTTAGGTTTACCACACTTCAAGTGTGAATTTTTGAAGCCGTGGTCCAAAATAATAAAGTGTCATCAGCTAATCAAGACAACTTCTTTACATGGCATTATATACAGAATGTTCTATCAAATACTGTAGCAAGCAGTTATTAAAGTTCCCTTCTACAGTGGACTGTTTATTATCTTTGAAAAAATAAGATCTTCATGTAAGCGGAGAGTATTATGTGTCAACATAATAATAGCTCTTTGTTAAACTGCATTAGCTATTGCAAGGAAAGAAAGTCATGGACCCTTGTCTGAGGATTGAACTCAGGACCCAACACATTCCATGCAGATGTCACTGCCACTGGACCAGCAAGGAGTCACTGAACAGTTAGGTTCTTGGTCTCCACCAAGAGCAGATGCTTTTTCTTCCTACAAGGAAACCACTATGATGGTGTTTTGTTTAATGTACAAGCATCCAGCACTGTACAAATCAGAAACTTAGTACAGTATTAGCAACTGTATGGAAAAAGAAAACATTGACACTTATCTAGGGATTCAACCAAGGATCCCCACACATTCTTGCCTTGTATTAACTCCATGCTGCAAATCCTTACACAAACATTGACTGTTGCTTAAGCAGCCATGAATTGTGACAGTGGCTGCTTAAATGGTTACCAATACTGATTGTGCCCCAACAGCTTACACATAGATCATCTGCCCCCTTTGCTATAGCTTTGTCAGGTCCATCGCTTTTGCTACAGTGCACCATATTCCCTTTGCTGTGCAGTAGAACCTGTTCCAAAGACAAAAGAGTAAAAATGAACCCATGTTCTTGTATTGATTGCAAAGAAAGAAAAACAATAGAGACATCTTAGGTGTATTAAAATAAAAGTTTGGGGATTTCCAAGATAGCTGCAACTTAACTTCAGCTCTCTGTGTGAAAAAGAAACTGACAAATAAGAACTAATAATTCTGACAGTTTTAGTAAAATTCGGTTGCTGTCTAGTAAGTACACTACCTGGATATCAGCAAAGAAGAAACTTAGAGAGCCTGAAAGAAAAAAAAAATAGAAAAGGTGAATAGAAAATGCTGATTAGGAAGAATCGTGCAGCTGTTCAGCAAAAAGTAGTTTAAGGTCCAGCTTCAGTACAAGAGATGGCTTCCAGTAATTTAGAGGAAAAAATAAATCAAATGTGCTCAGAACTGATTAAAATAAATGAAACAATGAATAAGTATATCAACTCAAGTAACAAAATGCTGGAAAGTGGAAGAAGCTTTAAGCAGCTATTCAGATAAACTGCTAAAACTGCAAAAATCTGAGGTAGAAAGGAAAAAAAGGCTGGCTGAGTATGAGACTGCTCAAGAAGAGGTGTTTCAAAAAAATGTTATAGTTAGAGGACAGAGCACAACTAGAAAACCTGATATTTTCTGCTGTACCAGATAAGCAAGATGGAACAAACTATATTAATTTTATGAAAGCACAAATAAGCAACTGGAGTGGTATTACACAGCAGGATTTATTTACTGAAAGGGCACATTATGTGTATGCTTCAAGCTTGGCCGTGAGAAAGCAGCCAAGACCTGTATTAGTAAAGTTGTGATTATACAAGCTGAAAGAGTTGATCCTGACAAAACTATAGCAGAAGGGCAAAGTATTAAAAATTTGAGACAATAGCGTTTGTGAAAAATGTTTATTCACTATGCACCATGCAAAAGAGAAACAAATTTATCCCAGCAATCAGGGAATGTAAAGAAGCAGGTGTGTGTATTCAGCTGTCTTCAGAATATTTTTCCTGGAGGATCAAAGTCATTTTTTTGATACTGGACAAGCTGAGGAGGAAATACAAAAGTTTATCCAAGGAAAAAGTGAGCCATCAAACAGAAGGTTATTCTGCTTCTCATTTTTCAAATAGAGTTCATAATGAGATTTGTCAGTGAAAACATTTCCACTGTTCCAAACGAAAATGTTTGAGAGATAGCACAGGATTTAACTAAAAGAAGAGAGAGCTTTCCTTGGACTTGAACTGTAATCTGGTGTTCGGAAATGGAGATGAACAGGAAGACCAGCAACACTGGAATTCGTAAATATGTGTGAGACTATAAACCATCAGTCACATTTGTGAAGCATGAATTTACAAGAAAAGGTGTCTGAGAGAGATCGGACTTTTGTTGACTGTGCTAAATTTCTGGGTGGACTGAAAGGTATATGCCCTACTTCATGTCTTTAATGATTAGAAGGAAACTAAAAGGAAAAGGTGGGAAGTAACTGTAAATGAAACAATTTTTGTACTTAACATTTGATTTCATGATATAAAGTGTATGTTTTATAGTAAAGCATTTTCAGTGATTGTTGTCTGCGATAAAGATACATACATAGTGCTAGATAAAAAGAACTACTACCTCCAGTTACAGCAAACCCATCTTAATAAGCCTCAAATGTTTTGGAACAGCATTAACAAACTTCTGCACCCAGGTCAATCTACCTCCCCTAACCCTCTAGGCTCTAACCCAGATAATCCCATTCAAAGTGCCAACTCCTTTAATTCATTCTTTACCAACACCATCCAATCTCTTGCTAGCCATCTTTCACCAGACACATCAAATCTGTCTAACTCACCTTTAAATCCTCCTCCATCCTTTCAATTTCAACCAGTGCCTACTTCTACTATATGCTCTCTTCTACTAAAACTGAAACCTTCCACCCCTTCTGCTGACCAACTCCCAGCAGAATACCTTCAAATTGGTAACAGACCCATTGCCTACCCCATATCCATTCTTATTAATAGAACCATCAGTGAAGGATACATCCCATCCATCTGGAAAATTTCTTACATTATTCCTCTACACAAAGGTGGGAACTCTAGTGACTACTCTAACTTTTGTCCAATAGCCTTACTATCTCCTCTGGCAAAAATTATGGAAAAATGTATCCAGAAGCAACTTCTAAACCACCTTCTCCAAAATAAACTATTGGCAAACTGTCAACACGGTTTTAGACCCTACCACAGTACCACCATGGCCCTGCTATCATTTACAGATTGTATTAACAATAAACGGCCTTCTTTCCTACCTTTTCCTCTTCAGTTTTCATTGATTTATCCAAAGCCTTTGACATGGTTCATCATCAGCTGCTCTTGCATATTATGAAATCACTTTCGCTAGACCCATTAGCCATCAACTGGTTCACATCTTACCTCAATAACAGAAAACAAGCAGTACTTTGGCACAATAATCTTTCTAATCTCTTACCTATCTCCCTGGGTGTCCCTCAGGGCTCCATATTAGGCCCTCTCCTATTTTCCATCTATATTAATGATCTTCAGTCAGCAATTCCACATTCTACCTGCATTCAGTATGCTGATGACTCCACTATTATCTGCTCAGCTACTTCTCAAACCGACCTGCAGAACATCACCCAAAATGCATTTAATACTGTTGAACAATGGTTTACAAAATGTTGCCTCCTTCTAAATCCAAAAAAACGAAACTTCTACTCTTCTCTCCAACCTTTAAGTCCACCCCCATCCATTTTACACTTACATCTAACGATGGTACGGTTATCTCTCCAGACCTCACTACCAAACTCCTAGGAATAACTATAGACAACAACTTCAATTTTGACACACATATTAACAGTACAATAAAAACGATCAACAAGAAACTTGGATCCCTCTATAGAATCAAACCCTTTCTTACTCCCAACAGCCAGGACTGCTATAGCCAGAACACATCTCATCTCTACGTTGCTCTATGCCTCACCCATTTATACAAAACTTTCTAAAGCCAACATTTACAAGTTGACTGTATCCTATACTAATATTGCCAGATTTGCTGCTGCCTCTCCTTTTCAAACTCATCACTGTCTAAATCTTAAACAACTTGATTGGTTAGAGTTTCTACACCATCTCCACTTCTCTCAGCTTACAATTGCCCACAAAACCCTACACCAATCCTCCAATACTCCTATTCTTGCAAGCCTTCTTACCCTCTACCAAATTCTAATAAACTTCAGATTAACACCTGCAGATCCAACAATATGGCAGGAGACTCTGAACTTACAACTCTCTGCTCTCGTACTCTTTTCAAAAAGAAGCTTAAGCTTCATCTCATGACTCACTGGTTATGTTCCTGTTCTATCCCTGACTAACTGCTGCTTCCTCTCACCTACAACCTCCTGTTTTATCTAGCCTTCTCTTCTAACTCTGCTCAGGACGTAACTTTTGACTGAAGTCTTCACATAGATACCGCTAGCTCATTAATGCTTATAGCTCTGGCCCTGCCTAATACTAAAAAAAAAAAAAAAAATCATTTTTCTGTATTCATCTGTATACTTTTTATGATTGTACCTAATTTGGTGTTTTTTTATTGTATACTGTTATTTTGTATATCATTCATTAATGGCTTGTTGTACTCAACATGGAGCTTTTCTCCCCGGGCCTCTACTGAAAATGGACATGTATCCAGCTAGACTAGCCCAGTCAACAAATGTAAAATAAAATAAAAATAAAATAATTAAAATAAGTTGTGTTTTTTTTTCTTCTTTAGTTTTAAACAAATGTAGACCATAGAGTATAAAAAGATGTAAGGCTGATCAAAAGCATGTTTAAGTTAATATGCTGTAATCCTGGGGAGGAGGTGTAAAAGTGCACTGATTATAATAAGAGATGATTTCTCTTACTTCTACATTGATGAATATCTGGATTAATGCCCTTAACTTAATCTAATAACAGTTTTTGTGTAAGCATGTGGGCTTTAAACATAAGAGACTATTTTAAATGTAATGAAAAGTTTTCCTTCAGCAAATAAATATTCATTTTGGATTGAGAAGTCTGCAGCTGTGGGCAGTTGTACATTCTGTTCTTATGATTCCATCGAGATAAGCTGACTACATGTGCAGGCAATACATTCCAAGAGTTCTGGGCATCGCTTGCTGAGGGAATTGGAAAATTAAAAGGTACAAGGCAAACCGCTTAGTAAAAAATAAAATTTTAAATTATTGAAAGTAAATAAATAGCAGATTTCATGATACTGAAGTACTTGACTGCATTTACAACAGCACTGTAAAATTTAGTTTTATTTAAAGATAGCCAGTGCACTTTTTCTTAAGGGTAAAAGTTAATGTTTTCTGAAAGCCTATAAGCGTTTTTTTTTCACATATGAGAGGGGAATAAAGAAAAGAATGGGCAGCAATTGTAAGTAGGAGCACAGGCTATAACGTGCGCCTTAGCATGGATAACCTTAATTTTAAGTTAAATAATGCCTGTGGGTGCAGCTGTTGATTTGAGACAGTTCCTATCAGGAAGGTTAAACTTCATTTGAAGATGTACTTAGTTTTGTGCATTTGTTTTAAGTTAATATGTTATAGGGGTGCTCTTTTTGAGGGTTTTCATTAAAACAAAAAATCTTGTAAAATCTGACATAGGTTTAAATGGAGATGACAAGAAATGAATGTATAAAAGATCAACCTGCTATAACACAAAAGATGGAAATAGACATTTAAAAAAGCTGTCATTAATAATAAGTGGGAACAATAACTTATAATGGCTACACTATCCATAATATTTTGGAATGTGAATGACCTGACAGGTATAGACAAAAAGGTAAGAGTATTGATTTATATTAAGAAATGTAGTGTGCAAATAGCAGTGCTACAGGAGACAAGATTGGAAAGAAGTGAGCATTTGAGAAAAGATTTAAGGATGGATATTCACCAGAGTATAATGGGCAAAGGAAACTGGGAGTACTTATACTAATTGTAAGAGGAGCTCCAATACAGACAGAAGAAGAAAACAGATAATAGTGGTAGATTTGTGGTAGTAGTGGACTTACCGTCAAGGAATGATGATTAGTTTGGTCTGTACTTATATTCCACCTAAAACTGCTATTATGGAGATTATCAAACTTTTGGAAGAAATAATTAGCTTTCAGCAGGTGGGCCTGGAACTTGATTTACAGCAGTGAGGATGTATCAAGGGGACATAGAAGGGAAAAATGTAACAAAAGAGGGTCTTCTTCTTCTTCTTCTTCTTCTTCTTTCGGCTGCTCCCGTTAGGGGTCGCCACAGCAGATCAACTGTTTCCATTTCTTCCTGTCCTCTGCATCCTGCTCTGTCACACCAACCACCTGCATGTCCTCTCTCACCACATCCATAAACCTTATCTTAGGCCTCCCTCTTTTCCTTTTACCTGGCAGCTTCATCCTTAGCACCTTTTTCCCAATATACTCTGCATCCCTCCTCAGCACATGTCCAAACCAACGTAATCTTGCCTCTCTGGCTTTGTCTCCAAACCTTCCAACCTGGGCTGAGCCTCTAATATACTTATTCCTAATCCTGTCCATCCTTGTCACACCCAGTGCAAATCTTAACATCTTCAACTCTGCCACATCAAGCTCCGACTCCTGCCTTTTTGTCAATGCCACTGTCTCCAACCCATATAACATAGCTGGTCTCACTACCCTCTTGTAGACCTTCCCTTTCACTCTTACTGGTACTCGTCTGTCACAAATTACTCCTGCCACTCTTCTCCACCCACTCCATCCTGCCTGTACTCTCCTCTTCACCTCTCTTCCACACTCACTATTACTCTGAACTGTTGATCCCAAGTACTTAAACTCATCCACCTTCGCCACCTCTACTCCCTGCATCACCACCATTGCACTATCCTCCCACTCATTAACACACATATATTCTGTCTTAGTCCTGCTGACCTTCATTCCTCTTCTCTCTAGAGCATATCTCCACCTCTCCAGGGTCTCCGCCACCTGTTCCCTACTCTCACTACAGATCACAATGTCATCTGCAAACATCATAGTCCACGGGGACTCCTGTCTGATCTCGTCTGTCAACCTGTCCACTCCCATTGCAAATAAGAAAGGGATCAGAGCTGATCCTTGATGTAATCCCACCTCCACCTTAAACGCATCCGTCACTCCCACCGCAGACCTCACCGCTGTCACACAACCCTCATACATATCCTGTACCACTCTTACATACTTCTCTGGCACTCCAGACTTCCTCATACAATCCCACAACTCCTGTCTAGGCACCTTGTCATATGCTTTCTCTAAATCCACAAAGACACAATGCAACTCCTGCTGACCTTCTCTGTACTTCTCCATCAACACTCTCAGAGAAAACATCGCATCTGTAGTGCTCTTTAATGGCATGAAACCGTACTGCTGATCACTAATCATCACCTCCCTTCTTAACCTAGCTTCCACTACTCTTTCCCATAACTTCATGCTGTGACTGATCAGTTTAATCCCTCTATAGTTACTACAGCTCAGCACATCACCCTTATTCTTAAAAATCGGTACCAAAACACTTTTTCTCCATTCCTCCGGCATCCTCTCACTTTCCAAGATTTCAAAAGAGGGTAGAGTCTAAAAAAAATTTTCTGGAAGTATTTGGTATAGAAGATGTGAATTCAGTAGTAGGAACTTGAAGAGAATTTACATATTCCCGAAGGTACAATAAGTGGGCTAGAGTAGACAGTAATTGTATTTCGCAGGGACATATGCGTTTAATTGAAAGTTTCACCATCAACACAGTCCAATAACTATTTCAGATCATGTGCCAATAAAAATGCAGGGTAATAAAGTAAAAATGAAACACTGGTGCTTCCCTGCCTATAAAAAAAAGAATTTAAAGAACGGGTAATGGAAATTATATAAGAATTATTAGGGCAGATAGAAATTTCTCCACAAGTTACAGCTAGTGAGTGGGATAAAATGAAAGTGGAGATTGAAAATAGGTAAGAAATAAAAGAAAAAGAGATATGGTTAAGAAATAGGAATATTTAGAGGGGCTGACAAAAGTTAAACTATTGTAGAATAAGGGGAATCTCTCAGAGCAAGAAGAGTGCTAAAGTGAAAATAAGGGAATATCTGGATAATATGCATGCATTTAGAAAGATTGCTGTTCAGCAGCTGTCTTTTATAAGAACTCCAGAGCTCAAAATCTTTTAACACAGTGACTTAGGCAAAAGAAAGAAGAAAGGGTTTTGCTATATTTAAGGAACCTAAACAAGAAAACTATCCTGTAGTGGTATTAGAGATATTTCAGAAATTTTATGAAAATTTGTATAAAGCAGAGAAATATGGAAATCAAGAAAGAGCACAAATGGAAATATTTTTGGAAGACTTAAGTATGCCAGGGTTAGAGGTAGATGAGGACCCACAATTAACAGTTAAGACAGGAAGTAATGAGATAAAAACTGTGACTGTATAATCAATCTTTAGGAGGGAAGAAAGTGATAAAGGTCTGGAAAATTTTTGATGTTATGTTGTCCTATCTCGCATTCATTCATTGCTGGTTGGGTTTGGAACTGAGAATCGGTTCCAACTAGACCTTATTCAAAAGCTTGAGAGCTACCACTGGCTCGTGGCTGTACCTTATCCCATGATGCTCAGGAAAGATTACCCAGATCTTGTTTGCCGCTAAACAAGATTGGGTGACTTCCATGCAGGCTCTGGCTAAGTTGAAACAATTTTTTTCTGTATATTCTGTATTGATAACAATGTAATAGTTTCTTACAGTTTTGTGTTGTCTAACTCCTTTCAACCTTTAGGAATAGAGTTTAGTTGTGTTTGATTAGTTCGCTACTCTTGCTGGTTTCTTGTGTTGGCCATCTTTATTTCTCAAGGCCTGTTGAATCTTCCCTATCCCGGCTTCCAGGCTCATTTAAGTTAGAGAGCTTGGTGAATCCCCTTTTACAGGGTAGCTCATTTAAGTTAGAAAGCTCCCTGTGGCCCATTTTAACTGACAGAACCATTCCCTTTTTCCCTTGTATCTTAACCCTACTTCACATTAGTAGGAGTAGTTTGTTTTACTTAGCGAAGTACTCCATCTTTTTTATTTAGCATCTTTGCTGTTGAAAATTTATCTTTAAAAAAAAAGTTGTTGAGTTTGCTTCTGGTTGTCTAGTTTAGTTATTGTGTTTAAAAAAATGTCAAAGGACACTAAAGAGTTGAAACCTTTGGGTTTCAAGAAATGTGACAAGTGCAGTCAAAAAATGTCACTGATGGATGGGCATACCAGCTGTGTGTACTGTTTGGGTGCTGTTCCCTTGCAGGAGTCTTGTTCTTTCTGTCACATTTTTAGTTCCAAGGTTTTGATGGAAGGAAAGAATAAGTTGCTTGTTAGAGGCCTGTTAAAAACCCCCTTTGCAGAGGCTTTAGGAGGGACTCGGAGCACCTATAAATCTAGTGACAAATCCCCTTTTTTGAGATCCAAGAAGTTGGGAAAAAGGACTTCATCTTCTGCTCCATCTTTGGAGCCAGTGAGGAAAATGGCTAAAGAATCTTCTTCGGAACTAAGGGCTCTCGGTTCTGAAAAATATCCCTCTTCAGCTTCAATTGGGATTTTGGAGCCAACAGAGTTCCAGTTTCGGAGCCAGTCCCCTGTATTGGAACCGGTATCTCCGAATTTGAGATCTCCACTACTGCAGGCAGTGAGGTCTCCAGCCCTGTTCTCCCGATCCTCCTGAAGCTTATCGGATGATGATGTGGTGGACCCGATCGCAGCGGAACCATCGGAGACCCTGTCAGCATGAAAAATGATGAAGGGTTCCACAGCCATAAGTGCTTGTAGCTCAGACACTCTTCTAGCTGAAGTGATGACCAGAAGCAAGGATGTTTTCCAAGTGAGGAATTTTAGTCTGCTGATGCTGCAGGCTCAAAGCGGGGTAGAGTGAGCTTTTCTAACACAAGGTTAAGGTCCCAAGCAGGGGTAGGGGCTCTTCTTGGTGGCCTTAAGTTGTTAGCCCCTCTCAGGAACTGCTTGATGAGGGGGGTGTGAGAAGAGAGGTGGCTCAGTGCTGTAATAAGCAGAGATGGCAGAGGCATGATCTTAATGGAAGTGAAGAATAGGCCCCTGTGGAGTAGGTCTGCTAAGTAATCCAGGATGAGAGGTAAGGAGAGCTGTGCTGGGTCTGCTCCTTTAGTCTGGATCCAGGAACAATACATTTTCCACTTGTCAGCATAGGATTTTCTAGTACTGGGTCATCTGGCTTCATGTATAACATCCAGTACCTGCTTGCTTAGGCTGGCCACTGGAGGAGATGTCAAGGAATAAGCCATGCTGCAAGGTTCAGGGTCTGCAATTGTGGATGCAAGAACTGTCCCTCCTGCTGAGTCAGGAGAGTTGGGATCTGGAGGAGGTGCCATGGAGGCAACGGTGACAGACTGCACAGCAGTGGGTACCAGTGTTGGCATGGCCAGTCTGGGGCAGTCAGGATTGCCCTTGGTCTTTCCTCCCTTATCTTGAGTAAAAGTCTTGTAAGAAGAGATAGAGGGGGAAATGCATAGACTGATAGGTTTGCCCACTGGAAGGATAAGGCATCTACTTTCTAGGCCTTGCTGTGAGGTTCCCTGGTGCAGAATTTGCTGAGCTGGTGGTTGTAGAGGGAGGCAAATAGGTCCACCTTTGGGGTACCCCATTTCTGAGTCATAAGGCTGAAAGTGTTGTGGTTTAATTGCCACTTGTCTGCCAGAGAATTTTGGTTGCCTGGCAGGAATTGAGCTTGCAGATGAATATGCATGGCTGATGCCATGTTCCAAAAGGTCATTACTAGCCTGCAGAGTGGGTAAGAGTGGGTTGTCCCCCCTGTTTGTTGATGTACCACATCACTGTGGTGTTAGTTTTGATTAGTAGAGACCCCAGAGAGAGTAGGGATCTGAAAGCTGTCAGAGCATGCTGAACAGCTACCATCTCTTTTTGGATGATGTGCAGATTAATTTGATTTGGGCTCCAGTGGCCTGGAATGTACCTGCTGTCCAGATGTGCACGCCAGGCATAGTCTGATGCATCAGTGATTAGGGTCTGGGCGGCGTGGGGTTATGTAAAGGGAAGCCCCTTGTTGTGGTTGCATGCTGCTGCCCATCAAAGGAACTCTTTCCTTAGACAAAGTATCATAGGTATGATAGTTTCCAGATCCTGAGAATGTTGGCACCAAAGACTTTTTAAGTACCATTGAAGTTTCCTCATATGCAGTCTGGCATATGGAATTAGTAGAATGCATGAGGCCATGAACCCTAGAGCTTGCAGGATTTTCCATGTGGATAACTGGGCTCTAGTGACCATTTGAGAGAAGTAGTCTGTCAGGCTTGTTTTTCTGGAGTAAAAAATGCCATCTGGGATGCTGTGTCCAAGCTTACTCCCAGGAATACAATTTTTTGACTGGGGACTAGTTTGAATTTCTTTTCATTGATGGTGTACCCCAGGGAGGTTAGACGGTCCTTTACAAATGTCAGGTGCTGCAAAGGCTTTTCCTGACTGCCTGAATCAGGCAGTTGTCCAAGTAGGAGTAAATTTGAATATTTTTCTGTCTGCAATAGGCAATGACTGGAGCCAGTCATTTTGTGAAAACTCTGAGAGCAGTGGATAAGCCAAAGGGAAGTGCAGAGAACTGATATTGCATAGATCCTGCTCTGAAACATAGATATTTCCTGCAGGAGTCCCTGATTGGGATGTGTAGATAGGCCTCCTTTAGGTATAGGGTGGCTAACCAGGCATCTTTGGACAGCATAGGGAGAAGCTACTGTAGGGTGAGCATTTTGAATTTTGCTACCATCAGGAAGGTGCTTAGAATGGATAGATCTAAGATTGGGCACTAGGTGCCCTCTTTTCTGGGTACCAGAAATAGTCTGGAGTAAAAACCTTGGCCCATCTGTTCTGCAGGAACAAGCTAAATTGCCCTTATGGAGAGCATGGACTGGACTTATTTTTGTGCCTCTGCCCACTGGTTTGGAGGAAGGTCTGGGAATTGGAGTTGGCAGCGTGTGGAAATAAAATTTGTACCCTTGGGATACTTTGTTGAGGACCCATTGATTGTTGGTGATGGAGGTCCATTTTTCTGCATGGTGGTCAAGTTTTCCTCCTAGGGGCACAAGCAATTGGGCAGAGGTGAGTGGAGGAGAAGTTGAGAAGCCATTGTGAATTCTTTCCATAAGGGGGTGGCTTAGCACTCCCTGTTTTAGAAGTGGAGGTACTGCATTGCTTAGATCTCTGTATATCCTGAGACTGTAGTCTGGGGGGTCTGATTCCCCTAGGTCTAGTTTGAGGTGGCCTTGAGGGGGCTGGAAAGGACCAATGTTTTGAGGGACATTGCCTACTGAATCTTGGAGGCTGCACTTGCAAAAAGTCTTTGACTGACGTGCATAGACTTAGCTTTTTCTTCCATCTTTTTAAAAGCCTCTTCTGCATTGGTACCAAACAGATTGTCCTTGTTCAGTGGTGCATCCAATAATTTTGATTTGACATTGGTCTGGCAAGGTCTGCTCCTTAAGCCAGGCATGCCTTCTAAGTACAGAACCTGTGACTGCTGCCCTGCAAGATGCTTTTAGGGCATCAAACCCACATTGCAGGGTATGCTTGCTGACTTGGCTTGCAGAATGCATAAGCTCTTGTAATTCTTTATTTTCTGCGCATTCAGGGAAGGTAGATAATTTTTGCTTAAGTTCCATAGTATGTTGCTGGTATTTTAGCACGTGGAACTGATAATTTAATATTCTAATGACAAGCGTTGCAGAGGTGTATACTTTTTTACTCCATCTGTCTAATCCCTGTCTGAGGGGATCGGATTCTTAGCTGTAGTTGCTTTTATTCCTTTAGGTCCTTGGGAGATGACCTCTGGGTCAGCAGTAGGATTTTTGAAAATAAATTTGTGTGAGTCAGGGACTCTGTAGTACCTGTCAGGTTTCCTGGGAGCAAGGGGTTAAAGTATTAGACTGGATTTCATAAAGACAACATCCACAACATTCAGAACCAGGAGGGATAGCTAAAGGTATGTGCTGTGGTAAATCTAAAAATTCCCTGAGTCTCTTTATGGACTGAGGATAATCCTGGCATTCCCAATGGAAATGCTCTCTCAAAGTATGTAGGGTTTCACCAAAAGAAAAATCCTCTGGAGTGGAGGCAGAAGGAATAGATTCCTCTGCATCTGAATCCTCATAAGCAGATAAGGGCATGTCTTCATAATCAGAACCCTCATAGTCATTGGACTCCTGGTCAGATAAAGCTGCTGGGGACAAGTCTCTTTTTCTTTTAGCAGGGGAAGGCTGGCTTCCCCTAATCAGCATGATAAGGTCTTCCGCCATTTTAAGCATCTGTGATTGTGGCAAGGAAGCAGGCTCTTGACTTAGGGTCGTCTGTTTTTTAGGCGTAGCTTGTACTCTTGGCCTTAGAAACCTTGTTGTTTTAGAAAGAACTGAAGACACGAAAGAAGTGGTCGGTTTGTGTCGAATATTGGTAGTGCGAAGAACTTCCTCAGAAGCCCGGTGCTTGCACAGCGGCTCCGGACCCATCCAAGGTAGCAACATCCGCAGGTTCCTTAGTCGAAGAAGAGTCTTGCGGCATACCGGACTCCAAACGGGTCTCGGTAGAGGCCTGCAAATCCCTAGAAGTGGGCATCAGGGGCTGCAAAAGCACCTCACTGAGTACTGATGAACTGGCGACTAGCTTAATGGAAGCGTCATCGGCAGTTTTGGACCTGTGCAGTCTGTCTCTGTCTTTATCCTTTTGTTTTTTTGGAAGATCAGTAATTGGGTGGCTTACCAAAGCCATTTCGGAATACGGAGATCAAGAATGAAAGTAGCTACAAAAAGGGCCCAACGACACATAGTTCGAACGTTGAACAAAGCACAAAAATGGCAGCGATGTATGTCATGGTCTGGGCCTAAACAGATGATGCAGTAAGAATGGAAATCTCGGTGTGGTATTTGCTTTCCACTGGCGAGACATTTGTTAACTTTTTCAGACAGCAGTTAGAGCAAGAAAAAAGGATCCCCAATGGGGTACTTAGCTTTAGAAGACGTCAACTTCAGTTTCGGAAACGAAAACTCAGTGGGCGACCAGCACTCATGCGAACTGCTTTGGGCTCCTCGGCAAGAAAGACTGATGTAATGGCTTCGACTGCCTGTTTTTATACCACTGACGATCTGATGTCAGTACTGAAGCGACAGCAACCGACGCAGAAATACTAAGCCTCTGGTGTTCGGGCCGACTGAGGGCTACCCCTGGCAGGATAACCCAAGCGTGATGACTGCAGCAGTGAAACACGAAGAACATCCAGGGTGACAGACATTCCTTCCTTGGAAAGCCCTTTCAGCACTCTTGAGAGGAGGCCCGCCTGTCCATCTCTGGAGGCAGTGGGGGGGTCACTTGTCATTGTACCCAAACGCCTGGCTAGAAATAAAAGACAAATGGGTACAAATGATCATATCCAGATGTTATTACATACACTTTTCCTCTCCCCCATTTGAAAAACAACTAGTACCAGATGTTTCACCCAAAGGGATTACGCAACTTTAGAGGTAGAAAAGTTGCTAGAAAAAAGTCACCCAAAATATCCCCGCAGACCAGATTGGATCCGGAACTTACTTAAAGTTCTTTTTAGTTCCAGAAAAGACAGGGGACTAGAGGCCAATTCTGGATTTCAGCAGGTTAAACAAGTCCATCAAGAAGTCAAGGTTCCAGATGGTAACACTGTAGTCGATACTCCCCTTTCTGGGGAAAGACGTTTGGATGTGCTCTATAGATCTTCAGGATGCGTACTAACACATAAAAATGAACAAGTGATCCAGCAGACATTTGCGCTTTTGGCTGGGAACCGGTCACTACCAGTTTCGAGCTCTGCCCTTTGGTCTCACTACAGCCCCTAGAGTGTTCACCAAATGCATGGCAGTAGTTACTGCTCACTTGAGGCATCTAGTATTCCAGGTGTTTCCATACTGGCTCCTAACCGCCACCACCAAGCATTTACTGACAAGAGTGAGGGACACAAAACCATCTGTACTCTCAGCTAGGCCTATCAATAAACTTTGAAAAGTCTGCCTTGTTGCCATCACAGCATATCGTATTTATAGGGGCAGACTTAGACACAAGAAAAATGTTGGCCAAACTTCACCTGAGAGGATTCAAACCTTGCATCATCAAATCAAGAACCTCTTATCCAGGAAGAAAGTACAGGCGAGGATTGTTTTGAAAGTTTTGGGTACCATGGCAGCTGCAATCATTTTGGTACCTTTAGCTCGTTTACGTACGAGGATTCTTCAATGGCTACTTTTTTCCCAGTGGTCTATGCAGGATCTACCATTGTCTCACAAGATTATCATAACAGAATCCTGCAAGAAAGATCTGCGCTGGTGGCTTCAGTCGACTCAGTTGACTGTAGGCTGACCATTTGTCTTCCTGCAACCAGTAGCCATGGTGACCATGGACGCTTCCCAGATAGGGTGGGGGGACATTATCTGGGAAAGACTGGCCAAGGCATTTGGGAGGAACATGAAAACCACTTGCATATCAATGTCCTAAAGATGAGAGTGTTGCTTTTGGTGTTGCAGGCATTCCAGGACTTCCTTCCACTAGGAACAATTGCAGTTCAGACAGACATGTCAGTAGTGTGGTACATAAACAAACAAGGGAAACCAGATGCTACTCCCTATGTCAAGAGGCACAGAGAGTATGGCAATGGGCAGTCTCTTCACAATGCTTTCTGACAGCACCGCACATCCTGGGGAAGTCCAACGTGATAGTGGAACAAACTCAGCAGAGCCATTCTGATGCCCCACAAGTGGGCCATAAAACAGGAAGTTGAGGAAGAGATTTTCCACAAGTGGGGCCAGCCTTGTTGCAAAATCTTTTTCATGTCCATAAATGCCAAATGCAGCAGCTACTTTTCCCTGATTCCCCCCTCCGAGAAATGCACTTGTACATGATTGGCTCCTGGATCTCCTCAACACTTCCCCCCTTTCCCTTGATACTGAAGGTCCTTCAGAAAACCAGCACATTGGGAAGCAGTGTAATACTTATCGCACCATACTGGCCTTGTTAGATTTGGTTCCCCTTTCTGTAGCCCCATCTCCAGGAGGAGCCGTGGATTCTAGACCCAGTTCCAGACCTCTTGACTCATCCATCAGGGATGCTCCATCCATCAATACAAACCCTCAAATTGTCAGCCTGGCTGCACCAGTTCCACAAATAACCAAGCTCCCTGATATTTCCCCTAAAGTGGAACATATACTGATCTCATCTCATAAGGCACCAACCAGGAAATTATATTCTAGCAAATGGAAGAGATTTTCCCGCTGGGCTTTCAACAACCATATCGATCCTTCTACTGCCTCCATAACAGCAGTGTTAGACTTTCTGGCCAAACTTTTTAATGAAGGTGCAGCAGCAGATACAATTCAAAAGTTCAATTAACTGCTATATCAAACTATCATATCGGGAAATGGGACTAAAAATCATGTCCCACAGACTTTGTACAGCATTCTTTAATGGTATGTTCTTACTAAGGCCTCCAGTGAAAGAACCTCCAGCACCATGGGACCTAAATCTTGTTCTATCTCTGTTGATTCTTCCTCCCTTTGAACCTGCATCATCATGTGACATAAAGTTTTTGTCATGGAAGACAGCACTATTGGTTGCCATTACATCTGCTAGACGAGTGTCTGAACTTCAAGCTTTGTCTGTATGCCCTTTGTACATGACTTTTCACAAAGATGGAGTTAACTTACGAACCAACCCCTCATTCCTACCAAAAGTGTGTTCAGAGGCCAATGTAAATCAAGCCATTGACTTGCCTGTTTTTTTCCCAAACTATGGCAACAAGGCAGAATTTAAACGACACCACTTAGACATACATAGACAATTACGTTTCTACCTGCATAGAACAAAAGATTTCAGAAAGTCGGACCAGCTATATTTGTATCTTTTTCAGACAAAAAGAAAGGGCCCCCAATATCAAAGGTCACACTTTCTAAATGGCTAACAGACTGTATCACTTATACATACAAATCCCAGAACAGAGAACTCCCAGGGAAAGTGAAAGGACATTCCACAAGAGCTATATCAACCTCATCTGCCTTCCAGGCAAGGCTACCTGTGGATTCCATTTCTGCAGCAGCAACACGAGTAAAGCCTCATACCTTTATCGCTCATTACAAAGTTGATTTGACCTCCAGGAGCAGGGCCTCTTTTGGTTCCACTGTTCTGAAGAGTATTTTACCTTGAGCCACCCAAGAAAGAAGGTGCTAGGGACGCTGTCCCAACCAGCAATGAATGAAGACGAGCTAGGACAATATAACATTAAGCAGTTATGTACTCACCATAACGTTCCATGTTTATTGTCCATCTCGCCTTCATTCTTGCATCCCACCCTCCTTCCCCCATCTTCGCTACTGGAGGTTCAAGCAGTTTTCCTGCAAATTGGTTATTATATCTCTGAATCTCTTCTTAGTCTATTTTGGATATGGTGGCATGCTTAGAGATAATAGTTATGTTTTTCTGCAAACAAGGTCTGGGTAATCTTCCCTGAGCATCATGGGATAGGATATAGCCACAAGCCAATGGAAGCTCTCAAGCTTTTGAATAAGGCCTAGTTGGAACTGATTCTTGGTTCCGAAAGCAACCAGCAATGAATGAAGACGAGATGGACAACAAACATGGAATGCTATGGTGAGTACATAACTTCTTATTTAGCAGTATTTTAAAAGGAGGGAAAGCTCCAACATCCTGGAAGAAAGCTGTGGTGGCTGTAATACCTAAAGATGGCAAAGACCCAGCTTTGTGTAGGCCTTTGTCAGTTTTAAACTATGATTATAAAGTGTTTTGTCTATAATAACTAAAAGAATGGCAGAGGTTTTGTCAAATTGATAGGTATGGATCAATTTGGTTTCGTGGAGGAGAGGCAGGCATTTGATAACATTAATAAAACAATGATTATCCACAGAGAAACAGAATGTAAGAAAATACCTCTGTTTTTGGTGAGTCTTGATGCCGAGAAAGCATTCGATGGAGTAAACTTGGATTTTATAAGTGAGGCAATGGAAGCATTTGCATTCCCTAATACAGTAATTTGTTTAGTTAGGACTCAACTCAAAAGTCCAAAAAGGTATAGAAATCCAGGAAAGTTTGTTGGCTCACCACAAGTTTATTATATAAAGTTCCAAAACGCACATCAAGCAAACTGGCACAGATTAGATTAGATATTTGTATATTTCTCCTTTTTTTTGGTCATCCATACACCTTGTGTGAGTAAAATAAGCGAAACTGCCTGAATCATAGTATTTTTTTACATAATTTTATGCAATATTTAAGAGACTTTTAAGATGTGAGACGGATTCTTTTTGAAGAATTGTTCCATTATATGTAATTTTAACAAATTGCCACTAGAGGGCATGGTTACTTCTTTTTCATTTACTTTTAGAATTAACAAAATGTCACTAATTTATACTATCATTACTATTTCATAATTAATTTCAATGCAAATGCATAACAACTGTTCAATATTAATCTAATTGAAAGTAAGGAAATGTGTTTATAACAAGAAGTTTTTAACAGAAATTACCCTTATTTAAAATGGTTTTAAATGTTTCAACTTTAAATTCTATTGATTGATAATTTATTAATTGATTTATTTGATCAATTAGTGTGTGTGTGTATATACAAAGAAAGGTTGGGGTTAGAGTGTTGATCTGATGAAGTCAGTTATATGACGAAAACGTATTGGGAGAATTGCGTTAATAGTGGATGTGAAGTGTACTTTTAATCTGTGCCAGTTTGCTTGATGTGCGTTTTGGAACTTTATATAATAAACTTGTGGTGAGCCAACAAACTTTCCTGGATTTCTATACCTTTTTGGACTTTTGAGTTGAGTGGCACTTTCTACTTTATTGTTTAGTTAGGAGGCTCTATGAGGGATCACAGACAAAATTTAAAAGTGTGAGGGTTCCTCTGTGACAAGTTGTGTCTGAACAGAGGAAGCAGGCAAGGGTGTCTTCTTTCCCCTTTATTTGCTTTATATTTAGAGCCATTAGCAAAGACAATAAGGGACTGAGACAATATTATTTTGTACATGATGATACCAGAAAAAAAGACGACATCTCAGTGTTGTGGAACATTTTGATGCAGTTTCAAGTCTTTTGGGATATAAAATTATTGAAGATAAAACAAATGGTATAGCTGTAAACTATATACCCACGCACTAATTGGTTCAGCAATACCCATATTTTTGGGGACACGACAAAATGAAGTATTTAGGAGTATAGGTTAAAAAGGATTCTGTTATGACAGCTAAGAATAAGTGAGATGAGACTAAAAAGATAATGCAAAAACTAGGAAAATGGAAGCTTTTTTTTATGGACATGGATCGCAAGATACAAGCAGTGAAAATGTTTTTAGTCCCTTTAGCGTTATGTAAAGGTCAGGCATATTTTTTATCAACAATGGAAGTTGTATGACTTTATCTGCGAGAGGAAGACTGCAAGAGTCAAGTGGGATAATCTGATTCTCCAGTTGAACAGGGCAGATTGGGATTACCCAATTTGAAGAGGTATTTCAGAGCTACACAGTTAAGACTATACATAGAAACAGAAAGCTATAATTCAGAGTAGAAAGGGATGATGAAATGGGGGGAGCTAAAGAAGCAAGGAAAGACTGGGATTTTGGATGCAGGCCTTTAAGGAGAATAACAATAATTATACCGAATATTGTATCCATAAAGTAGCAGAAAGTATTCTAAGATCTAAACCAACACAGGAATGGAGAAAGGAGACTCTGCCGATTGGGATGACTGTAAATAGGGATACAGACAATAGGCAAGTGGGGGCTGGAATTTTTGAAGAAAACTGGCAAAGGAACCAAGGTATTGGGAGCAAATAACTAGAGAGGGAAAGATGATAGAATGGGAAGACATCAAGAATTTATTTGGAATGCAAGTTAGAGATTGCCTTCCATATCAGGGATTGATATCAGAGTATAGGCAAAGGGAAAGAAATGGGGGGGGTCTAAATGAAAGACCAGCACTGGTAGAGGTTTTAATAGAATCCAGAACAGAAGCTGCCATTAAAAAAAGGATAATTAGTAGAGCATATAAAATATTGCATGATAACTATAAGAATCAATCAGAGGAAGTTAGGCTTGGGAAGAGAAATTGGATAAGCAATTCACAAAAAATGGGAGGATATATGTATGTATGTCTCCCAAATATGCAACAAAATATAGAAGATTTGGGATTTTTGCCTGGAAATGTTTTTACAGATATTTGTATACCCCAAGTAGACTCTATAGAGAATTTTTTCTCAGGCAGACAGCAAATATTGGAAGTGTGAAGGGGAAGAAAGAGGTAATTGGGAACATGGTTTCTGGGAGTGAGGTGAGTTTGCAGACTTTAAGGATTCCCTGTGGGGATGCACTGTTGGAGATACTGGGTATGCAGATTGGTCTGATGAGGGAGATGATTTTTCTGAGCTATGTTACGAAATCGGAATTGCAGAGACATGGTAAGGCCTTGTTGTGTCTAATAATGGTTGCTGCCAAAAAAGCAATTACTAGAAAATGGAAATCAGAATCTAAACCAACTATACTGGAAGTGGTGAATATAATAACAGTGATAAAACAACTGGAATTGAGATTTTTAGAAAGTGGTAGAAGCAAACTACATAGGAAAAAATTGGAATTGTGTGAGCAATACATACAAGGGAGTAATGAGGTTTAAAAGGTGGCAGGACTTAAATGAGCTATGTAATGTTTGATTTTGAAAAATTGGGTAGATTGTAAATAATTTTTCCAACTGGAAATGTGTCAGTATGGTTGGTGATGTAAAATGCTTGCAACTAGGATTGTGTCGGTGTGGTTTGTTTTCATTTATATAAATGTATGATTGCCTTAGTAGTAAGGAATGGTTTAGTAAAGAATCTTATTTAAAAAAAAGGCACACATTGAGTAATTTATGTAATATTGTTTAGGTTATATGGTATATAGCAATATATGTGAAGTATAATGCTTGTTATGTTAATATAGTGTGATTACTTTTATATGAATGTAAATTTGCCTATGTCACAAGTGATAATTTAATAAAGGTGTTTGTAAAAAAAAAAAAAAAACAAGGGAAGTTGTGGACAATAATTGTTGAAGGAATTTATGTGGGAGGAGTAGAGGGCAAGGGTCAAGTGGGATAAGTTGATCTTTCTAATACAACAAGGTTGTTTAGGATCACTGGATTTGAAGAGAGATTTTAGAACTACACAGTTAAAACTCATATACATAACTCAAGTTGAAAGCTATAATTCGAAGTGGAAAAGGATGATGACGTAGCAAGGGGAAGTTCAAGAAATAAGGAAATTGTGGAATTTTGGATAAAGATCCTTAGGTAGAATAACAATGGCCATACAGAAAATTATAATCATTAAGTATCTTAAGATCTAAGTCAGCATGTGAATTAAGAAAGGTGATTTTGCTGATAGGGATGACTGCAGTTGGAGGTACAAAGAATAGGCAGGAGGGGTCTGGAATTTACGGGAGAAAACTGGCAAAGGATCCAAGGTATTGGGAGCAAATAACTAAAGGGGAAAGGTAATAGAATGGGAAGAGGCCAAGAAGACTTTTGGACTGGGGGCTACAGACTGCATTCTCTATCAGGGATTAAAAGGAAAAGGGATAGAGGAATCCTAAGTGAAAGACCTGCTCTGGTAGTTTTTACTTAAATCTAGAACAGAAGTTGCTGTTAAAAAGGTATAATTAGTAAGTTATATAAAATATTGCGCAATAATAAACAAATCAGAGGAGGTTAGAAAAGATCTGAAAGAGAGATTGTGGATAAGCAATTCACAAGGAGACAATGGGAGGACATGTATATGACTCCCAAATATGCACCAAAAGGTAGATGATGTAGGACTTTTGCTTGGAAGTGTTTGCATAGGTATTTTTACACCCCAAAATGCCTCCAAACCAGACTACAAAGATTTTTTCTTTAGGTAGATGACAAATGATGGAGGTGTTGTGGGGAACAAAGATGTAATGGGAACATATGTTTGGGGATGTAATGAGGTAGCAGACTGTAAAAAATCTCTTTCCAAAATATTGGGGGAGCAAATGAGTGTAATTAAGGAAATTATTTTTTTGAGCTGGGATACAGGATCTGAATTGCATAGACAATAGTAAGCCTTTCTGAAATATAATTCTGATTACAGCCAAAAAAAGCAATTATGATCAAATAAAGATGGTTTACACGTTGACTTTGATTTTAAGTATTGAATGTTGTAACAGAGGTATAAGGACTGGAAGTGGGGTCTTTAGGAAAGGGTAGAAACAAATTACGTATAACAAATGGAAATTGTATGAACAATACATGCAGAATAGTGTTTTGAAGGACAAGTGACATTTAAAGGAAGGCAGGAATTAAGCAATTTATGTAATGCTGGATTGATTATACAAAAGAATGTGTGTGATGTATAATATTTGTAACTGGGAGCATGTTAATGTGATTTATTTACTTTTATAGAAATGTATGTTTGCCTATGTTTTAAGTGACAATTCAGTAAAGGTGCTAAAGCTGTCAGCCTTTCCACCCCTCTTCCCTGTTTTGCAACAAGATGCTTTTCTCTTCACTCTTGACATACAAAATGCCTAGTACCTTCACATCCCAGTTTTGAAATTTGCCTTTTGCTCCTTTGCTGTGACTTAAGTTTTATACAAAATATTTAGTGCAGTATTTGCACACGTGAGACTGAAAGGCTGATTGTTTGGTCCGGCAGAGTTCAGAAACATTCAGCTTTGCATTCTATGAAACTGTTTTCTTTCCAACAGCTGGGCATAGTCCCCATCTTAAAGAAGTCAAACCTAGCTCTCTCTCTCAAATGACGAGGTTTGTAGGAACAGTTTTGAATACAAAGACAGATAATTACTTTTCTGTCCAAGTCCAGGATTCAAGTGAAGATGTTTTCATGTTTCACCAGTAATAAAAATCATTTAAGTGTTATATGTTGGGATTCATGTCAGCTTCATCCTAATGGTTCATGTAATCAGATTCTACATGAGAAAACTCCAGTGGTGCAAGAGTGCATGTTGACATAGATGAGCTAATCATTATAATTAAGTTGTCCTCTGCTACCTTCTTTGATCAAGGATTTACAGTGGTGGATTCAATAACTAATCTTCAAACTGGGATATTTTCCCTCCCCCTGCTAAGCAGACCTTAACTACAGCTGCCTCAGGTTATGTTTGAGTCACTTTTTTTTTTTTAGAACTTTGAGTGCAGGCTTTGGTCCCCATCACAGAGGATGAGATGTAAAGGAAACTCTTGGTTTTGCTGGTAGCCGGCACTAAGGTACTTCCAGACACTCCTTCATTTGGAGACATTGCAAACAGTTACAGAAAATATTACAGTTGTGAAGCACATGCACAAGCTGTAGCAATGATAATTTGAAAACCCATACGGTGAAAACATGCTGCTATGAATAATAGTAGCATTCTCCATGTTCACTTGTTAAAATGAGGTTTCTTACATGATAACCCTTCTGTGGCATGCAGCCGGCTTGAAAAAAAATATATATATATATATTTATATATGTGTACATGCATGCAGAATAATACAAATTCAGGAAATATTTTTTTTTTTTAATTTTTTTAACCAGGTAAGTGATCTAGTCCTTCTTGACCCTTTCAGCCATTGCCTATGCTGCATGAGTCAGGCTGAATATAGCTTGTCTGTGGAATTTATTGTAACCAATTTACCTGCTTATTTTTGAGAGGGGGCAGTAGTACCCAGATAAAATACACACAGGGATTGAAAGAGCCTGCAATCTCCACTCAGTAATTTAAGGCCAGAATTCACATCCAGATGCTGGAGCCATGATGCAGAACTTTTAACCACTGAGCCATAGTGCCATCTCGGTTAAGAATATGAAAATAGAATTCAATAATAAGCATTCATTAGTTGTTGAATGATTGCACATTCACCGCACAAATAAGCAAAACAACAAAATACATACTTTCAGAAATTATGTAGATTACAGGCTAATGGAGAGAGAAACAGAAATGAAATTAAAATAGTTAATGGAATGCAGAAGAATAAAATCAACATATTTTTGCTGATCAGAAGGCACCACAGATTAGTTTTTATAGCACTGTTTAAAGTGTGCAGAGCTTTAAGCAAATTAACGACAATTTCAGGAAAAAAAAACAGAAACTGTTTTCTGTAACTGAAGAAAAGAATCTGCCCTCCCATTTACCTTCTGGATGAAAAATGTGAAGAAAGTCAGTTAATAAAAAAGAAATTTGAGGTAGTAACATATTTATGAGCTACAACATACAGCTTTAGTATCCTATAACTAATAATAGAATTTCAGTCATTTACACATTGTTTTAGATGTAGATTGTAGGAGAAGCTACTTTCAAAAGACATACTGATCTGTTTCCATTAGATGGGAAATAAATATTGACATGACACTGTGAATCCTGTTTTTGTTATATATGTATAGCATTTGTTGACCTTATGGCTGTTGAGCCAGGGAACAGGTATGTGATTAGCAGTGCATCAAATACAGTAAAGTAGGAAGCATAGCAGTACCAACCATAACTGTAAGCAGGCATTGCCATCTGAACAGAGTATGTAAGTAAAGGTGGATAAACAAACATGTAGTATACTAAGTAGATCCTAGGATGCACTCAGCGGTACATAGACAGCAGGCTGATGCATTTTAGGTATCAGAGTAGAGCACTGATCACAGCATGACCAGTTGCAGGCTAAGACAGTTACTAATGGGTATCATCTTTTAGTTCCTTGTTTACTTGTTATAATGAAATCCATTTGGTTTGCCTAGAATGACAAGGCAACCTTATAATGTAGTAGAGAGAATAAATTTTAATCAGCTTTACATTTATTTGATATGTTAAAAAGTCAAAATTTATTTAAGGAATAGAATCCAGGGATCTGTGTTCAGCTATCGAAAACATAAACCCTCGAACAGCTAAATATCAAACTGGAAACGTTGTGATTGAACATTACCGAACATCATTAACAGCAAAAAAAATTCACTGAATGGCCACATTTAGCCAGTATTGCGAATGCAATCAAACACCTATATATACCAACTCCGATGTCACACTACAGTGGGGAATAGGGCAAATTTAAAAGGTTTCCTTCACTTACCTTATGCATCTCGTTACTTCTTGTTTGTTGGCCAGCTACGACCATTCAATGAAATTTCTTTCGCTGTTACTGATGTTAGGCAATGTTCAGTAACTATGTTTTCATTTCAGTATTTAGCTGTTCCAGGGTTTATTTTCGATAGCCAAGCATAGACCTGAATCCACTACAGACAAACAGTTGGCATTTTTAAGTGTAATCTTGCTAACCACTGTAATGAAACAATAATCTCTTCACTGAAGACTAAGCAGAATGGTTAAAAATGCAGGGTGAAGAGCAGAAAGCACATAAGTAAAGTATGCATCATAAATACTGGAGACTCTTCCATGGCATGTAGATTACCCCTTCTTAGTCCTGATTTTGTTGTAAGCATTCAGTATGTTGAGGAGTACACTGCATAACTTCCCACTGAAGGAAGTGTTGTTCTTTGAGTTCTTCTTGCTTCTGTGGTGAAAGACTTGGTTAACACAAGTTAATATGGTAGTTTATATCGTATGCTGTGCAGACTGTTAGCATATTGTTTACTATTTCTAGAGACCTGAAGCCCAGTCTGCTGTTTCAGGAGCTGGAGAAGAAAAAGAAGCGTGCTGAGCTGCTGCTGCAGTATATCCCACATGTCATTCCGCACAAAAATGTAAGTTAGAGCTACTTTAAAGGCAATTTAGTGCTTTCTTTGTCAGAAATCTTGATTATTTATTCTTCCATTCTGTACATTAGTATGGACATGAAGCATAACTGTCTCAATATTTGTTTACATAAATTTAAAGGTGCACTCTGTCCTGTGGAAATACACAGAGAGAAATTTCCCAATAACCAGTGCCTCCTTTTGCTTTATACTGTTTTGACCCAAAATGCGTAGCAGAGCATTGCTATCCTTTTCTTTGACAGTATGAAAAACATATTGCTGCTTTTGTTATTGCCAGCCCCATATGTTTTACTTCACTTTTACCTGATGTTGTTTGTGAATCACTGCTTAAGTACTAACTTCCCTGTGAATCACTGCTTAAGTACTAACTTCCCAAAGCTTCACTTGTATGATCAAGCATTAATTTTTCATGCATTTATTGTTTAAAGCTAAACTTAAGTTAACATATTATCACAAGGTTTAGAAGTCTAAACCTCAAAATGCACTCACTCGAGGCACTCCTCAAAATGGAGAACATCGACATCTACCTTTCGGCCACCTAACCTGGACTGAAACACTAAAGGTGGAGCAGTGTCCATATTCATTAAGGATATCCACACCTCTAGGCTAGTTGCTCAACATAATGCATCCGAAATTATCCAAGTGCAACTTACACTGGGCAAGACTTCAATCCAGGTTGTAGCTTGTTACAGATCCCCTACCATGCCCCAGGATTCCCACTCTTCATTTCTTAAGATGCTGGAAAATATTAAGGTATAACCCAATACCTTTAATTATGGGCGATTTCAACTACCCCACCATCAACTGGGAAAACAACTCGTGTACCAACTCATTCGTTCAACGTTTTCTGGCATTCATAATGCCTTGGATCAGCTTGTCTACACCACCACCAGGGGCAGCAATATCCTGGACCTGGTCATTACCAATATGGGTAACCAGTGTTCCATGCTAGAGGTCAACTCCTCGCTTGTCAGATCCGACCACAAGCTAATCACCCTAGACATCCATATCCCACCCCCCATTAAGGAAACCGCCATCAAAAACTACTCCAAAGCCAACTTCATGCTTCTTAAGACAGAAGTAACAAACTTCACGACACCCATGCAGATTGCAAATAGAGGTACGACTGCTGAATCTTACACAAATCCACTGTATAAGCACATACATGAGTGCATGGATCGTGCCACCCCTAACAGAACCAGTACGCTATCCTCCAAAAAAAAGAAACCAATCTGGTGGTCCCCTGCCATAAACAAACTCTACAACAGAAGGAAGAAGGAAAAGAGTAAAATCCCAAGATTGGAGGAGCTCCCTGGTCAGCCTCAGCAAGAAGCTGAGATCCCTCATAAAATCCTCCAAAGCCAGTTATGAAAATAAAATTGCCACTGATTCCAAAGACAACCACAAAGCATTCTACAGCCATGTCAAGAATCTCAATGGCAACACTCAGATCCGCTCTGAGCTACAGCATAATGACACTAAATATACAAAACTAACCGATATTGCCAACATCCTGGTAGATGGGTTCAGTGCTAACTTTACCCCCCCACCCTACAAAGGGCCCATCTTAATACTGGAGGAATGCAAAGCCCCTGTAATCACAGATGAACAAGTAAAGACTGCACTCTCCAAAGCCAAGAACACAGCATCCATGGGACCAGACAACATCCCAGGCTGCACGAACTACAGAACGAACTGGCACCCCACCTAAGTACCATGTTCAGTCATAGCTTCACCTCAGGCTATATGCTTACTGAATGGCGCACAGCAATGGTTATTCCACTCCACAAAGGGGGTGCCACCACAGACCCCGGAAACTACCGCCTCATTAGCCTGACAAGCGTGGTCTACAAGGCCATGGAACGTGTCATCTTGGAGCTTATAAGCAAAGACATAGGTAACCTCCAATCCCTGGTCCCCACTCAGTTTGGGTTTTAGGTCATACAAAACAGTTGTTAGAAAATAAACCAGTTTCTTCCACCACAGAGTTACAAGGTACTAGGGCATGTGGTATGTGTCATTATTGTTCATACATTTATCAGGAACCCAGTATAGTCCTGAATAATTGTATAAAGAGTAGGGTGTTTTTTAAAAAAGGTAACTGTAAGACAAAGGGAGTGGTATATTTGGCACTGTGTAAAACGTGCCATTATTACTATGTTGGCAAAACTGAACGTATGTTAAAGTGTAGAATATACGAGCATTTAAATGATATTAAAAATTTAAAGAATACAAATGCCTTATATAAACACAGTATTGTCTGTGAAAACTTTGACAAATTCTTTTTTGGTATTCTTGAAGTTGTGAAAGTGGACACTAGAGGGGGTGATTGGAAGAATATCTTAAAAAAGAAAGAAAGTTACTGGCAATTTAGACTGGCGTCCACATTCCCACCAGGTATAAATGATAGTGTTTCTTTAGTGCCCATTCTAATTGAAAGAGCAAATGATATAAAATAGGAAGAAACACATTCATATATATAAAAGAAAACAAAAAATATGAAACAATAAATTAATTAAAATATTTATTCAAATGCAATAGTACTGAATGCATCAAAAGTACCAAATATTTTTAAGAATGATATTTAATTGATATTTCATGCTTATATTTGAGTATAAATTTTAGATGTTTTTCTTATATTTTATTACATTGTATATATTCTAGATGTGTTAATCTATTCAAACAAGTACTGAATTTAAAAAATACTTTCAACATTGTGTAATTCATTGTGGAACCAGGATCAAACGTGTATATCTTTAAGAAAAGCATTTTTTATGGTGACATCATTAATTGTTTAATTACATTTGATATTTAAATGAGTCTTTGGTTTTAAAGCACTGTTTCTGATGAAGTCTCACTTCGAGATGAAAGCGCTTAAATCTGTTTTCAATCTGTTTCATTTTCTGTTATTTGGTGAATAAAGTGGAGTTTCTACAAGTGTTTCCATAATACAATATTTACGGATTTTGTTAGTTGACTTCTGTTGCTTTTTTACCTGGGTTTTAGGTCATGTTTACTAAACCTGATTGACTTCTTTGAAGCAGTCACTAGAGCCGTAGACGAGGGCAAGGTAGTGCACACAGCTTATTTTGACCTCTCCAAGGCTTTCGATACCATCCCCCACTCTGGAAATGTAGATAAACTCACTAAACTGGGCATAAATCCCTATGTCACAAGATGGGTGGCCAACTGGCTTACTGACAGAACCCACACAGTAAAAGTAGCTGACTCCAAGTTCGACTTTGGACCAGTGACGAGTGGAGTACCACAGGGTTCGGTCCTGTGTCCTCTCCTGTTTGGCATCTACTTCTCTGAAGTGCAGGCCAATGCAGAAGGTCTTTGGCTAACAAAGTTCACAGATGACTGGGAGCCATAATAGAATCACCTAATGCTGTAGACATTCTACAAAAAGGTCTCACAGAGACAGATACTTGGTGTCAAAGTCATGGCCTCAAGCTCAATGTCAAGAAGTGCATTGTCATCCCATTTGGGAAAAAACTCTGTTCCCATGAAAATACCAAGTAGGTGATAGCTCACTAAACACTGAAAGTGTGGTGAGACCCCGGGACACAGGTGGACAGTAGTCTCTCCTTTGATAACCACATTGCCAAAGTAGTCAGGAAATCTTTCTACTTGGCACACCTCATCACAAAAGGGTTCTCCTCTAGAAAAAAAGGAGGTCATTATTCCTCTCTACTCATCCCTCATTAGACCCATTTTAGAGTACAATGCCCCATTTGACATGTATCTCACAAGACACCTACAACAGTTGGAAAGGCCACAGAAATACCTCACTAAGAGGATTACTGGCCTCAAACAGATGCCATACGCAAACCATCTCAAAAAACTCCAGCTATACTCCGTCGTATATCGCGTACACAGAGGTGATCTCTGTCTAACATACAAAGCTATGTCAGACCCAGAGCTGTTGGACATGCTACACTTAAAGAAATCCCAATCTCTCCGAACCACATGCTGCAGGGACCTAAACCTTGTCATCACAATAAACAGAACATGCTGGAGGGATAGATTCCTGTCCCAGAGACTTCCCATACTCTGGAACAAACTACCCATTCATGTCAAGCAAAGCTCCTCATTGGCCCTCTTTAAGAAAAATCTTGACGACTGGATGGGAAATAGAAAATTCACCCCAGGGATCACTTCTGCGGCACTGCTTGACAGGGGCACAGGAAAATAATTTTCTTGGGTGGCGAAAGCCAGGGAACATTTTTGGCTAGGCTTATATAGGCCCCAGGGCCGATAGTCTAGTACCTACCTATGAACCTATTAACAAGTAAGTAATTTGCTTCTCCTTAAACCTACTTAATATTAATAGTCACTTGCCTTGCAAGATCGTTGTAGAAATGAAGAGACTTCTACATTAGTGCCATACATGTTTGTGTTCTGCTGGGATACTGTATAGGATATACAGAGTTCAATGCTTGGAGACAACGAAAAAATGTTCTATTTACTGTTTTCTATTCCAATGACATCTGGGGCAAATCATTCTCTTATGGACTGTACAAAACAGAAAACATTTTCCTGAATAGCACTTCAGAAAATTATTTGTAGGCTGTCTACTTCCTTTTTAAAGGCTGTTGTCCATGTATAGTATATCTTGGCATGCACTTGTACAGGTACTGGCACTGTCCCTTTTATAGCGATATTTATTCACATAGTTTGCTAGCCTTGATAGTTACGAGTAGTGACCTTCTCGCTCTTCAAGAGTCCTTGACATTTTACCAGTATTTTACAATTAAGTATTTTTTATTATTCAGGAGACAACTCAAGCATTTTTTCTCAGGACGGCTTGGGTAAGTGTTAGAAAAGGTAAAGGTCTTAATTCCATTTATTATAAGCCCTAGGAAGGACTCAGGCAACTGGGGTTTATGTAGTAGCCCTGGCACTGGAGCAGCAGACAAGGGGAGGAATAGGAATATAGGGGGTATGCATGCTTGAATTTCTCTGGGGAAGGGAAAGGGATGACATATCAAAGAGGAGTATAGCTGATGTGTTGCCAGTGTATACCGTAAAGTACGTCAGAGTGCATGCCTGGTCTGGAAGGTGTTTGGCTCACACAAGGTGGCAATGTACTACTGTGGTGGTGGAACATCTCATAGTGCCCTATTCCATGCTTTTTTAGAGTGGTGCCTTCATATAGGCATGGCACCATGGAGTTGGGTGGTGGTCACTTCACTGCTGTATGGAATTGGAGCTTGGCTGTAGAGCTTAACCTGTTTGCAGTGCTCCTGTCAACCTAACCATCACACCTGGTGGCCAAATTTACCAGATTGCTGGCAGTAGAAGAAGCATAGATTAACCCCCCCCCCCCAAAAAAAAAAAGAAATTTAATTCTGTTTCCGGTCCATAGGGTTGGCAAATTGTGGTCAACCATTTATTCTCCCCTCAGCTGGTTCCTCCAGTACCTGAATTACTAATAATTCCCTAGTCCCTGGTGTACAGTCAGGGAATCTTCCCTGTGCCCCATGGAACTTATGCCATTCCCATCTGAATTTACTTGTTAAAATTCTGTAATCTACTTAACAAAACTGTCCACTTGCACAAAGTTGTCATGCTGAATGCTGCCTTGAGATACAAACATTGGCATAACACTTTAATCATTGTCATACAGGCCATTCCTCCATGGGAAATCATGGCAGAGAACCTTAGCTACAAGCCTTTTGATGCAGCACTAAAATTCGTCACAGCCATTTCTCCCCAGTGCAAGTCTGAAATTCTACTCTGCTTGTCCATTTGAACTGTGGTGCAACCCCAGGCAATAGTGGACACTGTATCCTTTTGTATTGAAGGACTATCAGCGGAGAGCCAGCCTTGGGTAATTAATTGCCATTGCTTGGTATTATTTATTGTTTTCTCTGTTGTCTGATATTTTGGTAGTGTGCTTCTCACAAAACATTGCTTAGTGTATGTATTCCATAGTATAATGCATATGAAGATATTTTAGCCTGGCAGTAGAGTGCCACTGTAATGAGTCTGCTACATGAGATCACACTCATTCTATTGTCTACCCTAAGATAGATGTAACTATTTTCCCTTTCATTTTTAGATTCACAATGACTGTGTACCATCTCGGTTAAAAGACTGTGAAACTATGTAAAACACATTTGCAAAAGTAGCTTTTCTTTCACATTTAATACCAAAAATATCTGTTCCACAACTGAACAGGTCAAGATATGATGGTGTGCACATGTGCACACTGATTGGCCTGCTGTCTCTGACAGCAGGCCTGCTTTGCCATCTTCCCATCTGCATCCCAGGCCCTCCACCCAGTGACTGTACCCTTTATTTTATGATTTTTTACCATCCTCCCAACTCCTTTCCTACATATACACACATCCAACTATTAACATTTAAACATATTATCAAAAGTATGCATAGCCATTATACTACTAGGAACTAATATTCTCCTGTCTAACTTACATCTCAGTCCATATCTCATTTTTGTACAAAATACAGACTTCCTTCAGTAGTAATAAAAACCCCAGGCCATGCTACTCAAATATTCAGCAGCACTACTTTTAACTATCACTCATCCATATATTTGCTAGTATATTTATTTATTTTATTTATTCCAGTTTGGTGACCAGGGAGGTTCACTGGGCTCGAGAGCCCGTTTTCAGTGGAGGCCCGGGGAGAAAAGCTCCACATGAGTTACATAAAGTATATAATTTTCATTTTGGTTAAGCAGCGAAGTTCCACATAACAACTTACATAACATATAGAAGTATCACAGTGTAAGTTACATAAACAAATTGAAATCGAAATAGGAAAAAATTCATATAAATTGCATTCAAATAAGAAGATACATTATAAGTGAGAAGTTTAGAAGGGAAGAAGGTTAGCCAGGAGAAAAGGAAGAGGGGAGGTTGGGAGGTGTGGGGAGAGGAGTGCAGTTACATTTTCTGTGAAGAAATAGGTAGGAGTGGAGTAGCCTTTTGAAGGTGTTTAGGTTGTAACAGGCCCTCAAAGTGGAGGGCAGGGTGTTCCATTTTTTAGCTAGGGTGTAGGAGAGTAAAAGTTGACCAGCAGGGCGCTTAGGTTTGTGGATGGTAATAAGGTTTTGATGAGTGGATCTAAGGGGTCTTGGGGGGCTATAAGGTAGGAGGATATTAGATAAAGAAGGGCAGCTGGTGGGTTGAAATATTAACTTGTCGGCTGAGACAATTTGGAGGAAGTCTAGTTGATATGAGAGTTCAAGCCAGTTTAGAGTTAGTAGGGAGGAGCAATGGTGAGAGGAGGCTTTTGCTTTTGTGGCAAACCTGGAGATTTTGTTGTAGCATACTTCTAGTTTGGAGGTGAGAGTGGAAGATAGATTAGTAAGTAGTGGAGCGCCATATAGAAGAGATGGGAGAAGATAGGTAGTGGCCAGGGTCAGTCTAGTGGAGGGAGAGAGGAAGTGATTATTCCTGTAGAGTAGGCCGAGTTTTATGTGGGTTTTCTTGATGTTAAGTTGGATGTGGGTGTTGAATTTTAGGTGTTCATCATTGGTGACCCCCAAGAGTTTGGCGGAGGGAACCATACCAATGATAGAGTTGTTGAGGCTGGTAATTTGAAATGAGTTTTTATCAATGGGAATGGCTTTGGAGGGAGTGAATAGGAGGATTTGTTTTGTTAGCGTTGAGTGAGAGGTGGTTTTGGAGCATCCATTTTTCAGTGGTTGAGAAGGCAGATTGAGTTAGAGATTTGAGTTCAGATTGGTTGGAGGCATAGCAGATCAGAGTAGAGTCGTCTGCATATTGGACAATTTTGGTGTTTGGAATGGCATTGTGGAAATCATTAATGAAGATGTTGAATAGCAGAGGGCCAAGAATGGAGCCTTGGGGAACTCCTGTGGGTGTTGGAAGGAAGGTGGAAGAGGATTGGCCCCATTTCACTGCTTGGGACCTGTCAGAAAGATAGCTGGAGAACATGGAACGAGTTTTTGGGGAGATGTTAAGGTTAGATAGATGGTCTGGTAGATGGGTGTGAGAGATGGTATTGAAAGCTTTAGATAAATCTAATAGAAAAGATGAAACTAAGTTGCCAGAGTCTCGGGCTGAATTGATAGAGTGTAAAAAGGAGAGAACGGCTGTGTTGGTATTGTTTCCAGGGCAGAAGCCGTGTTGGGTAGGGGAGAGTAGTTGATGTTCGGTTAGGAATGGCATGAGCTGTATATGAATGCATTTTTCGAGATGTTTAGAGATGGGAGCGAGGATAGCTATGGGGCGGAAGTTGGAGAAGTTACAGTTTTTATCACCCTTGTGGAGTGGGAGAATAAAAGCAGAACGTCATAGTTTTGGTACATATGACTTGAGTAGTGATCTATTGATCAGGATGCTGATAGGGAGAGCAATACTGTCAGAGGCAATTTTTAAGGAGAAGGAGGGAATGTTGTCAGGAGCATTAGTGCAAGGTTTGAGTTTATAGAGAAGTTTTTTTATGAGTTTGGTGGATACAGGTTTAAGTTTGAAAATAGGGAGAGTGGGAGGAGATGGGGTGGAAGCTAGGGAGGAGGTGGGTAGGGGGATGTTATTGGGGAAGGTTTTGGTCAACTCAGCAATGGAAGAAGTGAAGAAGGTGTTAAATAGTTTGGTGATTTCTTGGTCAGATTTGCTAGTGTCAGGACAAGGGTTATTTGTGGTACCAGGCTTGAGAAGGGAGTTTATAGAGTTCCAGAATTGTTTGGGGTTCTTTGTATGATTTATTTGTAGGTGGTTGTAATAGGATTTTTTGCCTTTAATGGCTTGTTTTTTGGCTAGGTTTCGCAGCTGTTTGTATTTTAGTAACAGCTCAGGCTTTTTATGATGGTGATAGCTTTTCCAAGATTTGTCTCTTTGTTGCATAATTTTCTTGGTAGCTTTTGTAAGCCAAGGGGCTGTTTTTGCTTTAACTCTTTTGGTTCGTGTTGGAGCTAGGGGGTTTAGGACAGAAAGGAATGTAGAGTTGAAGAAGTCTACGACTTTTGAGTATAGAAAAATAACTCCCAAAAAAATTAAATTCTACTAGTTGTACTTCAAACTTTTGTATAGCCAATAGCTTTCACAAAAACTTGTAACATTATATCTGCTAAAATGCACGGGGATAAACCCAAACCCAAAACCCATACTTTCAAATAAATCATTATATTTGAAAGAATGAAAGTGTGGTCAGTGACTTTGGCCTTAAAATAACTCACTTGAATATAAGAATGACATATAACGTAACTTTTATACTCTTGTCTGGCCTTTTATCAACCAGGCATCTTAGCTAACAGAAACTTGGTTGAAACTCATAGTCACAAATGAGGAAATTATGCCAGAAGGGTACAGCATTATTTGAACAGATGGAGTAAATAAAAGAAAATAAGATACAGCAGTTGTATCCCTCAACAATTTAGAGATAATAAAAAAAATCATTGTTTTAAACACATTTATTAAAGCAGAAACACTGGTGGCTACATTAAAACTAGGTACCTATAAAGTCCTGCATGTCATCACCATATATACATCTCCCTGTCTTGAGGATTCAAAATCACAGGCCCTCGAAGTGGTAGCTGCTCAAATCAAGCTAAACCAATCTAGGGGGAGCTTTGAGACTATCACCAAGACAAATTAAAAAAGGAAAGCCGAAAGGATTACCTTGAGAGTGGTTCTGGGTTTCTATTGAAAATGAACACTTGCTTCTTGCTAGTAGATTCATAGACTGTTACTAGACTAACAACTTGGGTGATCTTTCTAAGTCTAGCCAAGTTTTCCTGAAAGAATAATGATGTCATGCATCCAAATAAGACATCGAGGGCCAGGCATTTATAAACTACCTCTGTCCATAAGGGACACGAGTACCAGGCCCAGTGTAAAATTTCCTTATCCCCATCCACTTGTCTAGTGTGTGCTTAAATTGGGTGATAGACAAACTCAGCTTCACATGGATGGGAAGCCTGTTCCATAGGAGGGGTAGTCTCTGGAACACATGTCTGTCTCTCTAGCATATTCTGTTAAGTCACAGACAAAATTCCGGTCCCTAGACCTTGCATTCCTGGTACTTTTTGACTTATGAATATGTAGAAGATACATAAGTGTGGGGTTTGAGGATGCCTTCTAAACCAGGCATACATCACCCTTCAGCAGTTTATAGGAGAGTGAGAAGAGGGAAAGGGCTTTAAGGTGCTCTTCATAAGGCAGGTCTGTTATGCCTTGTATTCTTTTTGTAAGGAACCTTTGAGGTTGCTGTAGTTGCTGCATATGCCTGGTCTGGTACATATCAAAGGGAGCATTGTACTCTATGATTGGTCTGATGAGGGTGAAGTATAGTGTTCTAATGACCCCTTTAGACCTAGATGCCATGCCCTTGTTTATAAGTTGTGAAACATAAAAGGACTTCCTCACCACTATGGCCACGTAGTAGTCAAAGGTAAGGCTGTTGTCCATGTGCTTACCCAGATCCCTGACCACTGGGTCTACTCCTGAGGGTGTATTATCAACATGGGAATTAGCCGGGATGGTTGATTTCCCAAAGGGTGCATTTCTTAGCATTGAGTTTAACATTGTGGGCTTGGCACCATTTGTTAGTCAGAGATGGACCTTCTTGAAGAATGGCAGTGTCTGCAGAGGAGTTGATGATAACCCCTAGCTTGCAGTCATCTGCAAACTTAGCTGTAAACCTTCAGAATTTGCTTGCAGTTCAGAGAAATGGATGCCAAAAAAGGAGTGGGCCCAGTACTGAGCCCTGGGGGACTCAGCTAGTGACTGGCCACATGTTGGAGTTGGCCTCATCTATTTTGACCTCCTGGGTCTTGTCAGTGAGCCATTTGGCTATCCAGTGGGTGATAATAGGGTTTATACCTAAATTAGCGAGCTTGTCTGTAATGCCTGAGTGGGGTATTGTGTCAAAAGCCTTGGCCAGGTTGAGGTGGAGGCTGTGTGCACAGTCTTACCTTTGTCCACTGCTTTGGTGACCCTCTCAAAAAAGTCCAGCAGATTTAATAGGCATAACCTTCCTTTAACAAAGCCGAACTGTGATGGGTCCAGCTTTTGCAGGTTACCTATGTCCTCATTTATCATGTCCATGATGATTCTTTCCATGGCCTTACATCTGTGAGGCTGGTAAGACTTATGGGCTTGTAGTTACCCGGATCAGTGTTTGGACCTCCTTAATGCAGGAGGATGAATGTAGCCGTCACCCATTCACTGGGCACAAAATCTGCCTGAAGACTCCAGTTGAAAAGTGATTCAAGTGGACCAGAGGGGTCCTATTTCATGCGGTTTAATAAACATCCCAGGATGTTGTCGGGGCCCATCGATGCATTGTTTTTGGCCTTGGAAAGTGCATTAATGACCTATTCTCTAATAATGGTTGGGGAGATTGTGTTATGTGGTACTTCCTTTGGACTATCAAGGGGGAGTGGGGGGAGAAATTTGAGCTGAACCTGTCAGCCAAAAGGTTGTCAATGGCTTCTGGTTTAGGGTGGGTGACATCATTTACTGTAAATTATGCTCATTATTGTGTATTTCCTTTGAGGTTGCAGACATAGCTGTTAAAGCTTTCTGGTTATCCTTTGCCTGAAAAGCTATTTTTTCTTCACATTTAGCCTCTGAATTATTAACCGTCTTAGCTGCCTGTTTAGATTGGCCAGGGTGCTTTTAGTATGTATGGCTTTGTTTCTGCTACGCTTGGCCAAGATTTTTTTCTTTTGTTGGATAGCCAATTGATAGTGTGATTTTTACCAGGTTGGCTGGTCTTTTGAGTTTGTCTTATTCTTAATTCAGGTAGGCACAGCTTGCTCTATACAGCTACCAATATGGCTGTACAGAGATTTTGTAAATAGCTCAATGTATTCTGTGGTGAGTTTGGCTTTGGAATAGTTCCTAAACATTTTTAGTTTTGCTGGATCCCCAGATTTAATTTTTATTTGAAGTAATATTGCATTATGGGCAGATCTGACTAAGGAAGCTATTACATTAGGTGAGGAACATTGGCCCCTATGTTCGTGAGTACAAAGTCAAGGATGTTTGTACCCGTGGTAGGAGAATGGACCAACTGTTCCAGGACATTGTCATTAACAAAGTTTAGGAATCGCTGGGGTTGTGCATTAGAAGTGATGTAGGTTTCCCAGTCTGTAGAGGGGTAGTTGAGAATCCCCCATGAATGTCATATTGGGTTGAGCTGTGAGGGACTCTAGTACATTGAGATAGGTAGTATGAGTTTCCTGGGACATGGAGGAGGACCTGTACTTTGCAAGGATATGGTATGATACCCTGTTTATGGTGAGTTGCAAAAGTAGGAGTTCCAGTGGATCATACACTTTAACTAGTCTGGATGTGAAATCAGTCTTCATATAGATTGACACTCCTCCACCTTTACTTCCCTTCTTTGCAGTAGCTGGTCTAAAGGTGTGAAAGGCATTATAACCTTGCATTGCTGCGGTGCTTTTAATGACTTTAAACCATGTCTCTGTTACTATCCAGAGGGAGAGGAAGGCTTACTGGGAGTGGAGTTTTTTTGTTAAGATGTCTAGCATTGAGCAGTACCACCTTCAGATATTCCTTCATACGTTCAGTTAAGTCTGTAGGTTTATCAGTTTGGCTTTGCCTAAAAAAGGCACTATGGGGGTGATAAAGGTTTTTGCCAATATCTGAAAGCAGTGTGGTCTGTCAGCTATGTCCTCCAAGGCCATCAAATATTGTAACCTCCCTGGATTTATACCAGAAACCAGGTTTACATATTACGTTGTCTAACCGTAACACGTTCAAAGCCATATTGTCGAACCCATATGTTCGAAATGTCAGAAGTTCGAACGTTTCAATGGGGATTTCCATTCAGTGCGGAAAGGGAAGATTCCCTTCACTGCACTGTAGTGCGATCTCGGAGTTGGTATATTTAAAGAGTGGGGGGCACAGGGGGGCTTGCCCCACTGCTGAAAAATGTCAGGTAGGTTTTTTCTGTTTTTTTATTTTTGTTTTGGCTGTTTTCCAACTTTTGAAAGTTCAAACGTGTGGGTCCGACCATATGGTGTTCGGACTTTTGAAAGTTCAACAATGTAATATGAACCTAGAAACCAGAAGCTAAGCCAGTTGTTAAAATCAGTCATTGTCTGTTGGTAACATGCATCCTTGGAGAAGGTAGTATGCTGCTCAGTGCTAGGCTCATACCTGCCTGAGACACACAATCTGTGAACTCGATCATGTCTCGTTTCATATAGTCAATGGAGTTGCATCTCAAGTGATAAACACCCACATGGACTGTGACAGAGCCATACTGATACATGTGATTCAATGACCTGAGTGCCTGTGTGAGTCCTTGCCCCGGAAAGGCAGCTACTCAAGACCTTCTCCTTACTCAGCCTTGTGAGGGGGACATCAAAGACCAGGAAATTTGGGTGAGTTCTGGTTTGGCTTAAGTCCTTAGAAGTGGAGGCATTGGATACAGTGTTACTATGTGTAGCTGCAGGTGGCGTTTTAATGGAATGATTATGTGGTGGCTGAGGACCCTTTCTTTGATTGTGCTGTGCAGGAGTTCCTAGTGTTTTAGGGTGGTTACCTGTAAGTACTTCAGCATAAGTAGTTTTATGTGTAAGGTTTTTATCTTGTGCACTAGGTGTGGTACAAGTGTCACTGACAACCTCTATAGGATTAGTTTTGGTTATTTGAATGAGTTTTGCCTCCAACATTAAAGTGTATTTACACTTCTTACATACACTATCTGTTTTATTAAGAATAAGTGTGTTGTCAGTGTACATGAGACAATTGCTACAATGGCTCAGAATACCCATTTCGACCAGACTGGTTACAGAGAGAGTCAGGAAGTGCATATCTATGGCCACTGATCTACTAGGGAGTGAGGAAAATGTAAATATTGAACAAGTCACTAAGACAAGGAACTTGTTGAGCAATGCTCAGATATGAGCAAACTTAGATGTTCTAGCAGTTAAAAAAAATGTGTCTACACAGTAATGCTACAAGAGTGCAGAACACAGACAAGAACAAAGACACTTAAAACAACAGGCACAATAAGCCTTCACCAGCAATTTCCAGCTTAGAAGGGTTAAGGCTACCCACTCCTCCAACAAGAGTGTAGACCAAAAATGTTCCTAATGAAAATTAACTGGTTTGGAGTACAAGTGCTTCAACCATAACTATAACGTTTGGAATAACAGGCTTCACCATTTTCCCAGCTCAGAAGGGTGGAGGCAAGCTACCCTGTCCTCCCACAAGAGTGCAGGCCACAAACCTTAATGTAAAATAACTGGTTTGGAGGCGAAGTGCTTAAATCAGAACTAAACCGCTTTTAGAATAAGACACACAATAAGCCTTCAACCAGCAGTTCCCAGCTCAAAAGGGTGGAGGCTATCCTCTCCACCCACTAGACCACAGAGCTTCTTAATAATAAAATAACTGGTTTGGAGACCATAATGTAAAATAACTGGTTTGGAGTTATATATGAAAAGATTTTGATCCCTTTAAAAAAAGTTATCAAACCAGTAGATCGTTAACAAATTTTGGAAAAAAGTTTGCCTGTGGTCAGTTTTCTTCCAAGAAATCTTGTTTGGATTAGTGCTTTTATCTTATAGACTTCTTCAGATCCAAAAAGTTTATAAAAAAGTAGCATAAGGCTTGCTCTTATATACAGCTTTCCACAAATGGTGAGGAAGGAGCAGTTGGTACGATTGGCTAGTGTTAACGTTTATTTCTGATTGGTAATGTTTGGTGTTTTCCAGTTGGATGAGACTTTCACTCCTTAATTTACATAAGTATTATCTATAGCTGAGGGTCTTTTAGCTAGCCTTTTATCTGCAGGAGGGTGGTAAGTCCTTTTATTCCCAACTGAAACTCCTAACTTCTTTTTTAAAAAACTTACATTGCCAAAACTCCACTGTACATGGTTTATTACAGATTTAGACAGGCTTAGTATAAAGTTTAGTAGAGGAGGAAGCCCAAAAAGAATATATATTTTTATTTTTAACATTTTATTGAACTATAACTTAAGACATAGGCAAACATACAGTTAAATAAAAGAAAACAAGTCATATTAACATATTCCCAGTTGCAAAAGTTATACATCACATATTCTTTTGTATATTCATTATCAGTTCAGCATTACATAAGTTGATAATTTCTCCCTTCCCTTAAACCTTACTGCTTTACCTCCAAAACATTATTCTGCATGTTTTGTTCCCACAATTTCCATTTTTTTTATGTAATTTGCTTCTACCCTTTATTAAAGATCCCACTTCCAGTTCTTTTATCTCTGTTCCAGTATTCAAACTTTCAATACAGTTGGCTCAAACTTTAATTTCCATTTTATAGTAATTGTTTTTTGACAGCCACCAGAAGTAAAGTTAACATAACCTTACTATGCCTAGAAAATTCAGATCCTGTATCCCTTCTCAAAAATTCCTTAGTTATACCCATTTGCACATCCAATATTTTTGACAGAGTACTCTGTATGGAATTTTTAAAGTTTCCCAGTTCATTCCACTCCCAAAACATATGATGTTCTTCCATATCACTGTTGCAGTATTCTTAACTGAACGGAATCCCTGCCATGGGTAGCCCAACGTCCAGCCAGTATACCAAAGGCTTAGAACTTTATAGATATATGTCACGCGTATGCTTCCCCACTGAAGGCATAGGGCATTAAGGTGACACATGGGCGTACATACCTGAGAACTGAACAGCTCCAGGAAGAACTACAATCTTAGGATGTAGGAGGAACGTGTGCATCCAGAAAAGAGAAAAAAAAGGAGTAGAGCAGAAGGGGGAGGAAGGCGGGAGTGAATACTCCCAACAGCGAAGAAAAGGGCATCTTTTATGGTAAGATTTTACACAATTGTAGTATGTCCTTCCATATCACTGTTGCAGTATTCTTAACTAAAGGGAGATTACAAAACTCAAGGAAAAAACCTAGGAGGAGGAAGGTGTAGAAGAGCCGTCAAGAAACCCATGCAAAGCCAGCTGTTGCTCTGGAAATGACATCCAATTTGTAATGCTTAGTAAAGGTATGGGCAGAGGTCCAAGTAGCAGCCTCAGGGATGGAGTATGTATCCAGTACTTTGAAAAAAGCACCAGAGGAAGTCACGATCCTGATAGTGAGCCTTTACAGAGTCAGAAAGGCATTTTCCATAAAAGGAGTATCAAAAAGAAATGGCCTTAGAGATCCATGAAGATATGGTTTGCTTAGAAGCAGCCAAACCTAGAGATGTGGAATGAAAGGAAACAAAAAGTTGCTCAGATTTGTGAATGGCATTAGTTTTATCCAAATAAAATCTGAGCTGCTTGTGCAAACCCAAGGTGTGAAGAATCTTCTCACTAGCAGACTGCAGAGAAGGAAAAAAGGAGGACAGATTAATAGACTGATGAAGAGGCAATTCTTTAACCACCTTAGGTATGAAAGGAGTATTAGTAAGAAGAGACACCTTGACCATGTGAAAAACTTAAAAAAAAAAAAAAGAGAGAGAGGAACAACCTTTAGAGCCTAGAGTTCAGACACTGTGTTAGCTGAAGTAAGGCCCAAAAGAAGAACAGTCTTCCATGTACAATACTGTAAGAGTGCTGAAGCTGCAGACTCAAAAGGAGCCTGAGTCAATTTTTCAAGCACAAAATTCAAGTCCCAGGAAGGTGGAATAGGCTTCTTGGGAGGTCTGGTATGAAGGACGCCTTTAAGAAATGGCTCGACTTCAAATCTAGAGGCCAGAGGAGGAGTTAATGACAGATGAGCAGAAATAGCTGAAAGATAAGCTTTAACAGAATATGCTAACCCAGCATGGAGCAAGTCACACAAATAAGAGAGAAGCAGATAGATCTCCACAGAAGGTGTGTTCTGGTTATGAGCAAGGCACCAAACAGAAAATCTCTGGCATTTGGACATATAGGATTTCCTGGTAGTGGGGTTCCTGGCCTCTTGCAGAACCTTAAGCACATCCTCAGGAAAAAAGGTGCCTAAAAGGGATGGGATTTCCTGGTAGTGGGGTTCCTGGCCTCCTGCAAAACCTTAAGCACGTCCTCCGGAAAAAAGGTGCCTAAAAGGGATGGAAAGCCTATTACCCATAATGTCAGTTTAAAAGTGGACAAGTGAGGATGGATAAAAAGACCCCTTGTCTTGTGTGGGTATTTCCACCCTGTGAAGTAAGTTGTGGTGATTGCCGTTGGCTAGGTGCAGGGGAAGAGGGAGGGAACCAATTCTGTTTCGGTCAAAAGGGAGCCACTAACAAGATTTTTGGGGAGTCTTGCTCTGTCTTGAGCAGGACCCTTGGAATTAGAGGAAGGGGAGGGAAGGCATAGCGAAACAATCCCTTCCAAGAAAAAGATAGTGCATCCACCTTCCAAAGCAGAGGACTGGGCACTCCAGTGCAGAAAGAGGAAATTGTCTGTTCAAAGGGGAGGCAAAAAGATCTACCTGAGGAGTACCTCATTGATGGACAATGTCCAGAAACACAGCTCTGTGAATCATACATTCGTGAGCCTGTGTTATGGACCTGCTCAGACAGTCTGACACTATGGTTTGCTCTGAAAGAATGCGTGCAGCCTGAAGAGTCACTTGATACCATACAGCTAGATCCCAACTATGAAGAGCTAACCTGCAAAAAAGGCAGGACCATGTTCCCTTGCTTATTGATGTGCTACATCACTGTGGTATTGTCTGTAAAGATTTTGAGAGGCCCTGGACAAAAGAAAGGGATGAAAGGTCTGAAGGATGAAAAGGAGAGCTCTCTTATCTCCATGATATTGATGTGGTCTGACTTCTGATAAGGGGGTCAAAGATCCTGGACGTTGAGGGGACTGAAAGAAGCTCTCCTCCCAGTGCCTGAGGCATCCAAAAAAGTGTCTGAGAGGAAACTGGGGGCTGAAAAGAATGTCCCAGGTTGAGACAGCTGATGAATCCGCCACTGAAACTTGAGCTTGAGGCATGGAAGAAGAGATTCTAGAACATCTAGAGGATAACCGTGTTGGAGCCATACTGTCTTCAGGAGAAACTGAATTTTTTTTTTATGTGAAGCCTAGCAAGAGGAAGCATAGATATGGTGGAAGCCATGAAAGCTAGTGCCGTTAGAAACTCCCTGACTGTAATTGAAACATAAGGAAGAAGGGGTTGAAAAAAGGTGATTAGAGAAAGAGCCTTGGAAGGAGGCAGGAAAACCAGCATAGGGATGGTCTGGAGCCTGCAACAGAGAAGCACGTGATCCTGGGGAGGAACCAGTACTAAGTTTTGGAAGTAAAACCCAGGCTTTGGAAGAGTCAAAAGGTATAGTGAAGGTGCTGAAGCAAGGTCTCGGGGGAGGAAGGCTGAATGAGTAGGTCATCCAGATAAGGAAGGAGTGGAACCCTTCTCATCCTGCCAAAAGCAATTTCTGGAATGAAGCATTTGGGGAAAACCCTTGGGGCAGTAGAAGGGCCAGTGGGCAAAGCAGAGAACTGAAAATGCATGGAAGAAAAGGAAACGTAAAAACCTCCTGAAAAAAGGATGAATTATGATGTGAAGATGAGCATCCAGGAGATCCAGGGAGACCAGGAAAGCCAGGGGAAGAAGAGGAGGAAACAGAGTCTTAAGGGATAACATCTGAAAGAAAGGGATCTTCAGGAAGGTATTGATTTGTTAAAGGTCCAGAATGGGTCTCCAGATGAGTTCTTCCTAAGAACCAGAAACTTCCTGGAATAAAAGTCCCTTCACCTTCTGAGAAGTGGACTCAGCTTGAATGATGCCTTGTGCCAGAAGGCCCTGAAGTAATTCTGGGATGAAAAGAAGCTGTTCCTGAGGAGGTTGAGGGATGCCCAGAAAAGAGGAAGGGATTTCCGTATTGTGAAGTATCCCTAATGGATGAAGGACCGGAACCCAAGAGTCTTGAGTGATCCTTAATCAATTGGGAATGGACAGGGAAAGATGAAAAGATAAAGAAACCAAACTTAGGGAAGCAGACAGTCAAGTAAAACTTGGCATGTGTTGAAAAGGAGGTTTCTGATAAGTGAGAGTTTGAATAGACTTAGCAGAAGGAACCCACCTAGAACTCTTCTTATCTTTAGGAGAAAGGCGGGAATGTCTGTGAATAAAAGCAGATTTAGGTAGATAATTTGTCTGGAACTTAGGAATAGGAGGAACAAAAATATGCTTCACTTCCTGCAAGGCCTTACCCTTATCCTAAGGAGACTTAAAAAGCTGAGCAGCTGCAGAACCAAACAGGTTCTTATTGTCAAGAGGAGCGTCCAACAGTTTAGCGTTAATATCATTAGGTAAAGGCTGGAGATGAAGCCAAGAGTAACATCTCAAAAGAGAACCAAAATCAGCAGCTCTAGAGGAGTCAACAGCTGCATCCCAGCTACATTTAATCAAGTGGTGGGCTACTTGAAAAGTGGAGCCCAGTCAAGAGGGGGCTGAGGCCTTCCCTTCAGAGTAAGGAAGGTCAGAGTTAGCTTTGGAAGCCTGAGAAAGAAGGGCTAAAACATACCTGGTCATATGGGTCTGGTAATTAATAGCCCAAAAGGCCAGGGTGGCAGCAGTATATACCTTCTTGCCCAGCTGTTCCATGGCCTTGTTGTCCTTGTCTGAAAGACGCAGTTTAGTAGAAGGCAACAGTTTAGAGGGCTTGTCAGAAGAGACAGACATTGCAGAAGGACATCTCTAAAGAAACTTACACTCATCAGCCACCTTGTAAAATCTGTCAGGTTTCTTAGGGGCTGGATGTTGAGAATCCAGGGTCACAGAAGCTGTTGAAAAGGTATCTAAAAGGGCAACCAAGACAGGAGGGACAGCAGAGGGCTTAGGGGACTCCATCTTGAGGAGTCGACAATACCTTGTCTGAATGTAAGAAACCTAAGAACAGTCCCCATTAAAGAATTCCATCATACGAGAAATGGTATCCTCAAAACAGAGTTCTTCAAAGAAAGAGTCTGGCTAATAGTCTTCCTCCTCAGAGCTGTAATCCAGCAGAGAAGGGACGCGAGTGGAATATAGGTTCATAGGTAGTTACTAGACTATCTATCCAAGGGCATTTATAAGCCTAGCCAGAGTGTGTCGGCTTTTGCCGCCCCATTGATTAATTAACTGATCCTCTGTCAAGTAGAGCCAATAAAGTGATCCTTGGGGTGTATTTTCTGTTACCCATCCACTCGTCAATGTTTCTCTGGAAGTGTGTTAGTGAGGGGCTCTGCCTAATGTAGTTTGGAATTTTGTTCCAAAGCATGGGGAGTCTCTGTGACAGGAATCTATCCCTCCAGCATGTTCTATTTATTGTGGCGAGGTTTAGCTCACTAGAGCGTTTGGCTCACAGTGACTTGGATTTCTTTAGGTGGAGCATGTCCATCAGTTCTGAGTTGGATATGGCTTTGTACGTCAGGCAGAGATCACCTCTGAGTAAAGCGATATGCCACTGAGTACAGCTGGAGTTTTTTCAGTTGGGCTGCATAGGACATAAGTTTGAGGCCAGTAATCCTCTTGATGAGGCACTTTTGTGGTCTTTCCAGCTGTTGGAAGTGTTTTGTGAGGTATATCCCAAATGGGGCATTGTACTCTATGATGGGTCTGATGAGTGATGAGTAGAGGGGCACTATAACCTCTTTATTTCTAGATGTGAACCCTTTAGTAATTAGATGGGCCACATAGAAGGATTTCCTAACTACTTTGGTAATATGATTGTCAAAAGAGAGATTACTATCTACCTGGGTCCCCAGATCTCTTATTACCTCTTCTGTATTAAGGGTATTGCCACCTATGTGGTAATTCATGGGTGTTTTGTTTTTCCCAAACGGGATGACTATGCATTTTTTGGCATTTAGCTTGAGGCCATGACTTTGACACCAGGTGTCCGTCTCGGTAAGGCCCTTTTGGAGGATGTTCATGTCAGCTGGAGAGCCAATTATAGCTCCCAGTTTGCAGTCATCGTCGAACTTGGTTAGCCATAGTCTTCCAGTGTTTGCCTGTACTTCTGAGAAGTATATGCCGAACAGTAGGGGTCCCAGGACCGAGTCTTGCGGGACACCACTTGTGACTGGTTTAGAGTCAGACCTGGAGCCTGCTATTCTTACCGTGTGAGCTCTGTCTGTAAGCTAGTTGGCAACCCATCTCGTGATGTAGGGGTTTATGTTCAGGCTGGTGAGTTTTTCTGCAATACCTGAGTGGGGAATGGTGTCAAAAGCCTTGGCGAGGTCAAGATAGGCTGTGTGAACCACTTTTCCCTTGTCTATGGCCTTGGTGACTGTCTTGAAGTCAGCCAGGTTTAGTAGGCATGATCTGCCCTTAACAAAGCCAAACTGGGTCGAGTCAAGTGTTTGGAGGTTCCCAATGTCTTTGTTAATGAGTTCCATGATGATGTGCTCCATAGCCTTGTGAAGTGGAATAACCATTGCTGTGTGCCATTCTTTGGGCACGTAGCCTGTGGAGAGGCTGAGGTTGAACAGTGTGTTTAGGTGGGAGGTTAGTTCGTTCTGCAGTTCATGCAAGACGCAGCCTGGGACACCATCTGACCCCATGGATGCTGTGTTTTTGGCTTTTGAAAGGGCTGTTTTCACCTGTGGGTCTGTGATTTCTGGGACACTACACTTTTCCGGTATTGTTGTGGGCCCTTTTGGGGGTGAGAGGGGGGTGAAGTTTGCAGTGAATATGTCTGCCAGGATGTTGGCAATATCAGTAGGTTCAATATATTTTGTGCAATTTTGCACTAGTTCAGTGCATATCTGTGAGTTGCCACTTAGATTCTTAACATGGCTAAAGAAGGCTTTGTGGTTTTCTTTTGAATCCTTGGCTATTTTTCTTTCGAAGTTAGCCTTGGATGATTTTATGAGGGACCTTAGTTTCTTACTGATACTGATCAGGGATGTCTTTCCTTCTTGGGATTTGCTTTTTTTCTGAACTAGTTTCTTCCTTCTGTTGTATATCCTGTTTATGGCAGGGGTCCAGAGGAGTGAGTCTTGGTTTTGCTAGGGATGGCACGATCCATGCATCCTTGTAGGTGCTCATAGAGTGCATTTGTAAAGGTTTCTGCATCTTGGGCAGCGTTATCCTTTAGCATGGGGGCAGTGAAACTTGCTGCTTCTGTCTTAAGTAAGGTGAAGTTTGCTGTAGAAAAGTTTTTTACTGTGGTTTCCTTAGTTGGGGGTGGTGGTGGGGTGTGGACATCCAGAGTGATTAGTTTATGGTCTGATCTAACCAGGGATGGGTTGACCTCCGGTGTGGAACACCTGTCGCCCATGTTGGTGATGACCAGGTCCAATATGTTTTCACCTCTGGTAGGGGAATTTACCAGCTGATCCAGGGCATTTGAGTTGATGAATTCCAGAAGCGCTGGGCCTGGGAGTTTGTACTCAAGTAGTTTTCCCAGTTAATGGTAGGGTAATTGAAATCGCCCAATATCAGGGTGTTCGGTAGGACCTTTATGTTTTCCAGTGTCTCCAGAAAGGTGGAGTGGTGGTCCTGGGTCATGGAGGGTGATCTGTAGCAGGCCACAATTTGCCAAGGATTCTTCCTCAGAATCCAGTTCCTCTTCAGAGGATTTCTTCTCTCTGGACCTCTTGAGTGGGGTAGAACACCAAGGAGGTGCAGGGCCAGAAACTTCCTGGGGAGGCTTCAAGGCTATTAGTGCATTAATTAACCCCTGTGTAAAATCTTGTCATTCAAGATAGGGATGCTTAGGAGCAGGGGGAGACATGCTTGTTTTTTTGTTTTTTCTTTTGAAGGATGTTTCCCCTAAATACCAAAGGAGTTTCAGACTCTTGCCTATATTCAACTAACATAGTAGGAATCTTGTCCCAAACAAGTATCTGCAGAGTCCCCCTCGGTCCCTCTGAAATAATCAGCTGAGGTTTCCCCTTGGCATCTGTAATGGATGTTTGCAGTGCCTCCGAAGACATGCAAGAAGTCAAGATCCATGCTGGCCTCCGATATAGTCACATCAGACGAATCTGAAGGAACAGCCAGGCAATCCTGTGGGGTTTCACCATCCTCAAGAGAGATGTGCAGGGGAGGCAGGACAGCATTTTTCTTGACAGGTGGTTGATCTTTGGGACAGGAAGATTCTGCCATAACACCTTGTGCCAAAAATTTAAGGTTTTGGTTCACCAGGTAAGTAGACAAGGAGGAGAGACGACTATGTAGGGTGTTGGGGACAAACATTTGGCAAACAGAACACTTTGTGTGGACGTGAAAAGCACCCAAACAAAAGAGAGACACTGATTGGTGATGATCCTTATGGGGAATCTGCCTGCCATAGAGCAGGTCTTTCACTTAGGATTTCCCTATCCCTTTCTTTTGCCTATACTCTGATATCAGTCCCTGATAGGGAAGGCAGACTCTAGCCTGCCATCCAAATGTCTTCTTGGCTTCTTCCCATTTTGTTACCTTTCCCTGTCTAGGTATTTGCTCCCAGTACATTGGTTCCTTTGCCTGTTTTCTCTAGTAAATTTCAGCCTCAAAATCCAACAAGAATCTTATCTTCCAACAACCTGATATTAAGTATTTATAGTAGTTCACAGTCTTTACACTTTGGGGAACAGAAAGTTTGTAATGCATTGTATAGTTTTACTGTAAAATGTGTAAAACTCTGTTCCCGTGACCTATACTACACCATTTCTGTTAGAAATCAGTTGAGTGCTACATTGTTTTAACTGTTCAGATACTGTTGATCTTTTCGTAGGTTCATAGGTCTGTACTAGGCTATCATTGCGCAGCCCAACCCAGCTTTGTTTTCATGTACACTGGATGCCTGTGTGGTGAGGGTACATTTGTAAGGAGGTAGCTAAGGGTTATATGGGGGTGTGTTAAGAATTGAACCAGTGACCTAAGAATGCCTCTGGAAGTCAATACAGTTCTCCGCTCTACCAGCTGAGCTATCAGAGGAATTATCTTTAAAACACAATAAAAATCTGCTGTGATAAATTACAGTATACTCAAAAAAAGCCTAACCATTTCTAGGCCTCAATAAACAATCTCCTTAAACTGGGAAGACTACCTCAGCTGACTGTATTCTCCGATGATGGTAACTGTACAATTGCTGGCAGATAAAAAAAAAATGGTTCCCACACTTACCTCCCCCCAAAAAACACCAATGGTTCTTTCACCCTACACTTGGTACCTACAGATTGTATCATAAATCTCCATAAAAATTTAAACCTACCACAGTAGCAGTAGATTAAGCACCTACTGAACATCTCAAACTAGCTGCTGACCCAACTGCTTTATCCCGTTTTATTTCAAGTAAATAGATCCAACATGCAAACCTATGTGCCCTTATACTGAAAGCAGTCATATTGCTCCTCTTCATAACAGTGGATCCCTGTGGATTTACCCAGCTACAAGACCCATAGCTGTTCTACTTCACTTTTCAAAAATTAAAAAAAAAATGTATCCACAAATATTAATCCACGTCATCACTAAATTGCTGTCCCCCTCCCATCATGTTTTCCGACTCCATCAAATTACTTGAAGTAACACTGCTATCCTTCTGAAACAGCGCAGAAGAAAAATCAAATCAAAACAAACCGGCTTTCGATACTGTATTGCAGCAGCTGTTCTTTCCAAGACTATCAAAGGTCAAATTGCATAGTAACACTTTACAATGGTTTAACAACTACCTTACAAAGTGCTCACAGAGTGTACAATGACAAGAGACCTACTTCTCATTCCTACTTTCAGTATGAATACTTCAAAGATTCATCCTTGGTCCATTAATGTTTAACTGTACCAGTGATGTACATGCAAACACAGAAACTGCAAATAAACAATATGCAGATGACTCCACATTACTGTGTTCATCTACTACCATAGAGAAACTTCAGATGCTGACTCCATAATCTTTTACTGCCTTTCAGGTTTGCTGAAAAAAATCATAACTGCTGTTAAACACCAAAAAGACCACACGTTCTTTTCAGTCATGTCACCACACAAGAGAACATACAAGCTTTTAAAATCACTTCATTCAATAAAACTTGCTTAAAACAAGTATCTCAAAAAAACTATAAGGGGTCATTAAAGATCAAAACCTAAGGTTTGGCAACCATGTCAACCACATTAACGAACAGACAAACCAAAAATGTGGCTTGTTACATGTTTCAGAGCATGTCCACATACCAGTTGCCCAGACCCTCTTATTATTAAATATGTTTTATGCATTTTCATTTATTACCAACATCTAATCAAAGCATCTTGGCAAACAAGAACAAACAAGTCAACAACAAAGTTTGCAACAAGTCAACAAAGTAGAAACTCTCACCATAAGTCATCATCATTATCATCAATCCCCCCTTTTCCCATTTTTTACATGGGGTCACGTATCATGTTAACTGTTGCCATCTCTCTCAATTCAGTGCCACACTGCTGCCTTCTTTGACACTCATGCCTGACTGTTGCATATCTTCTTTCACATAATCCATCCATGTCTTTACTGGACATCCTCGTTTCCTCTGGCCTACTTCCTGTCTCTCCCAAATCTTTTTCCCCAGATTGTCGTTGTCTTATTGCATATGTGTCCAAACCACTGTAATCTGTTCTCCTTGATCTTTTCTGCAATTGGAACTAGTCTAGCTTCTGTTATGTCTTCATTTCTTCATCTGTACCACAGTGTGCATCCTACCACCATTCACAGGCACTTCATTTCCATCATCTCTAGCTTCTTCATCTGCTCTGCCTTTACTGCCCAGGTATCTGTACCATACAGTAGTACTGGTTACAGCACTGTCTAGTACACCTTGCTTTTCAGCTTCTGTGACAGTCTTCTGTCATACACTACACCTGAGACTTTATGCCAGTTGACTGTATCCCCTATGATTCTAGCTTTGACCTCTTCATTCAGACTTCCCTTCTCCTCAACCACCCCTCCCAGATACTTGAAACTGTTTACTTGTTCAACTATCTTCCCTTCTTTCTCAATTCTCAGCTTCTTCTGGTTTCCCCAGTTTGCTGCAATTATCCTTACCATAAAGCCCTTATAAAACTAGATAGAATAGAAAGAAAACATGTTATCACTTGCTCATAACTCAGATTAATGTATAATGCACCATTTAAACTCCAAAAATGTTCTGATGTTGTTTTGGTGCTATAATATCATGAGGGTGTGGGTTCTGTTCACGCCCAGGAAACTGGATTGATGTTCTATTAATGTGTTGCTGTGCACCATTAGGGAGTGCTGCACTCTTGAGTGTGCCATCCTTTGGATGAAATGTCAAACTAAGATCTCAGTTGCCTGAGTTGGTGGTAGCTTAGGTGGAAGTGAAAGATCTCACTGCTGTTACCGAAAAGAGTATTTTTTATTTATATGCATTATTCAACTTTTTATACACGTACACACACACACACACACACATATATATATATATATATATATATATATATGTATGTATGTATGTGTGTGTGTATATATATATATATATATATATATATATATATATATATATATATATATATATATATATATGTATATATTTACACTTTTCACCTTACATGACAGAAAATGCAAAAAGTAACTTTAAAGTACAGAACAGTAAATAAATTCACATGCATACACATTAACTTAAACATATTTTAATGTTCCAGATTTCATCTCTCCACCCCTTGCTCTCAACCATTTATTCATCTCGCAATACTTTCACAATACATTTTAATATACAGCAGTTCTCCACATTTAATATTCCATATTGTATATATATATCTATGCATATATCCTATCCAGATATCTTTTTCCTCTTTCCATCATAAACCCCATAACGTCTATCAAAATCTGTGTTTTGAAAAAAATTCAAACTGATATTCATTTTTAAACTTTTCCCATACTTGTTTAACTCTATTGCATTCCAGTAATGCATGATGTAATGTGATCCTATCTCGCCTACATTCATTACTGACGGGACTCGGCCACTATAACTAGCACAAAGTCTCCCATTGGCTGGGCCAACCCTGTATCCCAGGATGCATCACGCCCAAACCTCCAGATCTCGTTTGCCGCTCCTAGAGTAACGACGTGGTCTCGACCTGGCTGTGGCTAAGTACCCTTTTTCTTGTCTTTCAATTAGAGAAATTCTAGTATTATTAGTATATCAAAAGCTATTTTAATAGCTACGTTGTCGTTTGTATCCCTGGTTGTGTCTGATTGTGTTGTGGTTGGTAATCTTTCTGTTTGGCGGGCTAGGCCCGTTTAAGTTAGAGGGCCTTTGCCCTATCTTGAGTGTTTATTGTACGGGCGTTTAAGTTAGAGCCTTCCCCCCCTTCCCTTCCTTGTGTTGCGTGTGTGCTAGTGATTGTCCTTTTTTTTTGGATATTGTTGCTGCTTATTGATTGTTCCTTATGTCGGGCAAGGAACCTAAGGAGCATAAGCCATCTGGCTTTAAGAAATGTGCTAAATGCACTTACAAAATGTCATTAACTGACGGACACGCTAACTGCATATATTGTCTCGGTGCCATACACTTGCAGGAATCCTGCAGTGTGTGTCATGCTTTCTCTGCCAGGGTGTTACAGGAGAGAAAAAATAAACTTATCCTCAAGGATTTGATTAAACCCTCCTTTGAGTAAACTTTGGCTTCCTCTCCTCCCTCTGAAAAACCTAGATCAAAGTCAAAAATGAAGTCTCCGGCTCCATCTAGTTCTTCGGAGCCTCCGGAGAAAAGATCTAAGACTACTACTCCTTCCTCAGCTCCATTGGTCATTCCTACAGCACCTAACCTATTACTTTCTGAAATCTCTTTTGTGATATTTTCATGAACAACTTAGTCTGCATTTCTTATTGTCAGGGGTCTCCAATTTCTTAGGTTTTCTTTTTTCCCTTTTTTAAATAAGACTTATTACCCCCTTCATATACCTCTCTATGTCTCATTCCTTGTTCAAACTACTCATTCATACCTGCCATTGTTGCATACTTTTGATCATCCCCTATAGTTCTATAAAATCTATACTCTGGCCCATGTAGATCAGGTGCAGTATCCATATTTACATATTTTGACACTTCATCTCTACTTATTTTCTCTAATTCACGTATTGAAGTCTTACAAAACTTTCTAATCCCTCATTTTATTCACCTGTTTATCACTTTTGTATCATGTAATTCCCTCACATACTCAACTACAACTCTCATATGTCTTGAGCATAATGCCTTTTATCCACCTTATCTAGCATACATGTCTTCTTTCCTCTACCTTGATTTTCTTTCAAAAAATGTCAATTCTTCCCTTCTTCCTTGCAAAAAAATATTTCTGCCTCTTTATCATAACTTTTGTTTTTTTCTCAATATTTTTGTTGGACAGGAACACTCCTTCTCTAATACTTATTTCTCCTGTCTACGTAGTTTATTCATAATCCAGCTGCTACATCAGAATACATTAGGTTTTTTAGATAAACCATTTCTGCACAATTGAACATCTTACTTCACTCTCTATGCTGCCAGTGTTCAATTTCAATAACACTCACGTTATCCCTTTCCCTTCTTTACAGCTTTATTTTGATGTAAAAAATGTTCTTTTTCTTAACCTTTTTCCAGTAGTATTACTAGATTCTCCTTGCGCCACCTGTTAATCCTCACTTTTCTCTTGACTTAGAATTTCATGCACCTTTTGTGTTTGCACTTTATAGTGTTTATCTGCATTTTTCTCATTGCATACTGCAGTTTCACTTTCATTCTCCTTTTTATTCAGTTCCTCCTCATACATTTTTTATGTAACATTTTTTATCAAAATTCAACATTGCCTAGTACAGTACATTTCCCACTCCCACATATGTTTCATCATTTTCAGCAGTTTAAAGTAATAATTCACAGTCTAACCAAACTTGTTCCCCTCTCCCACATTTTCTGCAAGTCATTTTACAGTTTTTAATTGAATAACCAGTTCTCCCACATTGTATGAATCTTTTTTATGCCATATCAGTATCAAATGATCATAGGCACCACAGAAAAAAATGTAGTTTTGTTTGCCCCCTGTATTTACCATCCATTTATTTCCATTTATCAAAATAATACTGGGTAAATGTTACATTCTGCCATCAATTACATAAAATGAACTCAAACCTCCCATGTTTCATTCCATAAATGTCTCTCTCATCCGTCATTTTTTTAATTTCCAAACCAGCCTGGCATTTCAGTTCAAAATACTCCCTTAGCTTTTTACACAGTCACATCTGTAGTCCTGAATTGTACTGCAAGTTTTTTTTTTTTTTGGAAAAAAGCAGTAGGCTTTGTAACTTTTCTCCGGCTTACAAAAATATATATTTTTTCAAAGTTAAAAACTTTTCTTTCAGTGCAGGAGACTCGAGTTATTTCACAGAAGAACTGTGACTGAATAAATCAGAGCTCATACATCCATGACAGAAAAGCAAAGGGAAACCACTAGAGAATCCCATACAAAATACCTCTTTACAGAATTTGCATTTCTGCTCTAAAATGCCATTACAGGTCATTTCCTTTCCCTGTTTACACTCTACTACATTATACTATAATTTCTATTAACAATAGTAGCTGCTGCATATGTTTTTTACTTCCGGTTTCTTCTAATTTTTTTTCTTTTCTTTCCGTGACATGTCTCTTTCACAGTTGCATGTAGCAACATACTCGCTTTATCCTGGTTCATGCCTTTTATTACTCTTTGTAAAAAGAAAGCATATATTCATTGGCTGTGACTAAGTTAAAGCCATGTAGCTCTTTTTCATCTCCCAGTTTCTATAAAAATATTATTCAGATCACCCTCTTAAAGAGCAATAATTTCAGACTGTGGAAAATTCTCGACAGTGTTTGTAACAGCCAAAAGTGTATCAACATTTGCAGAATCTCCACTTTCAGGCTTCATCTCCTTGCTCTGTGTATCCTCCAGCACTTCTCTCTCCTCTGCCATCTTCCTTTTCTTCTTGCAGCAATCCTTCTGCTCCACCCACAGGAAAAGAGTAGGGGAATTCTTTTCCAGTGCCCTTGTCAAATTTCTCAGTCAGTGTACATACCATCTGAGGTCTCCCGTGAAAAGAGACTGCTAGTTTAGTGGGACTAATCTAATCTCAAAGGGTAAATAAATAAGTAATAAATGAACGTAATACAGCCAGACATCCCAAACAAAAATCTGAGATCCAGTAATAGAAACTAACTTCTTGAATTATGAATGTTACTTCTAACTGCATTATCTCTAAATGTTTGTATTTTTGCCTTTTTCCTGTATATATTACAACTGTTGTCATTTTTAATTGGTCTGCTTGTGACTGTTAGGCTGTGCCTGCAAATGATCACTTCTGATCAGTGCACTACCCTGGTAAACAAATATAAATAAATAAACTTAATTCTACAAAGACATACATCTGGAATGTTTCTCCCTGGCCTCCGCTGAAAATCGGATCCGTTCCAAGTCTAACTTTTCCCGGTTAACAAATAAATAATAAATAATTCACATTCAAATGCCCAGCGATCACTCATGATTTCAAAATAAATGGAATATTATACATAAAGAAATGAGGGTAGGACCAAATATCTTCAGAAACAAACTAGAAATCATTTTAGGAAAGCCTGAATATATACTTGTTCGGTGAATGAATCCTAAATGGATCACTCAGTCCAAAATCAAATCGTCCTCATTCACCAGTTTCTTACTAGCTGAAGATGAGTGCCATGCCAGTTGATCTAAATATCCACCTTATATTCTTGTATTTCTTCTCCTTTGTATGATCAAACATGAATACATTTTTTCTCACCACTGTAAACTTTACCATTGCTATTCTTTTGTTTGAGCCAACATTAACATATATTTTTTTCATATGTATTGGCATACTGTCTTCCTGTACAAAGTTTATATGATTTGTTTCCACTTATTGTAAAATGTTGGTCTGTTTATTTTTGAAATTTTAAGTAGCTATCTGAACCTAAAAATATTTTTCTACTCTAGTTCTTTTATTGTGAAGTCTCTTTTTAATAGCCTTGTCACTCAGTTGTTGCTGATGTTCTTCTTGTTTCACTGTTGCAGTCATCACACTTGGGTTATCTGCCTGCAGGTAACCCTCAGTCAGCCCAAATACCAGAGTCTTGGGATTTGTACATTGGATGCTATCGCCTCTTCCATGACCACAGGTCATCAGGGGTATAAAACATGCAGCTGACGCCATTACATCAGCTTTTCTTGCCGAGCGGAGCCCGAAGCAGAAGCAGTTCGCAAGTGCCTGTCGGCCACTACCTGAAATTTTCGTTATTCGAGTTTCAGACCTGAAGTCTTCTAAAGCTAAGTACCCTGTTGAGGATCCTTTTTTCTTGCTCTAACCGATGTCAGAAAAAGTTAATAATTGTCTTGCCTGCTGAAAACTAATACCTCACAGAGATTTTCATTCTTACTGCGTCACCTGTTTAGGCCCAGACCACGACGTTCCTCGCTGTTGGTTTTGTACCCTGTTCAATCCCGGAACTATTCGTCACTGGACTATCTTTGTCGCTAAATTCTTTCACTCTCGTTCTCCTTATTCCGAAATGGCTTCGATAAGCCACCCGACTACCGATCTTCCAAAAAAAATAAAGATAAAGACAGAGACAGACCACATAGGTCCAAAACTGCCGACGACGCTTCCATTAAGCTAGTCTCCAGTCCGCCGGTACTCAGTGAGGTGCTTTCGCAGTCCCCGATACCCATTTCTACAAATTCGCAGGCCTCTACTGAGACCCATTCAGAGTCAGGTATGCCGCGAGATGCTTCTTCGACGATGGAACCTGCGGTTGTCTCTACCTTGGATGGGTCCAGAGCAGCTCTGCAGGCACCGGCTTCTTGAGGGTATATACAAACCTTCCGATGTTCATATTAAACAGACTACTACTTTTCTGAATAAAACTACCGAATTTCTCAGGCCTAGAGTTCGCACTACGCCTAGGAATCTGACGACCAAAATGCTTTCTCAAGCTCCCATGCCACAGAAACAAATGCTTAGAGTGGCTGAAAACCTTATTACTCTAATTAGAGGAAGCCAGCCTTCCCCCTCTAAAAGACAAAGAATTGATTTTCCTTCTGATTCTACAGACCATGAGTCCGATGACTCTGAGCCCTCTGATTACCAGGACATACCCTTATCTACCTATGAGGATTCAGATGCAGAGGATTCCATTCCATCTGCCTCCACCCCCCAGAGGATTTTTCTTTCGGTGAAACCTTGCATATCCTAAGGGAGCATTTCCACTGGGAATGCCAGCACTACCCACAGTCCAAAAAGAGACTCAGAGAATTTTTAGACTTGCCTCAGCACAGGCCTCTAGCTATACCCCCTGTTCTGGAGATTGTAGATGATGTCTTCATGGAATCCAGTCTTACCCCTGATACTTTACCACTAGCTCCTAGAAAGCCTGATAGGTACTACAGAGTACCTGACTCTCTCAAATTTCCATTTAAAAATCCCACTGTGGATCCAGAGACCATTTCCCAGGGACCTAAAGGTATTAAGGCTACTACAGCCAAAAACCCTACCCCTTTGGACAGAGATTGTAGGGCTTTAGACAGATGGGGAAAGAAGGTATGTACCTCTGCAACACTCGCCATCAGGGCTTTAAATTGCCAGTTTCACATGTTGAAGTACCAGCAGCATATTATGGAACTAATTAAACAAAAAAATGTTTTTGATTCCTGTGCAGAAAATAAAGATTTGCAAGAATTAATGCATTCTGCAAACCAAGTTGGTAAACATACTTTGCAGTGGGGTTTTGCTGCCTTAGAAGCATCTTGCAGGGCTGCTGTCACTGGGTCTGTTCTGAGAAGGCATGCTTGGCTGAAGGAACAAATCTTGCCAGACCATGTCAATGCAAAATTACTAAATGCTCCATTACACCAATAATTATTGCTTGGCACAAAAGCAGAAGTTGTTCTTAAAAAGATGGAGGAAAAAGCTAAATCTATGCAAACTGTTAAAGATTTCCTACAGGTGCAGCCACCTAGATTCAGTAGGCATTGGCCTTCAAAAAAATAGTCCTTTCCAGTCCCTCCCAGACCTTCTCATTCCAAACCCAGGGGCAACAGACCACCAAGACTACAGTCTCAGGGTATGCACAGATCTAAACAATGGAGTGCTCCCACCTCGGAAACAGGGAGTGGTAAGCTACCCCCTTATGGAAAAAGTTCACAGTGACTTGTTCTTCATCCTGCCCAGCCATGCCCAAATACTTGCACCCCTAGGAGGAAAACTCTCCCTGCATGCAAAAAACTGGGAGCACATTATGCAGGACTGATGGGTCTTAAACATTGTATCCCAGGGATACAGATTCTACTTCCACTCACTGCCAACCCCAGGTGGGTTGCCAGACCTTCCTCCAAACTAGTGGACAGAGGCCCAAAAGCAAGTACTTTCTCTTCTCAGTATCAGGGCTATTCAGCCTGTTCCAGCAGAGCAAAGGGGACAGGGTTTCTACTCCAGACTGTTCCTGGTGCCCAGAAAGAGAACTCTTGATGCCCTATCCTGGACCGGTCAATTCTCAACACCTTCCTGGTGGTACCAAAATTCAAAATGCTTAACACTCCAGCAGCTGCTTCCTATGCTAGACAAGGACTCCTGGCTGGTCACCCTAGACTTAAAAGAAGCTTGTCTGCACATCCCCATAAGGGAATCCTGCAGAAAATATCTACGTTTCGGGGCAGGGTCTATGCACTATCAGTTCTCCGCACTTCCCTTTGGCTTATCCACTGCGCCCAGAGTATTCACAAAGTGCCTGGCTCCAGACATTGCATACTGCAGCCTGAGAAACATTCAAATTTACCCATATTTGGATGATTGCCTGATTCAGGTGGACAGTCAGGAATTGCTACTTCAGCACCCGATGTTTGTAAAGAGACTCCTAACTTCTCTGGGGTATACCATCAATGAAAATAAATCACATCTGGTACCCAGCCAAAAAATTGTATTCCTGGGAGCAAGCTTGAACACAACTTCCCAGATGGCATTCTTCACTGCAGAAAAGCAGGTTTATTTGTCAAATTACTTCAAACTACTGGCCACCCAAACCTAGCTATCTGCAAGCACTAGGGTTCATGGCCTCATGCATCCTCCTAATTCCATATGCAAGACTGCATATGAGGAAACTTCAGTGGTACTGAAAATGTCTCTGGTGTCAACATTCTCAGGACCTGGAAACAGTCATTCCTATCATTCCTTGCCTAAGGACAGAGTTCCTTTGGTGGGCAGAGGCTTGCAACCCAAAACAAGGAACTCCCGTTCACTCAACCCCCGCAGCCCAAACCCTGACAACAGATGCATCAGACTATGCTTGGGGTGCTCACATGGCAAGTAAATGCATTCAAGGCAAATGGAGCCCAAGACAAATGCACCTGCATATTAATCAAAAAGAAATGTTAGCTGTACAGAATGCACTGATAGCCTTCAAATACCTTATCCTTCCAGGACAACTCTTGATAAAGACAGGCAACACCACAGTTATGTGGCACATAAACAAGCAGGGGGGAACTCATTCCTACCCTCTCTGAAGGTTAGCCATGGCTCTGTGGAACATAGCCTTGAGCAATCAAGTGCACCTGCAAGCTCAGTTCCTGCCAGGCAAACAAAATTCACTGGCGGAAGACTTAAACAGAAAACTAATGGACCCAGACGAGTGGAAACTGAATCCCAACTCATTCAAGCTTCTAATCCACAGCTGGGGGACTCAAGAGGTGGACCTCTTTGCTTCCCCCCAAAACCATCAATTGAGCAAATTTTGCACCAGAACTCCCCACAGCCAAGCATGGAAAGTGGATGCCCTATCCTTTACATAGGAAAACCTCTCAATCTATGCCTTTCCCCCTCTGCACCCCTCCTCTCGAAAGTACTACTCAAGATCAAACAGGACAGGCCAAGGACCATCCTTATTGCACCAGACTGGCCACCCCAGCACTGGTACCCACTTTTACGCAGTCTGACAGCAGTGCCACCCTGGCTCTTGCATCAGAGTCCCTCTCTGCTGTCCCAGCAGGAGGGCCAGATTTTGCATCCTCAGCTGCAAACCCTGAACCTAGCAGCCTGGCTTATTCCCTGAATACATCACCAGCAATTCTCAGCAAACAGGTGCTGGATGTCATCCTTGAGGCCAGGAGGCCTAGTACTAGGAAGTCATATTCAGAAAAGTGGAAAAGATACTGTTCTTGGAGCCAGTCTCAGGGAAAGGACACAGCCGTGCCCACCTTACCTCAAATCTTAGATTGTCTAGCAAGCTTTTCCACAAAGGCCTATCCTTCTCTCATCAGTTAAGATTTATGCCTCTGCCATCTCAGCTCATTACAATACTGAGCCACCCCTCTTCTCTCACCCTCTGGTCAAACAGTTCCTGAGAGGAGCTAACAATTTTGGAGAGCTCCCACTCCCACTCCTGCCTGGGACCTTAACTTTGTACTGGAGAAGCTCACACTTCCCCCTTTTGAGCCTGCTGCTACAGCAGAATTAAAATTTCTCTCTTGGAAAACAGCCTTACTTCTAGCCATCACTTCAGGAAGAAAAGTGTCTATAGGCCCAAATGGCTGTGGAACCCTTCATTATCTTCCATGTGGACAGGGTTTCCCTCAAGACTAACCCATAATTTATGCCCAAGGTGGTATCCAGTGTGGCTTTAAACCAATTCATCCATTTACCAACCTTTTTTTCTAATCCTCAAAATAAAGGGGAAAGGATCCTGCACTCCTTGGGACATGCACAGACAGCTCAGGTTCTACCTTGACAGAACTAAACCTTTCAGAAAATCTGACCAGCTGCTAGTCAGCTTTGCTACAGGGGCAGAGGGCAAGGCCATTTCAAAGCAAACCATTTCCAAATGGATAGCACACTGCATCCATTTCTGCTACAAACACCATGGAAAACCTACCCCACATGGGATCAGAACTCATTCCACTAGGACTACCTCAACCTCTACAGCATTCCTCAGGGGGGGTCCCTACCAGAGACATCCTGGAAGCTGCAACCTGGAGTTATGTACACACCTTCACCAAGCATTACTACTTATCTATTTTTTTTTTTTTAAAACAGAGCTGGATTTGCCACAGCAATCTTGCAAGGCCTGCTAGCCAGCCCTAATACTTCTTGACTGCCTCCACCCTTCCTCAGCTTTGGGAATCAACCCAAGTGTGATGACTGCAACAGTGAAACACGAAGAACATAGTACAGTTGTGTACACTTACCATAAATGTAGATGGTCGACTGTATTCACTGTTGCAGTCCTGGTTACCCTCCCTCCAGCCCCCTGACTTTTCTATACTTTCTGTCTATCTTCTTTTTTTGCCCACATTTTATGGCAGCTGTATTTACTTTTTACTGGAGGTGTTCCACACCATGTAATTGCTTCCTATTTTGGGGCTCCTGACATCTAGGGCAAGAAAAACTGATGTAATGGTGTCGGCTGCATGTTTTATACCCCTGACAACCTGATGTCATGGAAGAGGCGACAGCATCTGATGCAGAAATCCCAAGACTCTGGTATTCAGGCCGACTGAGGGCTACCTGCAGGCAGATAACCCAAGTGTGTTGACTGCAGCAGTGAATACACTCAAACATCTACATTTATGGTAAGTGTACACAACTGTACTTTCTAATTAAATGTGGGGCTTGTGTTCCCAGTCCTCTGCTAAAATGGCTTTTCTGGTTAAACATATGCAGATAAGTAAACAAATTACCTGTTTTGACATTGGTCTGGGAAAGCATATGCAAGAGTTCCTTGTTATCATCTTTCAGAGATTTTTTTCGTCAGTCTCTGAAAGCACTTTCCCCACAATTGTATTGGACGAGGATGATCACCTACTTACAAGTTGGTCTGTGTAGCAAAAATCTGTTATTTCGTCTGCAGAGTATCCACTGTTGTAAGGTTAACTTGGACCCAAAGACTAAAAGAGTAAACTGAGGGGTGACGGTGCTGATAACAGTCTTTATCAAACTGGAAACTTGTACCTGCAAGAGACTTCAGATCTTCCGAATACCCCACCTTTAGAGACAGAGTATAAATGTTTTCTTTCAGTGCAAAAGGAGATATTCAGTAATGTCCATCTTTGGCTGCTGATTTGTTCAGGTTATGTTTGCCAGCTTATAGCTTACTGTTGACAGAGAAGTGCTACTATACATGTCCACCATAATGATGATTTAGATATACCTGTGTTTCAGTTCAAAAGGATGCTATCTGAATGGAGATAACTTCTTTTCAAATGACTGAATTATGGAACTTTTAGGCTTGTGGCCTGAATACTATAGTCTTTAGTACTGCATGTACTGAATATCTTGCTATAAACACAAGAAATATGCATTCATATTACCTATACTCAAACCAGGTGTGATTCGATCTGCAACTGAGGGGCTGACTCACTGCTTCTTATTCAGACACAGGTCATTGAGAGTTTTAGCTGATATGTTGGAATTTGTGGATGTGTGTGTGTGTGTGTGTTTGTGTGTGTGTGTGTGTATGTGTGTATGTATGCATATATGTGTATATATATATATATATATATATATATATATATATATATATATATATAAACAATAACAAAACCAGTCCCAAAATAGTATGCAGAAAACAATACCCGTTGAAGATGGAAGGTATAAAATCACGAACCCAAGATTGAATAAATCCGTTAGAATACAAATGATGAGAAACACTCTGTTGACGACAAGCACACAAAATCTTTAATTTACGTAAGCGCTTTCGCGGCAATCCGCTTCCTCAGACGTAACAACAAAGACCATTCCTTTGGTAGCCTAAATACGTACAATCACCTCACTTCCTGAACAAGTCAGTGAAGTTTAAAGGTATATCATGCATCATTTCAAGTATATAACAGAAACAATAAGTTAATATCAACCATAAAATACACAATATATGAATAACTTGCATGCAGCTCTAAGAATCAAAAGTAACATTTCAACGGCTGCTGAAACATTTATATATATATATGTGTATGTGTATATATATATATATATATATATATATATATATATATGTGCATGTGTATATATATATATGTATATATATATATATATGTGCATGTGTATATATATATATATATATATATATATATATATATGTAAATGTATATATATATATATATATATATATATATATACCCAATCTACATAAGACAGAGCCCCTCACTATCACTCTTCAAGAGGAACCGTGATGAGTGGATGGGTAACAGAAAGTTCACACCGGGGATCACACCAACAGCACTACTAGATAGGGACCAAGGGTACTAGCTGCTAGTACAAGGGTCTAGGGAACTACTAAAGGGGCGGTGAATACTGCACAACATGGCTGGGTTAATATATGCCTTCGGGCAGATAGCCCAGTACCAACCTATGAACCCATATATATATATATATATATATATATATATATATATATATATGTGTGTGTGTGTGTGTGTGTGTATATGTATATATATGTATATATATGTGTATATATATATATATATATATATATATATATTTATATAGCATACACACACTTGGTCCAGCACAATCCAAGATATCTTCAATTACACAATTCCAGGCGCCATTAATTAAAAAGCTAAGTAGCTTTTATATTCATAAATGGTAAAATCACTGCACAGTGGTGGAGAACAAACAAACCGGTTTCACCCGCTGGCATCATTACTGTAGTCAGAGTACACTGATGACGCCAAGGGTCGAAACCGGTTTGTTTGTTTGCTCTCCACCACTATACGACGATTTTGCCATTTATGAATATAAAAGCTATTTAGCATCTTTAATTAATGGCTCGAGACTCGTTTTTGCCTGGAATTGTGTAATTGAAGATATCGTGGATTGTGCTGGACTGAGTGTGTGTATGCTATAACTATTGGTTTGGCCCATGCACTAGCGTGGTTTATGTGCACCGAGGTTTGGATTGGGGTATATATATATATATATATATATATATATATATATATATATATATATATATATATATATGCTAGAAGTCTAAACCTCAAAATGCACTCTCTCGAGGCACTCCTAAAAACGGAGAACATCGATATCTGTGCAGTAACTGAGACCTGGTTCAAGGCTCCAGAGAGCACCCCTGCAATACCAGGCTACAACTCTTACTACACTTTTCTGCCACCAAAGCAGGACCAAAACACTAAAGGTGGAGGAGTGTCAATATTCACCAAGGATATTCACACCACCAGGCTAGTTGCCCAACACAATGCGTCTGAAATTCTCCAGGTGCAACTAACACTAGGTAAGACTGCAATCCAAATTGTAGCTTGCTACAGTTCCCCCACCATACCCCAAGATTCTCACTACACCTTTCTAAACATACTGGAAAATAGTACCCTAATACTGGGCGATTTTAACTACCCTGCCATTAACTGGGAAAGCTACTCATTTGCCCAACGGTTCTTGGAATTCATAAATTCCAATGCCCTGGATCAACTAATCCATAGTCCCACCGGGGGGCTCCAATATCCTAGACCTGGTCATTACCAACATGGGAAATCGATGCTGTACACCTATGGTCACCCCCTCGTTAGTCACGACTGACCATAAGCTAATCAGCCTTAACATCCACATCCCACTCCATAAAAAACTTCTCCAAAGCCAACTTCATGCTACTCAAGTCAGAAGTGCCAAACTTCATGACACCCATGCAGACGGGAGCTGAAAGTTCAACTGATGAATCCTGCACTAAGGCACTGTACGAGCACATCCACTCATGCATAAATCGTGCCATCCCAAATAGAACCAAGATGCTCTCATCCAAAAAAAAAGAAGCCAATCTGGTGGTCCCCTGCCATAAACAAACTTTACAACAAAAGGAAGAAACTGTTGCAGAAAAGAGGAAAATCCCAGGATGCAAAAAACTTCCTTACCAGCCTCAGTAAGAAACTGAGATCCCTCATAAAATCCTCCAAAGCTAGTTACGAAAATAAAATTTCCAAAGATTCCAAAGACAGCAACAAGGCATTCTATAACTATGTCAAGAATCTAAATGGCAATGCTCAGATCTGCTCTGAGCTAAAACAGAATGGCATTAAATATACTGATCCCAAGAATATTGCCAATATCCTGGCAGATCGATTCAGTGCCAACTTCACCCCCCTCTCACCCCTTAAATGGCCCATCTCAATATCGGAAGATTGCCAAATTCCGGTAATAACGGCCACACAGGTAAAAAACGCACTCTCCAAAGCTAAGAATACAGCATCCGTGGGACCAGATGACATCCCGGGCTGTGTACTATATGAACTACAATATGAACTGGTACCTCACCTAAGTGTCATGTTTAATCATAGCCTCACCTCAGGTTTCGTGCCCACTGAGTGGCGCACAGCTCAGTTATCCCACTCCACAAGGGGGGATCCACCTTGGATCCCGGAAACTACTGTCCCATCAGTCTGACAAGCCTTATCTCCAAGGCCATGGAGCGTATTATCATGGAACTTATAAACAAAGACATTGGCAACCTTCAAACACTGGACCCCACCCAGTTTGGGATTGTGAAGGGCCGATCTTGTCTCCTGAACTTGATTGACTTCTTCGAATCAGTCTCCAGAGCCATGGACAAGGGTAAGGTGGTCCACACAGCCTATCTAGACCTTGCCAAGGCCTTTGACACCATCCCCCACTCTGGAATCATAGATAAACTTACTAAGCTGGGCATTAATCCCTACGTCACCCAATGGGTTGCTAACTGGCTTACTGATAGAACCCACACTGTAAAAGTAGCCGACTCCAAATCCAGCTCCAGACAAGTGACAAGTGGAGTACCTCAGTGTTCAGTCCTGGGACCGCTCTTGTTTGGCATCTACTTCTCTGAAGTACAGGCCAACACTAAGGGACTCTGGATAACAAAGTTTGCAGATGACTGCAAACTGGGAGCCAGTATTGAATCCCCAAATAATGTGGATACTCTACAAAAGGGCCTTACAGAAACAGATGCTTGGTACCAGAGCCATGGGCTCAAGCTCAATGCCAAGAAATGTATAGTTATCCCCTTTGGGAAAAAAACATGTTTCCGTGAATTACCATATAGGTGGCAGTACACTAAACACTGAAAGTTTGATAAGAGACTTAGGGACACAGGTGGACAGTGGTCTCACCTTCGATAACCACATCACAACAGTCAGGAAATCGTTCTATGTGGCACACCTCATCACGAAGGGCTTTTCATCCAGAAAAAAGGAGGTCATTGTCCCACTGTACTCATCCCTCATTAGACCCATTATAGAATACAATGCCCCATTTGGTATGTACCTCTCAAGACATCTGCAACAACTGGAAAGGCCACAGAAATACCTCACTAAAAGAATCACAGGCCTAAAGCAGATGCCCTACGCTGACCGCCTTAAAAACTCCAGCTATACTCTGTTGCATATCGTCTACTCAGAGGCGATCTTTGCTTAACATACAAGGCCATGTCAAACCCAGAGCTGTTGGACATGTTACACTTAAAGAAATCCCAATCCCTCAGAGCCACACGCTCCAGGGATCTAAACCTTGTCATCACAATAAACAAAACATGCTGGAGGGATAGGTTCCTGACCCAGAGACTCCCAGACTCTGGAATAGATTGCCCATACATGTCAAGCAGAGTGCCTCTTTGGTCCTCTTCAAAAGGAACCTTGATGATTGGATGGGAGAAAGGAAATTCACCTCCGGGGATCACGTCAGTCACCCTGCTAGACAGGGGTCCAGGGAAGTAAATAGTGTGGGAAGAAATAGCCAGGGAATTGTTATGGCTAGGCTTGTATAGGCCCTAGGGCTGATAGCCTCGTACCAACCTATGAAAATATATATATATATATATATATATATATATATATATATATATATATATATACATATATATATATATATATATATATATGTAACAAGAGAGCGGTATTGGACACCAGATCAAACATACAGTACACCAATACATGACTGAGAGACACCATTTGGTCTACACAGACAGATGGTGCAATTGTGCTAGGATGAAAATCCCCAGGTAGGGGAATATTCCCATTATTCAGGGATTGTGTGATCTCAGAGTTAGTATATATAATTAGAAGGGGGTGTGGGTTCAGGTGTAATACTTTTGAAGTCTAAATATCAGGGTTAAATAATAAATTATAGTTACATGATATAATACTACAATTTAAAAATCATTTGGCTGTACGATATCATTGTTTAGTATGCTTTTTATAGGGAAGGCTTTGATCAAGTTCTTTCATTTTTTACCTACAAAGTAGAGGCTGTTTTATTTAACTGCGTTTATGTAAGTTTCTGAGGCAGTATATAAGGAGTAACAGATGTCTGGTAGGTGTTTATATAGTTAACACTGCCTTGATAGTGAAGTATAACCGTAAATGACCTGTAGAATGAAACTCGAGAGTCGCTTCTTTTGTGTGTCCTCAGCAAGACAAGCAGAAAAATGTCAACAGTTAAACCATGGCTATCCATTATTATTTACAGTGTGTAGCACAGCCATACACCGTAAGTCTGAATAAATAGTATAATAAAATAGAAATAAAGAAAGCAGAGATACTTACCTGAAAAAAATGGAACTCTCTTCCATTCTGTGTCTCCTACTTCTTGAGGACGTTTTTGGACATGCTGGTGCCAGTGCATTCTGTGATGTATTGTTGTATTGCCTTGTTTGATTAGCCAGGACAGAGTGGATATGTAAATAATGTAGACAAGATAGAATAATGACATCACTCTGCTGACTGATTTTAGTAGATAACATTTATCTGTACATTATATAGGTTATAGGTAAAGTTAATACAGTACACATTGTTACTTCACATGATGCATGAAGTATATGGCAATTTTTAAATGCATTTTTGTTAACTCCACCACCACAAAAAATGTTGTTGACTTAACTGCTTTCTGATGTTACATAGTTATAGGAGTGCATCTGAGTGCATTTGATTCTTATCTAATAAAAGTACAAAACAGCATGGATTTTGGCTGATGCTGATCTTCACTACATCTGCTTTCCATGACCATAGGTCCCCCAACTGTGTTTCACCTGTCCAGGTTCTAGTACTTCCTGTTGGATCAAATGCTGCAAAAGCTTAAAACATTTTATGATTCCTGGGTAAAGAAGATCTAGTTAAGACCCTTATCACAACCCCAACAGTTGGCTTCCATGTGGCTCACTGCAATTTTCATTATGTTGATGATGGTTGGCACAGCAGTCTTTGGGATGTTCCTGCAGATGATGATGGAAGAATTTTTTTCTTTAAAAGTAAACACAGGCACACCATCCTAAATGCCGCCTTCTGTGGGGAAGGATAACTTTGGATAACTCTTCCAGGATTTTAGAAAAGATAAGATTCTTCCAGAAGATGCAAACAGACCCTAAACACAGTGGGAGTTCTTTATGATGCCCCCAACTACTTCAGACCATTCCCAGAACAAAAAGAAACACTCCTAGATTGAACGTACAAGTATCGAGCAATGCTGCTACCCCAAGCTATTCAGACTTGAGTCTCTAAGGAGGGTGCACCTGCTGTCTCAGTAGTTGCAGTCCTGATTGTGATCCAGGACTGTCCATAAGTATGGTTCTACAAGATTATCCCAGTTTTTACATCTGTCAGAAATGTTAGGTGGTCCTTGACATAGTCATATTGACTGCCATACCTTAGTCTCTTAGATACTGAATCTTCAGGTTGTTTTGTTTGTTTTCTGAATCTAGCTTTATTTGTATGCTTCTTGTTTGTTTGCTTGTTATTTCCCTGAAACGCTAATTCCACCTAAAACGTGGCTTTTCAGCTCTTCTGTGGATCCCTAGTGATATCTGCATTGCTTACTGTACTTATTTCCTTGTTTCACTTGAAAGAAAGTTACTGTTTGTCGTTTTTGCGTTTAAGTTACCTGAAACACATTGCATTTAAGTTACCTGGCACTTGCTCACTAAAGCAATTATATAAGTCATCACTAAAATATTAAAAGCACTACACCCTCATAAACTCCCCTTGAGTACCTCATTCCCCATTGGCCCTCTTTTTCAATTATAAAGGAATTCCCAATACTATTCTAGCATGTCCAAAGGTCAGTTGTCAATCTCCTCTCCAGTCCAGCTGGTGAATCTCGGAATCTTGAGGCAATGTTACAACTGCCTCATGTACGCAGACAACCCTCTCCTCCTCCCAACAAATTCCAACACATGTGAGAGATGCAACCATATAGCCATACTGGAGGCTAAGCTCTCTCAACTCAGTACTGGCAAAACCAGTCAGGAGGAGAAGGAAACCACACTCACTACAATTCCAATCTCACATAGACCTACCACGACAGCAAACCAAACACATAAACACACAAAAACATACTCGGAAGCTCTAAATAAAAATCTGCCTAAGCAGTGGAGACCTCCAAAGCAGACACCCAAGCAACCGCTACCCCAAAACAAAACTCGTGCAACACATAGCTCACAAAGCCAGTGTGCCGAACAGTCACAGCCCTTAAGGCTAAACAACACACCTGATACACTTGTAATAGGTGACTCTATCGTCAGGCACACTGACGTCCCGCTCACCAGGCTGAACAAGGAGAAGGTCATGGTGAGCTGCATGTCGGGCGGTAGGATGCGCCACATAACACAAGCACTCAGGTCACTTCAAGGCAAGTACAAATATGACTCGGTCATTGTCCATGCTGGTGTGAATGACCTGAGACATACCTCCCTGGACTACATGAAAAGAGACATAGAGGAGCTCTCTGAGCATGTAGCCCAGGCCGGTATGACCCTGACCTTGAGTAGCATCTTACCCTCACCAAGAATGTTGCCACAATATGAAGACAAGATGATCAATTTCAACAATTGGCTTAAGTATTGGTGTCATTCAAAGGGGATCCAATGCCTTTCGGCCTGGGATGACATGCTCGACAAGCCACGATGCTTCGCTAGGGACGGCTTGCACCTGTCACCCCCTGGGCTTTCGGATATTGGCAAAGGCTCTTGCTACCCCCATAGTGCCTTTTTTAGGCAAGGCTCAAAAGACAAACCCACCTCCATAGGTATCACAAGGGATAAGAAACTAAGAGTAATGCTACTCAATGCCAGAAGTCTAAACCTCAAGATGCACGCACTCGAAACTCTCCTTAGCATGGAGAACATCGATATCTGTGCAGTAACAGAAACCTGGTTCAAGGCTCCCGAGAGCACCCCAGCACTGCCAGGTTATACCTCATACCATGCTTTTCGGCCCCAAAACTTGGACCCTACTACAAAAGGAGGGGGAGTATCAATATTCGTCAAAGATACCCACACCTCCAGGTTGGTGGCACAGCACGAAGCATCAGAGACTATCCATGTGCAACTAACAGTGGGTAAAACTGCCTTCCAGTTTATAGCCTGCTATAGACCACCCTCCCAAACCCAGGAACCCCACTCGGCCTTTCTGAGAACACTGGAAAATATGAAGGTCTCTCCAAACACCATTATATTGGGCGACTTCAACTACCCAAACAGACTGGGAGCATTACTCTAGCTCCAACACCCTAGCCCAAAGGTTCCTAGAATTTATAAACTCAAATGCTATGGAACAACTTGTTACCACTCCCACAAGAGGGGAAAACATACTGGACCTGATCATCACCAACATGGGGACTCTATGCTCCAGACCAGAAGTGTATCCCTCACTGCTAAGATCAGACCATAAGCTAATCTCACTGGATATTCACACCCCGACTCCACCCCCTGCCCTGAAAACCACAGTGAAAAACTTCTCTAAAGCAAATTTCACACTCCTCAAAACTGAGGTGGAATCCTTCAAAGCCCCCGGGCCTGTGAAAAATATGTCCCAGACCGCAGAATCCTTTATAAATGCATTCTATGAACACCCTCAGGAATGCATGGATCATGTAATCCCAAATAAAACCAAGACCCAATCCTCCAAAGGCAGACGTCCTGTCTGGTGGACCCCAGCCATAAACAAACTATACAATAGAAGGAGGAAGCTACTACATGATAGAGCAAAATCCCAAAAAGGGAAGGCATCTCTGATCAGTATTAGCAAAAACTACGGGCACTCATAAAATCGCCTAAGGCCAGCTTCGAGAGAAAAATTGCACAGGACACTAAGGATAATCACAAGGCTTTCTTTAGTTATGTTTGGAACCTGGGTGGGAATTCCCAGATATGCTCAGAATTAGTCCAAAATGACAAAAAATACACCAAACCCACAGACATTGCCAACATCCTAGCTGACAGGTTCAGCGCAAACTTCTTCCCACCAAAAGGGCAAATATTTATCCCAGCAGAGTGCTGCCCCTGACATCTCAGCTGCTCAGGTAAGAGCTGCCTCTCCAAAGCAAAAACACAGCATCAATGGGACCAGACGGTGTCCCGGGCTGCGCCCTACATGAACTCCAAGAAGAGCTAAACCCAAACATAAAACTACTGTTCAATCTCAGCCTTACTACAGGATATGTACCCAAAGAGTGGCGTACAGCAACAGTGGTCCCTCTCCACAAAGGTGGTGCCTCAACAGATCCTGGAAACTATCGCCCATAAGCCTGACTAGCTTGGTCTGCAAAGCTATGGAAAGGATCATCATGGACCTCTTAAATAAAGATATTGGGGACCTACAGACACTGGATCCTACCCAGTTCGGCTTTGTTAAGGGCAGGTCCTGCCTCTTAAACCTGGTTGATTTCTTTGAAACAGTCACTAAGGCCATTGACGAGGGGAAGGTGGTCCACACAGCCTACCTGGACCTCGCAAAAACCTTCGATACAATACCCCACTCGGGCATTATAGATAAGCACACCAGCTTAAATATAAACCCCTATGTCACTAGATGGGTTGCAAACTGGCTCAAGGACAAGAACCCACATGGTTAGAATTGCTGGAGACATGTCAGACTCCAAACCAGTTACAAGTGGCGTTCCCCAAGGCTCAGTCCTGGGACCTCTCTTGTTCGGTATATATTTCTCGGAGGTACAGGCCAACACGGAAGGACTGTGGCTGACTAAGTTTGCAGATGACTGCAAACTGGGCGTCATAATCGACTCTCCAGCTGACACAAGCATCCTCCAAAAGGGCCTCATAGAAACAGACAACTGGTGCCCGAGCCATGGCCTCAAGCTAAACGCCAAAAAGTGTATAGTCATCCCCTTTGGCAAAAACAAAGTGCCCACAAATTACCACATAGGTGGTAATCCATTAAGTACAGAAGAAGTAATTAGGGACCCAAGTTGATAGCAATCTCTCATCTGACAACCACGTGGCCAAAGTGGTTAGAAAAACATTTTATATAGCCCACCTAATCATGAAGGGATTCACATCTAGATCAGGGAGGTCATCGTGCCTCTTTACTCATCCCTCACCAGGCCCATAATTGAGTACAATGCCCCTTTTGGGATGTACCTTACCAGACACCTGCAGCAACTGGAAAGACCCCAAAAGTACCTCACCAAGAGGATCATAGGGCTCAAACAGATGCCATATGCTGCCTGGTTAAAGAAACTCCAGCTCTACTCAGTGGCATACCGCCTGCTCAGAGGCGATCTGTGCCTGACGTATAAAGCCATGTCCAACCCGGAATTATTGGACATGCTGCACCTCAGAAAATCCAAATCCCATCGAGCTACGCTCGAGACTTGAACCTCAGCACTGAAATAAATAGGACATGCTGGAGGGACAGATTCATAACCCAGAGGCTCCCTTCACTCTGGAATAAAATCCCAGTCCAGGTTAGGCAGAGCTCCTCATTGACTCTCTTCAAGAGGAATCTTGATGACTGGATGGGAGATTGTAGGTTTATCCCGGGTATCACTTCTGTGTCACTGTTAGACAGAGGCACAGTATACTAACCTCGAAAAAGGAAATAGCAAAATTAATTTAAAATGGGTGGCGAAAGTCATACACACTCTGGCTAGGCCTATAAGTGCCCTAGGGCAGATAGCCTAGTATGAACCTATGAACCTATACTAATCAAGTATGTTACATAGAAAGCCTTCGTTACTACAGTAGACACCTGGTGGTCGAAATTAAGGTTGCAGTCAACTTGTGATCTCAGGTCCCTTACCACTTCATTGGTACTTAGGTATCGGTTATATTAAAAATTATACATCTGTAAATGGTTGAGAAACTTAATCCACTCTGCTTAAGTAGTTCTCCAGTGCTGATATAGAACATTTAATACTGAGAATGGAGGGGGGAATTGAAGAATAATGCTAACAATGCTGGCTGTATACGAGTGCCTCATTCATCAACCAGGGTTGCATGGAATGCTGGCATAAGGCAAGCACTGCCCTTTGTAAGGACGACACATTTGATAAAAACTGAAGCCAAGAAAAACAAAACACAAAGCGGCCATTTTCCTTTTGGTGATTTGCTGTTGTGTTAAGTATTTTAAACTTTTGCAGTAACTTCCTCCCAACTTTGCAGGACCTGTTCTTCCTTTCTGCTGTATATCTAAATATGGACTTGTTACCCTTCTTGGTTCTTTCTACCAGCTCTCTTTCATCTTGCATCTTTGTTGCCCTTGCCACTTTTGCAGCTGTTTTGCTAACCTCTTTTTGTTATGGCGCCTGTAACTTTCCACACCTCTTTCCAGTGCTTTGCTGTCCTGTGTTTTACTTTGTCAGCCTCTTATCCTTGTATAGCCACATTAGTCTTGTATTTTTGAGTTTGGAGGAGGGGGTCCACTTAAACCAGGTGGAAGGTATGAGCAGTGCTTCTTCCCTGAAAGTTGTCAGAGGAGAGCCAATATTTCCTGACCTGGTCAGAACACAAGTCCCTCGTAGCAACTCCATGGCTTAGAGGGATAAAGCCCTGATTATAGTGCTGGCAATCTACATTCATCTAGCTGTCAGCTCACCCATCCTTAGGAGAGGGAGTTGGCTGTCTCTTACTACATGGTTGACACTTAGCAGGAGCACACCTAGTAGAGTTAGAGCCTGCCAAGCATGCGCTGTCGATAGTGCATTTACATTGTATAGCCAAGAAAATTTTCAAGCGAGGAGGCATGCTTCCATTTGGAAGACAAGAATTGTGGATCTTGCAGGATCTATTTGGGGAGAATGCTTATAGAGATAGAGGGTAGGTCATTTGCAGGACCAGCAAGCTGGCCCGTTCTGTATCACATGACTTTCACTGGGGATTGGATGGCTGATTGGGATGTCTTAAGAGTGAATGGGCCATAAGGCTAAATGTCTAGCCTGGAATGTCTGGCTCCTTTTCTCCAGAATGAATGGGCCACTTGGATGAAGACAGAATACCTCATCACACATGGTATTGTACATAAAGATGATTTATGTCTTTCACCATACCAGGAGAAATACACACACTGTTGAATTCCCTGAGACACAGTCCACCCTCATAGTTGAGGGATCATAACTCCTCAATGGTCAGAGTCTTCCAGGAATGAGGCATACTGGAGATTAATCTGTTAATCACATGGAATAAAGTGGCCCTCCCTCTTTATGCTTGGTTTGGAAGGGGAGTGGAGAGTTGACAGTAGAAGTTTTTTTCTGCTATCTTCTTCTGTCTTCTCACCATTCCAAGTGATTCTGAGCCTAATCACAAAATTCAGAGAAGAAAGATATAGCTTATCCTTATTGTCACTTGGAGGCGGAAAAATATGTTGTTTTAGGCAATCAGTCTTTAGCAATACTGGAAGCTATCATTTTACAGGCCAAGGAAGTCCCTGCTACCACCCTAGTTGGAGTGACTACCGGCTTTACCTCTGGGAATAACTATTAGTCTAGATACTTTGTGTTCAGCATACTTTCCATCCAAGATTTTGCAACTGAGAAGCTTTCCCATCAGTAGACTTATTCTACTAAATCTGAAGAGTTTCTCCATCTGGGCATAGCAGTATTCTTTGCTGTCTTATTCACTTAGCTTGCTAGTTCTGACCTGTGTGAGACAGTTGTATGATTTTGATCACAGGTTACTCAAGTTAAAATGCATATGTCTGACATTTTTTCCCATCATGATCTTGTGGATTGTCGGACTGTGGCTTTGCACAGGCCTGTCAAGCAGTCTGTTAAAGGGAAATCTGAATCTCCACCTTTATGTGAAGCCTGTCCCTGTTCTTCTTTGGACTTGATGATTTGGTTTCCCTATGTTGCAGCTATCAGCCACTTGGCAGCACTTCTTATGATGTCCAGTCTCCATACCCTGCTAACCACGTTCAGACTATCAGGCGCTAGGATGTCATGATGGGTCAGACACTGGATTTGGAATCTCCAGGCCTGGAAAGGAAGGGGAGCATGGCAGCCTGATGCATCACATACAGTGTTAATATAGAACGTTTTGTTGTGTGCCATAATAGATTCCTGATACGCAGGGATGTGTACCTAGGTGGGTATGCAAAAGTACTTTGAGGGAACTGCCTATGCCTGCACGATGGCATGTCTGTCAGTGCCTGCCTGTCTCTTAAGGCAGTCATTGCTCATCAAGGCTACAGTTTCTTCCCTAGCTACACAATCCTGCAGTTGCCTAGCACACCCCTGCACCCTCTCTCTAAAAGATTCATGGATGAGGCATTGCTTTTATCAGTTCTCCTTCATCTCTCATTGGCTCCTCCATTGTCTGGGCTGCTGATCAAACAGCATTTCTGTACCATATTCAGTGCTTTAGCCCTCTGTGGTAGAGAGCTGTCAAGGGACTTGATTTGCATTATTGATAGAGTTGCCCTTCTTCTTTCGCTAACTTGCCATCTGAGAAGTTTGCCTTTTGGAAGATACTTTCCTTGATGGCCATTGCCTCTAGTGATATTATTTTAAAGGAGAAAGCTTTTATTTTAGGGAATTATATTTGATCTTTTACAGGCATCCGGTGTTTCTTAGGTCAGACTTTTTTTTCAGAATGGATGGTGGAATTGTCCTTACACCAGTCCATTAATTTCTTATACTTTCTGAGGGTAGAATCCAAGAGCAAGAGAGAGTGAGAGACTTTTACACCATGGACATCCACTACACACGCATGAATTCTGAGAGAGACAACAGCTCTTCATCTCCTTTGCTGTAGGGATGGAGTGGCTTGTAGTAGATAAACAGACTATTTTCAGATTGCCGATGGTACTATGTTTTAACATCAGGCGGTGAATTGCCCTCACTAATCAACTGGAAACAGACCGATATCCTTCCATAGACTGGACAACATACACAAGCACAAACATGATCGCCCTGAGGTTCGTGGACCTTGTTAATTAAATGCTCTGGAACAGTTAGTCTGCATCCCTACAAGTGGCTCGAATATCCTGGACCTAGTACTCTCCAACATCCAACATTGCAGGGGGGGGCGCGGGAGTGCCCGTGTGTGCCCCCCCCCCATGTGTTGCCCTCCCTGGTAAGGTCAGACCATAAATCTGTCTCTTTTGAAGTAAAGATCAGGTCAGACTCCCCACAGGATCAAAATAACTGAACATTTTCTCCCTATTAAGAGAGGGTATAAAAGGTTTCAGCCCCTAACAGCCAACAGTGAGGCCTATGCAGAGGATTACACAAATGCCCTGTACAGACATTTAAACAACTGTGTAGACTCAGCTGTACCTGTCAGGATCAAAACCAGGTAATTCCGAAGAAACAGGCCACCCTGGTGGACAGCAAGTATAAATAGGTTGTATAACAAAAGGACGAAAGTGTTATCCAAGGACAAGAGGGAGCTTATTCATCAGAGGAAGAATACCCTCCACAGCTTGAACAAGCAAATCAGATATCATGTAAAGTCCTCTAAAGCTAATTACGAGGCTAAATTAACATCTCTAGCTAAAGACGATCATAAGTCTTTCTTTAGGTATGTCCAACATCTTAAAGGGAATGCCCAGCTATGTGCAGAACTGATTGTGGATGGTACCACTCACACTAAACCTGAAGAAATTGCCAGCCTGCTGGTGGTCAGATTTGACATAAATTTCACCCCCGTCCCCACCAGACATACCACAAAGCATCCCTATAACCAGTAAACTACCTAGCATTTCCAAAGAGCAGGTGATATCCGCCCTCTCCAAAGCCAAAAATAGATTTTCCATGGGACCAGATAGCATCCCAGACTGCTTACTAAGCAATCTAAAATAAGACCTAGTGGAACCACGTGGCACTGGCTTTGTTCCAGCAGAGTGGAGAACAGCAACAGTAATCCCCTTGCACAAAGGGGGTCCATCATCTGACCCTGGGAACTATAAACCCATAAACTAACCAGCCTTAACTACAAGGCCATGGAAAGAATCATCATGGACCTTATCAACAAGGACATAGGCAACCTTCAAACTCTCGAACTAACCCAGTTTGGCTTAGTTAAGGGCAGGACTTGCTTATTAAACCTGGTGGATTTCTTCAAGTATGCCCTCATCAAGGGCTTTGGTGACAAAGCACTGCATACCACCTATCTTGACTTAGTCAAGGTTTCCTATGCAATCCTCACTCAGGTATCATAGAGAAACTCTCCAGTCTGGGGATTAACCCGTACATCACTAGATGAGTAGAAAACTGGATCACAGACAAAACGCATACTGTCAAAGTTGGGGATTCCACCTACACCAGTAAACCAGTTTCCAGTGGTGTACCACAGGGATCTGTGCTGCGCCCTGTACTATTTGGAATTTGCTTCTGGGACATCCAGGTGAAAGTAGATGGCCTGTGACTTACAAAGTTTGCAGATGACTGCAAACTAGGTGCAATTATTGAATCTCTCAACAATACTAACATATTACAAAAGGGGCTAACACAGACGAATGGTTGGTGCCAGAGCCACGGACAAAACTAAATGCAAAAAAGTGCGTTATTATCTCCTTTGGCAAAGGTGTAGCCCCTGCAAATTACATTAAAGATAGGACCCCCCAAGCTCAAACACAGTGGTGAGAGACTTGGGAGCACAGGTTGATAGCAATCTAAAGGGCATTGCATCCAAGACCATGGATGTTGCAACTCCTCTATACTCAACCCTCATCAGACCATTAATTGAGTACAGTGCTTCCTTTTGCATGTACCTCACTAGACCGCTGCAGCATCTGGTGATACCACAGAGATTTCTAACCAAGAAAATTCAGGGCTTCTAAAACATAACCTACACAGAAAGACTGAAGGCCCTGTCCCTGTACTCTGTATCCTACAGTTTGCTGAGAGACAACCTGTGCCTGGCCTACAGAGCAATCTCTGACCCTGCCCTAATGAAAATGCTGCATGTCCACAAATCAAATGGGACAAGAGTCGCTCGCTCCAGGGATCTCAACCTAACCTATGACATAAATAGAACAAGATCAGGTTCATAGGTTCATAGATGGATTCATCGTGGGTTGCAGATGAGTAAAGTCCTCTAAAGCTAATTACAAGGCTAAATTAGCATCTCTAACTAAAGACGATCATAAGTCTTTCTTTAGCTATGTCCAACATCTTAAAGGGAATGCCCAGCTATGTGTAGAACTGATTGTGGATGGTACCACTCACCCTAAACCTGAAGAAATTGCCAGCCTGCTGGTGGTCAGATTTGACATAAATTTCACCTCCCTGTCCCCACCAGACATACCGCAAAGCATCCCTATAACCAGTACACTACCTAGCATCTCCAAAGAGCAGGTGATATCCGCCCTCTCCAAAGCCAAAAATAGACACTCCATATGACCAGATAGCATCCCAGGTTACTTACTAAGCAATCTAAAATAAGACCTAGTGGAACCACTTGGCACTGGCTTTGTTCCAGCAGAGTGGAGAACAGCAACAGTAATCCCCCTGCACAAAGGGGGTCCATCATCTGACCCTGGGAACTATAAACCCATAAGCTAACCAGCCTTATGTACAAGGCCATGGAAAGAATCATCATGGACCTTCTCAACAAGAAGATAGGCAAACTCCAAACTCACAAACTAACCCAGTTTGGCTTCATTAAGTGCAGGACTTGCTTATTAAACCTGGTGGATTTCTTCAAGAATGCCCTCATCAAGGGGTTTGGTGACAAAGCACTGCATACCACCTATCTTGACTTAGTCAAGGTTTCCTATGCAATCCCCACTCAGGTATCATAGAGAAACTCTCCAGTCTGGGGATTAACCCATACATCACTAGATGAGTAGCAAACTGGATCACAGACAAAACACATACTGTCAAAGTTGGGTATTCCACCTACCAGTAAACCAGTTTCCAGTGGTGTACCACAGGGATCTGTGCTGCGCCCTGTACTATTTGGAATTTACTTCTGAGACATCCAGGTGAAAGTAGATGGCCTTTGACTTACAAAGTTTGCAGATGACTGCAAACTAGGTGCAATTATTGAATCTCTCAACAATACTAACATATTACAAAAGGGGCTAACACAGACGAATGGTCGGTGCCAGAGCCACGGACTAAAACTAAATGCAAAAAAGTGTGCTATTATCCCCTTTGGCAAAGAAGTAGCCCCTGCAACTTACATTAAGGATAGGACCCCCTCCCCCCAAGCTCAAACACAGTGGTGAGAGACTTGGGAGCACAGGTTGATAGCAATCTAAAGGGCATTGCATCCAAGACCATGGATGTTGCAACTCCTCTATACTCAACAATCATCAGATCATTAATTGAGTACAGTACTTCCTTTTTCATGTACCTCACCAGACACCTGCAACAACTGGAGACCACAGAGATTTCTAACCAAGAAAATTCAGGGCTTCTAAAACATGACCTGCACAGAAGGACTGAAGGCCCTGTCCTCTGTACTCTGTATTCTACAGCTTGCTGAGAGGCAACCTGTGCCTGGCCTACAGAGCGATCTCTGACCCTGCCCTAATGAAAATGCTGCATGTCCACAAATCAAATGGGACAAGAGTCGCTCGCTCCAGGGATCTCAACCTAACCTGTGACATAAACAGAACATGGTGGAGAGACAGATACGTCTCCCAGCGATTACTGCTCCTCTGGAATAAACTCCCACTTCATGTGAAGCAGAGCTCCTCAATGACCCTATTTAAGAGCAACATTGACAATTGGATGAGAGACTGTAAATTCACCCTGGAGGTGGCACCTATGTCCCTCATAGACAAGGGGCAGTCAGTGTTAAACATTGACCGTCTCTATTAGCAACGATCATCAAACCATGGTCAGCTAGGGAACAAGGGTATTACATGGCCAAGCTTGTAAAGGCCCTAAGGCCATTAGCCTAGTAACCTCCTATGAGCCTGTAAATGCAGATCTATTTATTTTGTTTGCTGATGCATGTGTTTAGTATAGGATGCTGTAAGATTTCAAAATGTGCATATTACTATATTTTAACTCTAGCTTGTGATGGGCAGTAGAAAAGATTGTAAGAATAATATGTTATTCTTACAAAATAGCTGCTTCATTGTGTTTTTCATCATGTAATTAATAATCCAGATTTTGTATCATTTTTCTGTTTTCAGAGAGTACTTCTTTTTAGAAATATGGTGACGAAGGAAAAAGAAAGCTTGGGATTGGTAGAAACCACTTCAGTTTCACCTCAAGTTACACATATAACTATTCGCAGATCACGAATGCTGGAGGTTAGTGATTTAGTGATTACAGAAGAAGATCCAGTATGGGGTTTGCATGTACAGTTCCCAGCTGTCACTGTTGCCAGAAAGTCATTGTATGCATGGCCTCACCCATTTGTTCATTCGTCTGCAATACCAGCTTTATCTGTTTCAGGGTCACATGGAGTTAGAGACTATCCCTGCAGACTGCAGGTGTGTCTTCAGATTTTGGGTGTTTAACCTTTGTGGAGTATCTAGTCAATCAGAAATAAGTCTTTATTATATTAGTCTCTTCAGAAATGAAAGGGAAAAATAAAAAGTCTTTGATGCTAACCTGAGAGTACTCTTTGGAGCCTTGTACTGAAGTTCTCATTTGAAGGATGAATGCAAATAATTATTATGCCTGTAAGTCTTTTCTACAAGTGTGTCTCATTTTTCCCAATTTTTGTGTGCTGGTGCATACCTGTTCGATTCAAAGATGTAGGCATTTTAATGCTGAAAGTTACAGTTCATAACAGGTAATTCCACACCAGATGCCGAAAGCTTTGGCCTTAGGCCAGATATGGATCCAACACTCTTCGTTACAAAGGGAAGGAACTGGAGACCTTATCAGGTAAGTGCTAAACTTGACTATAGTGTTTACAGCTGCCAATTTGTGCATATATATATATATATATACATATATATGCATATATATATATATATATATATATATATATATATATGAAATTTACATGCAAGATTCACCACCCCATTGCTGTTGTGTACTTGGTAGAAGAATATGTCATTGAAAACAGTGAAATTAATTGTAATGTTAATAATTAACTTTTGAATTTTCCAAAGGAGTCTGTAGTGATTGAAAACATGGCTTTTTACTTGAATTCCTTTAAAAAAAATCTGTATTGTATTCAGCAAGAGAAGGTTATTATAGTGTATTTCTTTTTAACTAGTCGTAACAATGCAGCAATTCAAACAGTGTTATTGCTGTTGAATGCTACTCTTCTATAGTGCAATATCTCTGACATTCTCACTAATTCCAAAAAAAAGTTGTCAGGCTCCAGATGAACAATAGCAAATTTATTGTAGAACAGTAAAGCAAACAGATAATCCCTGTTAGCGCTTTCATCTCACTCCTATTAATGCTGAAACTTCTTCAGACTGATTTTTTTCTGGGCACACCCAACACTTTATATACTAAAAAAAAAAAAATCACATGATCAAACATGTCACATGACTATTTTAAAATTTAAAAAGTTTTTTTTTATTAAAAACATATAAACTTTTCATATATAAACACATCTGTTACTTAATGTTTAAGCTTTTTCCTTTTCAAATACATTACAAATTCCTGTCTGTTATTGAGACCTGGTGGAAAGCAGGCATTAAGCTTGACTTGCCAACAATATTCTAGCCAGTCTTCCACAATATATATATTAAGGCTATTAGAAAGTTCTTCCAAAACTATAAATTTAAATTCAACTTTACATTCATTCATCTTGTAGTGTTTACTCCATGCATTCTTTTCATCCCCAGTTTGAACAGCATGCTATATATCCTTCTATATAACTCACAAGTAGTTCTTCCTACATAGGATTTACATTCTGCACAAAAACTCAAGTACACTATTTTTTTAGACTTACAACTGAACATAGTCAAAGGACAGTTGTCTAGAATAAGTAGGTTTAACGAAAAAAGTAGTAGATTTTGTGGAAGAAGCAATTGTGTTTTGTGATAAAATCATAAAAAGGGGGTACCCAGAAATAGAGGTAAATAAAATATTAGAAGAAAAATTTGAAGGAAGAGCTAAAGGACCTATCTTAGATGAGATACTTCCATTTACATATGGAACATCTATGGCTATTCAAAACAGTGTAGACTCTCAAGCTATTAAGAAAGTAATTAATAGGAAATGGGGTATATTTAGAGCTAATAGTGAATTGCTTCAGAAGCTAGGGGATCAGCCAAAGTTTACCCAGAAAAGAGCTAAAAATTACAAAAATTATTTTCAAGGCAAATTTAAGCCCAAAGATAAGAAACAAAACTGTGGAATTTATAAGTGTCTGAATTGTAATATGTGTAAATATATTCACACAGACACTGATGAAGTAGAGATAGGAGGAACAATAATTAAGATTCCAGGGTTATTCAGTTGTAAGTCTAAAAATATAGTGTACTTGAGTTTTTGTGTAAAAAAAATCAGTCTGAAGAAGTCTCAGAGTTAATAGGAGAGAGGCGAAAGCACGAACTTGAGTTATCTGTTTCTTTTACTGTTCTACAATAAATTTGCTGCTGTTCATCTGGAGCCTGACAACTTTTTTTGGACTTTAGATTTATTTTGTTTGTGCTGCTGTGGAAATGATTCTCACTAATTCGTAAGAACCAATACTAACTATCAGTTTAAGCATCAACATATAACTAATGATTTTATACTAATTTTGATAAGATGTCTGGCATCAATATGTTTGGTTGCATACACATATTGTCATTCACTCAAAATTGACTCTCATAACAATCTTTCCATAATTAGAATTGGAGAGTAATTTACACTCCCCTTTGAAGTACTCATAATTAAACTGTCAATTCCAGTCCAGTCAACTGACTTAACAGTATCTTTATTTTACAGCTTCATGTAGCCTTTGTATAATTTCCATGGTAACCATTTGTTCATGTTTTTTTCCCCAAAATTGTTTTCCAATTGGCTTTTCCGATTTTCCAACTAATCAGTTAAAAAAAAACATCTCCAAGTTTTGGTATAGCCCTTGATGTCTACCCTATGCTAACAGGATCTTTGAAAATGCCAATGCTGCCTCTTTAAAACAATATAACTTTATTCTCATATCCCAAAAGCACAAGCATTTTAGTTAATTGTACTTCCCATCTTAAAGCTCCAGAAAGTATTTCTTTCAAGTCTTTCTTGAAAATAGACAAGCTTACACATGACTAAAAATATGTTCATATGCCCCTAATTCCCCTTTCTTTACATCTCCAGCAGCATAAATTTTTGTTTGGGAACATCTTCCTTAACCTGTGAAGATATTTTCATGCAAAAAAAAAAAAAGATAAACATCCATAATGTAACATTTCTTGGTAACATGCAAAATCCATTTCCACATTAGCTCTTCCATCTCCATTTCCATGTGGCCATTCTATTCTGTCCTAATCTTTTCCATCACCTCAAATGTTAATCCATTTAAAGCTTTACCTACCCTTCTTAAAAAACTTTTTATCATTGCGCTGGCACTTCTGGCTTCCAGTATTAAATCTGTTTTGTGTTGGGTCCATTGCAATTACTTCATCAGTCCCATAGTCCTTGCTTACCGAAAAGCCCTTCATATTCAGACCACTAATAAATTGGGAGCCCATACTTTTCTTTATCTTGTTTACATGGACTCCAGGTGTCATCTACCCTCATTTGATCCCAAAATAAAACAATTTATTCTTCCTGGTCTTCCAGTTACACAAATCCTGCTCTTCCAGGAGACCAAATGTAATGCGTCCTGTAGGTAACAAAAGATGTTAGCCATGTAGGTAACACAGATGTTAGCCATGAACTGAGTCTTCTGATTTGCTAATACTGTGAGCACCAGGATTTGCTAATACTGTGAGCACCAGCATCACAGACTGTCAGTCTCTATTTATATTGCAACCAAAAAGTATACATATCAAAATGATGTGAATTTGCTGTTGCTATATTAAGCAACATTTTTTCCACTTAGCATTATATTTCAATATAGTAATCGACTACAGTGTAATTGAGCTGCAACAAAATGTATCTCTGGGCCTGGGACATGTAAACCACCTATCTACTTTAAAAGCATTGTTTTGTCCCATAATACTCTAGGTTTGCAACTGCCCCACACAAAGTCCCTCATCATATTTCTGCTCAGTTTTAAAATTCTCTTCCAGAATTTCATCTGGAAGAGCTTGGAGACTGGTAGAATAAAACATGCATTTTCTTAACTCTCTGATCCATTTCCATCCTAAACATTTTCTGCTTACAAAAAATATTCTCTTAACCTTTCCTTAAATCTCCAGGCATTTTAAGAGTAGATTGTTTGAAAGTGTTAGTTAATCCTGCCAAAATTGTGGGTGTCTGTTTCACCTTTTACTTGCTGTAAGTATGGCTTAGTCTGCTTCACTGTCAGTGAAGAATTGTAATTTATCCCGTCACTGTTGTATTAGCTGTATTAATCTTATAACTAGACATTTTGACAGTATTTTCAAGCATCTTCGACGTCATGTTAGGATCCTTATCCAGGTTAAACATATAAAGCAAAATATCCTCAAAAACTATGAAATCTTTATTTATTCATTATCTGCAGTGTATTCCCTTAGTCCTTATTTTTATCCTAGTTGCCAGAGTCTTTAAATACAAAGCAAACAAACTTGAGAAAATACGCACTTTTTCACTGTTCACCTTGACAACAAGAAGGGCCAGTACATTCCTTCATGAATATCGATTGGAGCTCTAGACACTATGCAAGTGACTTGTACCAAATCAATGATCTTGCTTGTCAAGGCCAATGTCTTAAACATTAGTGTTTAAAAAATGATTCTATCAAAAGCTTCCTTTACATCCAAACTTGGTATCAGTAACATCATCTTGTGCTGGTATGTTATCTTTGTCAGTATATCTGTATCAGATGTTTGCCTCTCTCTCTCTCTCTCTCAGACCCACACTGATCTGTATTTATTAACTGAGGTATAATTTAGTATTGCTATAAACAATTTAAAGTCATGATTTAGAACTGAAATGGGCTATAGGATGATGGCAACATTAAAAACTCTCCCTTCTGTTGGTGTTACCAGTACCACTACCTCTTTCCATGAAGCAGGATCATAATTAATTTCTAACACTGCATTGAAACGTTGTATTAATCTGGACAGTACACTCTCTCTGCTTATCAACCAGTCAGCAACCCATCATTACATACAGTCTTCCCCTTTGATTGTCATTTAAAAGCTGGATTAATTCCTCCTGAGTAATACATGCCTTCATAACTTCTGCTTCAAGTGCTTCTAATTGGGGCAATTCCTCCAATCTTAAAATGGTGGTTGTCTCACATTGTTTAGCATCCTATCATGTTTAAGCACTACATAACACACAATACTTAGGAAAATATTCTGCTGTCATCATTGGATCCCTAGTGTAGTATGTCCTATCGCCTTTCTTCTGCTCTGCTACAATTCTCGTCCCTTTTACTACCTCAGGCTAAATGACAGTTATTTCTGATATTCTGAAAAATTATAGAAATATCTAAATTGCATTGTGTACCCATTGTGCATCACAGAAGGCATTCCCTATTTCACATAGTGGTTTTACCCAACAGTTTCCCCGTTTTACTAGTATCATCTCCTGCATAAGACCATATGCCTGGGCATTTTTTTTGGCTAGGCTTATATGGGCCATTAGCCTAGTACACACCTTTGAACCTATATGCTGTGTTGTTACTAGTTTTTCCTCCTTTACTTAGAAATTCTACTTTATTTCTGACATACTCCAGGAAGCACACTAATTTCCTTTTTATGCCAAAACTTAAACTGATCCCATTCCTTAGCCAAGCTGTGATTATCTTGGTCTACTTTATTTAACTTTATCTTAATTCCTTCTACCAAATAATCAGCATCTCTTGTTTCAACAGATAACATGGGAAGTCTGTTTTTTCAGCAATGACATGGGATGGACTGTAGGCCCTCCTCCGTCTTGTAGAGCACTTGCTTGTCTGTCATACATGAAGGAGTGTTCTCTTAAATTGCTATCACTGCTGTCTGCATTCTGTCAAATTGTACCTGTATTATCTTCAGAAGTAAACCTAGACTGTAGATTGTGCCATAGTTCCTATATCACCTTAACTACCACATAATATCCACTTCCATCCAACAAAACATTCTCCAGTTGAAACGGATAATTTCTTGAAATCAGTAGGTTGCTACGCTTTTTCCCAGCCTTAGTAAATGAGAGCTGATACTCTTCATTAACTGTAACCCTTTGTAATGTATCAGTCAGGTTCCTGTTCTTCCAGGCATGTTTCTTGTAGTGTCACTACCCAAGATTTTTGTAATTTAAGTAAAAAATGTATTAGCTAACCTAGTAGCATTCCATATTGTAAAAATTCACCCCGGGATCCAGGAAGAAATTCTTGTTCTACTTTTCCACTTGAAAAAAATACCTTCCTTTCATTCAGATTACCTATACTGCCTTTCCCATATTTTGATTTTGCAATAGTTAAACATAACTTGTTGAAACCCATACAGTTTTGGCAATGTAGCAAATGCACCTCATAACTATTTACAGCAAATTTAATTTGAATAACCACAAGAGAGTCAAAAACCTGTACAGACTTGTCCACTTTGTTATAAAATGATAACAGACAAATGTTGCCAAGTCTTTCATTACCCCCCCCACACACACACACACACACACACACACACACACACACACACACACACACTGTCTTCCCAACTCTGTCAGTTGGAAAGTATGAAAATGATCTCATGCCATTCATAATAATCTAAAGATCTGATGATGTCAGTTTTTATTCTGTTCTTAACTGATAGGTTCAGATCCAAACTGTTGGGCCTGACTCTGCCGTTGCAAAAGTTTGTGGCAACTTAGAACTCGGGTTTCTCCCTTACTCAGAATGCACCATCCTCAATTATCTCAGATCTTGTTTGCTGCCTTCAGCAAAAGACGTGGTTGTTAGTCTCTTGAGCTTTCAGTTTAGACAAGTGTTTTTTCCTTCATATTACTGTTGTATTTCTTGTTCTACTGTTTCCGATTGTCTTTTCTTGTACGAGTGTACTCTGTGTAATAGTATAGGTAGTATTTTTCTCCCTTTCCCTCTTTTGTGTTCGTTGTAGCTCTTCACTACCTTTGTAGGTAGCTTTTCTCTTGCCCCTTTTCGCTTATTAAAAAAAAAAAAATACAGTTTTTCTGATATATTTAGAATCTTAAAAGTTTATTCTTAAGGTTATATTTTTTTGTTTTTGGAGTGTATTACTGTGATTGTTATTATTCTTGTAGTTAGAGTTGCTTGTTAAGGTGACAGAAAAAAGAAAAAAGCCTGGCCGGATTTAAAAAGTGTGGAAGATGTCAGAAAATACTCTTTTCTGTTTCTCATATGCTTTTCATATACTGTCTTGGACCTCTTCATCTCCAAGAAAATTATTCAATTTGTCATGTGTACAACGAAAGGGCTCTGGCTGAATGCAAGAACAAATTAATAAGGGTTTATTTCCATTGTCCTGTAGTGAGTCTTTGTCTGGAGCTTCTAAAGAAAAATCAAGGAAAATATCTTCCACTTCTCCAAGCACTTCCACTGCTTCTTCTAAATCATAGGATCATAGGAAGTTACTAGGTTATTGGCCCTGAGGCCCTTACAAGCCTAGCCAAGAATTTAGCCAATGTTCCAGCAAGTCAGCACCCTATGCCACTGTCCAGCAGGGACATAGGTGGAATCCCAGGGATGTATTTTCTGTTCTCCATCCAGTTATCCAGGTTGCGCTTAAAAAGAGTTCTTCAGAGAAGTCCTTAAGTTCTTTTCCAGATCCATCTGTTCCCTTGGATACAGATCTGACTTCATCCTTGTATCCGAGACTTATAAAGAAACGATCCTTGGCTCTGACTGTCTCTTTGGATCCAAAAAGCTTAAAAAGTAGACACACTTCGGATCAGACCACCTCGGATCCGACACAGAGACCTGATGATGTGGTAGTTTTACCCAGAACAAAGTACTCCCCTTCAGTGGATAAATTTTTCTCCAGAGTTTCTTCCTCCTTCTTAAAGAGGCCAAGATCTCCTTCAGAGATGTCCACTCACTCTTCCAGAAGCCTTAAGAAGGTGATGTGGAGAGGTTAGTGAGGAAAATTCCCTTGGTACAGAGCCAGTCAGTGATCCTTCTTGCTCCTACCTCTTTGGGTCAGGAGATCTGTACCTCCAATACTCCACTTTTGTCAGGTCCTCCTGTGACTTCTTTCATGGTCTCAAAGCCCTTGGATCCAAGTCATCTGGACTAGTCAGCTTCAGATCTAAGAATCCTTATGTCCTTGGATCTGAGGCTTGCTCTGAGCTCTTCAGTTCAGTCTGATCCAGAGAGTTCTTGGAGCTGATTCTACCCTGTTGGGTCCAAGGTGCTTCACACAACTCTGATGGTTTCAGAGCCATCTCTACACCCTGGAGCCTCTGCAATGGTCAGTTCAGCTATGACTTCAGCCTTGGGTGGACTGTCCTTGGGGCAGGAAGGGACTGTGGTTCAGAGACTTGCTGTCTCAGAGTTAGGGTCCTATTCCCCACCAGACAGTCTGCCTTTGTGGGCTTGTAGAGAGACCTATCTGCATCCCTGACTCAGACGACACCTATCCCCTCGAATCCTCTGTCTACATCTCTACCATCTATACATCTGCAATCTCAACTATCTTCTCCACAGGGACAGATGGTACTGAAACTCCACGCTTCCCATCAGAGTATTCCCACTTCTTCTGACACCTCTGCAGAGTACTCTGGTGAGGAGATCCCTAAGAAGAGAACATTGTAAGAGGAAGCATTTAGATTCCCCTGAATCTGTAACCAACAATACAGATTTTGATGAGGGCAAAGGGTCCCTATGGTCACCCCCTGATGTCTCATTCAGAGACATCCTGGAGATCCAAAAACAGAGAGGTGGCTGGAAACCCAGCAACCTTTTGCCGGAGGAATCCTTACTCCTGGAGGCATTCGTTACTAGCCCATCTACCTCCTAAGTGACCCTGCCAGTTGATGAGATCATTAACTTGATCTCACAGTGGGCATGACAGGATCCAAACACCATTGAGCTAAATCCCAAGAAGCTGAAGAAAATCATGACAGCTCTAGAGGATACACAGTTTTGGTCCAAGGGTTTGCCACTTGATACCATTGTCATGGTGGCAGCCACTAAGAAGGAACTTGCTGAAGAAGGTCCCTCTGTTCACCCCCACCCCCAGCAAGGAGTCCCAGAAAATGGAGAGATTCAGGAAGTGTGTCTATGCTTCAGTGACCTTCACCTGTAGGTCATTGAACTATTTGGCACATTTTAAAAGACTACAGCGGGACCTGATTAAGGATCTATTAGATGCCCTCTTAGGATCCATTTCTGAAGAGGTGAAAACATCGGTCACCTCTCAGTTGACCAGCCTACAGTCAATATCCAACTCCTCCAGGAGGCTGATTTCTACAGTAACAGAAGGACCCTCTAGGGCAGTGGGCTCAGGCATTCCCATTAGAAGAGGCACCTAGATGTGCTTATGTGATTTTGTGGAGCCCTTTAAGTATTCATTCATCAATGCTCCTTTTCACGGCACATCTCTTTCTGGCCCCAAGGGTAAAGCTACATTGTCCAGGTGTGAGAAGGATGGAAAGACTAACTGCTGTGGGCATACTTTTTTCCACCCCTCAGAGATCTTTTTCAGGGAATCATCCAGGCAGGGGTAAAATGTGGTTCAAAAAATCCCAAGGATCTTTCCAGGGCACACATGGAAGAGGTTCCCCGCAGAGGGGGGGACTCAAATGGTAGACACCACCCTCATGGCAGAGGTGTCCTGCAGAACCAAGGGTTCAGAGATTCTTTCTTTGGTAAACCCTTTCAGCGCTCCTGAAAGGCCTGATTGTCCCCCTCTAGAGGCAATTGGGGATTGATTGTCCTTGCACCAGCGAACTTGGCCAGAAATAACAGATACTTGGCTGCAGAGGATCTTTTTCAGAGGTTATATAATTAATTTTCCCTTTATCTTCCCAATTCAAGAAAAGTCTGCAATGTTCCACCCAGTCAGAGGGAACAAGCAGCAATTCAAATTCGTAAGCTGCTAGAAAAAGAGTCATCAAAAAGATACCCCCAGACCAGATAGAATCTAGAACTTACTCAAGGTTCTTTTTAGTGACAAAACAGGGGACTGGAGGCCAATTCTGGATCTCAGCATCATAAACAAATCTGTTTGAAAAACCAAGTTCCAGATGGTCACAATTCAGTCCATTCTTTCTATTTTGGAAAAGGACAATTCAATGTGCTCAATAGATCTTTAGGAGCAGCTCACTTGAGAGTGCAGGTATTCTTGGTGTTTCCATATTTAGGTGACGGTCTCATCCCCACCCTGACCAGGCATCAGCTTATTTTGGCAAGAGAAAAAAATGATCGAGACATGTGCTCTACTAGGAATAACCATAAGCTATGAAAAGTCTCATCTAGAACCAAGTGAAAGTCTAAAGTTCATAGGAGCACTGCTAGATACAAAATCAACTATAGCCTCACTTCCCATCTCCAGAGTTAAGATAATGAGATCACAAGTGAAAAAGATAGTTTGCTTTACCAAAATTTCAGCCCGCTTTGTCCTTCAGGCTTTGGAGTCAGTGGTGGCAGCAATAACATTACTACCCTTAGCCAGATTTCATATGAGAGTTCTTTAGTGGATGAGTGCCTCCCAGTAGTCAATACCTCATCTTCCTTTATCTGCTCCAGTATGAATCACCAGTGTATGCAAGAGGGATCTAATGTGGTGGATTCAGTCAGAAGGGGTTCTACAAGGCCATGTATTTATTCTCCCTCAGCCCAAGGCCATTCTGACCATGGATGCTTCCCAGCTGAGGGGGGGGGGTCAATACCTGGGAAAGACAGTCCAAGGCACATGGTCCCCGGAAGAGGCCAATTTGCATATCAGTGTCCTAGAATTGAGACCAGTGCTTTTAGCATTGCAGTCCTTTCAGAATGCTCTCCCTTCAGGAACGCTTGTGATTCAAATAGACAACATCTCACTGGTTTGGTACATCAACAAACAAGGAGGAACCAGATCTTACTACTGTGTCGAGAAGGGTTCAGAGTTTGGCAGTGGGTGATCTCTTCCAACCACTTTTTCTTATAGCAACGCATAAAGCTATGCTCTCGTCACCTGTCTGCCACATTTTATTTTTTTCCCATAAACATCTACAAGGAAACTTTATGCTAGTAAATGGAAAAGATTTGTACACTGGGCACTTCAAAATCATGTGGAACCCTTTCATGCCTCAATTCATAGTATTCTTGATTTATTGATGCTACATCTTAATCAAGGAGCCAGTTCTTCAACAATTAAAGTTCAGTTGGCAGCAATTTCTAATTTCCATATTGGATTTGATGGTTCCTCACTCGCTTCTCATAAACTTTGTAAAACCTTTTTACGAGACACACTTCTGTTAAGACCACCATTTAAAGATCCTGCTCCTCCATGAGATCTAACTCTGGTACTGCAAGCTTTGGTCCATCCACCCTTTTAATATGCACATGACTGTGATCTTAAATTTCTTTCTTGGAAAACTGTTTTGGTGGCCATTACTTCAGCCAGATGAGTTTCCAAAATTCAAGCCTCATCTGTGAAACCACCATACCTAATTTTTCATAAAGATAGTTACCTTACAAACTAATGCATCCTTTTTGCCAAAGATGGTTTCAGAATCTAATATTAACCAGTCCATCAGTTTACCAGTTTTCTTTCCAAATTATTCAGACGAGAGCGAATATTTGATGTGATGATGTTCTATCTCGCCTTCATTCTTACTAGGTTGGGTTTGGATTTGATCCTCAGATTTGTCTCTGACTTTATGTTCAAGCTCAAAATCTTCTGCCAGCTCGTGGCTAAACCCTATCCCAGCATGCACTAGAACCTTCCCCAGATCTCGTTTACCGCTAAACAAGATCGGGTGCTCGTCTGCTAGCTCTATTTCTTGTTCAACTTTTAGAAAAGTGACTTTTTTGTCTGTTATTTAACCTTATATTGTCATTACTTAGTGTGCAAGTCTTTTTCTACTTTGTGGCTATGTTTTTTGCCATTGGCCGTTGTCTTTCATTTTGGCATTGTTGTCCCTTTCCCGGCTTCCTTTTTACAGTTAAATAGCCCGTTTAAGTTAGAGGGCTCTTATTCCTTCCTTGTTTTTCTTTCCTGATGCCTTTTAAATACAGTTCTGTTAAATAAAAACAAAGATAACAACACAGGAGGCTCAGATGCAAAAGTTTACTAGTGTACACCAGGAGGCAAAAAACCATACAAGTACAGAGTTTTGTCTGACATGATGCAGGAAGTACAGAATATTTTATAGTATTTTCATTCAGGTTTTGCCCACCTTACTGACGTGGTTAGTCACAGGGCATCTACATCACTTTTACTAACAGTATTCTATTCATAAGGATTGCTGATGTTATGTTTTTTAAAAAAGCTTTCCCTTGGGAATAATACAGCCTTGCAAAGCACCTGGTCAGTTATAATGTCTTTCTGTAAATGTTACTCCTTCAAGGTTTCAGGCCTGCTTGAATACAATAGTTGGTTCAGTCTTGTAATATACTTCTTTGTTCTTCTTGCAACATTTTCTCAGCAGCTGTGTCTTATCTTGGTAACATTCACAAGGCCAATTGTCCCAGAGGAAGGAGAGGAAGATTTTCAATGCTTTATACATTTAATTTACTGACCCAGCAGATAATCATTAGTGAAAAACATAAGCTTGCTGAGCTGGCTACTGCCAGGGTCAGAGTTCAAATACACTGCAGTTCCAAAGCTTCAAGCAATTACATGTAAAATCATTCTTATTGCCATATTGTTAATAGAATAAAATGCATTATATACTATTTGCTTTTAAACTAGCACTTTATATATGTTCAAATACATATTTTTCTAACATTTTCCTCCCTTTTAATACTTTTATTCTATTCTGAAATATAAACAATGTCATTTCGTCCCCTGGCCTTCTCCTTTAAGGACTTTCAACCAGGCAAGTCATTTTAGTTTATACTTTGAAAAGAATTTCATCTGAAATTAATTTTTCTAACTCAATATATTGGTACAAAGTTTCAGTTACAGATACATCAATAAAATCTTTGATCAATCTTTTCATGCAGGGAATCCCACAACAGACACATGCTCCTAATAGGAGCAGACCAACACAAATAGCAATCAAGATGTTCATTAGGATAGAACCCCACCCACCAAACATACTCTGGAAAAAGTTCATCAGTGGGTTTGGGCCTGGTTCAGTCATGGCCGATACCTGCTGTATTACCTCTAGGTGGTCATTAATTTCATGTCTATTGTCTGGTATAAACGCACAGCATTCTTCTTTGATAAGAGCGCACGTACCACCGCTCGCCGCTAGGGTGAAGTCAAGAGCCATTCGATTTTGTAGCACAACAGTTCTCATTGCATTCAGTTCATCAGTCACTAGTTCGAGAGCAGAAAAAGTTGCATTACTCATTACTTCGAGAAGTTTCGACAGCTTTCTCAACTCCCAGATCGATTTGACTGCTCCATATGCTGGAAGTATTCCAGCCCAGGATATTACACTGTCACTCAAGTCCATATGAGTCAATTTTTTTTTGTTTTTTATGGAATGATGGTCTTTCCAACCAGGTTCATAGGTTCACAGGTTGGTACTAGGCTATCAGCCCTAGGGCCTATACAAGCCTAGCCATAACAATTCCCCGGCTATTTCTTCCCTCATTATTTACTTTCCTGGACCCCTGTCTAGCAGGGCGACTGACATGATCCCTGGGGTGAATTTCCTTTCTCCCATCCAATCGTCAAGGTTCCTCTTGAAGATGACCAAAGAGGCACTCTGCTTGACATGTATGGGCAATCTATTCCAGAGTCTGGGGAGTCTCTGGGTCAGGAACTTATCCCTCCAGCATGTTTTGTTTATTGTGATGAGAAGGTTTAGATCCCTGGAGCGTGTAGCTCTGAGGGATTAGGATTTCTTTAAGTGTAGCATGTCCAACAGCTCTGGGTTTGACATGGCCTTGTATGTTAAGCAGAGATCGCCTCTGAGTAGACGATATGACAGAGTATAGCTGGAGTTTTTAAGGTGGTCAGTGTAGGGCATCTGCTTTAGGCCTGTGATTCTTTTAGTGAGGTATTTCTGAGGCCTTTCCAGTTGTTGCAGATGTCTTGAGAGGTACATACCAAATGGGGCATTGTATTCTATAATGGGTCTAATGAGGGATGAGTACAGTGGGACAATGACCTCCTTTTTTCTGGATGAAAAGCCCTTCGTGATGAGGTGTGCCACATAGAAGGATTTCCTGACTGTTGTATGTGGTTATCGAAGGTGAGACCACTGTCCACCGGGTGTCCCTAAGTCTCTTATCACACTTTCTGTGTTTAGTGTACTGCCACCTATATGGTAATTCATGGATACATGTTTTTTCCCAAAGGAGATAACAATACATTTCTTGGCATTGAGCTTGAACCCATGGCTCTGGCACCAAGCATCTGTTTCTGTAAGGCCCTTTTGTAGAGTATCCACATCATTTGGGGATTCAATAATGGCTCCCAGTTTGCAGTCATCTGCAAACTTTGTTAGCCAGAGTCCCTTAGTGTTGACCTGTACTTCAGAGAAGTAGATGCCAAACAAGAGCGGCCCCAGGACTGTCCCACTGGATTTACAGGTTTTCCGATTGGACCTTCAGGTTTCCGGGCTACATCTCTCACATTTTGTATCTTACCTAGAGGTAATTCTGCAGTATGTCTTATGGCCGGAACCAGATAACCCAAAAAACAACTGCCGGACCAATTCTCAGGTAGCCATTTGTATGCCTTTTTCCCACAAACAAAATAACAGTTTTCTACTTTTGTACTGATGTGGGTTAATTCTGAATGAAACATTTTCTTGTCTATAATAGACAGTTGTTTATGCAAAACAGGATTTCTCTGCACACCGCTTAATGTTGTTTTCATTAAACTCAAATATGAATCATAATTCGTATTACAAACAGTGCCTCTAGCTTTAACTTTAATATAGCATTTATAAGATATAGTTATGTTACAGTTACTCCAACCAACTTGAAGTGTATCATTCTTATAAAAACATATAATTCCCTTCTGTGTAATAGGCAAATACAATGTAATTTTGTCTTGTGATCTTACAGATCCTGTATCAAAAAGTAGATTCTCCCAAGTCTCATTTATCCCCAATGGGACAGCGGACATTAACAGTCCTCCATATGCTGTTGGTATAGCAGTACAAACCCAGCAATTTGAAATGTTCATAGTCTCTACATATATACGCTTCATAGCTAGGTATGTGTTAAAGTTTGGATGCCAGTCTATAGACAGTTCATCACGTCTCTCCACTTTCACTTGTGTGGTTACATGTAGGAAAAACCACAACAAAAGGAAGGTCATCACAATCATAGTCAATAAATGCATAGTCAACAAGATGATTAAGCAACATCTTTGGGGTTGATCTGTATTTTTACTCGTTTTGCTCTTGGCCATCCTGCCTTTGTTGTGTATCAGTCCCAAAATGTTTATCAAGTTGAAAATTCTTTACCAGTTTACAGTGCGTCAGATGGACCCAGGACGACCTCTCAGCAACTTTGACTGCAGTAGGCGTTGCCAACAGTACCTGGTATGGTCCTTCCCACTTTGGACTCGCCCAATTCTTTCTCTTCGTAACCTTCAGCCAAACCCAGGTCCCCGGAGTCAGCACTGCTTCTAACGGTCTGGTCTGTCTTTTATCTGAAAAAGAGTTCAACTGCAAAACCGTTTTATTTGTTAACAGTTTCCTCATATAGCTAGCTAATGAGCTGTCAGCCTCTAGTTCTGCAGGCATGAGAGCTTTCCACTGTGGCACATAATATGCCTTTCCAAATATCATTTCAAAGGGAGTCAAACCCTTTATATTTGGAACTGTTTTCATGCTCATCAGTGCCAAAGGCAAACAGCAAATCCAGTTTTTCTGTGTCTCACTCACTAGCTTCCTCAATTTGTTTTTTAGAATTCCATTGTACCTTTCCACCAGTCCTGCAGACTGTGGGTGGTAAGCACAATGATTCTTCAAGGAGATTCCAAAGAATCTTCCAAGCTGGTGAATCGTCTGATTAACAAAATGTGTCCCATTGTCACTATAAATCCTTTCCGGTATGCCAAATCTAGGAATTATTTCTTTTACTAGGGCTTTTGCCACGGTTGCTGCGTCTGGATTTTTAGTTGGAAACGCTTCTACCCATTTGGAAAACATATCTATAATTACTAAACAGTATTTTTTCCCTTCACATTTATTCAATTCTATGAAATCCATACAAATAGTGTGGAACGGATATGGTGGTGTAGGAAAACTGCCTTGCTTGGGTTTGAATCCCCCTTGTGCATGATGTTTGTTACAAATATGGCATGCTGCACAAAATTTTTTTTTGAGTTGTGGCCTCATTTGCAGACATTCTGGAGATCCTGAAACAGAGGGAAATTGGCCAGCCCTCAACCCTTGGGAGAATCTGTGTATCTTGAGGCGTTGGCTCGCCTTCCACCTCCTGGGTGTCCCCGACCCCTCATGCAGGTGGTTGCTAAGAAGGCATGGATGGCTCCTGATTCAGTGGACCCCACTCCCAGGAGACCCTCTAAGTTCATACAGCTCCAGCAGACAAACAATTTTAACAAAAGGAGTTTCTGTGGATGGTCTGGTGGTAGCTGCTGCCACAAAGAAGGAACTAGCTGATCCTTCAGTAGCTGGCCATCCACCTAACAAGGAATCTAGGTCCATGGATAGGTACGGAGCGGATGTTCTCCTCAGCGACATTTACCATGCGTTAGCTGAATTACCTGTGCCATTTCACTCGTCTTCAAAGGGACTTGATCAAAGCGAGTGAAATGTTAAGGGATCTACAGCTGCGGGTTTCAAGACAAGATGAACACAGCTGGCTACCCTAATTCCATAACCAACTCCTCCATGCGCCTCTTTCTTACGGCTGATGGAGCAGGAGCGCAGGGACAGGTGTAGCCTGTAGGCAGCCTGGATGCGGCTATGCAATTGGACCCTTTCAAGGCGTCTTTCACACTCCCTTTGATGGATCATCTCTTTGGTCCTCAAGTGAAAGAAACCTTGACTAGGTGCGAGACTGATGGCAAGACCCTTTCTGCCGTCGAGTCCGTTTTACTCCTTCTAGGCCTTACCCCAAAGGCCAGAAGGGTGGAAAGATGTGGTTCCGTAAACAATCTCAAGGGACTTGCCTGGCGCAGAGTCGTTTCCACCAGAGGCAGAGGTGGGAATAACAATGGTAGGCGCCCTAGGGGCAGGGGTCCGCAGAACCAGGGCAATCGGGAAGCCTTCCTGACAAGCCCTTTCAGCATCCCTGAGGTGTTGCCCGACTGCCCATCTTGGAGGCAGTCGGGAAGATTGTCACTGTACCCAGAAGCCTGGCTATCCCTGACTCAAGACAAATGGGTACAGTCCATCATTTCGAAGGCTATTCTATCCCTTTCTTCGCTTTCCAAATCAGTCAAAAATCCCTTCCAGATGTTCCCCCCGCTCAAAGGGATCTAGCAGCTTTGGAAATTTCAAAACTGCTTGCAAAAGAGCAATTCAGCCAGTGCCAGCCGACCCACAAGGATCCGCAATCTACTCAAGGTTTTTTTTAGTTCCAAAGAAAACAGGGGACTGGAGACCAATTTTGGATCTCAGTGTCTTGAACAAATCAGTCAAGAAAACAAGATTTCGGATGGTCGCTGCAATCCATCCTTCCCTTTTGGGCAAGGAAACTGGATGTGCTCTATAGACCTTCAGGATCGTCTATCAATAAAATGAACAGGCGCTCCAGAAGATTCCTCCGCTTCAGGCTGGGAACCAGTCATTTTCAGTTCAGGGCCCTCCCCTTTTTTTTTTTTTTTTTTTTTTTTTTTTTTTTTTTTTTTTTTTTTTTTTTTTTTTTTTTTTTTTTTTTTTTTTTTTTTTTTTTTTTTTTTTTTCCCCCCCCCCCCCCCCCCCCCCCCCCCCCCCCCCCCCCCCCCCCCCCCCCCCCCCCCCCCCCCCCCCCCCCCCCCCCCCCCATTAGCCAGATACCACATGCGGATCCTTCAGTGGATGCTTTTACTCAATGGTCATACCAGGAACTTCCAATGTCTCACCCAATGACAGCGTGCAAAAGCATCTCATGTGGTATGTTTCCATGTTAGGGAAAAACCACAACAAGAGGTCATCACAATCATAGTCAATAAATGCATAGTCAACAGATGATTAAGCACATCTTTGGGGTTGATCTGTATTTACGTTGCTCTTGGATCCTGCCTTTGTTTGTATCAGTCCCAAAATGTTTATCAAGTTGAAAATTCTTTACCAGTTTACAGTGTCAGATGGACCCAGGGCCTCTCAGCAACTTTGACTGCAGTAGGCGCCAACAGTACCTGGTATGGTCCTTCCCACTTTGGACTCGCCCAATTCTTCTCTTGACCTTCAGCCAAACCCAGGTCCGAGTCAGCACTGCTTCTAACGGTCTGGTCTGTCTTTTATCTGAAAAGAGTTCAACTGCAAAACGTTTATTTGTTAACAGTTCCCATATAGCTAGCTAATGTGCTGTCAGCCTCCAGTTCTGCAGGCATGAGAGCTTTCCACTGTGCACATAATATGCCTTCCAAATATCATTTCAAAGGGAGTCAAACCCTTTAATTTGGAACTGTTTTCATGCTCACAGTGCCAAGGCAAACAGCAAATCCAGTTTTCTGTGTCTCACTCACTAGCTTCCTCAATTTGTTTTTAGAATTCCATTGTACCTTTCCACCAGTCCTGCAGACTGTGGGTGGTAAGCACAATGATTCTTCAAGGAGATTCAAAGAATCTCCAAGCTGGTGAATCGTCTGATTAACAAAATGTGTCCCATTGTCACTATAAATCCTTTCCGTATGCCAAATCTAGGAATTATTTCTTTTACTAGGGCTTTGCCACTGTTGCTGCATCTGGATTTTAGTTGGAAAAGCTTCTACCCATTTGGAAAACATATCTATAATTACTAAACAGTATTTTTCCCTTCACATTTATTCAATTCTATGAAATCCATACAAATAGTATGGAACGGATATGGTGGTGTAGGAAAACTCCTTGCTTGGGTTTGAATGCCCTTGTGCATGATGTTTGTTACAAATATGGCATGCTGCACAAAATTTTTGTGTAATTTATGAATCCATATGTTTGGAATATTATTTACTAACTGTACCATCCCCTGTTGAGACATGGCACTGCCCATGGCTCAACAAAGCTGCATATCTAAATAAATTAGAAGGAATATTGTTTTTCTCTTTGGAGAATACAGTCCTTTTAGGATTGCACCTCATTTTCCCATTTTGTTTTCTGCTTTGTAGTTAGTGTCTGCATTGTTTTAACATTTTAAATCTAAAATCTCAGAGGGTTGTAATTCCTCATTAAAAGTAAAGTTTCTGAGTCTGAGGCTGCTTGCTTGCAGCTGCATCAGCTTCATTTCCTTTGAAATCTTCCTGTTGTTTTGTATGAGCTAAACATTTACAAATAGCTACTTTAGTAGGTAACTGAATGGAATCTAATAAGTTGCATGATTAATCGGTTTGCCATTAGATGTTATCATTCCCTATTTTTCCATTGTTGTGCAAAACATGCACTGTAGAGAAAGCATACTGACTGTCAGTATATATGTTCACACATTTATCTTTGCTAGATGCAAGCCCGTTAAGGCTATAATTCTGCTGCTTGAGCAGATAGGTTATGCTGTAAAGGTTGGGCTTCTAAGATCTCTGTATCTGTGACTACTGCATATCCTACTAGATTTTCCTGTAGGACCCTTCTGCATGAGCCATCCACATAAAATGTCACCTCGGCATCATTCAAGGGCATATCAGTGAGGTCTTGTCTGGGCAAAGTTATTTGCTCAATTTCCTGCAGGCAGCTGTGGTGTGCCATCCACAGGAGTCGGAAGTAAGTTGAGGGTTTAATGTTTGGGTTTCCCACCCCGGGCTCAAAGGGAAAAGCCTGGCTATCCCTGACTCAAGACAAATGGGTACAGTCCATCATTTCGAAGGCTATTCTATCCCCTTTCGCTTTCCAAATCAGTCAAAAAATCCCTTCCAGATGTTCCACCGCTCAAAGGGATCTAGCAGCTTTGGAAATTTCAAAACTGCTTGCAAAAGAGCAATTCAGCCAGTGCCAGCAGACCAACAAGGATCGGAATCTACTCAAGGTTCTTTTAGTTCCAAAGAAAACAGGGGACTGGAGACCGATATTGGATCTCAGTGTCTTGAACAAATCAGTCAAGAAAACAAGATTTGGATGGTGGCTGCAATCCATCCTTCCCCTTTTGGGCAAAGGAAACTGGATGTGCTCTATAGACCTTGGATGCGTACTATCATATAAGATGAACAGGCGCTCCAGAAGATTCCTCCGCTTCAGGCTGGGAACCAGTCATTTTCAGTTCAGGGCCCTGCCCTTTGGTCTCACCACTGCCCCGGTGTTTACCAAATGCATGGCAGTGGTAGCTTCTCACCTGAGACGACAAAGGATTCCAGGTGTTTCCATATTTGGACGACTGGCTCCTCACAGCTCCCACCAAGCATCTCCTTCTGATGGCCAGAGATTACACTTTTAGCGTTTGTCAAAAGCTGGGTATTTCAATAAATTACGAAAAGTCTGTTTTGTAGGCTTGTCGTACTATTACCTACTTAGGTCCAAATCTAGATACAATAAACATGTCTGCAAGGCTAACACATCAAAGGATATCAGACATTCACAAATTGGTATCACTCCTCCTCAACAACAACAGAATCAAAGCCAGGTTAGTTCTAAAGGTGTTGGGAATTATGGCAGCGGCCATACCTCTCCTTCCATTAGCCAGATACCACATGCGGATCCTTCAGTGGATGCTTTTTACTCAATGGTCATACCAGGAACTTCCAATGTCTCACACCATTGTGATCACGCGTGCAAAAGCATCTCATGTGGTGGATGTCTTCCCCCATCTCCTGTCGGGAAGACCTTTGTTCCACCTCCTCCGGTTTGCTACACTGACAACGGATGCCTCCCTGATCGGGTGGGGGCATTATCAAGGCAGCACAGTACAGGGCACATGGCAACCAAGCGAATCCCACCTGCACATAAATCTTCTCGACATGAGAGCAGTGCTATTAGCGTTGCAAGGCCTTCAAGACTCTCTTCCCTTGGGAACAATTGCAATGCAGACAGACAATATGTCTGTAGTGTGGTACATCAACAAACAAGGCGGAACCAGATCCTTATCCTGTAACGAGAAGCACTCAGACTGTGGCAATGGGCGATTTCTTCTCAGCGTTTTCTGATAGCAGCACATCCCGGGAAGTCCAATCATATTGCGGACAAGTTGAGCAGAGCTATTCTCATGCCTCACAGTGGTCTCTGAAAGACTCTGTAGTGAGAGAAATTTTTCTCAAGTGGGGTCAGCCTTGCTGCGATCTTTTGCTACCCCCAAAACAGCAAGTGCAGAGAATATTTCACTCTATTCCCTTTACCAGGCCAATCCAGCAGAGGCGCTCTAGTCCAAGTTTGGCCCGGGGACTTCTGTATGCATTTCCTCCTTTCCCACTGATCTCTCAAGTAATTCAGAAAGCTATCGCTCAGAAGGCCTCATTGATCCTCATTGCTCCTTACTGGCCTCGACAAGTGTGGTTCCCCTTTCTACATTGTTTCTCTTGGGCGACCGTGGAATCTGGACCTAGTTCCAGATCTTTTGATCCATCAGTCGGGTCAGTTTCATCGCTCCCTCCTCTCTGAACCTCACTGCTTGGTTCCTCCAGTTCCAACCTTAGCCAGGCTTCCTCAATTATCTCACTCTGTTAGAGATATATTGATAGCTTCCATAAATCTTCCACTAGGAAGATTTATTTGAGTAAGTGGAAACGTTTCACATATTGGGCTCAAGGAAAGGACATAGATCCTTTCACCGCTTCCATTCAACTAGTCCTTGACTTTCTAGCTGAACTCTTCCATGCAGGTTCATCTCCCTCTACACTTAAAGTTCAATTGGCAGCTATTTCTAACTTTCATGTGGGTATTTCTGAATCTGCCCTAATGTCCCACAAATTCTGCAAAGCCTTTTTGAAAGGAGTTTTTCTTCTCAGACCTCCTATAAGAAATCCTCCTTCTCCTTGGGACCTAAATTTAGTTCTTGCTTCTTTGATTCTTCCCCTTCGAACCTGCAGCTTCCTGTTCCTTAAAATTGTTATCATGGAAAACTCTTTTCTGGTAGCTATTACATCAGCTAGAAGAGTTTCAGAGCTTCAAGCACTCAGTTGTCGTCCTCCTTATCTTTTGTTTCATAAGGACAGGTATCCTTATGAACTAACCCGATCCTTTTGCCTAAGGTGGTCTGACATCAAATCTAAACCAAAGCATTGACCTCCTGTCGTTTTTCCAGAGTATTCCAATAGGTCTGAACAAAAATTACACTGCCTGGATGTTCATCGTCAATTGAGGTACTACTTGGATAGAACAAAACAATTCAGAAAATCTGATCAGCTGTTTGTCTCCTATGCGGAAGCAGAAAGGGACTTTCAGTTTCAAAGGTATCATTATCCAGATGGCTAACATCTTTGATTTCCCTGGTATATGAAATTAGACAACAAAAATTGCCTAATAAACCTAAAGCCCATTCCACCAGAGCTTTGGCTACTTCTTTAGCCTTCCAAGACAGACTGCCTATTGACACCATTTGTGCAGCGGCTACTTGGGCTACTCCTCACACTTTTATTTCTCATTATAAGTTGGATTTAGCTTCTAGGCATAGAGCTAATTTTGGTTCCACTGTTCTCAGGAGTCTGTTCCGTTAGGCCACCGGGACAAGGTGCTAGGGGCGGTCCCATCCAGCAAGAATGAAGGCGAGATAGACAACTTAACATATAGAAGTTATGTTCTTACCATAACGTTCCATGTTAGTTGTCTTCTTCTCGCCTTCTTCTTGGGCCCCACCCTCCTTCCCCTGGCCTGGACAGACCTAGAGGAGTTGTGATCGTGACCTCTCTTTCTACCACCTCTTTCTTAGGCATATGCTGTTCTGCATATTTCCTGGATCAGGATGTAGGTCACCCTTCTTTCTTCCTGTTGTTAGAGGTGGACTCTGTTTAGAGTTATTCTGTTACTATTATAAGCTGGGGTTAGCTTACAAACGAGATCTGCGGTAACTCGCCTAGCATTGTGGGATATAAGGGAGCCTCGAGCGGTGGAACCAACTCTCGAGCTTTTAGAGTGGCAGTCGGGCCGAGGTCGGCTCCGAACCCATCCAGCAAGAAGAAGGCGAGAAGAAGACAACTAACATGGAACGTTATGGTAAGAACATAACTTCTATTTTTCTACTTTTGTACTGATGCGGGTTAATTCTGAATGAAACATTTTCTTGTCTATAATAGACAGTTGTTTATGCAAAACAGGATTTCTCTGCACATCACTTAATGTTGTTTTCATTAAACTCAAATATGAATCATAATTCGTATTACAAACAGTGCCTCTATCTTTAACTTTAATATAGCATTTATAAGATATAGTTATGTTACAGTTACTCCAACCAACATGAAGTGTATCATTCTTATAAAAACATACAATTCCCTTCTGTGTAATAGGCAAATACAATGTAATTTTGTCTTGTGATCTTACAGATCCTATATCAAAAAGTAGATTCTCCCAAGTCTCATTTATCCCCAAGGGGACAGCGGACATTAACAGTCCTCCATATGCTGTTGGTATAGCAGTACAAACCCAGCAATTTGAAATGTTCATAGTCTCTACATATACACGCTTCATAGCTAGGTATGTGTTAAAGTTTAGATGCCAGTCTATAGACAGTTCATCACGTCTCTCCACTTTCACTTGTGTGGTTACATGTAGGAAAAGCCACAACAAAAGGAAGGTCATCACAATCATAGTCAATAAATGCATAGTCAACAAGATGATTAAGCAACATCTTTGGGGTTGATCTGTATTTTTACTCGTTTTGCTCTTGGCCATCCTGCCTTTGTTGTGTATCAGTCCCAAAATGTTTATCAAGTTGAAAATTCTTTACCGGTTTACAATGCGCCAGATGGACCCCAGGGCGACCTCTCAGCAACTTTGACTGCAGTAGGCATTGCCAACAGTACCTGGTACGGTCCTTCCCACTTTGGACTCACCCAATTCTTTCTCTTCGTAACCTTCAGCCAAACCCAGGTCCCCGGAGTCAGCACTGCTTCTAACGGTCTGGTCTGTCTTTTATCTGAAAAAGAGTTCAACTGCAAAACCGTTTTATTTGTTAACAGTTTCCTCATATAGCTAGCTAATGAGCTGTCAGCCTCTAGTTCTGCAGGCATGAGAGCTTTCCACTGTGGCACATAATATGCCCTTCCAAATATCATTTCAAAGGGAGTCAAACCCTTTACATTTGGAACTGTTTTCATGCTCAGCAGTGCCAAAGGCAAACAGCAAATCCAGGTTTTCTGTGTCTCACTCACTAGCTTCCTCAATTTGTTTTTTAGAATTCCATTGTACCTTTCCACCAGTCCTGCAGACTGTGGGTGGTAAGCACAATGATTCTTCAAGGAGATTCCAAAGAATCTCCCAAGCTGGTGAATCGTCTGATTAACAAAATGTGTCCCATTGTCACTATAAATCCTTTCCGGTATGCCAAATCTAGGAATTATTTCTTTTACTAGGGCTTTTGCCACGGTTGCTGCATCCGGATTTTTAGTTGGAAACGCTTCTACCCATTTGGAAAACATATCTATAATTACTAAACAGTATTTTTTCCCTTCACATTTATTCAATTCTATGAAATCCATACAAATAGTGTGGAACGGATATGGTGGTGTAGGAAAACTCCCTTGCTTGGGTTTGAATGCCCCTTGTGCATGATGTTTGTTACAAATATGACATGCCTGCACAACATTTTTTTGTGTAATTTATGAATCTGTATGTTTGGAATGTTCGATTTACTAACTGTACCATCCCCCCTGTTGAGACATGGCACTGCCCATGGCTCAACAAAGCTGCATATCTAAATAAATTAGATGGTAATATTGTTTTTTTTCTCTTTGGAGACATACAGTCCCTTTTTGAGGATTGCACCTCGTTTTTCCCATTTTTGTTTTTCTGCTTCGTAGTTAGTGTCTGCATTGTTTTTAACATTTTTAGATCTAAAATCTCAGAGGGTTGTAATTCTTCAGTTAAAAGTAAAGTTTCTGAGTCTGAGGCTGCTTGCTTTGCAGCTCCATCAGCTTTTGCATTTCCTTTTGAAATTCTATCCTGTTGTTTTGTATGAGCTAAACATTTACAAATAGCTACTTTAGTAGGTAACTGAATGGAATCTAATAAGTTCAAAATAAGTTGCGCATGATTAATCGGTTTGCCATTAGATGTCATCATTCCCCTATTTTTCCATTGTTGTGCAAAAACATGCACTGTAGAGAAAGCATACTGACTGTCAGTATATATGTTCACACATTTATCTTTCGCTAGAGTGCAAGCCCGTGTTAAGGCTTTAATTCTGCTGCTTGAGCAGATAGGTTATGCTGTAAAGGTTGGGCTTCTAAGATCTCTGTATCTGTGACTACTGCATATCCTACTAGATTTTTTCCCTGTAGGACACTTTCTGCATGAGCCATCCACATAAAATGTCACCTCGGCATCATTCAAGGGCATATCAGTGAGGTATTGTCTGGGCAAAGTTATTTGCTCAATTTCCTGCAGGCAGCTGTGCGGTGTGACATCCACAGGAGTCGGAAGTAACGTTGACGGGTTTAATGTTGTACAACGTTTAATTACCATATGAGGTTGGCTCAGCAGTATGATCATACATGAAAGATGTCTAGCAGGAGATAAATATGCTATTTTTTTTGCAGTAAAATTATCGCGACTGCATGAGGCACTCTCAGTGTGAGAGGATGGAATAACACCACTGAGGCCGAAGCCTGTACTGCCATTGCATCTGCGACCACTGCTTGTACACAGTGAGGCAACGATCGTGCCACTGGGTCTAACTGTGATGAATAGTAAGCTATGGGGCATTGCTTATCCCCATGCTGTTGCGTCAGAACTGACGTCATATATCCCTGTTTACAATCTACGGTCTGAAAGAATCTTTTGTAGTAATTCGGAAGTCCTAAAACTAATGAAGAAGCTATCAATTGTTTTAGTCTGCAGAAAGCTGTTTCTGCTTCGGGTGTTCATTGTAATATATCTTGTGCTGCCATTGGTGTTTTATATATTAAATCAGCCAGTGGAGCAGATTCTAAAGCATAGTTTGATATTCAGCTTTGACAAAAATTAGTCGTTCCCAAGAAGGACATCATTTCCTTCTTGGTTGCTGGTTTAGGTGCCTGTAAAATTGCTGTTTTTCTGTCTTCGTCTAATATTTTACCTTCATTGGATATTACATATCCTAGGTATCTGACTTGTTTTTTCCAAAGTTGTAACTTACTTTTGTTTACTTTATGTCCCTGTGCTGCTAAAAATTTCAATAATGCTATCGTATCCTCCCTGCATTGATGCTGGGTGGGGGCTGCTAGCAAAATGTCATCTACATAAAGTAGAATCTGACTACCTCCTGGTGGGGTAAACCCTGCCAGGTTGCTTGCCATTTTTTGTGCAAATATCGTTGGACTTTCACAATATCCCTGTGGTAGCCGAGTATAGGTATATCTTTTACCCTGAAATGTAAATGCAAACCAATACTGGCTATCAGGGTGTATAGGTATTGAAAAGAAAGCATTGCTTATGTCTACTACAGTAAAATATTTTTGTTGCGGCTTTAAATCGTTTAACAAGGTGTGTGGGTCTGGCACCGTAGGTGCTCTAGGTATTATTGCATTGTTTACAGCTTGTAAATCCTGTACCATCCGCCATTCCCAGTTTGCTTTTTTAACTGGAAATAGAGGAGTATTACATGGTGAATCAAGAGATTCTACCAGTACTCCTTCCTTGAGTAATGCTGCTATTATAGGCTTGATACCTTGCTCTGCATCTTTCCTCAAGGGGTATTGTCTTTTCTGTGGTCTAAATGCTGATTTTGGTGTAATAGTAACTGGTCCTGCTGTTCGAATAAGTCCTACATCTGATTTGCCTGTTGACCAAAGAATCTTTGTTATGTCACACAAGGCTTTTTCTTCTTCTTTTAATAAGAACGCTAATCAGCTGTCTTCACTAGTTTGTAAGTGTACAGCTGGATGTGTCTGTGTTAGCCAATTCAATTTCTGTTTTTGTATTCCCTGTTCTGATAATTCTAAATCAGTTTGTTTTTTCCATCTTGTTACTTTTTCTCCTAAGTCTGCCCATTTCATATTCTTGTTTTTTGTCAAGCTGACATGTGGTAGTCGATTAGATTTATACAGTGTCATGAATTCCTGAGGTAATGAACAGCTTACCACACTGTTTTCCTCAGTATCCCAATACAAGGTTCGTAATACTAATTTGTTAGCAGGATTTTTAAACAATTCTTGCTCATATTTTTTATCAGGTCCTGGCCTGCTACAGTAGTATAGAGTACAGTGTAACAAATGCTGTTGGTCAGTGTCAAGGGAGGGGGCCTTACTGATGGCTACATTCATCAGTTCCTCGGTTACTGCCCCTGGACCAGTCGTAACTAGATCCTGGCTGTACCAGTAAAAAGTCTCACCCTCCGGTCACACCACGAAAGTATCCATTTGTTTTTGTGCCTCCATACCCTGCATAGTGGGGAACTACCGCTATGCCAAATATCTGCATAAGATCTCTTCCCAGTAGGTTTACTGGACATTTTGCAGAAACTACAATTTTACTTTTTTGAGTCATACCTGAAACAGGGTCAGTTATTGCTATATCATGGGAGAGTGGCTCCCTATATAGCTGTCTGCTGCTTTTACTAATATATAATCAGGTGATTCGGAATATTCTGGTAACTTGGAGGGGTGTATCAAAGTTTCTGACGCTCCTGAGTCACACAGGAATTTTACTTCCCTTCCCTCCACCAGAAGTGTAACTTCCGGTTTTGTGTGTGCCAGGTAGAGCTCCAAGCTCAGTAATGCCAAATCTAAAATTTCACTTTCTTCATCCTCTATATCTGCTTGCACTTCCTCTGTTCCTTCTACTACATTTACATTTGTCCTTTGTCTGTTAGTCTTTCCTGATGATTTTTGACTTTCATCACTATTATATAGTCAGTCCTCATCACCCTTATTTTCTGTAGTCACCTTTTTATTTAGCCTGCAATCCCTTGCTAAATGTCCTTTTTTTCCGCACTTAAAGCACTCACCTTTCTTTTTTCTCTCTTTAAAATCTTCTGACCGTTTGTCAGATTGTTTATTTCCCTGGGCATTTTTTTTACCGGACTGTACTACAAAAACCTCAGCTCCATCTTCAGCAGTGAAGACTTGTGTCTTCTTTTTCTTTTTACTATTAAAGTGTCTTTCAGCATGTCTAGCATATTCAAGTAAGGCTTGTAGCCTACGTGTTCGATGATCTATCATATGCTTTGTAATAAAGCTACTGATAGGTGCAATGCAACCTTTCAAAAACGCATTTTTCAGTTGCTGTTTATACGAAGTATCATGTGTCTGATTTTTAGGAATAGCCATACCACTATGGTTATTGAAACATTTCAATAATCTACCATAGTACCCATCTACAGTTTTATTCTCTTGTTGTATGCATTGGTTAATGCAAGTCCAATCTGCTCTAGGTTTCCATTTTTCAGAAATTCGGTCTGTAAGACCTTTTACTCTGTTGTCTAGTTCTGCTTCACTATGTGGGAGTGGTTTAAGCTCTGCATTACTAGGATTTCAGGAGCCACAAATCATGTGCCAGTCTGGACCCACAATTTATCTAACTACCTTTTTTACTTTTTTCCCCATTCAAGTGGTAACTTAGTCTCATACCTTGTAAATCTTGTAAAAACTTTGTGTAATTAACTTTTGGATGAGGGATTTCCTCTGTAGCTTTTCGAATATCTTCCGGTGTCCATGTTCTGTATACTAGAAGAGTTGGGTCCTGCCCTTCCTGTCCTGCCTGAGGATTTGATACCTCGATTAGTGGACAGATTTTTTCCACACTCTCCTCTAGTGTGTTTTTCCCTACTTGATACAAGTCTGTGTCCCCAAGTGTTTTACGTGTCCGGGACCTAGTTTTAATAGGATCTCTAACAAATGGTTTTATTGTTCTTGTGACATCAGGATAACGTGGAGGTGGACCAGCTTGTCCTCCTGCTTCATATCCTGAAAAAGGCATCGGAGGGGGTGGGGGAGGAGGAGCCGTCGCTATTACTGTATTATTATCCTCTTTATCTAAAAATAATGTTTTAGCATTTTTAGTTTTTTGTTCCCTTCGGTTTACTTCCTCAATCCACCTGTGTGCCTGAGGAATGCCTAATCGTTGTTGTTTTTTTGCCTGACCTTCTGCGTCAGATTTAAGTTGCTTTAAAAGTTTAACTAATGAAATTTTATCTAATTTACCATCAAATCCGTATTTATTAACCCATTTTGTATAATACCTTACATTATCAGCCCGTTGTAATTGCATATATTTTGCGTCTTCAGTTAGGGCCGGATCTCGCAATGTTTTAGTGCACTGATTTCCCATACTAAAAGAAAATGTTACGTAACCCTTTTCACCATGTGGTATTTCAATTCCTTACACAGTTTATCTAGAATGACGGCCTACCTTATTCTGTTTCCCTGATCTCTGACAAAATATACAGTAATTTCCTTTTGCCCCTGATCTGTATAACAAATCTTCTGACAATAGTATTTACTGCAACCTAGTCCCTGATCTAAAACAGAAAAAAGGCAAATATCTTCTTACCTGAGCCTCCTGAGTCGACCAGTTCGAGACCGCTCTTCGGCCGCAGATCAGAAAGTGGCCAGCCTCTCAAAACGACAATTCAGTCGGAGGTCTTTGTATTTCAAGAAGAACCGTTTCGGTAGCTTTTCCTGTGCAGTGTTCGACCACCGGTACACTCTGGTCTGTAGCTGTCTGAGGGTTTCCGATTCAAGAAGGACCAAACTGTTAAATAAAAATAAAGATAACAACACAGGAGGCTCAGATGCAAAAGTTTACTAGTGTACACCAGGAGGCAAAAAACCATACAAGTACAGAGTTTTGTCTGACATGATGCAGGAAGTGCAGAATATTTTATAGTATTTTCATTCAGGTTTTGCCCACCTTACTGACGTGGTTAGTCACAGGGCATCTACATCTCTTTTACTAACAGTATTCTATTCATAAGGATTGCTGATGTTATGTTTTTTAGAAAAGCTTTCCCTTGGGAATAATACAGCCTTGCAAAGCACCTGGTCAGTTATAATGTCTTTCTGTAAATGATACTCCTTCAAGGTTTCAGGCCTGCTCAAATACAATAGTTGGTTCAGTCTTGTAATACACTTCTTTGATGTCCTTCAAGGATGCATCTGCAGTCCTTACAAATGGGTTGTCCTGTCGTCAGGCAGCCCTTGATCGGATTCCAAAGTCTGGGTCTGGCCTCGGCTGGTGTCGCACTTCACCCGACGTCATAGCTGCAGTTATTCGGGTATAAAGGCATCAGCCGACGCCATCTTCCCCAGTCTTTCTTGCCGCGTGGCGCCCGAAGCAGAAGCTGTTCACAAGTGCCGGTCGGTCAGAACCAGAGGCTACTACCGAAGACTTCTAAAAAGCTAAGTACCCCGTTGGGGACCTTTTCTTGCCTCAGCCGATGTCAGAAAAAGTGAATAACTGTTTAACTTGTGGGAAACAAATACCTCATAAAGATTTCCACTCTTACTGCTTACCTTGTCTAGGCCCAGACCACGACGTCGCAGCTTGTCTAGCCTGTGCTTCTTTTAACCGGCGGACGCTTAGATGTCGGTCGGAATTTGCTGAGGAGTTTTTCGGCTCCGATTTTGCTTATATTATGCCGTCGGATCCTCCGACTTCAAATATCTAAAAATGCAAGGAAAAGGACCGACACTCGCGGTCGCGGTTTCGGCGAAACCGCGGTTAAGCCAACTTGAGTGTCTCGGTTTCGGCTGAAACCGAGCAAGCGTTCTTCCTTCAGCGAAAACTTACCTTCTACCGGGGCCTCTTCCAACCTCGTGGAATCGGCTTCTGAAATCCCACCTGCTGTTGCAGTTTCTCAGGAATTATCAGACACTATTCCCTTGGATATTTCAACCCCTGCGTGGAGCTGCTAGGCCACCTGCAGCCATGTCCATTAAGGCCTTTGCCAGGGCTAAAGCAGCTAAAGCCACTAAATCTGTGCCTGCTAAGACCCCCTCTCACAGGCCTAGCTCTAGTTCACAAATGCTTAGTTTAGCAGAGGATCTCATTTCTTTAATCCGAGGATCCCAATCTCAACCAGACAGGGCCTCTCACCCGCCTCCAGAGAAGAGGCCTAGAGCAGAGCCCCCTGAGCCAGTGTCTACAGATGATTCCTCTGATGATTCAAATGATACAGACCCTCCAGAGGCTCCTTACTCCCCTTATGAAGACTCTGATGCTCAAGAGTCCATCCCTTCTGCCTCTCCGCCTGAGGAATTTTCTTTTGGGGAAACCTTGCATGCTATGAGGAAACAATTTCAGTGGCAGGGCCAGGATTTTTCAGATTCCAGAAAAAGGCTTAGAACTTTTCTGCATTTACCACAACATAGGCCTTTAGCCATACCTCCAGTTCTGTCTGTTGTAGATGATGCATTTAATGATGCTTGTACTGCTCCTGATTCTCTACCTCCGGCCCCTGCTAAGCCCGATAGATACTACAGGGTCCCGGACACACATTACCACTTGTATAAGGCTCCTTTTGCAGATCCAGAGACTATCTCCCAAGGACCTAAGGCTGTAGCAGCTACCTCTGCCAAAAACCCTCCCTCTGAAAGGGAATCCAGATCCTTAGAGATGGGGTAAAAATGTTTACACTTCTGCTACTCTTTCAGCTAGGGCCTTGAACTGTCAATTTCACATGATACAGTATCAAGAATTTATGCTAGACCAGTTAACCAAAAACTGTCCTCGGATGAAACAGTAGACAAAAATATGTGCAGGAAATGGTACATAACATTCAACAAGTCAGTAACCATTCCTTAAAATGCGGCTATGATGCACTGGAGGCTTCCTTTAGATCAGCCATGACTGGCACAGTTATCAGAAGGCATGCATGGTTACAAGAACAGGCCTTACCAGACCATGTCAAATCAAAACTATTAGATGCTCCTATGGATAAGATCAATTTGTTTGGCTCTCCTGCACAACAAGTGCTGAAGAAGATGGAAGAGAAGGCAAAATCTGTCCAAACAGTGAAAGATTTCTTACAGGTCCAACCTCCGAGGTTTAGCAGGAATTGGCCCTCCAAGAATTGGTCCTTTCCAGACTCCTCCAGAACTCAGAGAGGCAGGAATAGGCGTCCACGAGGCAGAAGCCAATCCAGGGGTGCCTACAGGGGACGCCAGTGACAGGGCAACAACCAGCGAGGCACAGCCACAGACACAGCCACCACCACAACTACAGGTCAATCACAGTGACTTGGCTCTGGCACCGCCTACCAGGGAACAACTGCAAGCACCCTTAGGCGGGAAGCTAGCCTTATTTTCAACAAACTGGCATTACATCACAAGAGACAAGTGGATTTTGCAGAAAATAGACCAAGGTTACAGGTTTCACTTCCATACTCTACCAGGGAAGAGAGGAATGCCAAACCTACCTCCAAATCAAAAGACAGAAGCTCTAAAACAAATATCTCAATTATTAAGGATGAGAGCTGTAGAAAAGGTACCATCTGTGGAGCAAGGAAAGGGATTTTACTCCAGACTCTTCCTGGTACCAAGAAAAGAGAGCAAATGGAGACCTATTCTCAACCTGTCCGCTTTAAACACATTCCTCATTGTACCAAAATTCAAAATGCTGACTCTACAGCAGCTTCTTCCCATGCTGGGCAAGGAGTCTTGGCTGGTAACTCTAGATCTCAAGGAGGCATACCTACACGTCCCCATACGACCAAATTGCAGAAGATACCTCAGATTTCTTGCAGGATCAGAGCATTATCAATTCTCAGCATTGCCCTTTGGCTTATCTACTGCGCCCAGAGTGTTCACGAAATGCCTGGCATCAGTAATTGCTCATTGCAGGCTTCAGGGAATCCAAATCTACCCTTACCTGGACGACTGCCTGATACAAGCGGACAACAAAAACAAGCTAGCAGAAGACTTGAAAAGGGTCATTTACCTGCTACAAGCCCTGGGATATACAGTCAATATAAAAATGTCAAGGCTGATACCATCCCAAAGGATAACCTTTTTGGGTGCAGAGCTAGACACATCAAAACAAATGGCATTACTAACAGTAGAAAAACAGAAGCAACTACCTCTCTACTTTTTGGCATTAACAAAACAGGACCAGCTAACAGCAAGAAAAGTCCTGCAAGCCTTGGGCTTCATGGCATCCTGCATAATCTTGGTTCCACATGCCAGACTGCATATGAGAAAATTACAGTGGTACCTAAGGAATTTATGGTCTCAACACCAGCACAGCCTAGAAACTCAAATTCCAATAATTCCATGCCTGAAACAAGAATTCCTATGGTGGGCTCAGGCCTGTCAGGCAAACACAGGATTGCCCTTCCACAACACTCAGCCAAGCCAAACCATCACTATGGACGCCTCAGACCTCGGTTGGGGGGCCCACATGCTGGACAAGTGCATTCAAGGTTTATGGACTCCAGACCAGCTGCACCTACACATAAACCTAAAGGAAATGCTGGCAGTAAAACTGGCAATTCAGACATTCAGACCTTTTCTACGACAAGGCCAATTGATGATAAGGACAGACAACACCACAGTTATGTGGTACATAAACAAACAGGGAGGCACACATTCGTACCCTCTATGCCGGATGGCACTGGACCTCTGGAATGTGGCCCTGAGCTACAACATACAGTTACAAGCAGTTTTTGTACCAGGAAAAGAAAACATTCTAGCAGACAGATTAAGCAGGACTACCACGGATGCCCACGAATGGATGCTGCATCCGGACATCTTCAAAACCATTACAAGAAAATGGGGACTCCCAGAAATAGACTTATTTGCATCCCCACACAATCACCAGCTACAGAAATTCTGCACAAGGACGTACCACCCACTTGCTTGGAAGGTGGACTCCCTCTCTTTCAGCTGGAAAAACCTGGCAGCATATGCATTCCCACCACTTCCTTTGATGCACAAGGTGTTATTGAAGATCAAAGAGGAGCTGACAAGGATCATTCTGATAGCTCCAGACTGGCCAAGACAACATTGGTACCCATTACTGAGGAGCATGTCCGGGAACAAATGTGGCCCTTACCCTGGTTCCATTGCTGTTAACACAGAACAACTACAACATCCTGCATCCAAACCTGAAAACGCTGCAGCTGACTGCCTGGAACATTGCATAAGGCCAATTAACCCAAATTTATCCCAAAGGGTTAAAGACATTATCCTGGAGGCTCGCAGACCCTCAACAAGGAAAAATTATTCGGCAAAATGGAAAAGATACCTCATTTGGAGTACTACAAAAGGAGAAGATGTGTCACTGGTAAACATAGCCAACATCCTGGAATACTTGGCAGAGCTCTTTCACAAAGGCCTGTCCTATTCTTCCATTAAGATTCATGCATCAGCTATTTCAGCAGAATACGACTTGGATCCTCCAGTCTTCTCACATCCCCTACTCAGGCAGTTTCTCAGAGGAATTAAAATGTAAAACCTCCTAGGAAACCACCATTACCAGCATGGGACTTGAACTTTGTGCTAGAAAAATTGACACTCCCTCCTTTCGAACCAGCAGCAACAGCAGAATTACAATATTTATCATGGAAAACTGCTTTCCTACTGGCAATCACTTCAGCAAGAAGGGTATCTGAGCTACAGGCATTAATGGCAGTACAACCCTTCCTGATCTTCCATCAAGATAGAGTGTCCATGAGAACAAATCCTACTTTTATGCCTAAGGTGGTCTCCAGAGTATCTTTAAATCAGGCTATCCACCTACCTACATTCTTCCCCAACCCACAGAACAGCGGAGAAAGACTGTTGCATACCTTGGATGTACATAGACAATTACGCTACTACCTGGACAGGACCAAGGGCAATAGAAAAACTGACCAGCTTCTGGTAGCATATGCAACAGGAATGGAAGGAAAAGCAATTTCAAAACAGACGATTTCAAAGTGGATAGGAAATTGTATCAGATTTTGTTACTCCTACCATGGAAAGAAAACTCCAGAAAACATCAGGCCTCACTCTACAAGGGCTACAGCCACTACCACAGCTTTCCTACGGTGGCTACCAAGGACATTTTAGAGGCTGCTACTTGGAGCTCCATGCATACATTTGCCAAGCATTATAATTTACCTTTATACTCTAGATCCCGAGCAGGTTTTGCCACTGCTGTTTTGCAAGGGATCTTAACTACACCATAACTTCCTTTTTCCTCCTCCCCCAGTTTGGCTATGGTATTCTACCCATTTGTAAGGACTGCAGATGCATCCTTGAAGGACATAGTACAGTTTTGTACCTACCATAAATGTAGATGTCCGATAGGAATGCATCTGCAGTCAGGATACCCTCCCACCTTTCCCTCTGTGGTACTCCTAGGGAATTTGCCCAACTCATAGCTAGCTGGGGGAATCTATTATGGTGTATTTGTTTGTATATATGTACATACATGCTTATTTTTGTGTCTGCTCTCTACTATTTGGAATCATTGGCATTTATCCAAATTTAGCCTTCCTAGAGGGCACCTGGCATCTGGGGCAAGAAACACTGAGGAAGATGGCGTCGGCTGATTCCTTTATACCCGAATAACTGCAGCTATGACGTCGGGTGAAGTGCGACACCAGCCGAGGCCAGACCCAGACTTTGGAATCCGGCCGACCGAAGGGCTGCCTGACGACAGGACAACCCATTTGCAAGGACTGCAGATGCATTCCTATCGGACATCTACATTTATGGTAGGTACAAAACTGTACTTTCTTCTTGCAACATTTTCTCAGCAGCTGTGTCTTATCTTGGTAACATTCACAAGGCCAATTGTCCCAGAGGAAGGAGAGGAAGATTTTCAATGCTTTATACGTTTAATTTACTGACCCAGCAGATAATCATTAGTGAAAAATATAAGCTTGCTGAGCTGGCTACTGCCAGAGTCAGAGTTCATATACACTGCAGTTCCAAAGCTTCAAGCAATTACATGTACAATCATTCTTATTGCCATATTGTTAATAGAATGAAATGCATTATATACTATTTGCTTTTAAACTAGCACTTTATATATGTTCAAATACATATTTTTCTAACAAGTTCACTTCAGTTAGAGAATGGTTTTCTTCTCAGCCGTTTAAGTTAGAGGGCATTCTCTAATCTTTTTCCTGTCTGCCGGGCATAGCCCATTTAAGTTAGAGGGCTGTGCCTCCCTCTGTTTCCCTTTTTTGGTTTAGAGTGTCTAGCTTATAAAAAAAGTTATTTCTGTTTTTTTCTATCCAGTTAGTTTCCTGTTTTTTCTGTGCTAAAATGTCTAATGAGGATTCAAAACCAATGAGTTTCAAGAAATGTGGAGGCTGGGGAAAGAAAATGCCCTTAAGTAATAGACACACTTTGTGTCTATTACTTTGGGGCCATCCATCTCCAAGAGTCATGGTCTGTTTGTCATGATTTTAATCACAGAGCACTCCTGGAGAAGAATACATTAATATTGAAAGGACTATTAAAAAACCCTTCTCAGAGGCTTTAGAAGGAGGTCCGGGTTTTTCCAAGACTGACAAATCTCCCACCTCAAAATCTGACAAGTCCAGGAAGAGATCATCCTCTTCCACTTTATTGGAACTGTCAAAAAAGATTCCAAAAATCTCCACATCGGATCTTAAGCTTATCAGATCCAACAAATCATCCTCAGCTCTGACACCATCTGCCTCTGCACCGGTTGAGTTTGAGATATGGGGCTGTTCTCCCCTATGCTCATATATTGCCAATTCTACAACAGTCCAAGTCTCCAACCTCTTTGACTCAGTCTTCCAGGAGTCTTTCCAGTGACTATGTGGATCGGGTGGTACAGAGGCTGTTGGGGACACCAGCACTCTCCAAGTTTTTGTTGGATCTGAACCAGAGGGCTTCGGATCCTACCATATTCACCTTTTCTGCTCCAATTCCTCCTCTGATCCGGCCCGTAGCTTTGGAGTCAGAAGATCTGGAGCTTATCATAGTGGAACCCTCAGTTCCAAGACCTACTATGGGATCCACAGATCTGACCATGGCTCCGACATCCTCTTCTCCATCTTAGATGGAAGAGTCTAGGAGCTGATGCTCTCAAGTTGGGTTCGGGGAGGCGAGTCAGATCGGACAGTTGTTGATTCCCACTTAGCCTCTTGGGGCCTCAGCTTGGTTAAGCTCGGCCCCTGCCCCGGGCCCATCGTCTTTGGTTCTGGGGGGGGGGGGTCCCCTCGGCTTCTTCAGATCCAGGGATTTCCTCAGATCAGGGAGGGGAGGCTTTTGAGGTAATTTGAGTGCTGTCTCCACAGATGGCTCCACTGTCATCTCTGGATGTTCTATCCCCATAAGTTCTGGTGTCCACTTCTATACCTGTGCATCCACAGGGACAATAGCGATCCTAGGCCTCAGGATGCTCCACAGGGCACCCCCCCCACTGTTCTGAAACCTCCCCAGAGTACCCCTCCAAGGAGGTCCCCCGGAAGAGACTATGTAAGAGGAAGCATTTAGACTCCCCAGAGGAGTCCATCACTTCTGATATGGACCTTGATGAAGCTGAAGGGGTCCCCACGGTCACCTCCTGATGATGTCTCCTTTGGAGACATCCTGGAAATTCTAAAGCAGAGAGGCGGCTATAAGTCCACCAACCCTTCAACGGAGGAGTCCTTATACCTGAAGGCCTTTGGATCTCACCCTTTCACCTCTTTGGTGTCTCCACCTTTCGATGAACTTATGGACCTAGTTTCTGGGAAGGTGTGAGAGTCCCCAAACTCAGTGGAACCTGTTCTTAGGAGGCCAAACAAATTTATCATATCCCCTTCAGACAAGGCTTTTCTGACTTGAGTGAGTCCCAGTAGATGCTATGATTGTGGCAGCAGCCACCAAGAAGGAACTCTCAGATGACTTCTGTCCATCCCCTGAACAAGGAGTCTTGGACAATGGACAGATATGGAATGTGCATTTTTTTCTTCAGCGACTTTTTCTCTTAGATTGCTGAAGTATCTCACTCATTTTACAAGATTGCAAAGAGACTTCTTGAAAGAGCTAGGAGATAACCCTCCATGGTTCAGTAGCTGAAGAGGTTGCAGATAAAGTATCCTGTCAGCTCTCTACAGTAAACTCAATTGCCAATGCCTCCATGAGACTCATCTCATATGCAGCGGCGGGTTCTGGAATTTCCCTAAGGAGACATTGTTGGATGTGCTTGTGTAAGGAGCCCTTTAAATCTTCCTTTGTGAATGCCCCGTTTGATGGCTCGTCCCTGTTCGGGCCCAAAGTCAAAGACACTATCACCAGGTGCAAGCAGGAAGGAAAGACTCTGTCTGCTATAGCAGTCTTTTTTCACGCCTACTAGACTTATCCCAAAGGTCACAGAGGAAGTGGCAAAATGTGGTTCTAAAAATCTCAGAGATCTTTTCAAGACACATGGTAAAGCTTCTCCCAGAGGCAGAGGGGGAAGTAGTAATGGAAGACGCTGATCACGCAGCAAAGGGGGTCCACAGAATCAGGGCGACAGTCTTCCTTTGGTAAGCCCTTTTAGCACTTCTAAATGGAGGCCCATCTGTCTAGCTCTTCAGACAGTCGGGGGTCACTTATCTTTGTACCTAGAAGCCTGGCAACAGGTAAACGACAAGTGGGTATAAAGAATCATATCCAGCGGTTACACCATACCTTTTCCCTTTGTGTTCCAAAGATTAAAAATGTTCCGGACATTCCACCCAGTCAAAAGGAACGCGCAACTTTAGAAATTCAAAAGTTGCTAGACAAACGTCATCCAAACAGTCCCCGCAGACCAAATAGGATCCAGAACATACTCAAGATTCCTTTTAGTTCCAAAGAAAACAGCGGACTTGGAGACCAATTCTGGATCTCAGCAATTTAAATCAGTAAGAAAGACTAAGTTCCAGATGATAACACTGCAGTCAATACTCCCATTTCTGGGACAAAATGATTGGATGTGCTCTGTAGATCTCCAGGATGCGTACTAACACATAAAAATGGACAGGCGATCCAGGAGACACCTGCACTTTTGGCTGAGAGCCAGTCACTACCAGTTTCTAGCTCTGCCCTTTGGCCTCACTGCAACCCCCAGAGTGTTCACCAAATGTATGGCAGTAGTCATGGCTCCCTTGAGACATCTAGGATTCTGGGTGTTTCCATACTTAGACGACTGGCTCCTAACCCCCACGACCAAGCATCTACTAAACATGACAGCCAGACTCCCTCCAGAAAGAATTCAAGTTCTAAGACACCAGGTTTTACACCTTCTAATAAAGAAAAGAGTTCAAGCAAGGATGGTTCTAAAAGTCCTGGGAATCATGGCAGCAGCAATAGATGTTCTTCGTGTTTCACTGTTGCAGTCATTACATTTGGGTTATCTGCCTGCAGGTAGCCCTCAGCCGGCCTGAATATCAAAGTCTTGGATTTCTGCATCGGATGCTGTCTCTTCTTCAATGACATCAGGTCGTCAGGGGTATAAAATATGCAGCTGACGCCATTACATCAGTCTTTCTTGCCACGCGGTGCCCGAAGCAGAAGCAGTTTGCAAGTGCCGGTCGGCCGACTCCTGAAATTTTCATTTTTGAGGTTCAGAACCGAAGTCTTCAAAAAAGCTAAGTACCCCGTTGGGGATCCTTTTTCTTGCTCTTAAACCGATGTCAGTAAAAGTTAACAATTGTATTACCTGTGGAAAGCCGATACCTCATAAAGATTTTCATTCATACTGCATTCCTTGCTTAGGCCCAGACCACAACATCCTCGCTGTCAGTTTTGTGCCTTATTCAACCCCCGCACTATCCATCGTCTGGCTATTTTTGTAGCAAATTATTTTGGTACTCAGTTTAACTATCCAGAAATGGCTTCGGTAAGCCATCAGACTACTGATATTCCAAAAAAAAAACTTAAAGATAAAGACAGAGACTGACCGCAGAGGTCCAAAACTGCCGACGACGCTTCCGTTAAGCTAGTTGCCAGTTCGCCTGTACTCAGTGAGGTGCTTTTGCATCCCCTGATACCCACTACTTCAGATTTGCAGGCCTGTGCTGAGACCCTTTCGGAGTCCGGTATGCCGCGAGATGCTTCTTCAACTATGGAACCTGCAGATGTCTCTACCTTGGTTGGATCTGGAGCCGCTGTGCAGGCACAGGCTTCTGAGGGTGTATTCATGCCTACAGACTTGCATTTCAAACCGACGCCATCTTCTTCTTCAAGGCCTAAAACTCGACCCACGCCTAGAAAACCGACGTCCAAACCACATGGTCAGGCCCATATGCCTAAAAAACAAATGACAAGAATGGCTGAAGACCTTATTACTTTAATTAGGGGAAGTCAGCCTTCCCCCTCTAAGAGACCTAGAACTGACTTTCCTTTTGATTCTTCTGATCAGGATTCTGAAATTTCTGTTTCTTCTGATTACCAGGATTTGCCCTTATCTATCTATGAGGATTCTGATGCAGAGGATTCCATTCCCTCTGCTTCCCGTCCAGAAGAGTTTTCTTTTGGTGAATGCCTTGCACTCTCTTAGGGAGCATTTCCGCTGGGAAAGCCAGGATTACTCTGACTCCAAAAAGAGGCTTAGGGAATTCTTACTCCTCCCTCAACACAGGCCTTTAGCTATTCCTCCTGTTCTGGACATTGTAGATCATGCCTTCTTGGAATCTAGCCTGGCCGCAGACTCTTTACCTCCAGCTCCCAGAAAACCTGACAGGTATTACAGAGTACCTGACTCTCACAAGTTTCTCTTCAAAAATCTTACAGCGGATCCAGAGACTATTTCCCAAGGACCAAAAGGCATTAAGGCTACTACTGCTAAAAACCCTACCCCCTCTGATAGGGATTCCAGGGCCTTGGACACATGGGGTAAGAAGATGTACACTTCTGCTACTTTGGCCATTAGGGCCTTAAACTGCCAGTTTCATAAGTTAAAGTATCAACAACATATTATGGGACTTCTTAAACAGAAAATGATGCTGATTCCTGACTGTGCTGAACATAAAGAATGACAAGATTTAATGCATTCTGCTGAACAAGTTGGTAAACATACGTTGCAATGTTGTTTTGATTCTTTAGAAGCATCTTGCAGGGCTGCTGCCACTGGGTCTGTACTTAGAAGGCATGCTTGGCTTAAGGAGCAAAACTTGACAGATGATGTTAAAGCTAAATGACTGGATGCTCCCTTAAACCAAGACCGCCTGTTTGGCAAGAAAGCAGAAGTAGTCCTTAAAAAGATGGAGGAAAAAGCTAAATCTATGCAAACTGTTAAAGATTTCCTGCAAGTACAGCCTCCCAGATTTAGTAGGCATTGGCCTTCTAAGAATTGGTCCTTTTCAGTCTCTTCCAGGCCTTCTCAGCCCAAACCCAGGAACAGCAGACCACCCAGGCTACCGTCTCAAGGTACACACAGGCCTAAGCAGTGGGGGGCTCCCGCTTCCAGAGCTGGATGTACTAAGACTCCCCCTATGCAAAAATGTCACAATAACTTAACCTTATCCGTTCCAAGCCCTGCTCAGCTGCCTGCTCTGTTAGGGGGAAAGATCGCCCTGCATGCAAAAAACTGTGAAATCATTACCTAGGACAAATGGGTTTTAAATGTAGTCTTCCAAAGATACAGATTCCACTTCCACACCTTACCAACCCCAAACGGTTGGCCAGACCTTACCCCCAAATCAGTGGGCAGAGGCTCAACAGCAGGTTCTCTTCCTTCTGTGTATCAGGGCTATTCAACCTGTCCCAGCAGAAGAAAGTGGACAAGGTTTTTACTCAAGACTTTTTTCCTGGTACCCAGAAAAGACAGCTCCTGGCATCCTATCCTGGACCTCTCTATTCTAAACGCCTTTTTGGCAATCCCAAAATTCAAATTCTAACACTTCAACATCTGCTTCCTATGGTAGGCAAAGATGCCTGGTTGGCAACCTTAAAGGAAGCTTGCCTGCACATTCCAATAAGGGAATCTTGCAGAAAATACGTACGTTTCAGAGCAGGCTCCATGCGCTATCAGTTCTCGGCACTTTCCTTTATCTTATCTACTGCGCCCAGGGTATTCAGAAAGTGTAGAGCTCTAGTCATTGCATTTTGCAGGCAGAGAAATATTCAGATATACTCATACCTGGACGATTGTCTAATTCAGGCAGAAAGCCAGGACATGCTATTAAAACATCTGGCATTTGTAAAGAAACTTTTAAACTCGCTAGGGTACACCATAAATGAAAATAAATCTCATCTAGTACCCTGCCAACAAATTGTATTCCTGGGAGCAAGCTTGAACACAACTTCCCAGATGGTCTAATTCACGCCAGAGAAACAAGTTTATTTGACAGCCTACTTCAAACTACTGGCCACAAAGACCCAGCTATCTGCAAGGAAAATCCTGCAAGCCCTGGGGTTCATGGCCTCTTGCATTCTACTAATTCCATATGCAAGACTGCATATGAGGAAACTACATTGGTATCAAAAAAGCCTATGGTGCCAATATTCTCAGGACCTGGAATCAATGATTCCTATCATTCCTTGTATAAAGACAGAGTTCCTTTGGTGGGCAGAGGCCTGCCACCTCAACAAGGGGCTCCCTTTCAGTCTACCCCTTGCTGCCCAAACCCTGACTACAGACACATCAGACTGTGCATGGGGGGCTCACTTGGAAGGGTGGTGTATTCAGGGCAAATGGAACCCAACTAAAATGCACCTGCATATCAACCAAAAAGAAATGTTAGCTGTACAGAATTCCCTGACAGCCTTCAAAGATTCACATTCTTCCAGAACAAATATTGGTAAAGACAGACAACACCACATTTATGTGGTACATAATCAGGCAGGGGGGAACCCACGCGTACCCTCTCTGCAGACTAGCCATGGCTCTGTGGAACACAGCCTTGAGCTACCAAGTGCACCTACAAGCTCAGTTCCTGCCAGGCAAACTAAATTCACTGGCAGACGACCTAAGCAGAAATCTCATGGACCCACACGAATGGAAACTGGAACCAAAAATATTCAACCTCTTGAGGAACAAATGGGGGACTCCAGAGATAGACCTTTTTGCCTCCCCCCAGAACTAGCAATTGGACAAATTCTGCACAAGGAATCCCCACAGCCAAGCTTGGAAAATGGATGCCCTGTCCTTCACCTGGGAAAGCCTCTCAGTTTATGCCTTTCCCCCTCTGCCTCTCCTCTCGAAGGTTCTGCTAAAGATCAAACAGGACAGACCAAGGAAAATTCTTATTGCTCCAGACTGGCCTCACCAGCACTGGTACCCCCTCTTGTGCAGCATGATACTGCTGGATCCATGGCACCTACCTCAGACACCTTCCCTGCTGTTCCAGCAGGCGGGCCAGATTCTGCATCCTCTGCTTTAAACCCTGAACCTTGCAGCCTGGTTAATTCATTGAGCTCTCCAACAGCATCCCGCAGTAAGCAAGTGCTAGAGGTCGTTCTGAAAGTAAGGAGACCTAGTACTATAAAATCCTATGCTGAAAAGTGGAAAATATACTGTTCCTGGAGCCAGACCCAGGGTATGGGCTCTATGGTGCCCAGTTTACCTCATATTCTTCAGTACTTAACAGAAATGCTCCACAAGGGCCTATCCTTCTCGTCAATCAGAATTCATGCCTCTGCAATTTCAGCACATTATAATACTGAACCACCCCTCTTCTCTCACCCCCTGTTAAAGCAACTCCTCAGAGGGGCTAAAAATGTAAGACCCCCCCCCCCCGGCGAGCCCCTACTCCAGCCTGGGACCTTAACTTTGTATTGGAAAAGCTCACTGTCCCTCCTTCTGAACCAGCTGCAACCACAGAGTTGAAATTCCTTTCTTGGAAAACAGCCTTTCATCTAGCCATCACTTCAGCAAGAAGAGTGTCTGAATTACAGGCCCTCATGGCAGTGGAGCCCTTCATTATCTTCCATGCAGACAGGGTGACTCTCAGGACCAATCCTTCCTTTATGCCCAAGGTGGTGTCTAGTGTGGCCCTAAATCAGTCCATTCATTTTCCTAACTTTTTTTCCTAATCCACAAAACAAAGGAGAATGAATTCTGCACTCTTTGGACGTGCACAGACAACTTAGATTTTCTTTGGACAAGACTAAGCCTCTCAGAAAATCTGAACAGCTGCTAGTTGGCTTTGCTGCAGGGGCAGAGAGGAAGGCATTTTAAAGCAAACCATTTCTAAATGGATAGCCCATTGCATTCATTTCTGCTATAAGCACCATGGCAAACCTACCCCACAGGGGATAAGTCACATTCCACCAGGGCTGCATCTACCTCTACAGCCTTTCTGAAAGGGGTCCCCTACCAGGGACATCCTAGAAGCTGCTACCTGGAGTTCTGTACATACCTTCACCAAGCATTACCACATGCCTATTTTTTCTAAATCCAGAGCTGGTTTTGCCACTGTAGTATTGCAGGGCTTAATAGCTGGTCCTAATGTTCTCTGAATTCCTCCTCCCTTCCTTAGCTTTGGGAATCAACCCAAATGTAATGACTGCAACAGTGAAACACGAAGAACATAGTACAGATGTGTACACTTACCATGAATGTAGATGTTCCAGTTGATTCACTGTTGCAGTCCTGGTTACCCTCCCTCCAGCCCCTTGACTTCTCTTGGCTCTACCTTCCTTCTTGTTTGGTGTATTTAAGCTTTCTGGTGTGTATGTTTTTTGTTGGCGGTGTAACTTAACATATAATTGCTTCCCATTATGAGGGCACCTGACATCTGGGGCAAGAAAAACTGATGTAATGGCGTCGGCTGCATGTTTTGTACCCCTGATGACCTGACGTCATGGAAGAAGAGACAGCATCCGACACAGGAATCCAAGACTTTGAAATTCAGGCCGGCTGAGGGCTACCTGCAGGCAGATAACCCAAATGTAATGACTGCAACAGTGAATACACTCAAACATCTACATTTATGCTAAGTGTACACAACTGTACTTTCTGATCCCCGTAATGCATCTGCACATGAGAATTCTCCAGTGGTTTGCTTTCCACTCAGTGGTCCATGCAAGACCTACCAATTTCTCACAAGATAACAACAGAAACTTGCAAGGACCTTCATTGGTGACTTTACTCCACTCAAGTGACTCTATGTCGACCATTTGTTCTTCCACAACCATTGGCCACAGTGACCACAGATGTCTCTCAGATTGTGTGTGGGGTGGGGCATTATGTGGACAAAACAGTCCAAGGCACCTGGCAGGATCACGAGACCCACTTGCACATCATAGTCATAGAGATGAGAGCAGTGCTTCTAGTGTTGCAAGCAATCCTAGACTTTCTTCCACTGGGAACTATTGCAATACAGACAGACAATATGTCAGTTGTATGGTACATAAACAAGGAGGATCCAGATCTTACCCCGTTGGTCAAGAGGCCTTGATAGTATGGCAGTGGGTGACCTCATCACAACGTTTTCTGACATCAATGCACATCCTGGGAAAATCCAACGTGATAGCGGACAGACTCACCAGAGCGATTCTGATGCCTCATGAGTGGTCCCTAAAACAGGAATTAGCGGAAAAGCCTTGCTGTGACCTTTCTGCCACATCCATGAATGCCAAATGCAGCAGCTACTTTGCTCTTATCCCCCCATCTGAGGAAGTCACCAAGGGATGCACTTGTCCATGATTGGCCCTTAGGTCTCCTATATGCTTTTCCTCTATTTCCACTAATTCCCAAAGTACTTCAGAAATCCAATCACTTGGGAACAGACTTGATACTCATCGCCTCATACTGGCCTCATCAAATCTGCTTCTCCTTCCTGTGGCCTCATCTTTGAGCTGAGCCTTGGATTCTGGACCCAGTTCCAGGTCTTTTGACTCGTGCATCAGGAACACTCTATCCATCCCTTTGGACCCTCAAACTGACAGCTTGACTGCTCCAGTTCCAACAATAGCTAGGTTTCCTAACCTCTCTTTTTCAGTTAAACACATCCTAATTTCTTCTCATAAGGCTTCAACGAGAAAGATATATAGAAGCAAATGGATAAGATTATCCTTATGGGCTTCTCATAAACACATTGACCCCTTTTCCACCCCAGTCAACTCCATTCTAGAATTCCTAGTAAAACGTTTCAATGAAGGTGAAGCTGCAGCTACCATTAGAGTTCAGCTAACAGTGATCTCCAGTTTTCATCTACGTGAATCGGGCTCCAACATTGCCTCATAGGCTATGCAAAGCATTTCTTAAAGGTACCATATTATTATTAAGACCACCTATCAGAGACCCTTCAACACCATGGGGCTTAAATTTTGTCCTATCTCGTTTACGTTTTCCCGCCGTTTGAACCAGCATCATCTTGCAAACTCAAGTTTTTGACCTGGAAAACCATCCTCTTGGTAGCAATCACCTCTGCTAGAAGAGTGTCAGAGTTGCAAGCCTTGTCTATAAATCCCCCATACTTGCTTTTCCATAGGTACAGGGTGTCTTTATGAACCAAACCCTTCTTTTTTGCCCAAAGTATCATCAGAGTCAAATTTGAACCAAACTATAGAAGTACCCATTTCCCAAATTATGAGAACAGGGCGGAATACATGTTGCATCAACTGGATGTAAATAGACTGTTACGTTTTTACTTGCACAGAACTACAGAATTCTGAAAATCTGACTACCTATTCATTTCCTTTTCAGACTCAAAGAAAGGTTCCCCTGTCTCTAACGTAACACTCTCAAAATGGCTTTCAGATTGCATAACTTTTGTCGATAAGTCTCAGAATAAAGATCTTCCCAGAAGAGTTAAAGCCCATTCTACAAGAGCCATTGCAACCTCTTCAGCATTTCTGGCTAAATTACTAATTGATACTATTTGTGCTGCAGCAGCATGGGCAAAACCACATACTTTTATCACTCATTACAAAGTCGATTTGGCCTCCAGAAATAGGGCCTCTTTTGGTTCCACTATTCTGAGGAATATTCACCCTTGAGCCACCCAAGACACTAGGTGCTAGAGATGCTGTCCCAACCTAGTAAGATTGAAGGCAAGATAGGACAACATCACATAAAAAAGTTGTCTACTCACCATAACGTTCCATGTGTGTTGTCCACCTTCACCTCCATCCCATCATCCTTCCCCCTACCCTTCTTACTCCTGAAAGACAGAGTCTATACAATTGCATTAATTTAATCTCTGACCTTCTTCATTTGACTCTGTTTTTTTTTTATTTTTCTGTGATACTTTTCTGTGATACACTCATACCCTTATTGTAAGAGCAGGCAAGATCTGGGGAAGGGTCTAGTGCATGCTAGGATAGGGTTTAGCCAAGAGCTGGCAGAAGACCTTAAGCTTGAATATAAAGGCCAAGATGGATCCAAGGATCAGATCCAAACCTAACCTAGTAAGAATGAAGGCAAAGATGGACAATACACATGGAATGGTATGCTGAGTACACAACTTCTTTTTACATTTGTTGGATATTCATAGGCATCTGTGTTTCTATTTACAAAGAACAAAGGACATCAGAACTGCAGATCAGTTATTTGTTTCTTTTGGTAATAAGAAACTGGGTAAACCAGTATCCAGAATTAATCTCACCAGATGGCTTACTGGCTGCATTCCCTTTGTTTACAACAAATTGGATGTCCCTTTACCAAAGCGAGTTCATGCTCATTTAAACAGATCTGTAGCAACTTCCTCAGTTGTTCATTCAAAAGCTTCCATAGATGAAATATGTGCAGCAGTGACTTGGGCTTCCCCCCATACTTTCATCACTCATAAAAAATTGGATGTGGTATCCAGAGGTAGACCATCATTTGACTCAATGGTACTTAGGAATATCCTTCCTTGAATCCACCCTGGGATTTAGGGAACTGGGGACTCTATCCCATCAGTTGAGGTCAGAATGAAAATTGACAGCATCATATAAAGAAGTTGTAGAGCATATAATGTATTGCATGATAACTATAAGAATCAATCAGAGGAGGTTAGAAAGGATTGGGAAGAGAGATTAGATGAGCAATTCGCAAAGAAGCAATGGGAGGATATAAGTATGTCTCCCAAGTATCCAACAAAATTTAGATGATATAGTATTTTTGCCTGGAAATGTTTACAGTGATATTTTTATATCCCAAATAGACTACAGAGAATTTTTCCTCAGGCAGACAGCAAATGGAGGTGTGAAGTGGAAGAACGAGGTAATTGGGAACATGTTTTCTGGGAGTCTGGTAAGTTGCTGGACTTTGATTACATGTGGGATGCACTGTTGGAGATGCTGGATGGGCAGATTGGTGTGACGAGGGAGATGATTTTTCTGAGCTATGATACAGAATTGGAATTGCCTAGACATGTAAGGCCTTGCTGCGTCTAATAATGGTGGCTGCCAAAAATGCAATTACTTGAAAATCGAAGTCTAAACGAACTATACTGCAAAGAGTGAATATAGTAACAGAGATAAAACAATTGGAGTTAAGATCTTTATAATAGGGTAGGAGCAAACTACATAAGAAAAAAATGAATTGTGGGAACAATACATACAAGGGAGGAATGAGGTATTAAAGGCATCAGGACTTAAATGAGCTATGTAATGTTTGAGTGAGAAAGATTGGGTAGATTATAAGTGATGTGAAATGCTTGCAAATAGGAATGTGTCAGTGTGGTTTGTTTTCATTTATGCAAATGTATGATTGCCTATGTAGTAAGTGATAGTTTAATAAAGATGTTTATTGTTTAAAAAAAGAAGGCAGGACTTGAATAATGTATGTAATGTTGCTTTGATTATATAATATATAGCGATATATGTGAAGTATAATGTTTGTTATGTTAATATAGTTTGATTACTTTTATATAAATTTGAATTTGTCTATGTCACAATTGACAATTCAATAAAAGTGTTTGGAAAAAGAAAAACGTCAGGTAAAGAAGTTATGTACTAACCATAATGTTAAGTCTGTATTGTCCAATTTCATTCATCCTCAACTCCCCACCCATCAACCCCCTCCTTATGTTTTTTCTGGAGGAGTAAGTGGATATGAAAGACTTTGTATACTGCAAGCATGAATCTACAGCTACAGCCTTGTCTAAACTTTTTTTTTTTCCTTTTATGCCTATTTTGTATAAAAATTACTTTTTTTTTGCTTTAGCCAGCAAACAAGATCTGAGGTAATTGGGGCTGGTGCATTCTGGATAAGTGAGTAGCTCGAAAGTTCTCAGTTGCCACAAGCTTTTGCAATGGTGGAGTCTGATCCAACAGTTTAGATCTGAACCCATCAGTTCAGGAAGAATGAAAATGGACAACACAGATGAAACATTATGATAAGTCCATAACTGCTTTTTATTACATTTTCATCCAGGCAGCCTGTGCTATTTGAATAATAGTCATACTTCTGATTTGTCATAAATTGCGTTGTGTACTCATTGTGCATGACAAAAGACATTTTCTGGATTCCACATAGTGTTTATACTAACAGTTCACCCATTTTAATTTAACTCTGAATGACTTGCATGTTTCACTGGAAGAAAAAATGGTTCACAGTATGTTTCACTGGAAGAAACAAAGCATGCCCATTAGTAGTCACTATGTGATCTACATGCCCCCAAGTTGTTATGCTGAACAGATGATCTAAACTTTTAAAATTTTTCGAAGCAGAAAGTCTTACTGCTTCAGTTGTCAGTATCCCCTCAGCGTTACTGCCTTTAACTTATTTAGTTAAGCTTGACATTGTGGCCTTTTAGGGTCATACTTGTGAGCTGTCTGCAGTGCATCCTGCAAATCTGTAAAAGTGTTAAATTCTCCTGGAAGATGCACACAAAGCACAACTGAGTAAAGCATCAAGAACCAGTTAATATTCTTCCGTAGCTACCACAAGGTTTCCTTATGTTCGGTTGAGACATTCAGCATTGAGTCACACTTCATCGGTTTATGTTTATGCATGTGTGTTTATGTATACATATATATGCACACACACTGACTTGCATAACAGTGTAGAAAAACAAAATAAATAAATAAAACTGGAAATGCACCACTACTATACACTGTGCAGATGACTGTGATTTAATGAACTGCTGCATATTAAAATCACACAAAAGATGTTTGCACAAATATGCTGCAATGAAATGAAGGTTTACCTTGCTACAAACCATGATCTTTGTCATTGAGTGAAAGAAACATAGTCATTGTGATATCCCCACTCTGGGTCAGTAATCAAGGAGCCTGAATCCTCGCCACTGACACTGGAGAGGGACGTTCACTTAGAATACAAAGGTATACAATCAATATTTCCAAATGCAGACCTCTCTGCAGCAAGCACAGTTTCCCTTAAGAGTACACAGGGAACACAGTCAACTGAGGGTCTTGGATGTCTTTTTATCTGTCTCTCCCCAGCTCTGCAATAAGGCTTTCCACTGGCACAGTTGTGTTCAGCACCCTGTCTGTGAAACCAGTGTTTTATGCCCCTGCTTTCTGTAGCTGACACAGACACTGTTTGAGATTTAATTTAAACACGCACACAGACATGCACACACCTACCTGGGAAACACTGGCACAGATTACCCACTCAACCAACTTTGCCCAGACTATAAGGTAGATTCACTGCCACCATTCACTTACGACAAGGCTCTTAAAAGGGTATCCATTTATGCTGAGTGAAGTTAATATTTATACAAATGGTAATGTTGACCAAACAGCCAGGCTTTCAGGAGTGGCCACAGTTCTCACCATATAAATAGATGCAAATGCTCTCAAAGCTTAAATGTTTTCTAAAAGGACAAGCCACAATGAAAAGTTTAAATATATTTAATAATAATTAATAAAAGAACAATAAAATGCTAAATATATATTTACAGTAAACACCAGAGTTTCAAGCACAGGAAAAATTTAAAATAACACAGCTGGAAAGATTCACACAGTTATATTAAAACAATACTTAACTATTCTAACTATATTTTCCTAGAGAATTAATATCCCAGGTCAATTAGTGGAGCAAGGCAAGATGAAGTAGGTGAGTGGTCTTCCATCTTGGTCAGGTTTCAAAAACAGAGTGCTCCTGAGACTTCAGTCTTCTCTAATATTGAAACATTACGTCTGTACGGACTGACATCACATACATGTGACTTCTGGTTCCCCTGCAACTCCCATTGCTAGAAGCTGTCAGGATTTGGCACTTGTGTTACCATGCACATAATCACAGATACACACACGCACACACACGCACACACACGCACACACACATACACGCACACACACACACACACACACACACACACACACACACACACCTTTGCTCAGATCTGCTGCTGCTCCTGGAAGTCATAAAACCATCCTGGAAGTCATAAAACCATTTTAACACGTATACTCCTCCTACAGAGCTACTTAAGCCATGATTCTAAGCCAGGCTTCTCACAGACATTTTGTGTGTGGCTACAATCAGAACTGTAACATACAATCTTATGGCCTAATTTAATTTCAGCTATTTTTTCAAAGTTTGCTGCAGCAGGATTGTAATTAACCTCTTCTGTTCCAATATCTTATGTTAAAATATACATTTAATTCCATCACAATAATACATGTACATTTCTTTTCTTTCCAGCAGGATGCACTGTTGATATATTTTTAACACAAGCAACTTTACAAATACAGTTTTATACACAAGCATCTGTACAAATCAGTTTGATACACAAATGACATACAATTCTTTACCAAAATTCAACTAACTTATGCTGGCATATGTTACATCTCCAGTGCCCTACTTCTCCTGACATGGCTGGCTATACCTCAGATCATCACAGTTATTATTAAAATACACTTGTTTTTTGTCCATTTTTGAGTACTTTTCCCAGACACCAAAGCAAAGATAAGACCTGGTCCTTTACTTTCCAAGTCTGAGTTGTATGTTTTGGCTGTATCATCACTTCAAGTCCACCAGGAAGAAAAATTATCTGCGGTCTCTCAATTTTTACTTGCAGAGCAAGTAAAGCAGTCCAACTTACCATTTATTTTTGAGCAGAGGCTTCAGATTCCAGCTGTACTTTCTTTTCAAGCAGCAGCTCTGTTATACCTTTGGAATGCCTTATCTTCAGGTTACTTGTCTTTAATTACTACAACTCAGTAACCAAGGATGCATATTTATCTTTTAAGTCTTGGTACTATTTTTTCAGCAAAATAAAGTGGGATATACAAGTGGGGTAATCTCATCTTACACTTGTATGTTCATCATTAAATCACTGCTTAAGTAGCTTTAGCTGTTTGGGTTACACCCTGCCTAGGAGAAAATTAGCAGTCTGGGCACCAAGCCCTTCAAGCTTTTTGCCGCCAAAGAATGCTACTGTTGTGGGATTTTGAAGACCGGTGGTCAGCTAGCTTTTCTCCATTGTCATGCAGATAAATCCCATTTGGAGGAAAAACACCTTCCGTACTTAATTTTATGACTAAAACAGTAATTTAATTACAAGAACTTTTTTTCCCCTGGGATTTAACTTTTTTTGGACTGCAATGTAACATTTCTGTCAGTTGAGGAAGTATGGTTCTCTTATTAGTTGTAGTGTAAACATTTGATCCGATGTTGGCTTTTCCATCTGGCTTTAACCTGTGGGTTATCAGATCCGATATTAGCCTTTCTTCAGAGACTTACAGGTTCAGAGCTCTACCACCTCTACTCATAATACCTTTCTCCCAGTCTACCTCTGATCTCGTTTGCTGTCTGGAGAGACAGCAATGCCATTAAGAGCTCTGCTGTACAGATAATTGTATCCTTTGTTTTTTTTTTTCTACAACATAGTAATTTTTATCAAATTTGTTTTCATGTACCTGCTTATTTGTGTTTGGATTGTAGTGTATTGTTAGGTAGTTTTTGCCATGTTTGGTGTGTTAGTCTCTGTGGTGATTTTCTTCGTATTTCGCTGTTGTAGTCATCACATTTGGGTTATCTGCTTGCAGTAGCCCTCAAGTCTTGGGTCCTGCATCTGTTGCTGTCTCATCTTCCATGACGTCAGGTAGTCAGGGGTATAAAGCATGCAGCCGATGCCATTACATCAGTCTTTCTTGCCGTGCAGTGCCCGAACCAGAAGCAGTTCACAAGTGACGGTCGGCTGACTCCTGAAATTTTCATTTTCGAGTTTCAAAACCAAAGTCTTCAACTAAAGCTAAGTACCCTGTTGGGGAAACTTTTTCTTGCTCTAAACCGATGTCAGTAAAAGTCAGTAATTGTATTACTTGTGGAAAGCAAATACCTCATAAAGATTTTAATTCGTACCATATTCCTTGCCTAGGCCCTGACCACGACGTACCTCGCTGTCGGTTTTGTGCCTTATTTAAGCCACGAACTATTCGTCGCCGGTATATTTTCGCCTCTAAATATTTTGGTGCTTGGTTCAATTATCCAGATATGTCTTCAGTAAGCCATCCAACTACCGACATTCTGAAAAAACACAAAGATAAAGATAGAGAGAGGCCACCTAGGTCCACAGCTGCCGGCGACGCTTCTCCTAAGCCAGTTGCCAGTTCACCGGTACTCAGTGAGGCACTTTCGCAGCCCCTGATACCCGCCACTTCAGATTCGCAGGCCTCTACTGAGATCCATTCAGAGTCCGGTATGCCACGAGATGCTTCAATTGTGGAACCTGCAGATGTCTCTAACTTGGATGGGTCCGGAGCCGCAGTGCAGGCACCAGCTTTTGAGGGTGTATTCAGGCCTACTGACTTGCATATTAAATCACCATCTTCTTCAAGGCCTAAAACTCTAACCATGCCTAGAAAACCAATGCCCAGACCACATGGTGAGGCCTCTATGCCTAAAAAACAAATGATACGAATGGCTGAAGACCTTATTACTTTAATTAGGGCAAGCCAACCTTCTTAAGAGACCTAGGACTGAATTTGCTTATGATACTTCTGACCAGGATTCTGAAATTTCTGTTTGCTCTGATGACCAGGGTTTACCCTTATCTACTTATGAGGATTCTGATGCAGAGGACTCTATTCCCTCTGCCCCCCCCCCCCCCGAGGATTTCTCTTTTGGTGAAACCTTGCATACTCTTAGGGAGCATTTTCGTTGGGAAAACCAGGATTTCTCTGATTCTAAAAAGAGGCTTAGAGATTTCTTACTCTTGCCCCAGCACAGGCCTTTAGCTTATCCCTCCTGCACTAGACATTGTTGATGATGCATTTTCAGAATCTAGCTTGGCCCCTGACTCTTTACCTCCTGCTCCCAGAAAACCTGATCGATATTACAGGGTTCCTGAATCTCACAAGTTCCTTTTTAAAAATCCTACTGCGGATCCTGAGACCATTTCACAGGGACCCAAGGGCATTAAGGCTACTTCTGCCAAAAATCCTATCCCCTTTGTTAGAGACTGTAGGGCGCTGGATAGATGGGGTAAGAAGGTGTACACTTCTGCAACCTTGGCCATTAGGGCCTTAAATTGCCAGTTTCATATGTTAAAGTATCAGCAGCATGTTATTGGATTGCTTAAACAGAAAATGATGTTGATTCCTGATTGTGCTGAAAATAAGGATTTACAGGATTTAATGCATTCTGCTGAACAGGTTGGAAAACATACTTTGCAATGTGGTTTTGATTCTCTAGAGGCATCTTGCAGGGCTGCTGTCACTGGGTCTGTACTTAGAAGGCATGCTTGGCTTAAGGAGCAATCCTTGCCAGATCATGTTAAAGCTAAATTGCTGGATGCTCCCTTAAGTCAGGGCCGCCTGTTTGGCAACAAAGCAGAAAAATATCTTAAAAAGATGCAGGAAAAAGCTAAATCTATGCAAACTGTTAAAGATTTCCTACAAGTACAGCCTCCAAGATTTAGTAGGCATTGGCCCTCTAAGAATTGGTCCTTTCCTGCCTCTTCCAGGCCTTCTCAGTCCAAATCCAGAACCAGCAGAACACCCAGGCTTCAGTCCCAGGGTATGCACAGGACTAAGCAGTGGTTGGGGGGCTCCCACTTCCAAATCATGGAGTAGTAAGACTCCCCCCCCCCCACCCATGGAAAACTGTCTCAATTACTTAATTTTAAAACTTCCAAGCACTTCTCAACTGACTGCTCCTTTACGGGGAAGGATTGCTCTGCAGGCAAAAAAACTGGGAACTCATTACCCAGGACAAATGGGTTTTAAATATAGTTTCCCAAGGATACAGATTTCACTTCTACACATTCCCAACGCCGAACAGTTGGCCAGATCTACCCCCAAATCAGTGAGCAGAGGCTCAAAAACAAGTACTCTTTCTCTTAAGCATAAAGGGTATTCAAACTGTACCAGAAGAGGAAAAGGGACAAGTTTTCTACTCAAGACTTTTCTTGGTACTCAGAAAAGAAAACTCATGGCTTCCTATCCTGGACCTCTCTACTTTAAACACCTTTTTGGTGATTCCAAATTTCAAGATGCTAACTCTTCACCAGTTACTTCCTATGCTAGACAAGGATGCCTGGTTGGCAACACTGGATTTAAAGGAAGCCTACCTGCACATCCCAATCGGGAAATCTTGCATAAGATACCTATGCTTCAGAGTAGGCTCCATGCACTGTCAGTTCTCTGCACTGCCCTTTGGCTTATCTACTGCGCCCAGGGTATTCACAAAGTGCCTAGCTCCAGTCATTGCATTTTGCAGGCAAATAAATATTCAAATATACCCATACCTGGACGATTGTCTAATTCAGGCAGAAAGCCAAGACATACTTCTGAATCATCTGGCATTTGTACAGAAGGTGTTAACTTGTCTGGGGTAAACCATAAATGAAAAGAAATAACATCTGGTACCCTGTCAACAAATTATATTCCTGGGAGCAAGCTTGAACACAACTTCCCAGATGGCTTTCCTCATGCCAGAGAAACAAATTCATTTGACAACTTACTTCAAACTAGTGGCCACAAAAACCCTGCTATCTGCAAGGCAAATACTGCAAGCCTTGGGGTTCATGGCCTTGTGCATTCTACTAATTCCATATGCAAGACTGCATATGAGGAAACTACAGTGGTATCTAAAAGCCTATGGTGTCAACATTCTCAGGATCTAGAAGCAATGATTCCTATCATACCTTGCCTACGGTTAGAATTCTTTTGATGGGCAGAGGCCTGCCACCAAAACTAGGGACTACCATTCACTCTACCCCCTGCCGCCCAAACCCTAGCAACAGATGCATCAGACTATGCATGGGGGGCTCACCTGGCAGGGAAGTGCATTCAGTGCAAATGGACCTGCATATCAATCAAAAAGAAATGTTAGCTGTACAGAATGCTCTGACAGCCTTCAAGGACCACATTCTTCCAGGACAACTAATGGTAAAGACGGACAACACCACTGTTATGTGTTACATAAACAAGCAGTGCCCATTCTTACCCCATCTGCAGACTAGCCATGGCTCTGTGGGACACAGCCTGCATCTACAGGCTCAATTCCTGCCAGGAAAACTAAATACACTGGCAGATGAACTAAGCAGAAATCTCATGGACCCACACGAGTGGAAACTGGAACCAAAGACTTTCAACATGTTGATCAACAAATGGGGGAGCCCTGATATAGATCTGTTTGCTTCCCCCCAGAACTACCAATTGAACAAATTCTTAACAAGGACTCCCCACAAACAAGCTTAGAAAGTGGATGCTCTGTCCTCCAGCTGGAATAATCTATCAGTTTATGGCTTTCCTCCTCTGCCTCTCCTCTCCAAAGTACTACTAAAGATCAAACAAGACAAACCAAGGATGATACTGATTGCACCAGACTGGCCATGCCAACACTGGTGTACTCCCTCTTGTGTCACAGCTAGCCCCATGGCACCTGCCTCAGACCCCTACCCTGCTGTCACAGCAGGAGAGCCAGATTCTGCACCCCCAGCTTCAAACCCTGAACCTGGCAGCCTGACTAATTACCTAATTTCTCTGTTATCATCCCTCAGTAAACAAGTGTTGGATGTCATTTTGAAGGCAAGGAGGCCTAGTACTAGAAAATATTTTGCTAAAAAATGGAAAAGATTCTGTGCCTGGAACCAAACTCAAGGGATGGCCACAACAGAGCCCAATTTATCTCAGATTCTTCAATACTTAACTGAGATGCTTCACAAGGGCCTTTATTTTTCCTCCATCAAAATTCCACAACACAGAATCACCCCTCTTTTCTAATCCACTGCTCAAGCAGTTCCTCAGAGGGGCCAAAAACGTAAGACCACCCAGGAGAGCCCCAACTCCAGCCTGGGACCTTAACTTTGTATTGGAAAAGCTCACTCTTCCTTCTCTTGAGCCAGCTGCAAGTGCAGAGTTAAAATTCCTTTCTTGGAAAACATCTTTCCGTTTAACAATCACTTTAGCAAGAAGGGTATCTGAATTACAGGCCCTTATGGCAGTGGAGCCTTTCATCATCATTCATGCGGACAGGGTGTCCCTCAGTACCAATCCCTCCTTCATGCCCAAGGTGGTATCCAGTGTGGCTCTTAATCAATCCATTCATTTTTCCAACCTTCTTTTCTAATCCACAGAACAATGGGGAATGGATACTGCACTCCTTAGATGTGCATAGATAACTATGATTTTACTTGGACAGGACTAAACTTCAAAGGAAATGTGAACAACTGATGGTGGCATTTGCTGCAGGGTCAGAGGGGAAGGTTATTTCAAAGCAAACCATTTCTAAATGGATAGGCCATTGCATTCATTTCTGCTATAAGCACCATGGAAAACCTATCCCACAGAGGATTTAGACCCCATTCAACCAGGGCTGCAGCTACCTCTATAGCCTTTCTCAGAGGTGTCCCTACCAGAGACATCCTAGAAGCTGCTACCTGGAGTTTTTTTCATACTTTCACCAAGCATTACCATTTGCCAATTTTCTCTAAATCCAGAGCTGGCTTTGCCGCTGCAGTCTTGCAGGGCCTTATAGCTGGTCCTAATGCTGTCTAAATTCTTCCTCCCATCCTTAGCTTTGGGAATCTACCCAAATGTGATGAAACAGTGAAACACGAAGAACATAGTACAGTTGCATACACTTACCATAAATGTAGATATTCAAGTGTATTTACTGAAGCAGTCCTGGTTACCCTCCCTCCAGCCCCCTGACTTCTATTGGATATACCTCTGTTCTCCTTTACTATGCTTAAAAGCTTTTTGGTGTATTTGCTTTTTTGTTGGAGGTATAACCTTGTGTGTGTGTGTGTGTGTGTATATATATATAAATATATATATATATATATATATATATAAATATATATATATATATATATATATTTTTTTTTTAATTGCTTCTCTTTAGAGAGGCACCTGACATCTGGAGCAAGAAAAACTGATGTAATGGCATCGGCTGCATGCTTTATACCCCTGACTACCTGACATCATGGAAGATGAGACAGCAACCGACACAGGACCCAAGACTTTGATAATCAGGCCGACTGAGGGCTACTGCAAGCAGATAGCCAAATGTGATGACTGCAACAGTGAATACACTCGAACATCTACATTTATGGTAAGTGTACACAACTGTACTTTCCTGCCCTTTCTTTCTTCTGTGTTGTGGTAGCAACAAAAAAAAATGTAAATTATGTATATATATATATATATATATATATATATATATATATATATATATATATATTTACTAGTGTAGTGTGTTTTGTAGGTCATTAGGTAGCTAGGCTGTTTAGTACTGATTAATTTTTCTGTGTGTATTTTGCTGTTGTTGGTTTTGATTGACTTTTGCTTTTTTTTTCTTGAGTCTTGTTCTGTGGAGTAGGAGAAAGGTTTTAAAAAGTGTGTGGTCACAAATTCCATGTACCATGTACAGGATGTTCATGAAGGGTACGTCTACTGCCTCTGCATGTTGCACCTTGATGCTGAATGCAGTGTTTGTTTAGGTTGTGGGGTTGGGCAGTAAATGAGCACTGACCTAAGTTAGTGGTGAAGTGCTTGTAGCCCTCAGTAGTTGCGTCTTCCACTTCTGTTCCTTCCCCTTTGAAGAAGCTGGACAAGTGTAAGAGAAGTGTGGGAGAGGGTAATGCAAAGGATCCAAAGGCCCATGATAAAGAAAGGGAGTACAGTAAACAATCCTCTCCCAACCCTTCTAATCAGCCTGATCTGAAGGGCCACAGATCTTCAGCTCCTCCTGCTGCTTTGGTAACAAGGTCGGTTCTGCCTTCTCAGAAATGATCCCCTACACCACTGGCTTTGGAAAAAAAACGGTGTCCCTGACTTTGTTTTCCCAGTCCATTCTTAGTTAAAGAGGTCAGTAGTTCGGGTAGTACGTATTCCCTCTTTTTCTTCTGCATCTCCCAGTGAACTCTTGCTCAATTCTCCCCTTCTCCACCTCAGATCTAACCCTCTCCAATCCAGATCCAAGTGTCATATCCCACCACTGCCAAGAGAACTTCAAAGCATTCTTCTGTGGCTTCATCTGTTCAGCCTGCCCAGTCAATAGGGAACCTTAAGCTTTCCAGTTTGGAACAATTTTTGTGGGCCCAGATTCAACTAGGGCTTATATCTTTTGCTTCAGTTCCAGTGCCTAAGAGGTCATCCTCCTCTTTTTCTTTTCCTCTGCTGGGCTTTTTGGCTCTTGAACTTATAGATGCGGTTGCCTTGCCATCAAAGAGGTTGGCTTTGATGGCTTGTCTGCTTTAGGCACTGACCCCCCTCCTTGGCATTCTTGACTGTGGTGGTGTTGGAACTGGGCATGCTTCAGATCTCGGAGTTCAGACCCAGAGTTCTACAGTCACATTTGACTCTCCAGGTTTCAGAGTTGTCTTATCCTCTTTGAGCATTGGTGCTTGACAGTTTAGCTCTGGTCTGGGCTTCAGGACAAGACAGGTCAGGCACGGAATCTGGCATCTCTCTGGAGTGTTTGGACCCCAGGAGTGTCAGGTTTGAGCAGCCAATATTGGCTTCTGTTTTCAGTGCCATAGAAAGGATTTTCTCCAAGTTGGAGATGGACTGATTGGCAGTAGCTGGTGATCCTTCCCCATCTATGACTGAGTTTGCAGACATGAATTGGTTGACTCCAGGACAGCCCATGCCTCTGGGCCTCCAGGTCACTGTGCATTCGGGCCCTCCCACCTCTTCCACTGGCCTCCGAGTTTCCCCTATCTTGGAGAATTAATGAAAGAGCCAATGCAAGAGAAAGCACATAGATTCTACCAAGGAATCTCTCACTGAGGATACTGACCTCAAGGAAGTCAATGGTTCCCCCAAGTCCTACTGTGATGATGCCTCCTTTGGCGATCTTATGGAATTTCTTTGCCAGTGCAGGGGTTTTTGGAGGCCTTTGGTACAGGACCATCCATGTCTTTAGTGTTCCCCCTCCACATGCTGTGATCTGGTGTCCAGAGGGTGTGGAGAGAACCAGATGTGGTGGAATCCACCCCCCCCAAAAAAAGTAAGACTGTATTGGCTCTGCCTATAGACTGGCCCCATTGGAGTAAGGGGCCTGCATTTGATGCCGTTGTGGTGGCAGCAGCCCCCAAAAAAGGACATTTCAGCAGGACGTTTTTAAGTCCATCCCCTAACCGTGGAGTCTAGGGTGGTGGGCTATTTAAGAAAGCGAACTTACATTTCAGAACCTGTACACTGAAAGTGCTAAACTGTTTGGCTCATTTGGCACGACTTCAGTTTGACCTCTTGTCAGAATTGTCAAAGGTAATGAAGGCAGAGCATGCCCCAGAGATGCAATGGATTCTTGGGTGTTGAGGGTCATATCCAGAGGTTGTACAATTCCATTTTTATGTCCTCCTGGAGAACAGAAAGCTGCTCCATCTCATCAGAGAATGGATGCAGTCGTTGAAATTCAGAAACTGCTGGCAACTCAAGTCATCCAAGAAGTCCCACCAGACCAACAAGTATACAGTGTCTATTCCAGATTCTTTTTGGTGCCAAAAAAGAACAAGGACCTATGACCAATTTTGTATCTGAGCAAACTGCACCTTTATGTCAAGCAGACCAAGTTCTGGATGATTATGGTACAGTCCATACTTCCTATATTGAGAAAGGACAACTAGATGTGCTCAGTAGATCTCAAGGATGCCTGCCATCATATCCAGATTGTGAGGCATTCCAGGAGGTTCATTCACTTTCAGCTGACAGCCAGTCATTTTTAGTTCTGAGAACTGCCCTTTGGTCTCACCAAAGCTCCCTGGGTGTTCAAGTGTATGGCAGTTGTGGCAACTGTGCTAAGGCTGCAGGAGTTCCAGGCTTTTCCTTACCTGGACGATTGACACGTCACTGCCTCCATGATAGCATTATTGATCAAAGCTCGAGACTCCTTACTCTAGTTGTGTCTGTCCTTAGGCATCACAATGAACTACAAAAAGTATTGTTTATAGCCAATTTGGTTTAGTTGTCCATTGGCTGCCATTCAGATACAGTTCCTCAGACAGCAAAACTTCCAATTCATAGGTTAAATTCCCTTCCAAAGGAGGCTTCTCACCTGCTCCTGTCTCATAAACTCCCAGACTGTTTTATCTTGAGGCTCTTGGCTCTCATGGTAGCATTGATTTGTCTGGTGCCTCTGGCAATATACCATAAGAGGGTTCTTCATTAATAGCTCAATAGTCATATGCTCAGACCAGGTGGTGGTTGGAGTCACCCCTTGTCACATTTAGGTGATCCTTCATTCTTCCTCAAGCTCAGATCACAGTCACTGTAGATGCCTCCCTTCTTTGGTGAGAGAGGGCATTTTGAAGGAAAGATAGTTTAGGGGATGTGGTCACCAGTCAAGGCCAATCTTCATTTCAGTGTCTTGGAGATAAGGGTGTCCCTCCTAGTGTTCCAGACCTTCAAAGACCTTCACCCCAAGGGTATAATCTCAGTTCAAACTGACAAGGTGATTGTGGTTTCGTATCTGAACTAGCAGGGGGGAACTCTTGTCTAATCCTGTTTGTCAGGAAGGCATGAGGGTGTGGTAGTCTGTGATTTCCACTCAGCAGTTTTTGTTTGCAGCACACATCCCAGGGAAGTCCAGCATCTTAGTGGACAGTTTAAACAGGAACATCCTTTTTCCTCACAAGTGGTCCCTGAATCAAGCTGTAGCAACTCACATTTCTCAGTCCTGAGGCACCTCTTACTGCAGTCACTTTGCCACACTGTCCAACACAAAGTGCAGCAACTTTTACGTCCTGTTTGCCCCAAGAAGCAGTCACAGAGGGATGTTTTTTCTGTGTTCTTGGCCCCCTGGGTTTCCTGTATGCATATCCACCTTCCTCCCCTCATTCTAAAATTTCTTCATAAAGCAGCTTGTTGCAGAGTGACAGTGATCCTCATTGCCCCATTCTGGCCACGACAAGTCTGGTTTCCTTTTCTGTGCCTCATCCTCCGCACTCAGCCTGGTTGCTCAGCCCTGTCCCAAGATTAATCTCCCACCCAGCAGGGATTGCTTTGCCCAGTATTTGTACTCTCAAGTTAACTGCATGGTTTCTGCAATTCCCATGATGACAAGGGATCCCAAGTGTTCTGATAGTGTTAGCAATATTTTGGCATCTTCCCAAAAACCTTCAGAGGATTTATGCTAGCAAATGGAAATGCTTTGCCCTTTGGGCTTCTTCTAGAGGTTTAGACCCTTTCTCAACTCCACTAGGGATAGTCTGGATTTCCTTGCTGATCTGTTTCACTCTAGTTTGAGTTATTCTACCATCAAGATTCTGCTGGCGGATATTTCTAATTGTCTTGTTGGCAGAGATAACACTCCAGTAGTAACTGTTAAGATTTCTAAGGCTTTTTTTTTTTTGAGGGACATGCTTTTTCTACTTCCTCCAGCCACTCTTCCTTTTGAACCTCCAGCCTCCACTCTTTTGATGTTATTTTGGAAAACATCTTTAGTTGCTGTTACATTGGCTATTAAGGTTTTGAAGCTGCAAGTCTTGTCATCTGTCGCTCCTTATCTGATTTTTCACAAGGATGTAGATGGCCTCAGAATCGAAATTGAACAAGTTTATTCACTTGCCGGTAGTCCAGACCTTACTGATAAAGGCAAATATTTCATAGCTAAGATTCCATTTAGACAAAATCAAGGCCTTTAGAAAAACTGAGCAGCTGTTTGTCTCCTTCTCCTAGGCTAGGCCATTATCGAAAGCAACCCTATCCGAATGACTATCCAGTTACATTTCTTTTGCATATAATTGGAAAGGAAAGTCCTTGCCTGCAAAACGTAAATGCCATTCAGCTAGGGAGGTATCCTCTTCCACTGCTTTTTTTTCTCTCCAGAGACTCTCTTTATTACATTTCTGCAGTTGCTACTTGGGTAGTACTCATACTTTTGTGTTTCATTACAAATTGGACTTTCAGTCAAAGTACAGGGCTTTTTTTGGTTCAACCGTTCTGTAAAATGTTCTCTCCTAGTGCCTCCCTGGGGTAATACATGACTAGGAAGTCTGTCCCACAGGTTGAAGATGGATGAAAAAGACAACATTGAATACAAAAGTTATGTACTTAACATAATGGTAGATCCATGTTGTTTGTTTCTATCTGCTTCAGTCATCCCTCCCTCCTATCCCCCCTTATTGGGATTTATTTTCCATTTGAGAGTGACTAAGCTGTTGTGATTGTGCTCAGAATTTTTAATCCTCGTGTTTTTAGGATTATGTGAGCGGCAAACTTGATGTGAGGTACGGTGGGGGGAGCATGATATTATGGGTAGAGGAGAAGGAGCTGTGAAACTGAATGTCTCTGGAAAAAGGCCTGCATTGAGTCTGAGTTGGAGCTGATAATCCATGCATTGAAGCAGACAGAAACAAACAACACAGATCTGTTGCTATGGTAAGTGCAAAACTTCTGTTTTTTTTCTAGAGTTTACTCTAATTTTTATTGATAAGTTTTATAATTTGTTTTTAGGAGCCGGAGCAAGTGTATTTTCTGCTTGTCACTGTGTATTTTTGATGAAAACACTACTTTCTTGAAACCTACAATTTACCAACTGCTATTGCCATCACTGCCCTGGTTTCAGGCTTTTTTTTTCGACTTTAGCATGGAACAGCATACTGTTTCCATGTTTCTTCATTCCTTCAGTCACAAAAAGAAGAACATTTCCAGCCTTTGCTTCTTTGGCAGACTACATCTTTGCCTTAGCCACAGTTGGGTGACCCTATTGTGGCCATTTCAGTTTCCTGTTACTACTCATCTTCTTCCTTGCATTTCTATGATATAGTCCCTTCAGCCAACATAGGGGTTAGATACACCCCCCCTGAGGCTTTTTGAGTGTCTTTCATAGGCATGAGAGAGCCAGTTGTCAGTCTTAGAGGAAGGAGTAAGAATTCTAGAAGTTTGCCCCTGGATTATGTCCCTGATGTGTGTCTGTCTGCTTCTGTGGAGATTCTTGTCTAAAATTAGCAGAAAGTTAAACATTTATTGTCTCTTGTCTTTGTTACTTTAAATGGGAAATTTTTTTGGCTTAGCTCAGGGCATAGTTCAGGCTGCTAATCCTTCTCATTCTGGATCTACTGGTAAGAGAAAAATTAATTATTTATGTTTCTGAAGATTCCAGTATGATGAACAGGGAATAGATTCTGAAGGAAGAATTCACTTATTTCTCCTGTGGCTGTTTTTGACTTTGAGGAGAGTATTTCTTCTAATTTTCTTTTTATGAAAGAATTTATGAAACCATTTTTTTTAGTGGGAACAAGATGATTTTTTTTTTTTTTTTTTTTTTTGAAAAATATGATTTTTTACAACTGGAGTTAACTTCAGTCTCCTGTTCTAGCACTGGAGAATGTTTTATTACAGCCTTTAACATGCGTGGCAGACAACCTATAGCCTCCTAAGAAGGCACATAGATTGTATAAAGTTCCTCTGTCATGTAACTACTTATTTTTTAATCCCATTTTTGACCCTACATTGATTTCTTTGTCAAATCCTTCTGTAAATTAACATTTGGTAAATACTAATCTCTGCCCATCTGGCAAGGATGGGAAAGCTTTTGATAGGTTTGGGAAAGTGTTTATTCCTCTACCAGTCATGTTTTAGGATTCTTAATTGCTAAGCTGATATGTTAATGTTTTGGCTTGCTTCATTTGAAAATGTTAGGAACATTACTGCTACTTCTTCTTCTGTGAGAAAATCTCCTAAAAATGCTTTTATGGCATCTGTTTCTCATGTAAACAAACTCAATTTATAACTCAGCTGAAGCCTGTTCCAGAGTAACACCCACTGGGTCTGTGATGAGAAAGTTTGGATGGTTACATTCTAAAACTTTGCCTGAAGATGATATTTTGAATTATCTCTCTCTCTCTAATTGTAAGATTGTATTTAGGCCATCTGCTGCTGAGGTCCTGAAAAAATATGAGAGAAGGAAAAATGATTTTTAAGAGTGACTCAGATTTTTCAGTGTTCTACAAGTTTGTTAAATGTTTCAACCCTAACTCTGTATCATTTTATAAAAAGAAAAATAAACAGACTCAGCCATTTTCTGGCAAGCAGACGTTCAAAATACAATGGTACGCAGATTCCCAAAAGGGGGGGGGGGGTCTTCCCAGAAACAATGTAGTCCAACAAGTCTGAATGGTTTTCTACAAATTTTAGCCCCCTCTTTCCACCCTGGCAATCTTTTAAGTCTTCCTCAAAATTTGACTCTACATTTCTCTGTTTGACCACTGATAATCTCAACAATTGGGTTCTGAGATTGATACATTAGGGGTACAGATGGCCATGGGAGTTTATTACTTCCATTCCAGGGATTCCTCTTTATCCCTCAGATAAAACTTTATTCACCCCTGTCATTCAGCATCTGTTGGGTCAACAGGTAATATAGTATATTCCTCATTCCCTGACAGTGAAAGGTTTTTATTCAAGAATGTTTCTGTTACCAAAGAAAGAAGCTTCATGGAAACCAGTCCTAGATTTTACTTATTAATCTAATTTTGTTAACCAGGTGGATATGCTGGTCATCAGACACTTTCAGCCATGAGCTGGACCATAGTGGCATATTAAACATATAAAGTATGGAAGTCAGGATTAACACGTGGTACAAACAAAATATAGTAACAATAAATCTGTTGCTTGTTTATGATATGATTACAATATGTGCATATTTACATATGGATTTGGACTCATACATCACTGAAGAATTTGTCTAATAATTACGTATTTACAACTGGCTGTTTTGTTTGCCATGAAAACATTGACCACCTTTTAGACGAATAAGCATTATATGAGTTGACCACTCTTTCCTTCCTCAACCAGCTTATGAAAATCTCAAAGAAAGTTCAAAATATTATGCCTTTGCAACCTGTAACATCTTATTCCACCTTTTTAGTTTTTTGGTAACTCTAAATTTATAAAATGCTTATGATCATTTTCCTTTTGGCACACACTTCAAGGTTTTCTGTGTCTAGATTACACATTTAGTTCTCTGCATTACTGTTTGGGCTTTCCACTATTCCAAGGGTGTTCCCAAAGTGTCTAGCTGCAGTGATGTCTTACTGTACTCAGCAAGATATTCACATTATGTTCATCGTTCTCACTTCCTCAGTGATATTTTAGGTTATCTGGCAAGGCAACCCAGTAATGTTTAGCTTTCAAAAGCTCAAGACTGCCATCCCAGCCTCTTCCTGTGACAGCTGATTTGCTGAGTGTATTCTAGAGGGAAGCTTTCAGCTGCCACAGGAAGTGAGTGTTTAGTCTTTTTGTGCCATCCAAAGAAGAAAGTTATCTGAGTCTTCACAGGATCCATTACTGATTTTTCTGGCTTACTGATCAAATAAGGCCCATGTAGTGACCATCTTCTTCTCATTTTATTATTATATTTATTATTATTTTTTTATTTTTATGTTTATTTTAAAAAAATATTTAATATTTTATTTCTGTCAATATTTACTGTCATTCCTGTATACACTTCAGAAAAGGACATACCATTTTCAGAGGTTGCTTGTTATAACCATAAAAAGGCTAATTTTAGAATTACATTGCTATTGTATAAGCAGGAGCACTGTATAACAGAAACTAGTTTACATAGATCTGATGTTAATCTTCGTTCATTCCTTACTGATAGGTTACGGTTCCGTCTTCAGAACTGAGCCGGCCAATATCAAGCTGGCGTCAGCCAAAAACTCTCAAGCCAAAGTCTTACCCAGAATGCTCTGTTCCCTGTTGCCTCAGATCTCATTTGCCGTTGCTGTACAGCCATGACAAGCCACTCTCTCAGTTAAGTGTCTAATTTTTTGAAAGTTTTATACATTGTTCTTACTTTAAATTTTCTCAATAGTTTATACTAATATTTTCCTACCCTATCATATACTTTAGACTCTCTCCCTTTAGTTCTTTCCCTTTATTACCCTCTTTTCTTACCTTGTGGTAAGTCTTCATTACCATCGCTGGTAATCCTTCCTTTCTCTTCTTTCCATTTTTGGGTAGCCTTTCTTCTTCTTCTTCTTGGCACTGATGTTCATTGTGCATACAGCTGCAGTCATAACAGATGGGTTCTCCTGCCGTCAGGCGGGTCCTCGGTCGGCCGAATTCCAAAGTCTAGGTCCGGCGTCGGTTGTCATCGCTTCTTCCCTGATGTCAGTGCGACAGGGGTATAAAGGAACCAGCCGACGCCATTTTCTTAAGTCTTTCTTGCCGTGCGGTGCCCGAAGCAGAAGCAGTTCGCAAGTGCCGGTCGGCCAGCTCCTGAAATCACGAAAATTGGAAACTGAAGTCTTCTTAAAAGCTAAGTACCCCATTGCGGAAACTTTTCTTGCCTCAGACCGATGTCAGACAAAGTTAATAATTGTATTTCTTGTGGGAAGCAAATACCACATAAGGATTTCCATTCCCTCTGTATACCTTGTTTAGGCCCAGACCACGACGTCTCGGTCTGTCGCTTTTGTGCTACATTCAACAAACGCACTATTAAGCGTCGGGCGGAGTTTGCCCAGCATTATTTTGGGAAAGCATTTAACTATACTATGTCGTGGGATACTCCGACTCCGGTTTTGTCTAAAAAACGCAGAGACAAGGACCGACACACGAGGTCCGCGGCCTCTACCGACACCACGCCAAAGCCGACTACACGTGTTCTGGTTCTCAGTGAGGTGCCTACGCAGCCCCTGACTACCGATGACACTTCTTTGACGGTGTCTCCTGTGCCCGAGGTCGCAGGCTCCTCGGCCCACACCCCGACTACAGATACCGAAGCCACTCTTGGTGTTGAAACTCAGAATGTGGACAGGTCCACCTCCACTCAAGGTGTCTTCAGACCTTCCTCTTCTTTCTCCATCAAGGCTTTCACAAAGTCTAAAGCAACCATGCACCCTAAGAGACCGGCTACACAGGGCCCATCTCCAGGCCCCATGCCTAAGAAACAAATGCTTAAAATGGCTGAGGATTTAATTACTCTAATCAGAGGCTCTCAGCCCCCACCAGACAAAAGGCCCAGAGTGGAGGAATATTCCCCCTCCTCTGATCAGGGCTCCATTATTTCAGAGCACTCTGATGATGAGGAACATTCTTACTCCCCTTTTGAAGACTCTGACGTGGAGGAGTCCATCCCTTCTGTATCCCCCCCCCGAGGATTACTCATTTGGGGAAACTTTGCATACCTTAAGGGAACACTTCCACTGGGAAGGCCAGGATTATTCAGATTACAAGAAAAGGCTCAGGGAATTTCTCTTGTTACCTCAGCATAGGCCTCTGGCTATACCTCCTGTCTTGGACATCCTAGATGATGTTTACTCGGAGGCCTGCCTTAACCCGGACTCTCGACCCCCAGCTCCAGTTAAGCCTGACAGGTACTTCAGGGTTCCTGACTCTCACCAATTTCTTTACAAAAGCCATGCTGCTGACCCAGAAACCATCTCACAGGGCCCCAAGGGAGTTAAGGCCTCCATTGCCTTCCTAGAGAGATTCCAGATCCTTAGAAAGGTGGGGAAAAAAGGTATATACCTCAGCTACCTTATCCATGAGGGCCTTATATGCTAAAATACCAACAGTTTTTGTTATCACAATTGAAGAGTAAAATGTCACAACCTGAACAACCAGACTTGAAGGAGTTGCAGGATTTGATGCATGGTGCAGAACAAGTGGGTAAGCATACCTTACAATGTGGTTTTGATGCTCTAGAGGCCTCAAGTAGAGCTGCTGTTACAGGATCAGTCATACGTAGGCATGCCTGGCTCAAGGAACAAGCCTTGCCTGACCATGTCAAAGCTAAATTACTAGACGCCCCTCTTCAAAAGGATGTACTATTTGGTGCTAATGCTGAGGAGGTATTAAGGAAAATGGAGAAAAAGGCTAAATCAATGCAAACTGTGAAATAATTTCTACAGGTTCAACCACCACGTTTTAGTAGAAATTGGCCTTCCAAAAACTGGTCCTTTCCTGCCACAGACAGACTCCATAGAGGCAGATACAGGCGCCCGAGGGGCAGAGGACAATCCCAAGGCTCGTATAGAGGCAGACAATGGCAAGCTCCTACACAAAGAGGTGGTGAGGACAACTCGCAATCTTTCAGAAAGCAAACCCAATGACTTTCCCCTTTGCATGCCAACCAGGTTTCAAATGGCAGCCCCCTTAGGAGGAAAGTTAGCATTATTTTAAAAAAATTGGCATGTTGTCACAAAGGACAAATGGATCCTGGACATTATAAACAGAGGCTACAAATTCCATTTTCACACCCTTCCAAAAATGAGAGGCATGCCAAACCTGCCACACAATCAAAGGGCAGAGGCACAAAAGCAAATTACAGATCTCATAAACATGAAAGCTATTCAAGAGGTACCTACACACGAACAAGGTCAAGGTTTTTATTCCAGGCTATTTCTGGTGCCAAGGAAGGGAAAAGATTGGAGATGTATTTTGGATCTATCTGTCCTAAACACATTTCTACTCGTACCAAAATTCAAGATACTCACTCTACAGCAACTTCTTCCCATGCTGGGCAAGGAGTCTTGGCTGGTAACATTGGACCTCAAGGAGGCATACCTGCATGTCCCAATCAGACAAAATTGCAGAAGGTACCTCAGATTTCTTGCAGGTTCAACCCATTATCAATTCTCTGCATTGCCCTTTGGCTTATCTACTGCGCCCAGAGTATTCACAAAATGCCTGGCATCAGTAATTGCCTACTGCGGACTTCAAGGGATACAAATATATCTCTATTTGGACGACTGCCTGATCCAAGCGGACAGCAAGCACATTCTTCTGAAACATCTGGCTTATGTAATAATGTTATTGAAATCTCTGGAATACACAGTCAAGAAAAAGAAATCAAGGCTAATACCCTCTCGGAAGATAATTTTCCTGGGTGCCAATTTGGACACAAACACCCAGATGGCCTACCTCACGCCAGAGAAGCAGGGGCAACTAATACAATACTTCAGAACACTAGCAAATTGCACCAGGCTGACTGCAAGGAAAATCCTGCAGGCTCTGGGATTCATGGCATCTTGCATCTTACTAATCCCATGTGCAAAGCTGCATATGAGGAAATTACAATGGTACCTAAAAAACATATGGTCTCAACACAGCCACAGTTTGGAAACAATAATACCACTAATTCCATGTCTGCAAAAGGAATTTCTGTGGTGGGCTCAAGCATGTCAAACAAACACAGGTCCTCCATTCAGCAAGCCTCAAGCAAATCAAGTCATCACAACAGACGCCTCGGACTACGCCTGGGGGGGCGCACATGACAGATCGGTGCATTCAGGGCAAATGGTCCCAAAAAGAAAAGCACCTTCACATCAATCAAAAAGAAATGCTAGCAGTAATAAATGCTATGAAAGCTTTCAAGGACCTTCTACAACCAGGTCAATTACTGATAAGAACAGACAACACCATAGTCATGTGGTACATAAACAAACAGGGAGGAACACATTCTTACCCCCTATGCAGACTGGCCATGTCACTTTGGAACATGGCCATGGACTTACAAATGGAACTACAAGCACAGTACTTGCCAGGCAAGGAAAACACGCTGGCAGACAACCTAAGCAGGAATTAGACAGACCCACACAAATGGAAATTGCATCCAAAAGTTTTTACAGAAATAACCCAAGAATGGGGAAGGCCAGACATAGATCTTTTTGCCTCCCACAAGAATCATCAATTGACAAAATTCTGCTCAAGGATCTTCCATCCAAAGGCCTGGAGAGTGGACGCTCTTTCTTTCAGTTGGACATCAATGACAGTTTATGCCTTCCCTCCTCTTCCTCTGCTGCCCAAAGTTCTATTAAAGACCAAAGCAGACAGACCAAAGATGATTCTCATTGCTCCGGACTGGCCAAGGCAACACTGGTACCCACTCCTGAGGAGCCTGACTCATTCCCCACCATGGACCCTGCCTCTAATGCCTCTTCTTCTGACTCAGCATAGTTTCAGAACTCTTCACAGCCAGCTAAAAACACTCAATCTGGCCGCATGGAAGATTCCTTAGCATCTCAACAGGCCCTACTCTCCAAGGAGGTGCAGGATGTCATTTTGGAGGCCAGAAGGCCATCAACTAGAAAAGCTTACTCTGCAAAATGGAAACGTTTTTGTGTCTGGAATGAGAAAAAGGGCCAGGATCCTGGAAAACTGAATTTACCTCAAATACTACAATATTTGGCTGAACTGCTAAGCAGTGGACTTTCTTTCTCCTCCATCAAAATACATGCCTCAGCCATTTCTGCAGAATACAACACTGATCCACCTTTATTCTCTCACCCTCTCTTAAGACAGTTCCTCAGAGGGGCTAAGAATTTAAGACCTCCAAGGAAACAACCAATACCTGCTTGGGATCTTAATTTCACTCTGGAAAAATTGACCTTGCCTCCTTTTGAGCCAGCTGCCTCATCAGATTTGCAATATTTGTCATTCCGCCAGGGCCACAGCCACCTCTGCAGCCTTTCTCAGAGGAGTCCCTACCAAGGATATTTTGGAAGCAGCCACTTGGAGTTCTGTGCATACCTTCTCCAAGCACTACAACCTACCATTATACTCCAAATCTAGAGCAGGCTTTGCCACTGCAGTCTTGCAGGGCATTTTGGCTCCTCCTAGTTCCAACTAGTGCCTACCACCCATTTCTTAGCTTTGGGATTCTACCCATCTGTTATGACTGCAGCTGTATGCACGATGAACATAGTACAGTTTTGTACCTACCATAAATGTAGATGTTCGAGTGCTAATACAGCTGCAGTCCAGGTCCCCCCCCCTTCCCCTCTTCGGACAGGCATATAGGCTAACACATCCTCATACAACCTGATTGGGGGTTTCATTTATGATGTATTTGCTTGCAAGTACTGTTTTTTGCTTATATAGCACTGCATTATCACACAATTTTATTATTGCCTTCCTTCTGGGGGCACCTGACATCTGGGGCAAGAAAAACTGAAGAAAATGGCGTCGGCTGGTTCCTTTATACCCCTGTCGTACTGACGTCAGGGAAGAAGCGACGACAACTGACGCTGGACCTAGACTTTGGAATTTGGCCGACCGAGGACCCGCCTGACGGCAGGAGAACCCATCTGTTATGACTGCAGCTGTATTAGCACTCGAACATCTACATTTATGGTAGGTACAAAACTGTACTTTCTTCTCCAACCATTATGTCGGATAAAAAAAGTAGCATTGGTTTCAAGCAGTGTAAGGATTTCGGTTGTAAGTTACCGAATTCCGATGGCCATGACGTATGTGTTTACTGTCTGAATGTCTCCAACCTGACTCTGGATCCTCCGTGTGGGATTTGTAAAAATTTTTCTACCAGGACTCTCAATGAGAGGGAAGAATAAGTTAATTTTGAAAGGTCTCCTTTCTCTGAGGCTATTTCTGGGTCGGAGGGCTCACCCCTCCTGTTAAATCCTGCAAGAGGCATTCTTCCTCTTCATCATCGAAGTCGCTCCCTTCTTCTCCCTCTGGAGATTGTAGGGAGTTGACTCATAAGAAGATGAAATTGATTACTACTTCTGCGCTGCCACCTGTGAACCCAGTTGGCTCCAGGCTCGGCACTACCCCAAATGATTCTGACTATAGCCATGTCTCCCTTATCGATAAGGGCACCGGAGTTCCCAGTGCAGACAATTATAGATATTCATCGTGTTACCCTGCTGCAGTCATCACACTTGGGTTATCCTGCCGTCAGGCGGTCCTGCAGTCTGCCTGAATTCCAAAGTCTTGGTCCGGCGTCGGGTGCTGTCACTTCTTCCCTGACGTCAGTGCACCAGGGGTATATAAGAGGCATCCGACGCCTTTTCTTCAGTCTTTCTTGCCGTGTGGTACCCGAAGCAGAAGCAGTTCACAAGTGCCGGTTGGCCGACACCTGAGATTTTCAATTCGAATTTCAGTCCGAAGTCTTCAATAAAGCTAAGTACCCAGTTGGGGAACATTTTCTTCCCTCAGTACGATGTCAGAAAAAGTTAACAATTGCATTTCTTGTGGGAAGCAAATACCTCATAAGGACTTCCATTCCTATTGTATTCCTTGCCTACGCCCAGACCACGATGTCACAGGTTGGTGGTTTTGTGCTAGGTTTAATAAACAAACTATCAAAAATGCCGTTTTGACTTCGCACGGCATTACTTTGGTAGGCGATTTAATTATATCATGCCATCGGAGCAGCCGATGACCGGCATACATGAAAAATGCAAGGATAAGGACAGGCAGCCTAGGAACAAGCCAGACTCTGAGGCCTCTGCTGGGCCTGTCACCGGTTCTCCGGTTTTCAGTGAGGCACCTACGCAACCCCTGATGACCGCAGAACTGGAACCCCAGACAGCTGCAGATTCCCAAGCGGAGCCTACTAGGCCGACGCAGCCATCTTCTGACACCGGAGCAGAAGTAGACCCCGGTGCAGTTGAAACACCTTCGGTTGCAGAAGGTGTCTTCAGACTGACTACACTCACCATTAAATCTTATGCTAAGCTTAAAACTCCTTTAAAACCTAAGAAGACTGTACATTAGTCTACAGTTCAAGGCCCCATGCCTAAGAAACAGATGCTTAAGATGGCTGAAGATTTGATTACCCTAATCAGGGGTTCCCAGCCACCTCCTGATAAAAGACCAAGACAAGAAGAGGATTCTGCTTCCTCTGACCAGGTTTCAGTTTCCTCAGATTCTTCTGTGGAACAGGATTACACTTTTCCACCTTATGAAGACTCTGATGCTGAAGACTGTATTCCCTCAGCATCTCCCCCTGAAGACTACTCCTTTGGGGAAACTTTACATACCATGAGGGAACATTTTCAATGGGAAGGCCAGGACTACTCTGATTCTAAGAAAAGGCTCCGAGAGTTCCTTTTACTACCCCAGCACAGACCGCTTGCTACCCCTTCAGTTTTAGATATTGTGGATGATGTTTACTTGGAGTCTAGTTTAAATCCAGACTCTCTATCTCCTGCTCCAGCCAAACCAGACAGATACTACAGAGTACCTGACTCTCACAAATTCATTTATAAAAGCCCAGTGGCTGACCCTGAAACAATTTCCCAGGGTCCTAAGGGAGCTAAAGCTTCTATGGCTAAAAATCCTGTGCCCTCTGAAAGGGATTCCAGAGCCCTAGATAGATGGGGAAAGAAAATATACACCTCAGCAACTCTGGCTGTGAGAGCATTAAATTGTCAGTTTCACATGTTGAAATATCAGCAGTTCCTAATGTCTCAGTTAAAACAAAAAATGAGCACACATACTGAACAGTCTGAATTCAAGGAAATGCAGGATCTGTTGCATGCAGCTGAACAGGTAGGCAAACATACTTTACAATGCGGATTTGACTGGTTGGAACCTTCCTGTAGAGCAGCTGTTACTGGCTCTGTCATATGTAGACATGCCTGGTTAAAAGAACAAACACTTCCTGATCATGTTAAAGCAAAATTATTGGATGCCCCTTTACAGCAGAATGTATTATTTGGTGTCAAAGCAGAAGAGGTTTTAAAGAAAATGGAGGATAAGGCAAAGTCTATGCAGACGGTCAAGGATTTTTTGCAGGTACAACCCCCTCGTTTCAGAAGACATTGGCCAACAAAATACTGGTCCTTTCCAGCTTCTGACAGATCACAGAGGGGCAAATACAGACGCCCAAGGGGCAGAGGTCAGTCACAAGGCCCTTACAAACCTCGCCAATGGGGTACTGCTACCCAGAAAGGAGGAGAAGACAGGCCCCAAGCTAGCAGAAGACAAACACAATGACTCAGTCCTCAAACTACCAAGCAAATCTCTCCTGGCAGCACCCATGGGAGGAAAATTAGCATTTTTTGCAGACAACTGGCACATCATCACAAAAGACAAATTGGTCCTAAACATTGTCTCTCAAGGATACAGATTCCACTTTCATACCTTACCAAGGATCAAAGGAATGCCAAACCTGCCACCAAATCAATGGGCAGAGGCACAAAAACAAATTACAGCTCTCACGGACATGAGAGCCATTCAACAGGTACCTACACAGGAGCAAGGACAAGAATTTTACTCAAGACTCTTTCTAGTCCCAAGAAAGGACAAAGCATGGAGACCCATTCTGGATCTTTCAATTCTGAACACCTATCTGCAAGTACCAAAATTCAAGATGCTAACACTACAGCAGCAGCTTCCCATGCTGGGCAAGAATGCTTGACTAGTAACGTTGGACCTCAAGGAGACATACCTGCATGTCCCTATCAGACAAAATTGCAGAAGATACGTCCGCTTCATTGCAGGTTCAACGCATTATCAATTCTCAGCACTGCCCTTTGGCTTATCTACTGCGCCCAGGGTCTTCACAAAATGCTTGGCACCAGCAATTGCATACTGCAGACAAAGAGGAATTCAAATATACCCATACTTGGATGACTGCCTTATTCAAGCAAAAAGCAAGGACATTCTTTTAAGACATCTGGCATTTGTCAAACACCTTCTAAGTTGCCTAGGGTACACAGTAAATGAAAAGAAATCAAAACTAGTGCCCTCACAAAACATAATATTCCTGGGTGCCAGCTTGAATACAATGGCCCAGATGGCTTATCTCACGCCAGACAAGCAGCAATAGCTGACTCAATATTTCAAAATAATGGCAACAAAGACCCAACTCCCTGCAAGAAAATTTCTGCAGGCCTTGGGATTCATGGCATCTTGCATTCTACTAATACCATTTGCAAAACTGCATATGAGGAAATTACAGTGGTACCTGAAAAGCGTATGGACTCAGCACAGCCACAGCTTGGAAACAATGATACCACTCATTCCCTCCCTTCAACAGGAGTTTCTATGGTGGGCACAGGCATATCACCTCAACAAGGGTCAGCCTTTCACCTTACCCACAGCCAGGCAAGCTATGACAACAGATGCATCGGACTATGCCTAGGGAGCACACATGGCAGGACAGTGCATTCAGGGCAAATGGACCACAGATCAGAGGCATCTGCATATCAATCAAAAAGAAATGCTAGCAGTACAGAATGCCCTAATAGCTTTCAAGGACCTTTTACACCCAGGACAACTAATAATAAAGATGGACAGTACCACAGTAATGTGGTACATAAACAAGCAAGGGGGCACACATTCCTACCCTCTATGCAGGCAAGCAATGACCTTGTGGAACACTGCACTGTCTTACCAGGTTCAATTACAAGCACAATTCCTGCCAGGAAAGAAAAACACATTGGCAGACGACCTAAGCAGAAACATCATGGCTCCACATGAGTGGAGACTAGATCCACAAGTATTTGCAATGATAGCTCAAAAATGGGAACGCCCAGACATAGATCTGTTTGCAAGCCCCCACAAGTACCAACTTCAAAAATTTTGCACAAGGACATTCCATCCACAAGCTTGGAAAGTGGACGCCCTCTCATTCAGTTGGAAAACATTAACAGTGTATGCCTTTCCTCCACTGCCTCTTCTAGCAAAGGTACTGCTGAAAGTCAGATTAGAGAGGCCACAAATGATACTCATTGCACCAGACTGGCCACGCCAGCATTGGTATCCAGTTCTAAGGAATGTGGCCCACGGCCCACCATGGATTTTACCACAAATTCCTCACCTGCTCACCCAGCGAGACAATCGCATTCTACACAGCCAGCTCAAGACTTTAAACCTGGCTGCATGGCAAATTACCTAAACAACCAGCCAACACCTCTATCCAAAGCTGTTATGGATGTCATTCTGGAGGCCAGCAGGCCCAGCACCAGGAAAACCTATTCAGACAAATGGAAAAGATTTTGCACCTGGAACCAGGCTAAAGGCCAAAATCCCCCTGATCCAAAAATTCCTCAGATTCTACAATATTTAACTGAGATGTTGCACAAAGGACTTTCCTTTTCATCTGTTAAGATCCACACCTCAGCAATTTCAGCTCATTACAACACGGATCCTCCTTTATTCTCACATCCACTCCTAAGACAGTACCTCAGAGGGGCTAAGAACATAAGACCACCAAGGAGAGGACCAACACCTACTTGGGATCTCAACCTTGTTCTGGAAAAGCTTACACTACCGCTCTTTGAACCAGCTTTTTCAGCTGATTTAAAATTTCTTTCATGGAAAACTGCCCTGCTACTAGCAATAACCTCAGCTAGAAGAGTCTCAGAGCTACAGGCACTAATGGCAGTGGAGCCTTTCCTCATTTTTCATCAAGACAGAGTCTCTCTACGAACTAACCCTTCCTTTATGCCAAAGGTGGTATCCAGTGTGGCTCTAAACCAAACCATTCATTTGCCCACCTTTTTCCCAAATCCCCAGAACAAAGGAGAAAGACTCCTGCACTCTTTGGACATTCACAGGCAATTACGTTACTACTTGGATAAAACTAAGGCTTTCAGAAAAACTGACCAGCTCTTTGTAGCCTATGCTACAGGATTTCGAGGAAAAGCTATCTCAAAACAGACCATTTCTAAATGGATAGGGCATTGCATACGTTTCTGCTACACGCATCATGGGAAATTGGTACCTGCTAACATTAGGTCCCACTCCACCAGGGCTACAGCTACATCAGCAGCCTTTCTCAGGGGAGTACCAACCAAGGATATTCTGGAAGCTGCAACTTGGAGTTCAGTGCACACCTTCACCAAACACTATCACTTACCTCTATATTCTAAGACTAGAGCTGGTTTTGCCACTGCAGTTTTGCAGGGCCTACTAGCTTCTTTTAACCCTGTTCAACTCCACCTCCCATCCTTAGCTTTGGGATTCTACCCAAGTGTGATGACTGCAGCAGGGTAACACGATGAACATAGCACTGTTTTGTACCTACCATAAATGTAGATGTTCAAGTGGTCACCCTGCTGCAGTCCAGGTTACCCTCCCTCCATCCCACCTGAACTAGCTGAACTTATCTATACCACTCTATCCTTTACTACCTCTCTGGTGTATTTGCTTGTGCCTAAAGGTATTGTTTTATTTTTATCTACCTGTATATATATATATATATATATATATATATATATAAATATATTTTGCCTACCTATTGGGGGCACCTGAGATCTGGGGCAAGAAAAACTGAAGAAAATGGCATCGGATGCCTCTTATATACCCCTGGCGCACTGACGTCAGGGAAGAAGCGACAGCACCCGACACCGGACCAAGACTTTGGAATTCAGGCTGACTGCGGGGACTGCCTGACTGCAGGATAACCCAAGTGTGATGACTGCAGCAGGGTGAACACTCGAACATCTACATTTATGGTAGGTACAAAACTGTACTTTCCGACTGCTCTGTCGCAACCCTTACCAGCACCGTTCATACAGGTTCAGTCCCCTTCGGCACCGTTGGTACAATCACTTTTGGCTCCAAGTATGTTTCTTCTGTACTCTACAGCGCAGACATTTTCAGCACTGACTTGTGCTTTGGTGCAGTCCTTTTCGGCACCATCCTTATTACTGGTGCAGACACTTTCCACTAAGGCACCGTGCCCTTTGGGGCAGACTTTTGCCTTTATGGTGCAGACACCTTCAACTACTATGGTGCTAACATACTTCCACACTGTTTTCTTTGGTGCAGACATCCTCGGGTCCTGGCTCTGCATCTATTGAATTAGCAAGGACCAAATTTTCTCCTTCACTGGATCCATTTGCTGGCAGTCACTATAGTCCTTTTCTAGAAAGGCCAGCATGGCCATCAGCTTCCTCCATGAGGTCAACCAAGAGTCTCTCTGAACAGGATGTGTTGTGGCTTGTTGACCAGTTACTTGTGGCCAGAGGTCTCTCCCAACTGTCACAATCCACATTCCCTCATTCAAGGTGAACGTACATCTCTTCAAACCCCAATGTACACTCCTCCGACTTCTACTCAAGTTTTGGAGCCTATTACTCTGACAGCAGCTTCCCTTCTTCTGACTCCAGTAGTGGATGTCACTTTGGAACCAGAGTCATCCTTGTAGCCCTCAGTACACTGGGCATCGGGCTGTACTCAGGCAAGTGGCTGTGCCATGGGGAGGGCATTCCTGTCTCCATGCCGATTTGTTTTCTATGGCACCCTCCAGGGATCCTCTCTCTCTCTCTTACGGTTCACTTTCCTCCTGGGGCTCCTGGTCTAGGGGTGGGGTGTGACCCCAGTTCCGAGGTTATCATGCTCGGTTCCAGGCTCCCATCCCTCCTTGGGTGGGTCAGCCTTCCAGGCCATGGCAAGGCGCTTGCCTCCGCTGGTGAATCTCACATGTCAGGGTCCTTTCCCCTCTCTGTGCCGCAACTGGACTTCTGAGGAGTCATTGACTGAAGATATGGATTTTGATGATGGGGAAGGAAGGGTCCCCACTGTCACCCTCTGATTCGGTGTCCTTTGGTGACATCCTCGAGATCCTTAGACAGAGGGGAGACTGGAAGCCCTCTAATCCTTCCTCTGAGGAATCCATATTCCTGCAGGCTTTTCATACACGGCCCCCTATCTCCTGGGTCACCCCACCTGCTGATGAGCTCATCCAGCACATCATCCAACGTGCATGGAAGGCTCTTGACACCCTGGAAACGATACCTTGGAGACCAGATAAAATATTATTGCCCCCAGCTGAGCATTCACATTGGTCACGAGGTCTTCCAGTAGATGATCTGGTGGTGGCAGCTGCAACTAAGAAGGATTTGGCAGAAGAGAGTCAAACTGTCCATCCGCCCAACAAGGAGTCCCAGGCGATTGACATATTAGGAAAGCGTGTCTTTGCTTCACCGACCTTCACCATAAGGTCTTTAAATTATTTAGCACATTTTACCAGGCTTCAGTGAGATCTTATCAACCAACTCTCTGAAACCTTGGCAGGAGCTGTTTCTGATGAGGTCTGTGACAACGTGGTCTCTCAGATAGCCACCCTAGAGTCCATTTCCAACTCTTCCATGTGTCTTATTTCTCACACAATGGAAGGGGCGGTTAGAGTGGCAGGCGCAGGTATAGTCACCATATGATGTGCTTGGATGCGACTTTGCGGACTCCTTTAAGGCTTTCTTCATGAATACCCCCATAGAGGCTGCTTCTTTGTTTGGTCGTAAAGTCAAAGATATACTGGCAAGGTGTGAACAAGATGGCAAGACCCTGTCTGCCATTGGTGTCAGACACTGCAGTCCTCAGCGATTCAACTCCAGAAATCAGAGGAGCGGAAAGATGTGGCACAAGAAATCACAGGGCTCTTTCCGGGCACACATGCCGAGTTCTCCTGTAGAGACAGAGGGGAAAACTCCAATGGAAGATGCCCCTTTCGGAGCAGAGGAGGACCACGAAACCAGGGTTCCAGAGATTCCTTCTCTGACCAACCCTATCGGCGCTCCTGAAGCGTTGCCCGACTGCTCACCTCTGGAAGCGGTCGGAAGTTGTTTCTCCTTGTACCCCACTGCCTGGCAAAATATAACCGCCAACTCTTGGGTACAATGGATAATATCCAGAGGCTATTGCATCCCCTTCCATCTTTGTCCAGTCTCATCAAGAGTATTACCTGACGTTCCACTCAGTCAAAGGGAAGCAGCAGCCCACGAAATCCAAAAGCTGCTACAAAAAGAGTCATCCAGCCAGTTCCCCCGACCAGATAGGATCTGGTTTTTACTCAAGGTTCTTTTTAGTACCAAAAAAGACAGGGGACTGGAGAACAATTCTGGATCTCAGTACACTAAACAAATTTGTAAAAACAGAGAAATTCCGGATGGTCACTGTTCAGGCTATCCCTCCTCTTCTGGAAGAAGACGATTGGATGTGCTCTGTAGATCTTCAAGATGCGTATTACCACATAAAAATGGACAAACGCTCAAGAAGATACCTCCGCTTCTGCATTGGAGCCAGTTACTGCCAATTTTGAGCCCTGCCCTTTGGTCTCTCTACAGCCCCCAATGTTTTCACAAAATGCATGGCAGTGGTTATCGCTCACTTGCGACTTCAAGGATTCCAGACGTTGCCGTATCTAGACGACTGGCTCCTCACCACCCTCACCAAGCGTGTACTGAAATAAGCCCAGCAGTATACTATCTTAACAGCTCACAGCTTGGGAATCACTATAAACTGGGAGAAATCCAACACAACCTCAACTCAGTCTTTGGAATTTATAGGGGTACTGTTGGACACAAAAAATTGCACAGCATCCCTTCCAGAACACAGGCTTCAGAGAATAAGGCAACAAGTTCAGCCGCTGCTCTGCCACCACAAATCTCCCACGTGATCTGTACTCCAGCTATTGGGGTCAATGGCAGTCTCGATTACCATTGTTCCTCTAGCCAGATTCCACATGAAGCTTCTTCAGTGGCTACTTCTCACTCAGTGGTACCCTCTACAACATCCTTTGTCCTTTCAGATAAGTGTAACTCAGAGATGCAAGCAAGATTTACTCTGGTGGACGTCTCGAAATCCCCAACAATGGTCTCGCCCTTTCAACCCCCATCAACCGATAGCCACGGTGACCACAGACGACTCCCTGATTGGGGAGGGGTGGGGCTATGTCAGGGAAACTTGGTCCAAGGCACCTGGTCGGAGACAGAGGCCCTTTTGCATATCAATGTCCTGGAACTGAGGGTGATGCTTCTAATGTTGCAAGCATTTCATTCCATCCTTCGTCAGGGACTATTGCAATCCAGTCAGACAGTATGTCAGTGGTCTGGTACTTCAACAAACAAGGGGGCACCAGATCTTACCCGTTATGCTGAGAGGCCTTGAGAATATGGCAGTGGGCAGTAGCTTACAACCGCTTTCTAATTGCAACGCACATTCCCCGGAGCTCCAATGTGATAGTGGACAAATTGAGCAGGTGCATTCTACAACCTCACGAGTGGTCCCTCAATCCTCTGATAGCAGCAAAAATCTTCAACTGCTGGGGCCAGCCTTGCTGCGATCTATTTACCTCCCCAACCAACTACAAGTGCAGCAACTATTTTGCCTTAATCCCCCCTTGGGGGCAGTCACCGGTCTAGTCCACGCTTGGCCGTCGGGTCTACTTTATGCTTATCCTCCTCTTCCCCTCATCTCCCAATTTCTGAAGAAAGCATGACAGTTGAAGAGCAAAGTGATCTGATCCTCATTGCTCCATATTGGCCTCGACAAGTCTGGTTTCCATTCCTGTGGCCAACCGTGGATCCTCAATCCATTTCCGATGTTGATCTCCCATCCACAGGGTCTGACTCACCCCAATCTAACAACCCTGAAACTGACAGCTTGACTTCTCCACTTCCAATGGTTGCTGGGCAGGAAAATGTCTTGTCCCCTGTGCGCAATATTCTTATTGCATCTCATAAATCGTCCACCAGACTAATCTGTCTTAACAAATGGAAAATGTTCTCTCTATGGGCAGCAAATAAACAATTAGACCCCTTATCAGCCCCAGTCTCAGTGGTATTGGATTACTTATCACATCTTTTCGACTCTGGGGTGTCTGCCTCTACTATCCATGTATAAATAGCTGCCATCTCAAATTTCCATATTGGTGTTCAAGATTCTTCACTTATGTCACACAGACTCTCTAAGACTTTCATGAAAGGGATTATCTGCCTAAAACCTCCCTTTAGAGAGCCTGTACAACCTTGGGATTTGGCTTTGGTTCTGCAAGCTCTAACAGCTCCCCCTTTTGAACCTGTGTCTTCATCTGATGTAAAATATCTCTCTTGGAAAACTTTGTTTTTTACTGCAATCACATCGGCTAGGCGAGTGTCAGAACTTCAGGCCTTATGCATCAAACCTCCCTATCTTATCTTCCATAAGGATAGGGTATCACCGAGAACTAGTTCTACCTTTTTACCAAAAGTGGTGTCAGAGTGGTCTATCAACCAATCTATTGACCTTCCAGTATTCTTTCCTAACCATTCTAACAAGGGAGAGTATTGCCTGCCCTCCTTGGATGTTCATAGCCAAATACAATTTTATCTGGACAGAACAAAATCTACCAGTAAATCAGACCAACTGTTTCTGGCTTTTTCTGAACCTAGACAGGGGTCATCCTGTATCAAAAGTTACATTGGCTTCATGGTTGAGAAATTGTATTACCTTTATCTACAACAAAAACGATTTCACCTTGCCTCATAGAGTGAAAGCACATTCTACAAGATCTACAGCAACTTAGCAGCTTTCCATGCTAAGGCTTCCCTCAATGATATTTGCTCAGCTGCAACTTGGGCCAAACCTCATACCTTTATTCTTCATTGCAAATTGGACTTGGCCTCCAGAGGTAGAGCTTCCTTTGGCTCCATGGTGCTCAGGAATATCCTTCCATGAGGGCCACCCAGGGATACAGGTAGCTGGGGGCTCTGTCCCATCAGTAAGGAATGAATGAAGATTAACAACATCAGATAAAGAAGTTATGTCTTACCATAACGTTCCATCTGTGTTGTTGAACTTCGTTCATTCATTGCTTCCCACCCTCCGTCCCACATCTGAAGATTCTTGATTGACCTCATGTACTCCTTTTTGTAGGTCTCTTATAACCAGAGGTAGCCTCTACTTGTATCTATCAACTTGCAAACTGGATCTGAGGTAACAGGGAGCAGAGCATTCTGGGTAGGACCTTGGCTCTAGAGTTTTGGCTGACATGAGCTTGATATTGGCTGGCTTGGTTCCGAGGACAGAACCGATAACCCATCAGTAATGAATGAACGAAGATCAACAACACAGACGGAACGTTATGGCAAGACATAACTTCTTTTTCTAAATATTCTGTACTATTTGATCCATAAAGTTTATAAAATGTGGTCATTAAAAATTTACTCAATTGAGTACACAGAGTATGCCTAGTAACACCATATATGACAGGTCTATTTTGTCATTTGACTGCTGACCCAGCTGCGGTCTCCTCAGCTGCCTGCTCAAAATTTAAAATCCTTGGCTTTATCTAGTCCAACACCCCCCTGATAAAGAAGAAAATGGTTAGATCTACAGGCAAAATGATGCCTCTTTTCAGTATTCTAGCCTTTAGAATATTAAATTGTCAAGCCTATATGTGGAAATTTGTTTTACAGTGAGCATACAGCTTGGATGATTTGCTACATCCTTACTTGCAGAGCAAAAAGTCTTGTATGAATGATATTGTTTCTATTTTGGCTCTGGTAGTGGAATGTGCTTTGAGGGGTATGTTTGAATGGACAGATACAGTCTCAAGAAATGCCGCTTCATTTGTTATATTAAGACAGTGTAATTGTCAATAGATTGTTTTCCAGGGGTGTTTGATAGATGCAGTATAAAGAATGGCCTTCCTACCAGAATTAATTATCAGGGCATTTTTCTTGGATTTCTCACTTCTAGACATATCCTGACAAGACAGTTCCTCAAAACTCTAGGCCTCTTGACATCAATTATCTCCATGATGCCACTTACCAGACTATACATGAGAAAAATTTAGTGGTACTTGATGACTTGTTGGCCCCAGCACCTCCATTCCGTAGATTTCTAGGTACCAGAACTGAGATTTGTGAAACTGGAACTGCAGTTGTGGAGGGATGAACTGTCTCTGAACCCAGGACTCCCCTTCTCTCTTCAGATCTCAGTCCAATCTTTCCAGGCAGCCCAATTCAAATGTTGCATGTGAGATCACTGTCCATGGGAGCTCAGGTGCAAGGCTTGTGGTGCCTTCATGGCGCACCAAAGCACATAAACACAAGATATATCCAGTGATTCATGCCTTAAAAGTTCTTCACCACTTATGGTAGGGTCTTCTTGTAGTGGTCATAGTCAACACTACTGTGGTACCTGAACATACAAGGAGGTACAAGGTCATACCCTCTTTGCCATTTGTCAGACCCTACCCTGATGAATCTACTGCATATCCGCAAAACAAACAACACCAGAATTACTTGTTCAAAAGACTTAAACCTTGCCTGTGATATAAATAGGACTTGCTGGAGAGAGAGATACATATCTCAGTGTCTACACCTTCTCTGTAACAGGTTTCCCATCCTTATGAAGCAGAGTTCCACCCTAATCCAGTTCAAGTGTAACCTGAGCAGTAGGATGCAGAACAGGAAATTCATCCCAAGTTTGCACCTATGTCTTTAATATACACAGGCAGCCTGTAAAGGGTCATCTCCCAGGCCCCTTCTTAAACTTATCAAGGGTTCCAGAACTTGTCAGAGATCTGGGGTGTATGGTTAAGATTAAAAAGGTCCTTGTGGTTGTTAGCCTTGTAGTCACCTATGTGGGACCCCATTTGAAAGCAAATCCCTCCTCCTTGAAAGCTCAACTTTGTTCTTGAAAAATTGAGGTTACCTTCTTTTGAATCTGCCTCTTGTGCTGATTTTTGGTTCATTATGGGCGAATCTCTGAACTGCAAGCTGTCATGGTGGGCAAACCCTATCTGATTTTCCGCAAGGACACAGAATTGTATTACACACTAATCCATCATTCATGCCTAAAGTTGTTTCTGAATTTACCTTGAATCAAGCCATCAGTATCTCAGTGTTCTTGCCTGATCTAGAAAAACAAGGAAGAAAAAAAATCTACATACCTTGGATGCACACAGGCAGCTCAGGTACTACCTTGACAGAGCCAAGCCCTTTAGGAATACTAAACAGCTGTCCTATATGGGTGCAAAGAATGGTTGGCCTGTCTCTAACAAACTATTGCACAATGGGTATCCTCTGCTATTGTTTTCTGTTACTTCCACCTTGGCAAATCTCTTCCAGACAAGGTTAAGCCTCACTTTCGACTAGGGCATTATCTTGTTCGATGACATATTAGAAAGAAGTGGACTCTAGTAATATTCTAGAGACAGCAGTTTGGTCCTCTATTCATACCTTCTCAAAGCAATATAAAACTGGATTCCTTTTCAAGGTCGAGAGCAGGCTTTGCTAGGCCCATTCTCCAGGGACTCCTGGATCCTTATCCTTCCAGTTCCCAGGTAGGGTAAGCTTTTGGAATCTACCCAAAATGCTACTGAGCCATTGGGAATAATGAACATAGTACATAGGTTCATAGGTTCGTACTAGGCTATCTGCCCTAGGGCATTTATAAGCCTAGCCAGAGTGTGTGTGGCTTTCACCACCCCTTAGGATGAGAATACTACGCCCTTTTAGGGTTTAGTTTACTGTGCCTCTGTCTAGTAGTGACACAGAGATGACCCCCGGGATAAACCTACGATCTCCCATCCACTCGTCAAGATTTCTCTTGAATAGAGTCAGTGAGGGGCTCTGCCTAACATGGACTGGGATTCTGTTCCAGAGTGTAGGGAGCCTCTGGGTTATGAATCTGTCCCTCCAGCACGTCCTATTTATTTCTGTGTTGAGGTTTAAGTCTCTCGTGGCTCTGATGGATTTGGATTTTCTGAGGTGGAGCATGTCCATTAATTCTGGATTGGACATGGCCTTGTACGTCAGGCACAGATCACCTCTGAGTAGGCGGTATGCGACTGAATAGAGCTGGAGTTTTTTCAGTTGGGCAGCATATGACATATGTTTAAGACCCTTTATCCTCTTGGTGAGGAACATTTGGGGTCTTTCCAACTGCTGCAGGTGTCGGATGAGATACATCCCAAATGGGGCATTGTACTCAATCATTGGCCTGATAAGAGAAGAGTACAGGGGCACAATGACCTCTCTTGATCTAGATGTGAAACCCTTCATGATAAGGTGGGCAATATAGAAGGTCTTCCTAACCACTTTGGCAATGTGAGTGTCAAATGAGAGGTTACTGTCAACCTGGGTCCCTAGGTCCCTGATTACCTCTTCTGTACTTAATGGATTACCACCTATGTGGTAATTTGTGGGTACCTTGTTTTTCCCAAAGGGTATGACTATACATTTTTTGGCGTTCAGCTTAAGGCCATGGCTCTGGCACCAATTATCCATTTCTATGAGGCCTCTCTGAAGGATGTTTGTGTCAGCTGGAGTATCAATTATGGCACCCAGTTTGCAGTCATCTGCGAACTTTGTCAGCCACAATCCTCCTATGTTTGCCTGTACCTCAGAAAAATAAATGCCGAACAAGAGGGGTCCCAGGACTGAGCCCTGTGGGACACCGCTTGTGACTGGCTTAGAGTTTGACATAGCTCCAGCAACTCTGACCCTGTGGGTTCTGTCCTTGAGCCAGTTTGCAACCCATCTTGTGACATATGGGTTTACATTTAAGCTGGTGAGTTTGTCTATGATGCCCGAGTGGGGTATTGTGTCAAAGGCTTTTGCAAGGTCAAGGTAGGCTGTGTGAACTGCCTTACCCTCATCAATGGCCTTAGTGACTGTTTCAAAAAAGTTGACCAAGTTCAAAAGGCAGGATTTGCACTTGACAAAGCCAAATTGGGTAGGATCCAATGTCTGTAGGTCCCCAATGTCTTTGTTTATGAGTTCCATAATGATCCTCTCCATAGCTTTGCAGACCAGGCTCGTCAAGCTTATGGGGCGGTAATTTCCAGGGTCCGTAGAAGCACCGCCTTTGTGAAGTGGGACCACTGTTGCTGTACGCCACTCTTTGGGTACGTATCCTGTAGTAAGGCTAAGATTAAACAGCAGCCTTATGTGTGGGTTTAGTTCCTCTTGGAGTTCATGTAGCACACAGCCCGGGACACCGTCCGGTCCCATTGATGCTGTGTTTTTAGCGTTAGAGAGGGCGGCTCTCACCTGGACATCTGAGATGTTAGGGAGGCTACACTCTGCTGGGATAGTTATTTCTCCTTTTGGGGGGGAGGGGGAGGAGAAATTTGCACTGAACCTGTCTGCCAGAATGTTGGCAATGTCAGTGGGTTCAGTGTATTTTGTGTCATTTTGGACTAACTCTGAGCATATCTGGGAGTTTCCACCCAGGTTTCTAACATAGCTAAAGAAGGCCTTGTGATTGTCTTTTGTTTCTTTTGCGATTTTTCTCTCAAAGTTGGCCTTGGATGATTTTATGAGTGATCGTAGTTTTTTGCTAGTACTGATCAGAGATGCCTTCCCTTTTAGGGATTTTGCTCTGTCGGCTGGGGTCCACCAGACCGGGCGCCTGCCTTTGGGGGAATGGGTCTTGGTTTTATTTGGGATTGCATGATCCATGCATGCTTGAAGGTGCCCGGAGAAGGCATTTGCAAAGGATTCAGCAGTGTGGGTTGTGGTTTCCACTGGCCCAGGGGCCTTGAAGGATACCACTTCAGTCTTAAGAAGTGTGAAGTTGGCTTTTGAGAAGTTCTTCACTGTGGTCTTTTGTGCAGGGGGTGGGGGCGGGATGTGGATTTCCAGTGAGATTAATTTATGGTCTGATCTTACCAAAGAGGGATATACTTCCGGTGTGGAGCATTTTGTCCCCATGTTTGTGATGATCAGGTCTAGTATATTACCTCCTTTTGTGGGAATGGTGACTAGTTGTTCCATTGCATTTGAGTTTATGAATTCTAGGAACCTTTGGGCTAGGGTGTTGGGTCTTGAGTAATGTTCCCAGTCTATGTTTGGGCAGTTGAAGTCTCCCAAAATGATGGTATTTGGAGAGACATTCATACTCTCCAGTGTCTTCAGGAAGGCTGTGTGGGGTTCCTGAGTTTGAGAGGGTGGTCTGTAGCATGCTACAAACTGTAAGGCAGTTTTGCCTATGGTTAGTAGCACCTGGATAGTCTCCGATGCTTCGTGCGTTGCCACTAACCTGGAGGTGTGGGTATCTTTGATGAATATGGATACTCCCCCTCCTTTTGTGGTTCGGTCCAAGTTTTGGGGCCGGAAAGCATGATATGAGGTAAAACCTGATAGTGCTGGGGTGCTCTCAGGAGCCTTGAACCAGGTTTCAGTCACTGCACAGACATCGATGTTCTCCATACTGAGGTGGGCTTCGAGGGCGTGCATCTTGAGGTTTAGACTTCTGGCATTGAGCAGCATTACCCTTTGTTTTTTTCCACTTGTGTTTTCTAGGGAGGTAGGTTTGTCATTTGAGCCTTGCCTAAAAAAGGCACCATGGGGGTGGCAAGAGCCTGGGCCAATATCCGAAAGCCCAGGGGTGACAGGTGCAAGCCATCCCTTGCGAAGCAGCGTGGCTTGTCAAGCATGTCATCCCAAGCAGACAGACATTGGATCCCCTTAGAATGACACCAGTAATTAAGCCAATTGTTAAAACTGATCATTTTGTCTTTGTACTGTGGCATCATTCTTGGTGAGGGTAAGATGCTGCTCAGGCTCAGGGTCATACCGGCCTGGGCTACATAATCAGAGAGCTCCTCTGTCTCTTTTCATGTAGTCCAGGGAGGTACATCTCAGGTCGTTCACACCGGCATGTACAATGACTGAGTCATATTTGTACTTGCTGTGGAGTGACCTGAGTGTGTTATGTGGTGGATTCTAGCTCCCGACAGGCAGCTTACTGTGACCTTTTCCTTGATGTCCTTCAAGGATGCATCTGCAGTCCTTACAAATGGGTTGTCCTGTCGTCAGGCAGCCCTTCGGTCGGCCGGATTCCAAAGTCTGGGTCTGGCCTCGGCTGATGTCGCACTTCACCCAACGTCATAGCTGCAGTTATTCGGGTATAAAGGGATCAGCCGACGCCATCTTCCTCAGTCTTTCTTGCCACGTGGCGCCCGAAGCAGAAGCTGTTCGCAAGTGCCGGTCAGTCAGAACCAGAGATTACTACTACCGAAGACTTCTAAAAAGCTAAGTACCCCATTGGGGACTCTTTCTTGACTCAGCCGATGTCAGAAAAAGTGAATAACTGTTTAACTTGTGGGAAACAAATACCTCATAAAGATTTCCACTCTTACTGCTTACCTTGTTTAGGCCCAGACCACGACGTAGCAGCTTGTCTAGCCTGTGCTTCTTTCAACTGACGGACGCTTAGACGTCGGTCGGAATTTGCTGAGGAGTTTTTCGGCTCCGCTTTTGCTTACATTATGCCGTCGGATCCTCCGACTACGCAAATTTCTAAAAAGCGCAAGGAAAAGGACCGACCCTCGCGGTCTGCGGTTTCGGCCGAAACCGCGGTTAAGCCAACCGCGAGTGTCTCGGTTTCGGCTGAAACCGAGTCCACGGTTCTTCCTTCGGCCGAAAGCTTACCTCCTACCGAGGCCTCATCCAGCATGGTTGAATCTGCTACTGAAATCCCACCCGCTCTTGCAGGTTCTCAGGATTTATCTGATACTATCCCTTTGGATACTTCTTCCCCTGCACGTGGAGCTGCTAGGCCTCCTGCATCCATGTCGATTAAGGCCTTTGCCAGGGCTAAAGCAGCAAAATCTGCCAAATCTGTGCCTGCTAAGACCCCCTCTCACAGGCCTAGCTCTAGTTCAGAAATGCTTAGTCTAGCAGAGGATCTCATTTCTTTGATCCGGGGATACCAACCACACCCAGACAGGGCCTCTCACCCACCTCCAGAGAAGAGGCCTAGAGTAGAGCCCCCTGAGCCAGTTGATTCAGATGACTCCTCAGACGAATCAGATAATTCTAACCCTCCAGAGGGCCCTTTTTCTCCTTATGAAGACTCTGATGCTGAAGAGTCCATTCCTTCTGCCTCTCCGCCTGAGGAATTTTCCTTTGGGGAAACCTTGCATGCTATGAGGGAACAATTTCAAGGGCGACAGGGTCAACTGTTGATAAGGACGGACAACACCACAGTTATGTGGTACATCAACAAACTGGGAGGCACACATTCATACCCTCTATGCCAGATGGCAATGGACCTCTGGAATGTGGCCCTGAGCTTCAACATTCAGTTACAAGCAATTTTTGTGCCAGGAAAAGAAAATATACTAGCAGACATCCTAAGCAGAACTACCACGGATGCCCACGAATGGATGCTGCATCTGAACATATTCAAAACCATTTCAGGGAAATAGGGACTACCAGAAATAGACTTATTTGCATCCCCACACAATCAGCAACTGAAAAAATTCTGCACGAGGACGTACCACCCACTTGCTTGGAAAGTGGACTCCCTATCTTTCAGTTGGAAAAACCTGACAGCATATGCATTCCCACCTCTTCCTTTGATGCACAAGGTGCTATTGCAGATCAAAGAAGACCGTCCAAGGATCATCCTGATAGCTCCAGACTGGCCAAGGCAACATTGGTACCCATTACTGAGGAGTAAGTCTCGGGAACAAATATGGCCTCTGCCCCTAGTTCCCTTACTGTTAACACAGAACAACTTCAAGACCCTGCATCCAAACCTGAAAACACTGCAGCTGGCTGCCTGTAACATTGCATAAGACCAAACAACCCAGTTTTATCTCAGAGGGTTAAATACATTATCTTGGAGGCTCGCAGGCCCTCAACAAGAAAAAAATATTCAGCAAAATGGAAAAGATATCTCATTTGGAGTACTGCAAAAGGAGAAAATGTGTCACTGTTAAACACAGCTAACATCCTGGAATACTTGGCAGAGCTCTTCCACAATGGCCTGTCCTATTCTTCCATTAAGATTCATGCATCAGCTATTTCAGCAGAATACAACTTGGATCCTCCAGTCTTCTCACACCCTCTGCTCAGGCAGTTTCTGAGAGGGATTAAAAATGTAAAACCACCTAGGAAGCCACCACTACCAGCATGGGACTTGAACTTTGTGCTAGAAAAGTTGACACTCCCTCCTTTCGAGCCAGCAGCAACAGCAGAATTACAGTACTTATCATGGAAAACTGCTTTCCTGCTTGCAATCACTTCAGCAAGAAGGGTTTCGGAACTACAGGCATTAATGGCAGTACAGCCCTTCCTGATCTTCCATCAAGATAGAGTGTCCATGAGAACTAATCCTACTTTTATGCAAAAGGTGGTCTCCAGAGTATCTTTAAACCAGGCTATCCACCTGCCTACATTCTTCCCCAACCCACAGAACAGGGGAGAAAGACTGTTGCATACCTTGGATGTACATAGACAATTACGTTACTACCTGGACAGGACCAAGAGCAATAGAAAAACTGACCAGCTACTGGTAGCATATGCAACAGGAATGGAAGGAAAAGCAATTTCAAAGCAGACAATCTCTAAGTGGATAGGAAATTGCATTAGATTTTGTTACTCCTACCATGGGAAGAAAACTCCAGAAAACATCAGACCTCACTCTACAAGGGCTACAGCCACTACCACAGCTTTTTTACGAGGAGTGGCTACCAAAGACATTTTAGAGGCTGCTACTTGGAGCTCCATGCATACATTTGCCAAGCATTATAATCTACCCTTATACTCCAGATCCTGAGCAGGTTTTGCCACTGCTGTTTTACAAAGGATCTTAACTACACCATAATCTTACTACTCCGCCTCCCCCAGTTTAGCTATGGTATTCTACCCATTTGTAAGGACTGCAGATGCATCCTTGAAGGACATAGTACAGTTTTGTACCTACCATAAATGTAGATGTCCGATAGGCATGCATCTGCAGTCAGGATTACCCTCCCTCCTTCCCCTCTGAGGTACTCCTAGGGTATTTACCCATCTTCTAGCTAGCTGGGGGAATCTATTATGGTGTATTTGTTTGTATATATGTATATACATGTTTATTTTTATTTGCTCTCTCTTATTTGGAAACTTTTACAATTATCCAAATTTAGCCTTCCTAGAGGGCACCTGGCATCTGGGGCAAGAAACACTGAGGAAGATGGCGTCGGCTGATCCCTTTATACCCGAATAACTGCAGCTATGACGTCGGGTGAAGTGCGACATCAGCCGAGGCCAGACCCAGACTTTGGAATCCGGCCGACCGAAGGGCTGCCTGACGACAGGACAACCCATTTGTAAGGACTGCAGATGCATGCCTATCGGACATCTACATTTATGGTAGGTACAAAACTGTACTTTCAGTCTGGTGAGCGGGATGTCAGTGTGTCTGACTATGGAGTCACCTATTACAAGTGTGTGTGGCATGTTGTTTGGCCTTAAGGGGCTGCGACTGTTTAGCACACTGACTTTGTGAACTATGTGTTACATGTGCTATTGCTTGAGGTGGTGGTTGCTTGGGTGTCTGCTTTGGAGGCCTCTCTTGTTTTGGTAGATTTTTAATCAGCGCCTCCGAGTATGTTTTTGTGTGTTTATGTGTTTGGTTTGCAGTTGTGATAGTTCTATGTGAGACTGGGTTTGTGGTGTGCATGGTTACCTTCTCCTCCTGACTGGTCTTGCCAGTACAGTACAGTTGCTTAAGTCCTTCTTACCTGTAACAGTAAATGTTCAAATTCCTCACTGCCTCAGTGGCACCACCTACCCACAATCCCCCAGATTGTCCGTAGTTGAGTTGGTGTTCAACCCCTTTGATTTGGTTGCTGTTACATTTGGTTTTATAAGGTATTTTGATTAGCAGTGAATTTACTCTTGCTACATGATTCTGGCTTCAGGTACTTTCCTCCTCTTCTTTGTGAAAGCAAAAAAGCCTTGACACTCACTTGCAGTGATGGCTGAAGGCCTTCCTCTCAGAATATGCTCAGCCAAACAGTTGTCACAAGAAGGGCTAGGGAGGAAAGGGAGTCTGAGCTTTTAAAAGCAGGTCAGTACTGGGTTACCTTGGCAGATAACACAAAATGTCACTGAAACAGTAAGGAAATCAAACATCTACTCTTACAGGAAAGTAGTGCTTACCCAACTGTACTTTTCCTTATTTAGACAATGTGCTTATCTTTACAGAGTCTTTTTCAAACTGTTAGGAATCTTTCACCTTCGCAGACTGGGCTTTCAGGAAAACATTCAAAAGTCTTGTCTTACTTCTTCCCACAGTATTGTATTCCTGTGGTGTCTCTTAAATACTTCAGTTTAAAGAGCTTGTCATACACACTGAAAAAGTAGATCTATATCTTGCTCTATTCCTGAGTTTTTTTCCACCCAGTCCAGGACTTCAAGAGAATTTCTTATCATTTTATGATTCTTGGCATCTATGATTTTCATTATTCCTTTAACCCAACCCCATCTGTGAAAGATTCAGTGGTACCTAAAATCTGTATAGTCCCAACATCAACACCCTCTGACTTTTCAGTTCCAGTTTTGGGGTTTGTAAAAATGGAACTGTTTTGGTGGAGAGACCAGTTGTATCTGAATCCAGGTCTTCTATTCTCCATTCCAGCTCCAGTACAGTCTATAACAGCAGATGCATCAGACTTTTCTTGAGAGTCTGTGTTATTGGGGATAAAAGTGCAGGGTTTTCGGAACAAAAAGAGACCAAAATTCATAAGCATAAAAGAGATATTGGCAGTGTTGGCAATAGTAAATGCAGTTAATTCTCTCAGTCATCCATGGTTCTCAGGACTGCTAGAAATTATTACAAACTGCACCACAGTGATGTGGTACACAAACAAACGAGGTTCTGTACAGCTTAGCCATGGTTGCCAGAGTTATAGTAATTCAGCACAACCTCAGTCTTGGGTATCTTGCATTCCATCAGCATAAAACATTGTGGCAAACAAGCTGAGCAAGACCAAGGCAGACCCTCTTGAATGGAAATTGAATCATGTTGTCCTCCAGAATTTAATCCAGCTGTGAGGAACAACTCAGATGGATCTAGTTGCCTCCATTTACAACAAGCAGTTGGTAAGATTCTGCTCCAGGACTTCTTGCAAGCAGGCCTGGAAAACAGATGTATTTTCATTTCTGTGGATTAGAATGTTCACGTATGCCATTCCACCCTTTCCTCTGATATCTAAGGTATTTCTGAAGATTTGGAAGGACTCTCCAAAGATCACTTTGGTGACTCCCTTCTGGTCCAGGCAACAGTGTTTTCCATTCTTTTGGAAATGATTGAGGGCAGTTACCAAAACTTTCCTCACAGACTGGACCTACTCACACAAGACAAAGGTTGTTTGATATACCCCACCTTAAAACAATAACTAACTGCCTGGATGAAATCATAAGAAACTTGCTACTAAAAATTTGTATATTAACAAATGGAAAAAAAAATCTGGTTGGTACCACATTAAAACCAATACTTTTTAAGGGTAGCATTCTTCTGGTTCTACAATATTCATTTGAGTTATTGTCTTCTGACATTTTTTATTCCTCTATTAAGGTTCACTTGTTGATAATTTCAGCATCTCTGCCCATGAATCCCCATCTTTCAATGCACTCACATGTCAAGATATTTTTGAAAGGGGTTCTACATACCTGTCCATCTAGAAAGCAGGTGTCTCCTTCTTAGGATATTATTTTGTTTTGGATTTAAAATGAACTCGTGTTCAATTTGAACCAGCTCATCAAGGTGATTTGAGGTTCTTAACCTAGAAAACAGTGTTGCTGATTGTTCTGACTTCTGCAAGAAGAGTGTCTGAGCTGCAAACTCTTATGGTGGCTCAACCTTATTTCATTTTCCACAAAGATGTGTTTCTTCGAGAACTAATCCATCATTTATGACTAAAGTGTTGTTCGACTTTACTTTGAGCCAAGCTATCCATCTCCTTGTCTTCTTTCCAGAACCTAACAAATGAGGGAGAAAGGATTCCTCATATTCTAGATGTCTACAAACAACTCAGATACTACCTTGACAGAACTGAAACCTTCAGAAATTCTGATCACGTATTCATTTGTTATGAAGGTATGAAAAAAAGACAACCAGTGACAAAGCAAACAATTTCTAGATGGTTGTTCCATGTTATTTCCTTTTGTTATTCCCACCATGACGTGTATTCCAGGCAAAGTTAAGGTACTTTCCACTAGGGCCTTGGCTTCATCAGTATTTGTTTGTTTAAATGGATGGACTGTAGAAGCATTCTAGAGGCAGTAATGTGGTTCTCTGAATTTTACAAAGAACTACAAACTAGAATACTTTTCCAGATCTATAGCTGGCTTTGTTAAGACCATTCTCCTTGGGTTCCTGGACCTTCATCTTTTCTCCTCCCAAAACTTATAAGCTGTGGTATTCCACCCAGCTGAGATTGATGCAGCAGTGATCTAACAATGGAAGTGGTGTAGTTGTGTAAGTAAACTTACCATAATAGTAGATGTTCAAGTAAATCACAACTACAGTACTCCATGCCTCTCTCCACCCTTCTTTTTGTATGATTTTTGTTGCAAGGGTGAGGACACTGATTTCTGTTTATCTAGCATGGTCCCTCTTTCACGGCACTACCCTTCCTCTTTCAGTTGGCATAAAAACTCTGAATGGCTTGGAATCCTGAACAGTGAATTTCTCCTGCCTAGCTCAAGCCATCAATGGTCTGGGCACTTGAAAGGTGCCTTTAATTTTGGAAGTGAGCCAACCTTTTAATTTAGGCAAGACGTAGCCCATATAGCTAAGGATACTGCAGCCATGATGTACTTGAACATGTTCGGTTGTAGTAAGTTTACTTACACAGCTGTACTTTCCTGAATTTCACTTTTTAACCGTTTCTATCAGCTTAGGCCAAGGCACATCAATTTCACTTCTCACTAATAGATTCTCTGACTATGCATTCATCAACCCCCTTAGTTAATCATTGTATGCCTTCATCTGTGACAGTCATTACACTTCCTGTTTCCTTCTTATCTTATTTTTCTTATTCTGTTTTTTTTCCTCAAATTTCATGGCATCAATTTTCATTTTTCACTACTTCTTATTAACAAATAAGTACTTCCAAATTTACAGTGTTTCTGACACAGAAATTACCCTATACTTATGTAGCAACTTGACAGCATAGCTGTTCATCACCATCCTGTCAATAGAAATCCATGAAAGTCTATTTGTAATCACCCACAATGCTTTTGCTATAAGTTAGTTGTTTTGAACCAGTAACATTCATATTACAAGTCTACATGTGAGGATTCTCTATTGACAAAAAAAAAATCAGGTGGGATATATATGATGGTCAGTGAAGTGGGAGGGGGATTGTCCCATTATCCTAACATACACCAGTGTCTTTGTTAATTATACTACTTGCCACTTTGCAGAGGCACTGCTCTCCCCAGGAGAAGGCATAGGTAAGGTTCCCCCAACACACACACACACACACACACACACACACACACACACACACACACACACAAAATACTTAATGTTTTTCTCTGGACGTCTGTGTAGCAGAACTAAATGTGGGGTTGTGTTCATTGACATGGCTTTCTGCGTTTTATTTATTTGTCAATTTTTTTGATGTAGTGGCAAGAAGTGAATTCCATTGTTATTGGATATCCTAGAGCTTACACCTTTTATTTATTTATTTAATTAATATTTTACCCACTTTTGTGCTGTCTTAGCATGTCCCAGTAAACCTGTTTACTTTCGCAAGGCTGTCTTAATGGAGCAGTACCTGAAATGTTTTCCTGCTTTCCTAAATAATTACTGTACTTGGTCTTTAACAAGTCCTTATTTTCATGCTTTCTTAACACATTTGGCTTCATTGCCTTTCCTGTATATGGTAAGAAACCTATAAAAGTGTCCTTAAATGTTTTCCATTTCCATGAAGTAATTAACATTGATATGATTTTACTTTTTTGTTAGTGGTAGCCTTAGAAGTATTTGGGCTGTTGTGAGTAAAGGGAAACATTAAGCATGAAGAATTCTACAGCTGAGCAGTAGACTGGCCGTGTTATACAGAGTCTTGTGGAAGACTATCTGTGAACTTTCTGATCTAATGTCAATTTTCATTTGTTTCTCAACATGTGGGTTCGAATCCAATCCTTGGATCTGACTCGAACACTTTTTACAGCTCATGGAGTCTGCAAACTCTTGAGCTCCTCCCTTACCCATAATTATCTAGTCCCACTCCATACCTCAGATCTCGTTTGTGGCCTTTGTATACAGACGTGGTTGCTGTCAGCTCTGTTATGTTTAGTAAGTGATAAAAGTTTAGTGTCATAACTTACTCTTTTTCATGTATATTATCTGATGTCCTTCAAGAATGCAACTGCAGTCATAACATGTGGGTTGTCCTGCCTCAGGCAGCCCTCGGTCGGCCGGATTCCAAAGTCTGGGTCCGACGTCGGCTGATGTCGCTTTTCTCTCCGACATCAGAGCGGCTGGAGTATATAAGCATCAGCCGACGCCATTTTCTTCAGTCTTTCTTGCAGCGCGGTGCCCGAAGCAGAAGCAGTTCGCAAGTGCCGGTCGGTCAGCTCCTGTATTCTACGATACCGAAGTCATCAAAAAAGCTAAGTACCCCGTTGGGGACCTTTTCTTGCCTCAGCCGATGTCAGAAATTACTGAAAAAGTTAACAATTGTCTTTTTTGTGGTAAACAAATACCTCATAAGGATTTCCACTCTTACTGCCTCCCTTGCCTGGGCCCAGACCACGATGTCTCGGCCTGTGTAGCCTGTGCTCGCTTCAACAAGCGCACTCTCAGGCGCCGGGCGGAGTTCGCTGAAGACTTTTTCGGCGATAAATTTGCTTATACCATGCCGTCGGATCTTCCGACATCGCAAACTCCCAAAAAACGAAAAGACCGGGACCGACATCCTCGGCCCGCGTCTACTACCGACTCCACGCCAAAACCTAGCGTGAGTGCTCCGGTTCCCTCTGAGACGGCCTCTCCACCGCTCCGAACCGAAAACACCGCATTACCGACGACTCCGATTCCAGACATTACTCCGATGCCAGTTATAGATTTTCCTCCGGATACCGAAACCGAGGAAATGCCCGAGACCATTGCTGTAGACAAGGTCACTCCTGCACGTGGAGCTGCCAGGCCTCCTATGGCCATGTCTATTAAGGCCTACACTAGGGCTAAGGCAGCCAGCAAAACAAAGCATATTACTTCTAGATCCTCACCTCAGCCGACCCTAGAGACACAAATTATGTCCATGGCTGCTGATTTAATTTCCATGATTAGAGGTTCGCAGACCCATCCAGAGAGAGCATCCCAGCCTCCTCCTGATAAAAGGCCCCGGGTTGAACCCTCTGACCCTACTCCTTCAGATGAAGACTCTGAGGGCTCTGTCCACTCTGATAGCCAGGAAGAGCTCTTCCAGACCTATGAGGACTCAGATGCAGAAGATTCCATACCTTCGGCTTCCCCTCCTGAGGATATTTCCTTTGGGGAAGTTCTGCACACCATGAGGGAACATTTCAAATGGCAAGGCCAGGAATATTCTGATTCCAGGAAACGCCTTAGGACTTTCCTTAAGAAGCCTCAGCACAGGCCCTTAGCTATTCCTCCTGTACTTGATGTTCTGGATGATTTGTATTCTGATTCTAGTGCTACCCCTGATACTCTCCCTCCTGCACCAGCCAAACCAGACAGGTATTACAGGGTCCCAGAAACTCATTCCCATTTATTCAGGGCCCATACTGTTGATTTGGAAACTATTTCACAGGGGCCTAAAGGAGTTTTCAGCCTCCACCTCAAAAAATCCTTTGCCCTCCAACAGGGAAGCAAGGTCATTAGAGAGATGGGGTAAAAAGGTTTACACTTCCACTACTTTATCTATGAGAGCTTTAAATTGCCTTTTTCATATGTTCCAATATCAGGATTATCTCTTAGAAGATTTACAAAAAACACTAGCTTCTCCTGATCCTTTAGACAGGAAGACTTTGCAGGAAGCTGTACATAACACTCAGCAAGTAAGCAATCACTTCCTGCAGTGTGGATATGATGCACTGGAAGCTTCATGTAGGGCAGCTATGACAGGGGCAGTGATGCGAAGACATGCTTGGTTAAAAGATCAACCTCTACCAGATCATGTAAAAGCAAAACTTCTGGATGCACCTTTGGAAAAGAACAAGCTTTTTGGTGCAAATGCTAAGGATGTGCTAAAGACCATCGAAGAAAAAGCAAAACCAGGTCAAACTGTAAAGGATTTCCTCCAGGTTCAACCCCCCAGATTCAGTAGGAATTGGCCTTCAAAAAACTGGTCCTTTCCTAATCCAGAAAAGTTTCAAAGGGGTAAGAACAGATGTGGCCGAGGAAGAGGCCAATACAGAGGCCCTTACAGGGGGCGTCAATGGCAACCAGGAAACCAAAGAGGTGACGCAGGGGTTTCTCCTGCCCAACAACCACAATCTCAATGACTTTCCTCTACTACCGCCTACCAGGGAACAACTAGAAGCTCCTTGGGAAATTATCTCTGTTTGCAGAAAACTGGCACAGACTGACAAAGGACAAATGGATTTTGGACATTATAGACCGAGGGTACAGGTTTCATTTTCACACCTTACCAAGAAAACAAGGCATGCCAAATCTACCACAACATCAAAGGGTAGAGGCTATCAAGCAGATCTCTCTACTAACTCAAATGAAAGCAATAGAAAGAGTTCCACAACAAGAACAAGAACAGAGATTTTACTCAAGACTGTTCCTTGTTCCAAGAAAAGAAACTCAATGGAGACCAATACTGGACTTGTCCGCATTAAACACCTTTCTCATAGTACCAAAGTTCAAAATGCTGACTCTACAGCAACTCCTTCCCATGCTGGGCAAGGAGTCGTGGCTGATTACTCTGGACCTCAAGGAGGCATACCTGCATGTCTCTATCAGACACAGTTGCAGAAGATACCTCAGATTTCTTGCAGGGCCAGAGCATTATCAATTCTCAGCATTGCCATTTGGCTTATCTACTGCACCCAGAGTGTTTACAAAATGCCTGGCTTCAGTAATTGCTCATTGCAGGCTCCAGGGTATACAAATTTACCCATACCTGGACGACTGCCACATACAAGCGGACGACAAATTGATGTTGACAAAAAATCTGGAATATGTCATACGATTACTTCAAGCTCTGGGATACACAGTCAACTTCCAAAAGTCAAGACTGCAGCCATCCCAGCAAATAATCTTCTTAGGAGCCAAACTAGACACAGCCTCTCAAATGGCTTACCTGACAGAAGACAAGCAAGAGAAGTTAACTCAATACTTCAAAGGTTTAGCAAAACTCACCCAGATGACTGCAAGGAGATTCCTACAGGCCCTGGGTTACATGGCATCCTGAATTCTACTGGTTCCATTAGCAAAACTACACATGAGAAAGCTTCAATGGTACCTAAAAAGCATTTGGTCTCAGCACAGCAACAACTTGGAGACAATCATTCCACTCATTCCATGCTTACAAAAGGAATTCCTATGGTGGGCTTCGGTGAGCCAGGAAAACACAGGTTTGTCATTCAAAAACCACAGATAACACAGACCATGACTACAGACGCCTCAGACCTCGGATGGGGGGCGCACATGGAAGGCAGATGTATACAAGGACAATGGTCTCCAAAGGAAACACATCTGCATATAAATCAAAAGGAAATGCTGGCAGTGATGCATGCTATCGAGGCTTTTCAAAACCAACTCCAGCAAGGTCATTTAATGATACGGACAGACAACACCACTGTGATGTGGTACATAAACAAGCAGGGGGGCACTCACTCTTATCCCCTTTGCAGACTGACAATGCAGCTTTGGGAAAAATCACTGAGTCTAAACATCCAGTTGCAATCACAGTTTGTTCCAGGAAAGGACAATGTGTTGGCGGAGAGCCTAAGCAGGAATTTCACAGATCCACACGAGTGGAGGTTGCATCCGAAGGCTTTCAGGCAACTCACTTCGACATGGGGCAAGCCAGAAGTGAACCTATTTGCCTCTCACCTCAATCATCTACTACCAAAATTTTGCACAAGGACATACCATCCAAAGGCTTGGAAAATAGATGCTCTTTCATTCAACTGGAACTCCCTAGCAATCTATGCATTCCCACCTCTGCCACTAATGACCTCAGTATTACTAAAGATCAAAACAGAGAAGCCCAAGGGAATCATAATAGCTCCGGATTGGCCAAGGCAACACTGGTACCCACTACTACGGAGCATATGTCACACCAGGAGGTGGGCCCTCCCTCAGTGGCATCTACTTTTGACTCAGCACAATTTCGAAACACTGCATCCAAACCTCCAGACTCTGCAGCTAACAGCCTGGGAGATCCCATAAATAAATTCAACTTACCTCTCTCCAAGGAAGTTCAGCGGATACTAACAGAGGCTCGAAGACCGTCCACCAGAAAGGTCTACTTAGCAAAGTGGAAAAGATTCAGCAATTGGAATACCAGCAAAGGGCATGATGCATCATTACTGAACATCCCACTTATCTTGGAATATTTGGCAGATATGTTACAGAGTGGTCTCTCATATTCGTCAATAAAAATACATGCATCTGCTATTTCAGCTAGATACAACACTGATCCTCCTGTTTTTTCTCACCCCTTACTAAGACAATTCCTCAGGGGAATCAAGAACATTAAGCCACCAAGAAAGGCCCCAGTGCCAGCCTGGGACCTCAATTTTGTCTTAGAAAAACTGACTCTACCTCCTTTTGAGCCAGCAGCTTCAATTGACTTGCAATTTCTCTCATGGAAAACAGCCTTCCTGTTGGCAATCACCTCAGCAAGAAGGGTTTCGGAACTACAGGCCCTAATGGCAATACCACCCTTTATTATTTTCCACAGAGACAGGGTTTCATTAAGGACCAACCCTACCTTTATGCCAAAGGTGGTATCTAGGGTTTCTCTAAATCAAGCCATTCATCTGCCTGCCTTCTTCCCCAATCCTGAGAATAAGGGGGAAAGGCTTTTACATACCTTGGACATTCATAGACAACTTCGATACTACCTGGACAGAACCAAGGCCAGTAGGAAGTCTGAACAGCTTTTTGTAGCTTACGCCCCTGCAGTCCAAGGAAAAGCAATTTCAAAACAGACTATTTCTAAATGGATTGGACATTGCATCAGATTCTGTTATTCCTTTCATGGAAAGACTGTTCCAGCCTATGTCAGACCACATTCCACCAGAGCTACAGCATTTTTAAGAGGGGTGCCTACAAAGGACATTCTAGAAGCTGCTACATGGAGCTCCGTGCATACATTCTCAAAACACTACAATCTCCCCCTATATTCCAGATCCAGAGCAGGCTTTGCTTCGGCAGTCCTGCAGGGTTTGATTGCCACACCATCTCTTTCCTAGAGCATACCTCCTCCCCCAGCTAAGCTATGGTATTCTACCCACATGTTATGACTGCAGTTGCATTCTTGAAGGACATAGTACAGTTTTGTACCTACCATAAATGTAGATGTCCGAGAGACATGCAACTGCAGTCGGGTTTTCCCTCCCTCCATACCCCTCTATGCTTAGGGTCCACTCCTATCCCCCTCTCTCTTAGCTGGGGATATCTGTTATGGTGTATTTGTTTTATTGCTCATGTATTTGTTTGGAATCCTGTTTTGTCTTCCAATTTGATTACAGCCTTCCTTGGAGGGCACCTGGCATCTGGGGCAAGAAACACTGAAGAAAATGGCGTCGGCTGATGCTTATATACTCCAGCCGCTCTGACGTCGGAGAGAAAAGCGACATCAGCCGACGTCGGACCCAGACTTTGGAATCCGGCCGACCGAGGGCTGCCTGAGGCAGGACAACCCACATGTTATGACTGCAGTTGCATGTCTCTTGGACATCTACATTTATGGTAGGTACAAAACTGTACTTTTTATGCTTCCTTAAATTTATTCTAAGCTAACCTTCCTTATCCCTAAGCATTTTTGCATATCATAATACCATCGTTGGTAGTTTTATTTCCTGACTTTCTCTGCTACCATTACAGTAATTATTTCTACAATTGTTGGTAATTTCTTTTCTGACTGTTAAAAAAAAAAAAAAAAAGTTCTGCCTTACTTTCATTGATTTGATCTCTCAGCAGGCATGGAAGGAACCTAATTCTGTTGAGCCAGTCCGGAAGAGACCAGATAGAATCCTGACACCAAAGGGAAAAGAGTTTTGGACCAAAGCGGTGCCAGTCATCACAATGAAAGAACTCGCCGAACAGAGTTCAACTGTTCACCCCCCCCCCAACAGGGAGTGTCTAGGGCAATGGACAGGTTTGGGAAAGCGTGCTTACATTTCAGCAACTTTCACACTTCGATCGCTTTATTATCTGGTGCACATCACCAGACTTCAAAGGGAATTGATTAAAGAACTCTCCAAATCCTTCTCAAGAGCAGTACCTGCTAAGGCTCAGACTTCTGTTGCCTCACAATTGGCTACTCTACAGTCCATTGCAAATTAGTGAATGAGGGTCATTTCTTATGCAGCTGAAGGTACCTCAAGGTTGGTGGGTTCAGGTATTTCCATTAGGACACATGCCTGGATGTGCCTGTGTTATTTTGCAGAGCCCTTCAAGTCCTCCTTCATCAGTGCACCTTTTGATGGAAGGTCTCTTCAGGTACGAGCAAGATGGTAAGAGCCTGTCTGCAGTGGGCATATATTTTTCGACTCCTCAAAGAACCTTCTGTAGGAATCAATGAGGTGGTCAAAAAAATGTGGTTCAGAAAGTCCCAGGGTCCTTTTCCATGATCCATGTGGAGATAGTTCCTCCAGGGGCAGAGGGGGAAACTCTAATGGAAGACGCTGCCCATGCAGCAGAGGAGGCCTGCAGAACCAGGGGTCCAGCGATTCCATCTCTGACAAGACCCTACCACTGCTCCTGAAAGGAGGCCCGATTGTGCACCTGTGGAGGCAGTTGGGGATCATCTGTCCTTGCACCAGAGAGCTTGGCTGGACATTGCAAAAGATACATGGGTGCAGAGGATTAATTCCAAAGGTTATTTAATATACCTCTCCTTACTCCCTCTTTCAACAATAAACAAAAATGTTCTTGTTTCACTGTTGAAGTCCTGACTTGTGGGATATCCTGCCATGTAAGCCCTTGGCCGGCCCAACTACCAGTGTAAAAATGTCTCTCTTCCTTAGGCAAGTGGACGTCCTATCTGACATTAGTATGCTTGGGTATATAAGGAGCTAACCAATGCCATGTTAGCAGTCTTTTCTTGCCATCAAAACCTAAAGCAGTATTTCACCAGAGAGAAGTCATCTGTAAGCTAAGTACTCTGTTGGGGAACTCTTTTTTCCTTGCTTTAACCCATGTCAGATAAGATTAACAATTGTCTGCACTGTGGTAAGCAAATTCCATACCAAAACTTCCATTCACTGTGTGTCATCTGTCTAGGCCCTGATCACAACATTCCTAATTGTTGTTTCTGCACCCATTTCAACTCTAGGACTATCAGCCATAGGGCTGAGATCTTAGCTAGGCATCTTAGCCTTCCATCTATATTGCATTGTCTGATGGCATCTGCCGGTCATCCTGTAGGAAGGATAAGGAGAAAAGACCCAAGCTTAGGGCCCTGGATGACAGTCGTCCTCCTTCTGCCAGTCCCCCAAGGCTTGTTATTGCTGAGGAAGGTGAGCCACTTTTGCACCCCCCTCTGTGACTGGGATGGTGGTGCAGGCTTTTGTTGAAACCCATCCAATGTCCAGCATACCGTCAGGTCCCTCAGCTTCTACACAGTCCTTGATTCTTAGTTTGTCGGTCGGGTCCAGTGTTGCTCAGCAGACCTTGGCTTCTGACAAGTGATCTGTTACTGCCGATGTCCCTTTGTGGTATTAACCTACATCAACTCATTATTACAGAGAGATTGGCATCAGGACTCCAGATGTACCTGGGCCCAGGACCAGAGCTACCTCTAAGCTGGGTTCTACCTCAGGCCCTATGCTTAGGCCTACCAGCTCCCATGCACAGGATATTAGCAAGACTTGGTGAGGTTAGCTGAAGACCGTATTTCTATAGTCGGAGCTAAGCAACCCCCTTTGGAGTCTTCTCCTAGGAACAGGAAGAGGGATCCTACCCCTGAAATTTTCTGTGAGCCTCCTGATTATGACGAGGATTCAGACCAGGAGGAATCTGTCTTTGAAGAGGGACCCCTCTTTACTTCTTTTGAAGATTCAGACTCCGAGAGTCTTGCTTCAGCTTCACCTCTTGAAGACATCACTTTTGGGGAAACTGTCCATGCCATGAGGGAACATTTCCAGTGGGAAGCCCAGAAATACCTACAATCAAAAAAGAGGGTTAGGGAGTTCCTTGTATTGCCAGAACACAAACTTTCAGCTATTCCTTCTGTGTTGGAGGTCGTAGAGGATGTTTTCATGGATTCTTCCTTCAATCCAGATTCTGTTTCTGCAGCCCTTTGCAAACCAGACCGGTTCTGCAGGGTACTGGACTCGCATAAATACCTCTTCAAGAATCCTTCTGCTGATCCAGACGTTGTCACTCCAGGATCCAAAGGAGCAAGGGCCAGCTCTTCAAAAAAATCCTTTACCTGCTAACAATGAAATCAGGGTCCTTGATAGGATTGGTAAAAGTTTACACTTTTGCTACACTAGCCATGAGGGCCCTTAACTGCCAGTTTCATATGATCAAATACCAAGAAACTATTTTAGATTAAATGAAGCAAAATATATCTTCTATGGAGGACAAGAACATTTCCAAGGAATTGTTGGACCTTTGCCTTTCTAGCTCTCAGGTGGCTAGACACTTTTTACACTGCAGCTGTGATGCTGTGGAGGCCTCCAGCCGAGCTGCATTCTCTGGTTCTGTCATTGGAAGATATGCTTGGCTTAGGGAGCAGACACTCTCAGACCATGTCAAGTCCAACCTTCTGGATGCAACCCCTGGACAAGGACTTCCTGTTTGGGCCAAAAGCTGACACTGTGCTGAAAAAGATGGAAGATTAAGCAAAATCTCTGCAGACTGTTATCCTCCAAGTTCAGCCTCCTTGGTTTAGTAAGAATTTTCCCACTAAGCATCGGTCTTTCCCTCTCAGTCAAAAAGCAGGTTAAGGAAATCCCGAAGAGAAAGACCTCAAAAGCAGCACCAGTCACAAAGGCCCAGGCAGTGGTCCTGTGAAATCCCCAGCCAGGGGAGTTCTAGGCCACAGGATCCTAGCAGAGAGCAGCAGTGACTCTCCCATTTTCCTCCCCTTGCCCCCCACCCTATCCCAAAAAAGATAGGAGGAAGCTATCCCTTTTCAAAGAAAAATGATTCTGTTAACTTCAGACAAGTGGGTTCTGAATATTATCTCAAATGGTTACAGGCTCACTTTCAAAGATATACCCCAGGGATTACCTCAGTGTCACTGCTCAACAGAGGCACAGCAAAATAATGGGTATAGTTCCCCATACTAAAGGGGTGGTGTAAGCCACAAAACTATGGGCTAGGCTTGTAAATGCCCTCGGGCAGATAGCCTAGTATGAACCTATGAACCTATGAACCTATTAAGATACTCAGATCTCACAGATATTCCACAAAATCAAAGAGCAGAAGCCCTTTCTTAGATTCTCAATCACTGCTCACAGGACTCAGTGGAACCAGTCCCAGAGCACCAAAATGGAAAGGGGTTCTACCCCAGGCTATTTCTGGTTCCTAGAAAGGAAGACTCTCGATACCCCTATTCTAGACCTGTCCACCCTCAATCTGTCCCTGCTGGTACCAAAATTCAAGATGTTGACTCTTCAAAAACATCTACCCATGATAGCTCCTCAGGCCATAATGGTCACCCTGGATCTAAAGGATGCTTACATGCACATTCCTGTAGGGGAATCATGCAGAAGCTTGTTTCAGAGTAGGTACCAGTCACCTTCAATTCTCTGCACTGCCCTTTGGCTTGTCTGCAGCTCTCAGGGTGAATCGCCTCCTGGAGGACAAGGGGGGGGGGGTCCAAATGTATCTTTATCTAGACGACGTCCTTATTCAAGCCACAAGTTTGTCAAAGCTCCTCAGGGATCTGGCCTTAACTCAGAACCTCCTCACTTCCTTGGGGCTCACCATAAACCTATGCAAATCCAACACACATATCCACCAGGATAGTTTTCCTGGGGCATTTTCTGGATTCTTCCCTTCAAAAAGCCCCCCCCACAGAAAAGGTCTCCTTTCTAACTCAGTACATCCAAAATATTATGCAGAGACAATGCCCGACAGCCAGGGAATTCCTCAGAGCAATAGGCAACATGGCATCTTGTATCCTAATGATTCCCCAGGCTACATATGAGGAAATTCCAGTTGCTACATCAAGAATCTGTGGTGCTATCACTCGCAATCCCTGGTGACCACAATTCAGCCGATCCCTTATCTCAAGGAGGAATTTGGGTGGTGGAAACAGGCTTGTGCCCAGAACCTGGGTCTCCCCTTCAGGTTTACCCCTCAGGGTCAAACTTTAACCACAGATGCTTCACAGACGGCCTGGTGAGCTCATTTCCAACACCTTCAGTCCTAAGGAAAATGAGAAACTCTGGTCAGAGGCAAGCACATAAACTGGAAACAACTGATGGCAGTTCAAAAGGGCCTAGTAGCTTTCCAAGAAAAATGGAAGTCAGGGTTCCTGCTAGTCAGAACATACAAATACCATAGTTGCGTGGTACATAAATAAGGAGGCATTCACTCTTACCCTCTGTGTCAACTAGATATGCAAATCTGGGAGACAGCTCACTCTCTGGGGTTGCACCTCATGGCATAATACCTTCCATGTGTTCAAAATACTCTGGAAGATCACTTCTGCAGGAACTTGATGGATCCCCATAAATGGCATCTGTATCGGGAAATGTGTCTCAGCATAGCCCAGAAATGGGGATCCCACACAGATAGACTCTTTGCCACTAAATAAAATGCTCAACTAAAAAGATTTGTTTCAAGGAGCAAACTGCTCACAGCAGCCTGGAAGACGGATGCTTTCTACTTTCTTTGGACCCACCTTTTCCTTTATGTGCCCCCCCCCACACACACACACACACACACACTGCCTCTTTTTCCTTGGGCCCTTCTAAAAAAACAGAGAAGAGAGCCCGAGAGTCATTCTGATAGCCCTAGACTGGCACAGGCAGCACTGGTATCTTCTGTTACTAAGTTTAACCAATGAAAATTAGTGGCAGTTACCACAGAGAGTGGACCTTCTGACACAGGACCAGGGGAGGTTTGTGCATCCTAATCTGCAGACCCTCAGGCTTTCAGCATGGATAACCCCCTAGCATCCACCTCCAAGCACATCCTAAGCAAACAAGTTCAAGATATTCTCAAAGAGGCCAGAAGGCCTAGTACTGGAAAATCATATCCAGTCAAGTGAAAAAGATTCTCCATCTGGTGCCAGCAGCTGGGCTTCAGTCTTTATTCAGCCAATATCTTTGCTATTTTAGATTACCTGGCTACCCTGATTGACAGAGGCCTATCCTTTTCTTCCATCAAAATTTACGCCTGTGCCATTTCAGCCCAGATCTCTAATCTTCCTGCTATCTTTTCACACCCCCTGCTGAAACAATTCCTTAAGGGAATGATCCACATCAGACCTCCCAGGAGACAACTCACACCTCCATAGTACGTCAAATTTGTTCTAGAAAAAATGACCCTATCCTCCCCTGAACTGGCAGCTTCTGCTGACCTAAAATGTTTAACTTGGAACACTGCCCTTTTACTGGCTATCACTAGGAGGGTCTCTGAGCTGCAAGCTGTTATGGCAGTGGAGCCTTTTCTCTTATTCCACCCAAACAAAGTTTCCCTCAGGACTAACCCTTCCTTTATGCCCAAGGTTGCAATGGACACATCCGTGAATCAAGCCATACACCTGCCCACCTTCTTCTCCAATCCTCAGAACAGGAAGCCAGTTTCTAAACAGACTATTTCCAAGTGGATCTCTCACTGTATTTCCTTTTGCTACAGCCATAACAGTAAAAAGCCACCTGAGGCTGTCAGGACTCACTCTACTAGGGCCACTGCTTCCTCTGCTGCCTTCCTAAAGGGAGTCCCTACCAAAGACATTTTGGATGCTGCTAATACTGCTACCTGGTCATCTGTGCATATATTTCACAAACACTACCACTTGTCAGCCTTTCCCTGTCTAAAGCAGTATTCACCACGGCCATCTTGTGGGGCATCCTGTCCCCTCCATAATCTTCCTTCCATCCATTCTCGGCTTTGGGAATCATCCTACAAGTCAGGACTGCAACAGTGAAACATGAAGAACATAGTACAGTTGCGTACACTTAACTGTAAATGTAGATGTTTGAGTGTATTCACTGTTGCAGTCTTCTTTCCCTCCCTCCTTCCCCCTTTACCTACTATAATAGTCTTCTTCTCTCTTCTTCCCAAGATAGTGACCCCACTGAGTGTTCCCCCTGCCTGACCTAGTTTCTGTCTTAGACCCTTGCTTATTGTTCATCCTAGGGGCTTCTACCTTCTAGGGGGCAAGAAAAAACTGATAACATGGTGTCATCTGGTTCCCTATATATGCATGTGTACTGACTTCAGATAGGATGTCCAACAGCCTAAAGAGGAGGGAGATTTTTACTCTGCTAGTCGGGCTGGCCAAGGGTTTACATGGCAGGAAATCCCCCAAGTCAGGACTGTAACAGTGAATATACTCTAATATCTACATTTATGGTAAGTGTACCCAACTGTGCTTTCCCAATGTTCCACCCGGTCAGAGGAAAGCAGCAGCTGTAGAAATAAAAATGTTGCTAGAAAAAAAGAGTCGTCCAAGAGGTCCCCCAGACCAGGAAGAATCTGGAACTTACTCGAGATTATTTTTAGTGCCAAAGAAAACAAGGGATTGGAGACCAATTTTGGATTTCAGCAATCTGAACAAATTGGTTTAGTATACAAAGTTCCGGATAGACACATTTCAGTCCATTTTGCCTTTCCTGCACAAGGACGACCAGATGTGCTCAGTAGATATTCAGGATGCGTACTATCACATAAAAATGAACATTCATTCCAAGAGATATCTATATTTTTGGCTAGGGGGTCAGTCATTACCAAGTCAGAGCACTGCCCTTTGGCCTCACCACAGCCCCCAGGTTGTTCACCAAATGCACTGTAGTAGTAGTAGCTCACTTGAGACTGCACAGATTCCAAGTGTTTCCTTACCTGGATAACTGGCTCATAACTGCTCTGACCAGGCATCTACAGATCAAAGCAAGAGATTATGTACTCCAGCTGTGCTCTCATCTAGGCATTACCATCAATCTCATCAAATGTTAACTAAAACCAACTTAAGTGCTTTAATTTATTAGAGCCTTATTCAGTACTGTATCAGTGACAGCCTCCTTTCCCTTGCCAAGGATACAACGATTTGATTTCAAGTCCAAAAGATAATTTAGAATTCCTCACTTTCAGCTGAACTGATTCTGCAGGCTTTAGGGTCAATGTTTGCTGCTATAATTCTGGTTCTTTTAGCAAGATACCATGTGAGAATTCTTCAATGGACCCAGGTGACTCAGTGGTCCATCCTGTACCAACCTTTGTCCACCCAGATCAAAATAACTCAGGCATGCAAAAGTTTACCTCAGGTTGTAGATTTGCTCAGAACAGATTTTATAGGGCCGCCCTTTCCATACTGCCTCAACCCAAGGCCATTGTGACCATGGATGCATCCCAATTCGGTTGGGGGGAGACCCTTCTTGGGAAAGGCAGTCCAAGGCACCTGGCCCCAGAAGAGGCCAGCATGAATGCCAATGCCCTAGAGATCAGAGCAGTTCTTCTAGTGTTGCAGAATTTTCAAGACTCTCTACCTTCAGGGACTATTGTGAGTCAGACATATTATGTCAGTAGTCTGATACATCAGCAAACAAGGAGGCACCATTTCTAACACCTTATGTCAAGAAGCTCTGAGCGTGTAAAATGGGTGATCTTATCCAATCGATTTCTGATAGCAGTACACATTCTGGAGAAATCCAACGTGATAGCGGGCAAGTTGAGCAAGTCTATTCCATTCTATTGCCTCATGAGTGGTCTCTCAACAAGAAAGTTGCAGAGAAGATATTCTGTCTGTGACCTCTTTGCATCTCCCGTCAACAACAAGTGCAGGCATTTTTTTGTCCTGATTAACCCTATTGAGGGAGCCACCGATAGACTCTCTCCTCAGTGCCTACCCCACAACTCCTCTAATCCCCAATTTTCTTCAGAAAGCATCTTGATTAAAGAGCCCAGTAATCCTCATTGCCCTTTATTGGCCTCATCAGATTTAGTTCCCCTTCTTTGACCTCATATAGTTCGTCCTCCTTGGATCCTGGATACAATTCCAGACCTTCTGTCTCACCCAAGACATGAGTTACCCAGACATTTTTGAGCCCAAAGTTGGCTGCATGGTTTCTCCAATTCCATTGATAGCTAGACAACTCAGGCTCACCTCCCTTGCCATCCCATTTTTTTTTGTCTTCCCACAAAGCTTGCACTAGGAAGACTTACAAAAATAAATGGAACACATTTGTTTTTTGGGCACAGCAGAAAGACATTGACCCGTTTTCAGCACCAGTACCCACAGTTCTTTTTTTTGGCTGCTATTTTTAATGAAGGGGCCTGTTCCTCAACAGTTAAAGTTCAGTTAGCTGCTATTTCTTAATTTTCATTTCAGAGTTGACAGTTGCACCTTAACTTCATCACAACTTTGTAAGGCATTTATAAAATGAACCTTTTTACTAAGACCTCCCTTTAAAGATCCTACTGCACCATGGGATTTGAATTTAGTGTTACAAGCCCCAACTTGATCATCATTTGAACCAGCTGCAAGGTGTGAATTAAAGTTTTTAATTTGGAAAACTATATTTTTGATAGCCATAACATTGGCTAGGAGAGTTTCAGAACTTCAAGCCTTATCTTCTAAACCTCATTATTTATTTTTTAATAAAGATAGGGTGTCCTTGCGAACCAGTCCATCTTTTCTTCCTAAGGTGGTGTCAGGATCCAACATTAATCTATCAACCTCCCAGTCTTTTTCACCAGTTTATAGAACAAAGAATACATTTTACATGTATTGGACGTTCATAGATAATTACATTTCTATCTGCGTAGAAGTGAAAATTTCAGAAAATTAACTCAGTTATTCATCTCCTTTTCAGAATCAAGATTGGAAAAGCCAGTTAACAAAATAACTTTGGCTAAGTGGCTAACTGATTGCATTTCCTCAGTTTACAACAAATTGGGTTCAACCCTGCCAAAAAACATGTAAGCTAATTCAACCAGATCAATGACCACCTCTTCAGTATTTCTATCTAGATCTTCCATGGATGATATTTTGTGCTGCAGCTACTTGGGCTAATCCTCATGCTTGTATTATTCATTACAAAGTTGATCCACTGTCTAGGGGAAGAGCACCCTTCAGCTTAACAGTACTCAAGAATATCCTTTCTTAGATTCCACCTGGGATCCAGGTAGCTGGGGACTCTGTCCCACATGTTGAGAAACAAATGAAAATTGGCACTATCAGATAAGTAAGTTATGTAGTCACCATAACGTTCCATCAGTGTTGTCCATTTTCATTCTTCAACTACGCTCCCTCCAACCCCCTAGCATTTTTTTATGACTTCTTGAAGAATGTGAAGATATCATGGAAACCAAAGTTCCTGTTATTTGAGTTCCAGGTAGTGGTTTCTCATATAGCCATTATTTTTTTGCATTGTGATTTAGCAATAAAGGGTAGCAAACAAGATCTGAAGAATGGAGGGGGACTAGAGCACTCAGGGTAAGGGAAGGAACTTGAGAGTTTGCAGTATCCACAAACTGTAAAAGTCGGATCCGAGGATCGTATCCAAACCCACATATTGAGGAATAATTAAAATGGACAGATAGCACAGATGGAACATTATGTTGAGTACATAACTTTTTTTTTTCTGTTGTATTATTATGCCATGCTTATTTTGCTTATTTATATTTCCTTCATTAAGAAAGAACCACAGTATAGTGTAAATGGTATCTGACTGATGGATACCTGATGGTCTCCATGTCTTTATTCCTTGACAGTTTTTTCTATTCAGTTTTAGTTGCTAGACAGTTATGTTTTTCCTGCTCTTACGTTCTATACCTTTTTTATTTCAGGATGGATATGAACAACTAAGGAAGCTGCCACCACATGCACTGAAAGGAGTTATCAGAGTGAAATTTGTAAATGATCTTGGAGTGGATGAGGCTGGAATTGATCAAGATGGTGTCTTCAAAGAGTTCTTAGAAGAAATTATCAAGAAAGTCTTTGATCCTGCTTTGAATCTCTTCAAGGTATAGTAAGAATATTTGTATAGGATGGAACAATATGTGTTTCTCTGAAATAATAAGAGAGCATGTTTTGTGTTGTATGTAATTAACTGGATACAACAGACTAGGAAAAGTGAATACCATCGGGAACATGTTTGATATAGTTCAGATGACTAGCTTAGGTCATGAAGCTGCACTACTACTTTCAACAAAGCTCATTGAGAAGGGACTTAGAATTGGAGTATAATGAAAAATTGCAAGGAGCAGTCCTGAAGGAGATGCAGTTTAAAATATAGTGAAGCTGGAGGCGTATAACCTTTGAATGATTCCAGAGCGTTGGATGATCATATTCTCTGATGCCTAAATAAATGCACTCTGTTTTTTTTCCAGAAAACACTTCAGTACACTTCCTACTATGCAGTCAGTCATTGAAAAGTGTTAATTATCATTAATGGAAGGAGAATACCCTTTATTCTCCAGTTGTTTTCCCCTGTCTTTGCTTCATAGCAGAACCTCTTATAAAGTGCAGTGTGATTTTGTGTGTACTGTCTTGTTCAAAAGATTTATTGCCTTCCATTGGACTAGAGCTTCTTAGATTACTACTTATATAATAAACTGCTTAAATTTCCACTGAGAAGATGTTGGAATATTTAGTTTGAAAGTGCTCATTTGACTGATGCGAGGACACAGAGGATCCGTGTGATGTATTTGTGCAGAATCTTGACCCTGAACATCATTCGCATTGTGTGCCTTTTTCGGTCTCTCTAATTTCACACCCAGAGATAGTGGAAGGCAGTCTGGGACCACCTTTAGAAGAGGCAAAGGAATTTTTGTCTTCCTATCACCAAAAGAAAAGAGTAAAAAAAGAGAGAAGCATTAACTTATCCTCTGTCAGAGAAGTAGGATGAAAGGAATGCCGTAGCGGATTCTTGCCAGAAGAAAGGAGGACCCCAACTAGTTTCTGTAAAGTTTCATGACCAGAAGAGTCTGCACTTCTTTAGGCATCTGGGTACCAAAATCTAGTGTGGTACTCTAAAAATTGGCTCCAACAGAGAGTACACTGGCTACTTTATGAAGGCTGAACAAGAAAGTGACCTTTCACTCATTTTCATTCCTGTCTGCATGTCTCGTATGTGTCAGTGAATCTGCCCTTCCCTGTACTCATGGTTGAACCCACTGAGGGGTAGTTTCATTGAAAGTTATCACCAAAGCTTTCTCAAAAAGCTTTCAATGATACTTTCATTAGAGCCACCAAAAACTGCACATGCTTAGTACTTCTGCTCTTCCTAACAGAGCTTTTGCTAGACACCGACTCTTGATGGCATCCATCAAAGTTCACATAAGGCTCTGGAGTGTTTCTGGAAAAGTTTATCCTATTATCTGGGACCCTTCCCATCTGTCAGATCATCTGGCAGAGCAGTTAAAACCTCAATGGTAGTCCAGAGAGTGGTTTTAGCCCTGTCTTCCCCAAGGCATTCCAATACCTTTTATAGAATTATCTAAAGAGTAGATACTTGAAAAGAATATTTCTGTCTGTGGCTATATCTGCTTCATTAATGACATCTTTATCCTCTTTATTCTCCTTTAATGGACAAAAAACAGGGATATTACCATCACTACCTGAACATATCTTAATTCATGTCAGACAGATAATTGACTTGAGGTTTGAGAAAGGTTCAACTGTCATGTTGTCTTTACCTCTGCAGAAGTCTCTCACTGATTATTAGCTCCCTTTTTCTTGATGTTATTTCAGTAGTGAAGTCATGGAGAATGCCAGGTAGGTATCAGGCTATGAACCTGGCTGACCATAACTGTGTGTTATACTAAGGTTATAAATTTCTTAATTTGTAATCTCAGAGCTGGAGACTGCTATATGAAATGAGAACCATGAAGACCTTGATGCAAGGTTTGATTCTCAGAGAGAGAGAGGGTAAAAAGCTCTGAACAGTCCATTAATGTATGTAAACTGAAGAAGATGAAAAGGGATCAGGATGATAAGGATGACCCTGAGAGATTTAATAAGACAAAAAACAAGAATAAAGACAGAGGATTTTTTTAACTACAAGAACTATGGACATGGTAACAGGGGATTCAACAGAGGCTACAAAAAATACCACCAGCACCCTCAGCAGGTTTTGGGAGAGGGAAATCAATCCAAAGAACCAGACAGAGGCATGACATGAATGGAACAAGTTCTCGCACTGCCACCATCTTCGCAGATGCCTTTGGCTACCAGCACACCTCGGAGGTCCAACGAGGGACAGGGGTATCTAGACCAGAACCAGTCCCAGAATCATAGAATTGACCATAACTGTCAGATATGGTGGAGGAACACAACACCAGATCCAGAACCGACAGGACAACTGAGAACAAAAGACAGCACAGCTACCAAGAGTAACATCTGGAACACTGAGACCAACACCACCAAGAAGGACATTACCATCAGTACAGACATCAAACTCAACACTAACAACAGGCCTAGTACCAGTACCATTACCATGACCAACGTTAGAGCTCCACAGGAGGACAATACTGTCAGAGTCACCAGGAAGACTACCACTACAGTCCCCCAAGACTCTAAAGGGCACAAGAGAAGTTTCAATTATCCCCAGCCCAAGCCAGAGCCCCTCCGGAAGACCGGAGAACCAAGGAATGGACAGGAGTGAGGGAAATGAAATAGTGGGGCGGGGCGGGGCAACTACACCACAGGACCCAGAACCAGACTGAGAAACAAGCCTCTACTAACTCACCCTGTTGTGTGAAATCACTCCAAAAAAGAACATACTGACATTGATATTAGTGTGCTTTCAAAGGGATTGTTTGTTCCTCACTGCAAGTCTGACACAGCACAGGTACTGGTTGATTTAAAATCCTTTGTCAGAAAATTGAATCTGAAAATTCTGTACCACAGCAAATCTGATACCACTGAGAAAAACCTATTGAAGAAATGATAAAAAGTAATTACTGCCCTCCCTTACACCAAACTTTAGCAGCCTTTGTGGTCAAATGGGAAGTGGACATTGGGAAAGTACTGCAAAAATCAGCATGGAGAAAGTTCTACAACCTTAACAAAGATGAGAAAGCATTGTTTGAGCTAGGCAGAGATAAGTCTCGACAGTTTATGAAGGCTGACAAGGGAGGGGGAGGATATTGTTACTGATAACAGCAGCTATAACCAGCGGATAGAAGAAATGTTGAGTAACACTAACTAGTATGCATCTTTAACTTTAGAAGAGATTAAGGCATCATATAACAACTGATACACAGCATTGACTGCACTTTACAATGATGGTTTGTTAACAGATAACTTTTTTGACTATCTACAGACACCTTCTCCCTGCTTGCCTAAATTCTTTGGAATCCCTAAGGCACACAAAAATAGAGAACATACTCCTTAAAGGTCAATGGTTGCAAGCAGGGAATCCCTGACCAAAGCTGCTGCCATCCACCTGGATATTTTGTTACAGCCTCTGGCTGAGAAGAACATTTCACACATAAAAACTCTTAATGATTTTTTAAGGAAAATAAAACAAAAACAATTGCAATTGATGATAGCATTATTAACAGTAGATGTTGAATCATTATATACTGTACTTCCACATAATTATTGTATCGAAACAGTGACTGACTTGTACAGGAAAAGCATCAATGGCACACCAGAAAAAACAGGTAAACTTTTAGATGTGGTGCTTGATACAATTTTTTTTACGTTTAATGGAAATTACTATAAACAAAGGATTGGTATAGTCATGGGGGAAGCTATGGACCCCTAGCGTAGCTAACATAGCCCTAGGCTGGGAGGAGGATTATGCTTTTAACAACAGAGAATAAATGCAACATATCACAGTGTATTTATGCTTTATTGATGACATCTTTATTATGTGGAAAGGAGAAGGTGCTAAATTAGAAAGTTTTATCAACTATCTGAATCAAACCACTAGCTTCCTGCATTTCACCTCTTCCCACAACTTCACCTCGGCGGTCTTTGTAGATATGCAGATTGCTAAAGACTTGGACCAAGGTAAAATGGATAGAGATCTTTACAGAACACCTACCAGAGTAAACCTCCTGCTACATAATAAGAGTCCTCATCCCACCAGGACAAAATATAACGTTAAGTCCCAGGGCTGCAGGTTGGCCAGGATCACCATGAAAATGGAGCCCTTCCTTAAGAACCTAAATGATCGTTAAAATGATTTTTTGTGAAGGGATATGAAAGCAATATGTTAATAAGCATTCTGTAACCTATAATTGAACTAAAAAGTACAAATTCACCAGCACTTAACAGTCCTTATAGGAGGGTTTTAAAGAAATCTATGGACAACAAATCTAAAGACAATTGTACCTTGACTTTTACTGTTGACTGTCATAGCATCATTAATATTATTAGAGAGAATTGGGCCATAATTACTGCAAGCTCATATCTAATGGACATCCTGGGAAAAGCTCCTTCCTTTGTGTGTAGGAAAGCCAGAAACATCAGGAGTTGGGTTGAAGGTTGGTCCAGACCATTGGATACATGCACCAGTAAGTGCGGAGCCAACTGTGTTTTTTTTGTCAATACATACTAGAGGGAGACATGTTTTTCTGCCCTTATTTAAAGAAACTGATTAAAACCAAAGCAGAAAGCAACTGTAACTCAATGCAGGTGGTTTACAGGGCAAGCCGCAATGACTGTGTGAAGCATTTTATGTGGGGAAAATGATCAACAGACTTGAAAGGATTTCTGGCTATCTTTCCAAAATTTGAGCTAAGTGCAAGAATAATGCACTGGCTTGAACACCTGTGGCTTCACAAAAGGCACTTGATGCAGACATCGCTAATGTTTTAGAAAAACGTGAAGCCCTGTGGCAGCTGAAACTGAACTCTTTTAGAAAACCAGGGCTTTATTATTATTGCTCCATAAAAAAGCATACTACAACTCAAAGCTGTGCCACTGTTTGAAAGACTATTAAAAGTCTGATATGGGACTGATTAATGCTGACATTACACGCTATTATACATGCTAATGTTGTTATAAACAAATATCACACATTGGAAATATTAAAAGTGTTTCAACTGGAAACAGACTGTCTACCATGCTTGGATTACTTCTGAATCCTCTGTAACTCTGTATAATATTTCAAATGATATATATTTTTATTATTTTTTTGACTTAGGACAAGTTTAAGTTCACTACTTCTACTACCATTATCTGATCTGAATAATATACAGTGATAAACTATATATATATATATATATATATATATATATATATATATATATATATATATATATATGGATTGAAAATCTTCCACACACGCAAGTTTTTTTACACTGTTTTTGGACCCACTAGACTGGTTTAGTGCATTGTTTGAGACTTCGGGATACCACAGAGATCATTTGATGTAATGTGGTCCTATCTCGCCTACATTCATTACTGACAGGCTCGGAGCCGAGAATCGGCTCCGACTCAGCCGATAGTTAGTAGCATGAAGTCTCTAATTGGCTGGGCTAACCCGGTATCCCAAGATGCACCACGCCCAACCCCCAGATCTCGTTTGCCGCTCGTTGAGTTAGGACGTGGTCTCGAGCTTGGCTGTGGCTAAGTACCCTATTTAAACTATTTTCATAGTTTTCTTCTATTTAACTTTCAGACCAAAAGCTATTTTCATAGCTATGTTGTGTATTTCTTGTGTGTGAGTGCTATATACTGTGGTTTAGACTAGTTATAGTTTTGTGGTATCCTTGTGTTTGGCGGGCTAGGCCCGGTTAAATTAGAGGGCCTTGCCCTATCCTGTCTCTGTTACCTTTGTTCGTGTGTTGGGGCGTTTAAGTTAGAGTCCCTTTCTTCCTGCCTGTCCTTCTCTTGTGTTTGTGTGTTGGCTGTATTTACTATGTCGGGTAAGGAACCAGAAGGAGCATAAACCTTCTGGTTTCAAGAAGTGCGCCAAATGCTCTTACAAGATGTCTTTGACGAATGGCCATGCCATCTGCGTGTATTGTTTGGGCGCCATACATTTGCAAGAATCGTGTAGCGTGTGTCACTCTTTTAGTTCCAGAGTCTTGTAAGAGAGAAAAAACAAATTGATTCTCAAGGGCCTTGTAAAACCTGCCTTTGAAGAAACTTTGGAATCTTCTTCCCCTAGTGGAAAATCTAAGCCTAAATCAAAAAACAGGTCTCCGGCTCCATCTAGTTCTTCGGAGCCATAGGAGAAGAGATTGAAGACAGTTTCACCTTCCTCGGCTCCATTGGCCTCGGAGCCGCAGGACAGTATTTCTGTGTCAGAGTTGACTCCTTCGGCTCCATTGGTGTCTGCGCCGCAGGAGGTTTCTGTGGTACTGGAGCCAACATTGGTTCCGATTCTCCTGGAGCCGATTCGGAGCCGTTCTCCTAGTCTTATGCTGGATCCTATGGAAAAGATTTCTCGACCCCCTTCTGTGTCCTCCAAGTCTTCCAGGTTGTCTGATTCGGATGTGGATAGGGTGGTACAGTGGCTCCGCCAGTCGCCAGTGTTGACTAAATTATTTTCGGCTCTGACCCAGTTGGCTCTGGAGCCTGCCCTCTTGTCGGTTCCGATTATTCCTCCTCCGAGCACCTCTGTGTCATTGGAGCCGGAGTGCGCTGCCTCGAGTGAGTTCCTTGGGTCGGCCCCGATACCCCCGTTGGACCTTTCGGCTCCAACCTTCTCTATTCCATCTTCTGGTTTCGGTACTCGAGTTTCCTCGGTTGGACCCGAGGGGGATACATCGGGACTCCAGACCTTGGCTTCGAGTCTCCCTCTTGGTGCATCGGCTAGGGGAACCCCGACTCCGATTATGGTTTCGGAGATGGGTCGGTCATCGGATTCTGGTGGACCTGCCTTTGAGGCCATGAGGAGCACACTGGCCAGGTCCTCAGTGACTTCACTCGAGTCAGACACTCCTTCCCAGGACACCCTGGCTAGAGCCTCTGATGCCCCCCTATCAGGAGACAGCGGGGCTCCAAGGCCTGAGGATAACCCCATGCGTGGTCCCCAGCTTTCTGTGGGCCCTTCAGAGTCCTTGCCTGAGGAGCCTCCCATAAAGAAATTGTGCAAGAGGAAGCACATAGACTCCCAGGACAAGTCAGTCACCTCAGATACCGACCTCGATGACACAGAGGGGTCCCCTAAATCATCCTCCGATGATGTCTCATTCTCTGACATCCTGGAGATTTTGAGGCAGAGAGGCGATTGGCCTTCCAAAACCCCCTCTGAGGAGGAGTCGGTCTTCCTCAAGGCCTTCGGAGCCCGACCTTCCACCTCCTGGGTGTCTCCGCCCTTCGACGAATTGTTGGACCTTATTTGTCAAAGGGTGTGGGAACACCCTGACTCCATGGAACCGGTACCCAGCCGCCCGAACAAGTTTCTGTCTGCACCCCCAGGAAAAGAGTTCTTAACTAAAGGAGTTCCTGTAGATGCCATGGTGGTGGCGTCTGCCACTCAGCAAGAAGTTGCAGAGGCTTCTGCTTCCGTTCATCCTCCTAACAAGGAGTCCAGGAATATGGATCAGCATGGGAAGCGTACCCTGTCTTCAGCGACCTTTACCCTGCGGTCATTGAACTACCTTTGTCACTGTACTTGGCTCCAAAGGGATCTCCTCAAAGAGTTGGGAGATACCCTATCGGGTAACTTGCCTGAGGCGGTGAATCAGACTGTCAACGCCCAGTTGTCTACCCTTTCCTCTATTGTCAACTCGTCCATGAGGTGCATATCCTATGCGGCCGAGGGGGCGGGTAGGGCAGCTAGCTCAGGCGTAGCCCTCAGGAGGCAAGCCTGGATGCGCCTGTGTCACTTCGCGGAGGCCTTCAAGTCTTCCTTCACGGACACTCCCTTCGATGGGTCCTCACTCTTTGGACCCAAAGTGAAAGACACTCTCACCAGATGTGAGCAGGAGGGTAAGACTTTGTCTGCCGTAGGGGCCCGTTTTTCGCTTCCCTCTAGGCCTTATCCCAAGGCACAGAGGGGGGAGGTAAGATGTGGTTCAGGAAGTCTCAGAAGTATTTCCCTGCCAATCATGGTGACCCCCACTCCAGGGTCAGAGGAGGGGGGAATTACTCTGGAAGGCATCGCCCTAGGGGCGGGGGAGGCCCCCGCAACTCAGGAGGACGTGAATCTTTTCGTGGATCCTCCTACTAACGTCCCTGAGGGACTGCCTGACTGTGCTACCCCGGAGCCGGTCGGGGGCCGTTTTTCGAGGCACCCTCAAGCCTGGGAAAGCATCACTCAAGATCGATGGGTGCTCCGAATAATTACTGGAGGTTACACCATTCCCTTTATCACGTTCCCTCCCTCATCCAAGAAAATTCCAGACATTCCACCCAGTCAGAGGGATCAAGCAGTGCTAGAGGTCTCAAAGCCGCTGGAAAAAGGAGTCATCCAACCAGTCCCCTCCGGCCAAATCGGATCAGAAACTTACTCAAGGTTATTTTTGGTGCCGAAAAGAACAGGGGACCTGAGACCCATCCTCATCCTCAAGTCCAAGTTCCGAATGGTCACTCGTCAGTCCATTTTTCCCTTATTGGAAAAAGGAGTATGGATGTGCTCCATCGACCTCAAGGATGCCTATTACCACATCAAGATAAGCAAGGCATCCAGGAGTCACCTACGCTTCCGGCTGGGAGCCAGTCATTTCCAGTTTCGTGCCCTGCCCTTTGGTCTCACCACAGCCCCCAGGGTGTTTGCCAAATATTTAGCAGTGGTGGCAGCTCACCTGAGACGTCAGGGATTCCAGATGTTTCCATATCTGGACGACTGGCTTCTCACCGCTCCCACCAGGCATCTACTTGTTCGAGCAACGAAATCTGCCATCACATTGGGCCACTACCTAGGGATTACCTTCAACTGGGAAAGATCTGTTTTGCAGCCATCACAGTGTGTTACATTTATCGGCGCAGAGCTAGACTCCGTCCAAATGAGGGCTTTTCTTCCAACAGAAAGAATAAAAGTGCTACAAGCTCAAGTTTTGGCCTTAATACCCCTCAAGAAAGTCCAGGCCAGACTTGTTCTTCAACTACTAGGATCAATGGCGGCTACCATCATGCTAGTACCGCTAGCCAGGCTACATATGCGGATCCTCCAGTGGCTTCTGTCGGTCCAGTGGTCCTTTCAGGAATTCCCTCTGTCTCATCCGATTCTTATCACGGAACAATGCCGACAGGACCTACGTTGGTGACTTCATTCACCCAATCTGGACAAAGGAAGCCCCCTGACCCCCCCCCCCGTCTCCTACCGCCACAGTGACCATGGACTCTTCCCAGATAGGGTGGGGGGGGCATTATCTGGGCAGAACGGTCCAAGGCACGTGGCAGGACCACGAGGTACACTTGCACATCAATGTCCTAGAGATGAGGGCAGTGCTACTAGCGTTGCAAGCACTTCAGAGCTCTCTTCCCAAGGGAACGATTTCTATTCTTTCCGACAGCATGTCAGTCGTGTGGTACCTGAACAAGTAGGGAGGAACCAAGTCCTATCCCCTCTGCAGAGAGGCCATGAGAGTGTGGAACTGGGCAGTGTCTTCCCAACATTTTGTAGTGGCAATGCACATTCTGGGGAAGTCCAATGTGATAGCAGACAGGCTAAGCAGAGCTATTCTGATGCCTCACGAGTGGTCCCTGAACGACCAAGTTGCAACTCAGATCTTCTCCAGGTGGGGTCAACCTTGCTGCGATCTGTTTGCCAGTCCCCTCAATGCCAAGTGCAGCAGGTACTTCACTCTGATCCCCCCTCAGGGGGAGTCACCCAGGGACGCTCTAGTCCATGATTGGCCCCCCGGTCTGCTTTATGCCTTTCCTCCGTTTCCTCTATTGCCAAGAGTGATTCAGAAGGCAACTTCTTTGGGAAGCAAGATGATTCTAATCGCACCACACTGGCCCCGTCAAGTTTGGTTTCCTTTTCTTCAGAAGTACACAGTGGACGGCCCTTGGACTCTGAACCCAGCTCCAGACCTATTGACTCATTTGTCGGGGCAGTTCCATCCATCACTACGAACCCTCAGGTTGACAGCTTGGCTTCTCCACTTCCATCCTTAGGCAGACTACACTCCCTTTCGCCTGAGTACATATCCTGTCTTCCACCCACAAGTCATCCACTAGAAAGATATACTCTAGCAAATGGAGGAGATTTGCTCTTTGGGCTCAAGCACATAATCTAGACCCCTTCACAGCCCCCTTGTCTGCGGTCTTAGATTTTTTGGCTATGCTCTTCAGACAGGGTTCCACTCCCTCTACCATTAAGGTACAGCTGGCGGTCATTTCTAATTTCCACGTTTCATATGAGCCTTCCCTTATGGGCCATAAACTTTGTAAAGCCTTCCTGAAAGGAGCCTGGTTACTTCGTCCCCCAGTAGCACAACCAGTCTTGCCATGGGATTTAAACTTGGTGCTTCGAACCATAACTTCTGCTCCCTTTGAGCCGGCTGCCACTTGTGAATTAAAATGTTTGTCTTGGAAGGCAGCCTTTCTGGTCGCCATTACTTCAGCCAGGAGGGTATTGGAGCTTCAAGCCCTTTCCATTAAAAGCTCCTATTTGATCTTCCATAAGGATAGGGTTTCCTTGAGACTCAACCCTTCCTTCCTTCCTAAGGTATCTTCTACCTTTTGTCTTCATCAATCCATTGAGTTGCCAGTTTCCTTTCCAAAATTTTCAAATAAAGCAGAATTCAAATTTCATCAGCTGGATGTACATAGACAGCTATGGTTTTATTTGCATAGGACGAAACTCCACAGGAAATCGGATCAATTGTTTGTGTCCTTTTCAGAAAACAAGAAGGGTAGCCCTGTGACTAAGAGTACTATTGCTTGGTGGATTACGGACTGTATTTCTTTTATTTATGAATCAGCAGGCAGACTTTTAACTTTCCCGGTTAAGGCTCATTCTACCAGGGCTATGGCTGCCTCAGTAGCTTATCATGCTTGGCTCTCTTTGGGTGATATCTGTGCTGCGGCCATCTGGACCTCTCCGCACACCTTTATTTCTCATTACAAGCTGGACGTTGCGTCTAGAGGCCGGGCTTCCTTTGGTTCCACGGTGCTCAGGAGTATTTTTTCGTGAACCTCCCAGGATATAATTGCTAGGGACGCTGTCCCATCAGTAATGAATGCAGGCGAGATAGAACCACATTACATCAATTAGTTATGTACTTACCATAACGATGGATGTATGTGGTCCATCTTGCCTACATTCGTACGTACCCACCCACCTTCCCCCTTCCTGGTGGACTTGGAGGAAATTACGTTCTTAGACCCTTCTGAGGATGTTATTATTTTCTCTCTTCTTGCTTGTGTTATTTTCTGTGAGGTTGTGTATGTAACACTGTTATATGGTTGGCAAACAAGATCTGGGGATTGGGCGTGGTGCATCTTGGGATACCGGGTTAGCCCAGCCAGTTAGAGACTGTGCTAGCAACTATCGGCCGAGTTGGAGCCGATTCTCGGCTCCGAGCCTGTCAGTAATGAATGTAGGCGAGATGGACCACATACATCTATCGTTGTGGCAAGTACATAACTAATTGTTTTTTTACAATGAAAATATGAAAATGAAAATCAGAAGCCATACCTCCCTTTCTAACTTCAAACATGACCTGATACTGTATCTCCATAACAGCCCTATATGTACCTGCAACCACCCTCCTTCTCCCTATACCCACTTTACCACTACGTCTGATCCATAAGACCTTTCCTATTTCTATAACTTACTATATGCTCTCCCTTTTACACCCTCCCTCTAGATCACTACATCCCTCCTCTACTACTTTCTTCTGTACCATCTCTTCCTCTGATGTAAGGCCCCTTGTACATACACTTTTCTCTCTCTTTTTTTTTTTTTTTTTTTTTTTTTACTCCTGCACTAGTTTCTTCCTCAGATCTGAGGCCCCCTGCACATACACAGTTTCTCCTTCTAGCCACTAATCCAATAATGCCATATTATTTTCAAATGATTACCTATAACCTTAATTCCCTTACTGCATTCCTTTTGATTTATTATCATTGTTTTTCCTTTTACACCCTTATTATATTGTTGTATATAGCTATGTTTAATTCCATTGAGTACATTATTTTTTTCTTATCCATTGTATTCATGACATTGTTTTGCTCTGTATTATTGTAAACTTGTCTTTACTTGTATGCCTGTTTGGGGCTTTTCCCCTCAGGTCTCTACTGAAAAAGGGTAAATTCTTACCCAGTTGGACCAACCCGGTTAACAAATGCAAAGTAATAAAATAAATAAATAACTGACATTGGTGCTGTTTTCTGATACTTTTACTCATTTAAACCAAGTGCATTCTTAGTTAGATGCCATTCTTGAAAAGATCCCCAGGGCCTTAATGCTTTATTTTTAATATTTTTCACTCTTTTTCCACCTTAGCAATTACAACTATGGTTTTCAGCCTACTTAGGTGTTCACTTGTAGATTTACACATGTTCATTAATATTATGGTATGTTTTTTTTACAAATAAACCTGATGAAGTATTTACTTGGTGCAGAAGTGATCTTTGTTAAAAGTGTGTCAGTTTATAAGTTAGTAATATTTATTCTGATAGATGTCTAGTGGTAGATCTTTTTGTTAGTCATTTTGTTAGTGAGTTGGTTTCTTAATTAATAAAGTTTGGATTAGTAGGTTAGCCTTAATAAGCTGTTCTAATACTATATATTTTAATTTGTTTCTAGTTTTTTAATTTCAGTTTTAAGGTAGCACTGTCTTGGTTTGCACTATGGTGTTAAGGGGGAAGGGGGGACTTGGTTAAAGGAATGCGTATTGCTCTTAACAGAACCACCCTCTATAACCACTCCCCTTGCTCCAAATAACCTTGTTATATATAATTATACCATGACCCCCCCAAAACGTGCACGCTGATTGGCCAGCATGCACATTGTAAATCGAGTTATACTAATGGAAAAAGGTCCGGTCGCCCGGACTTTTTTCCATTAGTATAACTCTACTTTTAAAACACTGTCTCGCTATGTTAAATGGGTTTAACATAGCGAGACAGCTTTAAAATAAGCAACAGAGATCTCCGTTGCTTATTTTAAAGCTGTCTCGCTATGCTAAACCCATTTAACATAGCGAGACAGGTTTTAAAAAAAAAGCAACGGAGAAAGCAAGATCTCCGTTGCTTTTACTGTTCGCTATGTTAAATGGGTTTAACATAGCGAGACAGTTTTAAAATAAGCAACGGACATCTCCGTTGCTTATTTTAAAACTGTCTCGCTATGTTAAACCCATTTAACATAGCGAAATAAAAAGCAACGGAGATCTTGCTTTCTCCGTTTTGCTCAACTCTGATGTACTGCGCAGGCTCGCAGTACATCAGAACTGCCGCGGATGCCAGACATCTGCGGAAGGGCAGTAAACAGGCATTATACTATGCCATTATTTAAGAAAAGTAATAGTTTCTTTTCTTAAATAATGTCATGGTATAATAGCAATAACCCACTTCTGGGTGTGGGTAATGCTGTATTTACCACGGTTGGCTTTGTTTGGTCCCTCGGGCTTCGCCCTCGGGACCAAACCGCGCCAACCGTGGGTAAATCCAGCATTACCCACACCCAGGCGTGGGTTATTGCTATAATAATGAATGTCTTTAATGCTTTTCATTATACTCAACTAGGATTGCTCGTTTGTTTCAATAAAGGATATTCCATTTATAACAACTGTGGACTACCTGCTATTTTATTATTTTGTATTACATATTTACAGTTTGATTTTTATCAGTGAACTAGGTGCATAACATACTGTAAGGATTGAACTTCACACCCTCCATACTGTGAAGTTTCTACTTGGTTTGTTTTTGACCCAGTATAGGTTGCATACTGGGTTTTCTGAAACTTTGAGGGATACCATGGATTTTTCTATTTGAAGTAAATTTCTGAATTTATACACATTTGCCTGCTTGCTGTATTGGCTGTAACTACAGTCCATTTTGCCTTTTACTGTAACTATAGTGGCCAATAAATGCCAGAAGCACCATTCAGCACTGAAGTAATTTCCCTCTGGATAAAAAAACTACTGACATAAGTCACATGAGAATGTGATTAATGTCTCAGTCACTATGTGATTGGAAGTCAGAATCATATGACAGACCTAACTTGATGCTGTGTCAAAATTCTGAAGGTGTACCATTTTTTTGTATACGTTTTCACAGATACAAATACCAGACAATCTTTTACCTAATGCAATAAAGCCTATTGACAGTCCTTGCACTTAAGTTAAGAGTTTGCTGTCTCTCAAATGTGGCCTTAGTGTCGTTGCTTTGCTCCCACTTAGTGGTGCTCCTTTCATAATTCCAAAATGAGGTTCAGGAGAAGATGGCAAACTCACTTTTCATAGAACCTTCTTCTTATATCCTTCATAGACATAAAGGACCTTGTGTTAGAGCATGAAAGAGCAAGGTAACTTACTCCTCTTGCAAAAGGTAACCATGCATATTTTGTTTAAGATCCTGTACAGGGATACTTTTCTTACAGTAATCTTTGTGACCTAGGATGTAATAACTGTTGCCCTAAGCAGACTAGCATTCTCTTATAACAAATGAAAATTATGTGAGAGGGTTATGGATGAGATGTTTCATCAGAATGGTAAAAAAGGGGATTGCAAAGTAGAATGTCATAATTGGTTTATTTTTTCCGTTTGAATATTGTTGAAATAGTGAACATTATGATGGTAATAAGTGGTTACTGTTTATGATATTGTTATTTAAATTCATGCAACATTATGTTTGGTGCTTTGTCTTGTCTCAGCTGCAAACTCTAATAAAATATTAGACAAACAAAGAAACTAAACTGAGGTAAGGAAGCTGAGGCATCATTAGTGGAACAATGAGCATAGAAATAGTATGTAATGGAATGTCAGGATGGGAGATTTTCTTGTTGTGCAGTGACAGAAGCCTGAGGAGTTAGATGAATCCACTGCATGTACTGCTAATACAGGGAAGTACTAACATTGCAGTCATAATATTAAAGAACCATGGGTCCCAGGAAGAAGCAAGTGGGATGTTGTACTGTTGAGGTGCATGTTTATAGGAAGAAGGGGTTGATTAGTTTCATGCATGCCTGAAGGATGGATTAAGCCATGCAGTATAGGGTAAAGGAAAGAAAGAAAAAGAAGAGCTAACATTAGTGACCCTCGTGATTGATGGAGAGAATGACAGATGGGCGGTGGTACTCCTTAATGTACAAGACACAAATGCAAAGATGAAAGATGATGGGGCAGAATCAGAATTAAGAGGAACTTCATGTTTGAGTCCTTTTTTTAAATGGTGGAATGCTGTAGCAAAATTTATTTTCCTACCCTGAGGTTGTATGATCCTGAAGTAGCCCTGTAAATGAGAGTATGAGAGCATGCCCCTGCATCACCCAGGGTTTAAATTTACCAGCTTCTTCAGCAAGGCTTGTTAAAGCTTTCTGCATTTATAGTGGGAGATGTGCAAAAAACCTAGAGTATTTTCAAGCTTTCAGTAAGTTGGAATGGTCATAGGTTCATGGATACGTACTAGGCTAGCTGCTCTTGCAGGCCATTTTAAGCCTAGCCAATTTCCTCCTAAAAGTGAGAACCGAGCCCTGTACCTTGTGTCCTTTAGGTAAACACCTTAACCATTATGCTAACTTGCCAATAATCCAAAAGCGATGAATTGTCTGTCTGAACCCCCTTTGCTGTGTTGATACCTAGCCATCAGATACGTGCTCCATTGGTGTCTTTTTTTCTTACTTTCTGTTGGTTGTTTTTTTTTTTGGTTACCTGGAGTTTGTCATCCAAGAAGGAAAAATGTCAGTGTGGGAGACAGATTTCCCATAAGGATTGTCACAAACAGTGTCTCTGTTGTTTGGGTGCTTCCCACAACTATACTTCCTGTAGTACTTTTAAGACATTTGAGCCTAAGACTCTTGGAAACTGGTTGTCTTTCCTGACCATCTGTTTTGAGAACCAGTGGCTTAGTTGGCGCAGTGTAGCATTGTGAAATTGGTTAACCCTGAGGTTCTGCCATTAAGCAAGAAGAAGGCCAAGAAATTTCGGCCAGATTCTTTGGCTATCCAGCCTCCACCAAATGTCACTGTAGAAGTGGGTGATAGCTCTGTAGGCCATCTGCAATGACCCTTTCCAAGACTGGCATGGATCCTTCTTTTCGCACATCTTCTGAGGCTTTGCAGGCATTTGTTCCTGATGTCAAGGGGAGGAACCATGGTTGGTTATCTCAGAGAGTCCTAGAGGTATTCGGTAGATTCTCGTCAGGGAAGAGGTTTGGGGTACTCTTAAAGACTCTTGTTAAGGGTAAAAACCTCAGGTATTTGTCAGGGTTGATATCCCTGTCAAGAAAAAACAGAAGACTAAACATTCTTTTGTACATCCTAGGGACCCTCAAAAGAAATGACAAAAGTTTCCTCAAGGCCTGTTTAATGCCTTAATGGCCTTGAGGCCTCCCCAAGGGGTGTCTGTGCCCACTGCACCTTGGACTTCAACTCCTCCTAAAAGGCCTACGGAACCTGGATTCCTCAGATGAAGATTCAGAGTCTGATGAGGGGTATTTCACTTATTCTTCTCAAATGCCTTCTCCCTTGGCTTATGGCTCTGATGAAATGAGCCACTTAGCCCTGAGTCTCCTTTTGAAGAGCTGTCTTTTGGGGACACAATAGCCTGAATGATGGAATACTTTAAGTGGGATTCTTCTCAGCTGTTTGATATCCAGAAAAGATATTATGTGTTGCTTCAGGTGTATATATCTAAACATTCTGCAGTGCCTCCTGTATTGGCTGCTTTGTTGGACACCTTTATAGCTGCCTCTAAACCTCCGGATTCCCGGCCCCCATTCTGCTAAGAAACCTGACAAATTATATAAAGTCCCTGATGATTGTCAGTTCCTGTTTGTGTCATGCTGATCTTGTTGTGGTGCCAGTCTCTTCTAACAAGCTTTCTAAGCTTTTCCCTCTACCAAGCTCTTGCCTTCGAATAAAGATAGTAGGTCCATGGAGTGTATTGGAAAGAAGGTCTATACTGCTGCCACCTTGGCCTTTAGGGCCATTAATTACCAAATCCACAAGACCAGGTATGCTCTGGCTTTCATCATCCAGGCTTGGCAGGTTATTTCACACCTCCCTGATTCTGAAAGAAAGTCCTCTGTTCACTTTGTTTTGGGTTCTTCATCTCGGGAGTCTCACCACTCAATCAAATGCAGCTATAATGCTGCTGCTGCCTTTGAGTCTGCCATGAGGCATTTTTCATGGCTTCTTCTCCAGTCATTACCTGAGTTCATTAAGGCCAAATTACTGGATGCTCCTTTGGATAATAAAAATCTCTTTGGGACTGCTGCTGTGTGTAAGTCTCCAAGAAAAAGATAAAGCTTTGCAGGACCTTAAATAAATTTTTTGTCCTCCATCCTTAAGTTCCAGAGGGATCATCGTACTAGGTCTGCTTTTGATCATTGGCAGTCCCATCAGGCCGCTAAATGCAGGAAGGCTAGTAGGTGAGCTCCTCCTGCTTTGTCTTCTCAGGCTCCTGTGACCCAAAAGTCTGCTTTATCTGACTAGTCTGCCTCTCTGACATTTTGCTCACCCTAACCCCTCAGCTGGGTTCTCTTGTTTCTACGTCTCTCTCTCGCTCTCTCTTCTAAACTAGCAACTCATCACCTCGGTTTCTTGGGTTCTGTCATCCTTCACGGTTACTTCATGGTGTGGAAGTTTCTACCTCCATTTTCAGGGATTCCTCACTCTCCTTGAGAGCAACTTACTCATTTCTCAGAGGTTCTTGGGTCCCTTGTGGACCAGGGAACTTCTTCAGTGTGTCCTTCTGTCCCAAGTAGGTAAGGGATTCTACTCCAGAATGTCCCCGGTTCCTCAAAAGGAGGGCACTTAGAGGCCTATTCTGGATCTCTCCTTGCTCAACACCTTTCTCAAGGTTCCTTACTTTCGGATGCTTTCTCTTCAAACTCTGTTTCTTCTGTTGCTGCCTTAGGCTTTTCTGGTGCCCTTAGATCTGAAGGATCCAAGTCTGACCAGATTTATCTGCAAGGCCATGGAATGAATCATGATGGACTTTATTAACAAAGATGTAGGAAATTGCCAAATGCTTGACCCCATCCAGTATGGCTTTGTCAAGGAGAGATCATGCCTATTAATCTTGGTGGACTTCTTCGAGACAGTCACCAAAGCTCTAGACAAGGGCAAATCTATGCGTATGGCCTACCTAGACTTTGCCAAGGCCTTTGACACAATCCCCCACTCAGGCATCATTGATAAACTCGCCCAACTTGATATCAACCCATATATTGTCAGGTGGATTGGAAGCCGGCTCACCGGTAGAACTCATACGGTCAAAATAGGGGACTCCACCTCCTCCTGCAGGCCAGTAACCAGTGGTGTTCCACAGTGATTGGTTCTGGGAGCCCTGCTGTTTGGAATCTACTTCTCCAAAGTACAGGCTAAAGCTAAAGGACTGTGGCTGACAAAGTTTGCTGATTACTGCAAACTGGGAGCGATCATTGAAACCCCCTAGCGATGTTAACATCCTGCAAGAAGATCTTGTGCAGATTAATAACTGCTGCCAAACTCATGGTCTTAAATTTAATGAAAAAAAATGCATTGTCATTCCCTTCAGCAAGGGTGATGTTCCTGCAAACTACCACATAAGTAGCAATACCCTAAGCACACAGTCAGTGGTGAGAGATCTAGGCACACAGGTCGACAGCAACCTTAGCTTTGATCACCATGTCTCCACAGTGGTAAGAAGGGCATTTTATATTGCTCATCTCATAAGTAAGGGCACTACCTCCAGAAAAAAGAGGTTGTAACACCCCTGTACTCTCTCCTCATCAGGCCAGTAACAGAGTACAATGCTCCCTTTGGTGTGTTCCTTTCCAAACACCTGCAGCAATTGGAGAGACCAGAAAGGTTCCTTACAATGAATATTCAGGGTCTTCAAGATCTGTCTTATGCGGACAGACTGAAATCATTGTCACTTTACTTTGTGTCTTACAGACTGCTCAGAGGCGACCTGTGCCTTGCATATAGAGCAGTCTGTGACCCAGCTTTTATGGAAATGCTGCACATTCACAAGTCAAATAGTGCATGAGTCACTCGCTCAAAGGACCTTAGCCTGGTATGTGACATCAACAGAACTTGCTGAAGAAACAGATTTATCATACAGAGTTTGCACCACCTTTGGAACAAGCTTCCTATTCATGTTAACAAAGCCTTTTGTTGGCCTTACTTAAGTGTAATTTGAACGACTGGATGGGTAACAGGAAATTCACCCCGGGGGTTCCACCTGTGTTCTTCTTTTTAGTGTTTGCTTGAAACAGACATCCTTGGGAACGCGGGTTGAACTTGGCTAGGCATGTAAGGGCCCTGGGACCATTAACCTAGTAACTTCCTATGATTCTGCGCTTCCTTCATATTCCTGTTCACCCTCTTTTCAGGACGTTTTTACATTTCTCTATTTCTTCCTCTCATTTTCATGTTCCTACTTTGCCCTTTGCCCTCTCTACTGCCCCAAGGGTATTCACAAATTGCCTAGCTCCTGTGATTGCCTTTTGCAGGCTCCAAGGCATTCAGATTTTTCCTTATTTAGATGACCTATTGATTCAAGCATATTCTCCCAGTTGCTTGTTATATGCTCTAGAGTTCACTGTTTCTCTCTTTCAAAGTCTGGGGTTTATCTGTCCTAAGTCCCTACAGGATCATGTGCATTTGGGATGCAGGATTCAGACCGTGCCAATGTTGGCATCTCTTCCACCTCCAAAGATTTTGCCTTTGACAGCTTACTTTCAGTCTCTTCTTCCTCTGCCTGCCTTTCCAGCCAGGTAGTTTCTTCAAGCCCTAGGATTCGTCTTCTATTCCAATGCTCCCTCTTGCCAGACTGCATATGCAGCAGCTTCAGTGGTATCTCAGTCAGTTTGGCTTTAGCATTGCCACCCTCTGGATTTCAGAATTCCCCTTCTTCCTTGTCTGAAGCGGGAATTGAAGTGGTGGATTCAGCAGCTTACCATCAGCCTCTGTCTGCCATTTCAGCCTCCTGTTGCTTCTCAAGAACTGTTCACCAACACTTCAGACATGGGATGGGGGACTTCCTATGGTCACCTGAAAGTTCAGGGTCTCTGCCCCCCCCCCCCATCAGAAGCCAAACCATATCAACATCAGGCTATTCACCCCATGCTGTCTCCAGGCCCCTGAAGGTTTACACAGACAATACCACAGTGATGTGGTATATCGCCAAGCAGGGGGGCACAAAGTCTTACCTTCTTTGCAGGCTGACTTTTCAGGCCTGGGATCTGGCTATCTGTTATCAGCTAACTCTTCAAGCAATATATATTTCTTCAGAGCATAATCTTGTGGCAGACTCGCTGAGCAGTCCAGGACACAGGTTCACAAATAATTGCTTCACAGAGACGTATTTCTGGATATAGTCCATTTGTGGGGTATTCCTTAGGAAGATCTTTTTGCCTCCACTCTGAAGAGGCAGTTCCCTCTTTCCTGTTCCAGAGTGCTATGCCATCTAATGTGGAAGACAGAAGTCCTTTCTTTTCCTTGGAAGGGGATGTTTTTCTGTGCTTTCCCCTCCTCTTCCTCTACTTCCAAGAGCCCTGCAGAAGATTAAACTGGATTCCCAAAAAATCTTGCTAGTGACTCCCTTTTGGCCAAAACAGCACTGGTTCCCCCTCTTAATGCATCTGATCAAGGGCAGTCACCACAAGTTACCTCACCAGTTGGATCTCCTCACACAGGAAAGGGGGTCACTTATCCATCCTCACTTGTCCACTCTTCAGCTGATCTGTGGGTGATAGGATTTTGATCCCTTTTAGGCACCTCTTTTCTGAGGATGTACTCAGGGTTTTACTTGGAGGCAAGAAAACCCACAACCAGAAAGTCTTATGTCTAAATAGAAATGTTTTTCTGTCTAGTGCCATAGGACCCTTTTTCAGCAGGGACCCTGTGATTCTCTCCTATTTGTGTTAGTTGCTCCAGTCTGGCTTGACCTTTTCTTCTGTGAAGGCCCATTTGTCAGCCATTTCTGCCCGCCTGCCCTTGAATCCTTGTTTGACCTCTCATTTTGAGGTCGAACAATTTCTTAAAGGAGTTCTGCGTCTTAGGCCCCCAAGGAAGCCTATTCCTCCTCCTTGGGACCTTAATTTTATGTTGGAAAATTGACTCAGGCTTCTTTTGACCCTGCAGTTTCAGCTTCTCTACAACCCTGTACCTGGAAGACTGTTTTGTTGCTTACTCTTACTTCTGCTTGGAGGGTTTCTGAGCTTCAGGTCCTTATGGCCATTCCTCCTTTTTTGTTTTTTCACAGCGAAAGGGTGTCTCTTCTTACTGATCCTTCTTTTATGCTCAAGGTTGTTAATGAGTTGTCCTTAAATCAAGCAGTACAACTCCCTTCATTTTTAACTTCTCCATTGTCTGCTGTTGAGAGTGTCCTGCATTCCTTGAATTTGTACACATATCTCTGGTATTATTTGGATTAAATTAACATCTGTAAGTCTAACATCCCAGTACTTTAGGTTTAGCTGTTTCCAAGCAAACCATCTCCCCTTGGATTTCTAAGGCCATTTCCTTTTGTTATTCTTCTCATGGCAAGTGCCTGACTACTTCAGTTAGAGCCCATTCCACTAGAACTCTTTCCTCTTCTGGTGCATTCTTAAAGGATATGGACACCAGTTCAATCCTTGAAGCTGCTGCTTGGTCCTCAGTGCATACCTTTACTGAGCATTATAAACTGGATGTGGTTTCCAGGGCCAGAGCAAGTTTTTCTTGGGCCATTCTGCATGAGTTTATCGAGGGCTCTTCCCAGCCTTCCACCTCCCACTCCTTTTCTTGAGCTTTTGTACTCTCCCTAAGGTGAAGAATACTGCAACAGTGATATAGAAGGACATATTACATTTGTGTAAAATCTTACCATAACAGTAAATGTCTTTCCCTTCACTGTTATTAGACAACTTACTTTCTGATGCTGTTGTTTTGCGTAGGTGCAATAGTTTCATCAAAACAGGGCCCAGGGATGCCTTGTCTGCCAGACAAAGATCACCTGTCACTATGATGCCAAGTAAAGAGAAGTCAATTTGCATAGGACATTGTGTTTACTCCCTGTATTCTTTTTTTTTTTTTCAAATATTTTTATTTTTTTTCTTCCATTTTGTTTTCATATTTAAATTCCAGTCATTTTACAAGCCACAATTCAGTTACATAGTAAAAGAAATAGTCATATTTAGGTACATCTTTTACAAGAGAATTTTCAGTGCTACAACAAAATACACAGTATAGATGACACATTATGTACAATATATACAAGTACTACAGAAAATCAACTTCTCATAAAGATTTGTGTCACAGTTTACAATACTATTCATAACTGTTACACATGAGATTTAGATTAGACACAAACTCACAAAAGGATATGTCTTATGCCATTTTCAGTGTACATTCACAATAATTTGATTCTTCTCATCTGTCTGTTTTTTTTAAGTATGATCCTGGAGAAGACTTCAGTATTTTAGAAAATATGAACGCTTACTTAGGTTATTCGTTATCAATTTATGTGCTGATATGTACTTTATTGCCATACTTCTGAATTATTGACAGTTTGGTTCCATCTAACCACTTCCGATTAATTTACAATTTTACTATAGAGAAGAGGGTAATTAGAATAGGCAGATTAAGTTTGGGTGTCTTTTGAGAGGTGATATGCAAAATGCAAATTTCTATGATGCTATGGATTTTTGATATCCCGTCTTCTCTAGTCTGGGTGTCAGTGAATACCATAATTTATAAGTAAATTTACAACTCCAGAAGATGTGTAATAGATCAGCAATTTGAGAGTAGCAGCACGGAAAGTTTGGTGAAACTTCCAAGTTGACATTTCTGAGCATTCCTGGGGTAAAGGTAAGCATTGTTGGTTATCATTAATTGAGCATACATGAGTTTCTTAAAAGGGATTAATTTTAATGTTGTTTTGATAGATTTAGATTTTTGCTTTTCAGTAATTTCTTGAGCTTTTCAACCTAGTATTTTGAGTGCAAAATAGATGGTTGATTGTATGTATGTGTCTTTCGGCTTTTCCCGGTTAGGGGTCGCCACTGCGGAACTCCGGTCCGCTAATGATTGATAGTTGATGTTTACGTGCCGAGTTACCAGCCCTGACGCACAACCTTCAACGAAGGTATGCCCATTCACGCATGTCTCCACGCAGAAGACGCTCTAGCTGAGAATTGAACCGGACAGCATCTTACTGTGAGGCGACAATGCTACTGCAGCACCACCATGGATACAAAATAGATGGTTGATATCTAAGGGATACTATAAGCCTAAGTTTAGTAAGTTCCATAATGTAATGCACATTTTTATGTCTTTATTTACTTCAATATCTTCTATTATTGAAGTGCACAGTTCTCTAATTTGCCTTAGCATTATGATGTATCCTTTCAGAAGGTTAAGGGCTTTTTCCTCTGTCTATAAATATCCCAAACATTGCACTACTTAATGAGCGGATAGTTGTCCAAGTTTATCATCTCGTTATTTAATCTGAGGTTTGGATTCAGATGTTTTGGTTGTAACAGAATGCAAGTATTTGTTAAGTTTAGTGCTTCCATCATTTTTTGAAATCTACTTATTCTATGTTTAAACGAGAGATAAAATCTGCTATAGTTTAGATTTTCTGGATTTATAAATGGAAGAGGTTTGGTATTGATTTTACTGTTTTTGATGTAGTCATACTATAGCTTAATCCATAATGGATACCATTCTTTACCCTTGGGATTATATTCAGCAACTTGAATGATCCTGTTTGAACATATTATATCACAATATAAGTTGAAGTCAGGTAGACCCCAGTCCTCCCTTTTCCTTAGGATACATTAACTTCTGATTCTGACAGACTTAGAGTACCACATAAACTTATCTAAAGCTACATTTAGTTTTCTAAAGGATTTTTTCTGAACTAGTACATTTGTTGCATTGAGTTGAAATAACCTTGGGGGAATATTCATTTTTATAATTGCTGCTTTCAAAAGAAAGGGTAGCTTCATTTTTTCCCCCATCTCCGGATATCCTATTCAGTGTCTGCCCATATCTTTAGTAAATTATTCTGCATGAATAGTTTTGGGTTATGAACAAAGAATATCCCTAAATGTTTTAGGGAGTTTTTCAATTTTATTTCTGAAACAGGAAAATATGAATCAGTATGATCTAATGGATTGAGAGGGAAAATTAGGAATTTTGTGGGATTGATTTCATAGTTTGAAACTTTTGAAAAAAGTTGTTAATGGAGTCTAAAATTTTGCTTACGTCAGTGTTAGGGAGTGCAAAACATAAGATCTGAAGTAGGAGAATTCATTTGTCAGCAACCTGTGGGTATGGATCCGATATCGGATCCGAACCGGCATGGTTTATCCAGCTATGGATCCGAGCTCCTAGCTCCTCCCCTCACCCATAATGCCCTGCTCTCCCTACATGACCTCAGATCTAGTTTGCCGCGCATGGTGAAGGCTGGGTCGTCAGAGCTCCATAAGCTAAGTTCTATATATTCTTATTTAAGGGTTTTAAAACTTTAAAATTTATTTAGTTGTGTGAAAGTTATAGGTTTCCCTTCTGTCTATATATTTTTTGGGTTAATTTAACATAGTTTTTACCCTCCCCTCGCTGGTACGTAGCTGTGTGTGTGTGTGTGTGTGTGTGTGTGTGTGTGTGTGTGTGTGTGTGTGTGTGTGTGTCCTTTTTGGGGCCTTTTTGTGAGTGTTTTAGTTTCTTTTATTATTACTATTTTTTAAAAAAAAAAAAAAAAAAAAAAAAAAAAGTTATGTCTGAGGCCCCAAAGGCAATTTTTTCAAAGTGCTCTGAGTGTGGCCATAAGCTTTCCCCTGCTGATGGCCACACTCGTGCTCGATGCCTTGGGGTTGAACACCTCACTTCAGGGTGTTCAATCTGTGCAGGGTTCAACCCCAGGGCATTGAAGGAGCGGAGGTCGAAGCTGGTCTTGGCAGGACTCTTGCCCCCAGACTCGGCTTCGGCCCCCGCCCCCTTGGTGGTCACTACTTCGGCAGTCCCTGCCTTGCCTGCTCCTCCTCCTCCACCCGGGACTCAAACTCCTGCCAAAGGGTCGGAGGAGAGGGAAGCCAGGAAAAAGGACCGGAGAGAGAAGCACCACAAGCGGCGGGCCGAGACCTCCGTTTCGGCCCGCCAGCTGCATGGCTTCTCCTCCGGCCTCTCTGGCTGCTGGCTCTCCCCCTCCTCGGCTCCGGTCCCCGTGCTTTTCACCGGAGCCTGAGGATGAGGAGACCCGACCTTCTTCGAGGCTATCGAGGCGGCACTCAAGGCCTACCTCGGTAGCCTCGTCGAGGTCTACCTACAGCCTCTCTGATGCTGATCTGGACCGGATGATGCGAAGGTTCATCCAGGCCCAGATGCAGATGGGAGTGCTCCTGCCTCCCCCCCCCCCCTGGGGGGGAGCTCGACCCCATTTTTTAAGCCCATTGCTCCTTCTCCGACCCGCTACCCGGGTTCGGAGCGCTCGGAGCCGGGCAGCCTTGGAGCCGGGGGTGGGTTGGCACCGACAGTACTGGGTACTTCGGATCCGACCCTGCCCTCGAGTCTGTCGGATCCGACCTCTCGGAGCCTTGGCCCGAGCTTCGGATCTGAGGGACTCAGTGTACCTTCGGCGCCGTCCTTGTCAGAGCACACTAGTCCCTCGGATCCGAGGGGTTCGGCACCGGCTCCGATCTGCTCATCGGATCTGAGGGGGAGCCGACTTTCGGATCCTATTGTTGAGGCTGGCTCCCCCTCGGCTTTTGATGTAGTGGAGAGGGCTCTGTTGAGGGCATCCGGACCCCCGGCCCTTGCTTCGGCTCTGTCCCGCACTCCATCTGCTCTGGGCCAGGCTTCCATCACCCGGCCACTGGGACAGCCCGCTTCACTGCCCCAAGCAGTTCCTGTGGTTCTGGATATTGCTGGTGAGGGCTCCTCGGACATCCCCCCCCCGAGGAAGCACCTCGCAAGCATTCGTGTAAGAGGAGGCACATAGAATCCCCCGTGTCTTTAACCGAAGACACTGACTTGGAGGAAGGGGAAGGCTCCCCAAGATCACCCCCTGAGGATGTCTCCTTCGGAGACATCATGGAAATGTTACGGATTAGAGGTGGGTGGTCTGCCCCAAAGTCTTCCTCGGACGAGTCAGTGTTCTTGGAGGCATTTGAAGCGGGCCCGTCTACCTCTTGGGTGTCCCCTCCTGCCGACCCTCTGGTGGACCTTATTACCACCAGGGCGTGGAGGGACCCGGACACCATGGAGCCAATCCCTAAGAGGCCAGGCAGGATCCTTAGCCCCCCTGCTGACCGTGCCCACTGGAGCAAGGGACCCCCGGTAGATGCCATGTTGTCGGCAGCAGCCACTAAGAGGGAACTCGCCCAGGAGAGTCCCTCAGTCCATCCCCCGAGCAAGGAGTCTCGGATGATGGACCATTTGGGGGAAGCGAATCTTTAGTTCAGCGACCTTCTCAGTGAGGGCGCTCAACTATTTGGCACACGTCATTAGGATGCAGCGCGATCTTATCAAGGAATACGCTGCATCCCCCCCAGAGTCCATATCGGAGGAGGACAAACTTATGCACTCCACCTGTATGGCCACTCTTCGTTCTGTGACTAACACCTCTATGCGATTACTTTCCCACGCTACCGAGGGAGCCGCTAGAGCTGCGGGAGCAGGCCTAGTCACAAGACGGCAGGCCTGGCTCCACCACTGCGATTTTACGGAGCCCTTCAAGGCATCATTCGCGAACGCCCCCTTTGACGGTTCTGCCCTTTTTGGCAAGACGGTTCGCGACACCTTGGTTCAGAGCGAGAAGGACGGGAAGATGCTGTCTGCTGTCGGAGTCCGCTTCTCTGTGCCCCAGAGGTCCTACTCTAGGAACCAAAAGGGCCAGAAGAAGATGTGGTTCCGGAAGTCGCAGTACTCCCAACCCGCTCCGGACAACCAGTCCTTCTGCGGCAGAGGAGGACAGGGAGGATGCCGCCCTAGGGGCAGAGGGGCTCCCAGGAACTTTGGGTCCAGGGAACCTTTCTCTGAACGGCCCACGCAGCAACCCTGAGGGGTTGCCCGACTGCTCCACTCTGGAGGCAGTCGGGGGACGTTTCTCGGAGCACCTAGCGGCATGGGAGTCCATTACATCGGACCGCTGGGTACTCCGGATTATATCCAGAGGTTACAAGATCCCCTTTCTTCATGTCCCAAAGTTAAAAATTCTCCCCGATGTTCCACCCGATCAGAGGGAGGCCGCTTTAGCAGAAATTGGCCATCTGCTGAGAAAAAGAGCCATCCAGCCCGTCCCCCCAGACCAGATCGGATCAGGGTTCTACTCCAGGTTCTTTTTAGTGCCAAAAAAGACGTGGGACCTAAGACCCATTCTAGACCTGTCCCTGTTGAACCTGTCGGTTCCCAAAGAGAAGTTCCGGATGGTCACTTTGCAATCCATCCTCCCCCTTCTAGGGGAGAATCACTGGATATGCTCTGTAGACCTCAAGGACGTGTACTACCACATTCTAATGGACAGACGATCCAGGAGGTTTCTTCGCTTCTGGCTGGGAGCCAGTCACTACCAGTTCAGGGTCCTTCCCTTTGGTCTCACCACAGCCCCCAGGGTGTTCACCAAAGTATTAGCAGTGGTTGCGGCCCACCTGAGGCTTCAGGGTTTGCAGGTCTTTCCGTACCTAGACGACTGGCTTCTCACCGCCCCAACAAGGCATCTACTCTCTTTGGCAAGAGACTCCTTTCTTCATCTAGCTCCCTGGCTAGGCATCACGGTGAACATAGAAAAGTCCAACCTGGTCCCTACTCAAATAATAGAATTTATAGGAGCCAGGTTAGACATGAGAAATTTAAGAGCCTTTCTCACAACCGACAGAGTTCGGAATCTGCGACTCCAGGTGCGGGCCATCCTTCACTCCAGCTCAACACCTGCGGAATTGATCCTGAGGGCACTAGGGTCTATGGTGGCAGCGAATACTCTTCTTTCTCTCGCCCGCTTGAACATGCGGGTACTTCAATGGACACTTCAGGTGCAATGGTCATTTCTCTCCCTCCCCCTGTATCATCCCATTGCAATCAGCAAGGCTTGCAAGCGGTCTCTCTTGTGGTGGCTCCATTCTCCGGACCTCCACAGGGGCCGCCCCTTTTGTGCATCTCCCCCTCTCGCCATGGTGACCATGGACGCTTCCCGCCTCAGGTGGGGGGGGGGCATTTTGCGGGCTGGACGGTCCAAGGCACGTGGAGCGATTCAGAGACCTCCCTGCATATCAATGTTCTGGAAATGAGGGTGGTGCTCTTGGCGTTGCAAGCACTTCAAGCCCTCCTTCCCCTGGGAACAATTGCGATTCAATCAGACAACATGTCGGTGGTCTGGTACATCAACAAACAGGGGGGAACCAGGTCTTACCTTTTATGTCGAGAAGCCATGAGAGTGTGGGAATGGGCGATCTCCACCAACCGCTTTCTCATCGCAACGCATATTCCGGGTCGGACCAACATCCTAGCGGACAAGCTCAGTCACACCATTCTCTCCCGTGCAGTGGTCTCTCAATTCTCAAGTAGCGAAACGTATCTTCGCACAGTGGGGGACTCCCTGTTGCGATCTCTTTGCTTCTCCCTTAAACGCCAAGTGCGACAGTTTTTTCGCTCTAATCCCCCCTCCAGGGGATTCTCCAAGAGACGCTCTGGTGCATGCTTGGCCTCCCGGTCTTCTTTACGCATACCCCCCTCTACCTCTGATGCTACAAGTACTTCAGAAAGCCTCTCGGTTGGGGTGCAGAATGATCCTCATTGCCCTGTTCTGGCCTCGACAGATCTGGTTCCCTTACCTAAGGTCTCATTCAGTGAATCCACCTTGGATTCTAGATCCCATTCCGGATCTGATATCACACCCGTCGAACCTACCAACTCCGAACCTGGACAACCTGAAGTTGACTGCTTGGCTGCTCCAGTTCCACTCCTAATCAGGACTCCCGGTATCTCGTCCCCAGTTAGGGCCATTCTGGTAGCAGCCCACAAGCCCTCTACCAGAAAAATTTACCGCAGTAAATGGAAGCGGTTCTCCATTTGGGCAGAGTGGCAAGGCTTAGATTCTTTCACGGTTCCCCTTCCTTTGGTTCTAGATTTCCTTACTACTCTCTTTAATGATGGCGCCAGTAGTTCCACGGTCAAATTTCAGCTGGCGGCCATATCTCATTACCATGTTGGACACGATTCAGGGTCTCTTATGTCGGCTAAGTTATGCAAAACCTTCCTAAAAGACACCTTTTTGCTCAGACCCCCTGTCAAAGAAACAGTTCCCCCGTGGGATCTTTCCTTGGTACTTCAGGCCTTGACCGCTCCCCCCTTCGAACCTGCAGCCACAGTCGATCTTAAATTCTTGTCCTTTAAGACTGCTTTTTTGGTAGCCATTACTTCGGCTAAGAGAGTTTCTGAGCTTCAGGCCCTGTCCATAAAACCGCCTTATTTGATTTTTCATCCGGACCGGGTGTGCCTCAGGATCAATCCCTCCTTTCTTCCTAAAGTAGCTTCGGAAGCTAACATTAATCAGTCCATCAACCTCCCTGTTTTCTTCCCTAAGTATCAAAACAAAGGCGAATACAAGCTGCATTCCTTGGATGTTCACAGGCAGCTTCATTTTTACCTTCATAGGACAGCTGGTCATAGGCAATCAAACCAGTTGTTCATTTCTTTTGCCAAATTCAATCTGGGTAAACCAATTTCCAAAGTTTCTTTGTCACGCTGGATTTCTCAATGTATTCTGTTGGCATACCAAGCCTCTGGGAGGCCCGCACCGGAGGGAGTCCATGCTCATTCGACCCGGTCTGTCTCTACTTCAGCGGCCTTTAAGTCTAGGGTTCCTCTGGATGACATTTGTTCAGCAGCCACTTGGGCTTCATCTCATACCTTTATTACTCATTACAAGCTGGACGTCACTTCTAGAGGTAGAGCATCCTTTGGCTCCGCGGTGCTCCGGAATATCCTTCCATGATGGCCACCCAAGATTCAGGTAGCTGGGGACTCTGTCCCACAGATTGCTGACAAATGAATTCTCCTACTTCAGATTTAGAAGTTATGTACTTACCATAACGTTCCTTCTGAGTAGGTGGATTCATTTGTCTGCAACCATCCCACCCTCCTATCCCCCTGGCCTTGTCAGTTTCCTGCATAGTGTGTGTTACCCTTTAGTTAGGGTAGTTGGTGCAGGGCAAACTCGATCTGAGGTCATGTAGGGAGAGCAGGGCATTATGGGTGAGGGGAGGAGCTAGGAGCTCGGATCCATAGCTGGATAAACCATGCCGGTTCGGATCCGATATCGGATCCATACCCACAGGTTGCAGACAAATGAATCCACCTACTCAGATGGAACATTATGGTAAGTACATAACTTCTAATTTAAATCATCAGTAAAGGCTGTTAGTGCAATTTTATTATTAAAAATTTCTGGAATATGATGGTACGTTCTCTGGGTTATGAGTAAAAATAGAGGTTCTATATATAAGCTAAAAAGGTAGGAAGATCCATGTCTGGTCCTATTTAGAATTTTTATTGGATTTGAATTTGTTTTATTAATATATAGAATTGTGTAAGCCCTCTCATATACAGATTTTATTATATTTGTAAATTCTTGTGGTGTATCAAAATAGGGCAGTATAGAAAATAAAAAAAAATAGGTTTACTGTGTCAAAGGCTTTACATGCATCTAAAGCAAGGAACGGCATAGCTAGTGTCTTTATTTTGTTTAGATAGCAAGATATTTGTATCTAAGATTAATGTTTTATTACATGTCTGCCTATCCTTTATGAATCCTGACTGTCCAGGTAATATGTTTGGTAATACTTTTTTCAGTCTGTTTACAGGCAATGCAGCTAGAATTTTTATGTCTAGATTTAAAAGAGAAATTGGTCTGTAGTTTCTAGGGTTTTTGTTATCAAATTTTCCTTTAGGTATAAATATTGCCTTTGAGTTATTTAAATATAGATCTGCAATGCTATATTCTCTCATATAGCTATAGATTTTCAGTAAAAGTTTTGATATTTTTTGCCCAAGGATTTATAAAACTCAGCAGTATAACCATCAGGTTTAGGAGCTTTACGTGTTTTCAGGCTATTTATTACTGGAAGGATTTCTTGTTGAGTGAAGTGAGTTTTAAGCAGATCCTCCTGTCTATGATTTATCTTTGGGAAATTTAGATTCTTTAGGAAAGTATTTCTCTCTAAATCTGTAGTTTTGTATATAAATCTTTGAATGTTTTAATAATTTCTTGATTAGAATTATATTTGTTTCCTTGGTATTCAATTTCTGTTATTGTGGGGGCACTATTGTTAACATTTGTTATCCTCGCCAATAATCTTGAGGGAGTTTGTGGCCATTCTGAGTACCTTGCTAAGGTTTTCATTTCTGTGAGAGAGAATTGTATGCATTATATGTAATTCTTTTTGTAAGTTATTCGTCTGTTCTTCCAGTACTGAGTTTAGGTCTTTTTGGATTGAGCCTTTTATTTTGATTATTTTTTCTTTTAGTTTAGTCTCTTTCTGTTTATATATTTTTTATAGTCTGATGCTTTTTTAATCAAAATGTCCTTAAACCTTGCTTTACTTGCTGCCCATTGAATATCATAGGGAATATCTGTCAGGATTAAGTCCCGACAGAATGTGTCTAATATGTTGTTCATTTCCTGCATTATTTCCTTTTTCTGTAGTACGTTTGGGTTTAGAGGTCAGTGTACACCCCTTGTTTTCAGGCTTAGATCACTAGGTCATCCTGTTTTAATTGTAATCTTTGAGTGGTCCGAAAAAAATAGGTTCTCTAATAGTTTATTTCTGCCTTTGAGAATATTTCCAATATCAGAAAGAAGTCTAATCTAGACCATGATTTATAACATTGGGAGTAGTAAGTGAATTTTATGGTATATGGGTTATTACTCCAGTAGTAGTGCGGGTTGAATAAGTTAAAATCTGTTTTTAGATTGTTTATTGCTATGGAGGCCTGGGTGTTATAAGGTTTGCTTCAACTTGTTCTATCTGTTACTGGGTCATATTGCATTCCAGTCCCCTCCTGTTATATAGTAGTAGTTTGGAAATCAAGTTATAAGTTTCGCACATGGACTATACAGGCTCAAGAATAAAAGTGGGTGCTATAGACTAGAGCTTTGAATTAAAAATAAGCACCATCTTCCATTTATATCATAGTCATGATGTATAATAGTCTCTTTGAATGAGTTTTTAATTATAATTGCAACCCCCTTACTGTTCGTTACATTACCTGATGCTATTATTGTTTTTATCTATTTTTTCTCCCTAATCTTTCTCCCAGTCTTCTTTTAACGTGTTTCTTGTATAAATATAACATTTGCTTCTGATTTAAAAGCTAAGTGGATAAATAATTTTCTTTTCTTTTTTCTTGTATCCCTTTCACATTCCATGAGCCAATTGTCCATATATCCCTTTTTCTTGCTCTTTCCCCTTAATGTTAATTTGTTTTGTTGCCTTCTCCTTGTGTTCATATGAATAAGTTTATCTTTTTTTTTTTTTTTTTTACCATTTGAACAAGTATTTGTCTTCCTGTAGCACTTAACTCTTCCAGCTCTATCCCTGTGCCTACCCACAAAACTACTGTGTCTGGAAGAGGTTAACAGTTTACCAATAACTATGTACATTAAGATTAGCATATCCTGCCTGACTCACCTTTTCTTGACCCACGACTCCGTATTTAAGAGTATCGCCCAAGTCATATAATCTTCATTCTATACTGTATTTAACTTTGATTAACCTTAATGTAATAGTTTATCCTGTTTTTGTACTTTTGTATTTCTTCATTTTTCACCCACGTAAATGTTTGCAATATATTATTTCTAGACCTGCATTTTTCATGTGAATTAGTACGCCAAGAAATAGTAGTCACAAATGATGCCATTCCATACTTCTCATTTAAGATCATTAAATATGTAAACTTTGCTGATTCTTGATCACTACTTGAACTGACTACTTGAAACAACAGTCATAAATCATAAACATTTTGCACGAGTTCGGTATTTGCCATTTCATGTCTCACTATTGACTAACCATTTAAGTACCCTAGGTGTCAAGGTAGACTGGCCAATACAATCTATTTTTAGATGCAACAAAAGAGTAGTAATTGTATTGAGAGGCATTTCATAATAAAACAAATGTAATTGTAGAGGTTTAACAATATTCAAGCAAGTATCAAATCACTTGTTTCCCAGTGCTGTGACAGCAAGATATACATTATCAAGACAGGTGCATTACCTTAAAGATTTGATGCTTATCAAAAAAATTATTTTCCTGACATTTAAATTTAACACGAGACCATTTGCATTTATTAGAAAATACTTCTATCAGCCAGCATGAGGAGTGTAAATATGAAATTACTGTTGTACTACTTTATACAAATGAATTGTGTCATACTTGCCCCTATGAAATTGAGCTCTTGTCATGTTTTCCCTTCTTTCAAGGTTATGTCACAGTTTGGCTCCTTTATTTATTTGGAAGTTCCCAAGTATATAAAAATAGAACATTTCAGATTTTTTTCTTTTTATTTAACCATCAATATTGTACAAGTAGTTTCTAGTACACACTTATAGTATAGCCAACATTTTATAGTCGGTAGAATTTCAGTTTAAAACAAGAGAATTGGTAACACTAATAACATAACACAGTTCACTTGTTTCTTGTATATTTGTAAAAGTAATATTAAGAGAAGCATTTTACCTTTTTTTGTGATGACCGATTTACATTATAATAATATTTCCTATAAAATCTACTGGAGTTACAAGGGTTATGGAGCCTTTACTTTAGCCATATTTAACATCCCATGTGACATAATTGTATAGCTTGCTTCTAAGACAAAAGCCATACACCAGTTATTTTAATTTATGTATTCTATATGACTGTGACTTAGGCCATGCTTCTCAAATATTTGGCAAGAACATACTTTTGCCAACTAAAAAAAACTTGAATGATTGAGCTCTTACCTTATTGTTCTCTTCTGTGTGACAGAATATGCTACGTTACAGCTCTTTCATTAATATGGATCTTCGTACTTCATGCAGCAATGTACATTTTACCTTGCAACAGTTTACTATTTTATTTATTTAATTACTTTATTTATTTTTACCATCTAAGTGATTTTACCAACAGAATAATTTATACCTTCAGAGATCATGTTATGTTACAGAAAAAAGCACTTGTATTGTTTATCAGTCTGAAGCAGTAGTCTGTACCAGGTTGAAAAACTTGGCAAGTTAGTCCACAACTGTTATGTTTTTGTGAACAAGGAACATTTCTCATTTGACAGACTTCATTCTTTATGCTTCTTACCCGATAATTCTTTTCTATCTTTCTGGTTTCGATTATTGTTTCAAAACGTCTGGTTTCTGATCTTAACCGAAGTCTGTTGAAAACAAGATACGTTACTTTTTCTTTTGTCCTCAGGTTATTTAACCATATATTTGACCTCTTTAGCTACAAATAGTCCAGCTCGAAGGAGAAGGAAGAGCTTGGAGTGCTACTTATCAAAATGTCCATGAAGACAAACTGGTTCCTTTTAATATTTAACGTAACACACACTTCATCCCATCAAAAATGTCCATGTAGGCAAACTGGATCCTTTTAATATTTAACATAGAGTAACACACACTTCATCCTGTTTTTGATGCCCCCCTTCATTTAAAGGAACATAATGTCCCATCTGTACTTTTTTATTTTCTTATTTATTTTAAACCTATTCCTTTGCATCATTTCTTACCAATTCCTCCCATTAAGGTTTTTTCAGGTTATAACATCTGGAGGTTCATTGAAGGTTTACATAAACAGTGCTTTTGCTTCTTTGGCCGATTCAATCATGTGGTTAATTAACATCCTTGTGTTGGAAGATTGAAGTATTGGGATACCTTATGTGGAACTTTATTTAACAGCAAAAAAAAAAAAGTCACAGAATGGAGATAATTGTTATCTTTTTTGTTTTATTTGGAAGGGTAAGTCCTGTTCAAATGATCTTTTGTTTCTATTCCACAAAATAGATTTTTTTTCTGTGCTGCCATTAGAATTTTATATATATCTTGATGGTTAAGAAAGTTAACATAAATTTGTCTTGATTTTTCCGAGTTTTGGGCTTTGCAAAGCGCTCACTGTGCTTGTTTCTATCACCATCTCATCAGCTTCTGAGTAATTCTCTGAAAGCGGCTCATGACTTGTTTTACTGTTTCTATTAGTTGTATTTGTTCATATTTTTCTGGGATATCTCAAATTAGTATATAGTTCCTCCTACTTCTTGCCTCCAAATCAAGTTTCTGTTGCATGTTTTCTTTTCTTTTTGAATTTGTTCTATTTTTATTTTGTTTTCGTACACTTAAGCTTCCATTTTTTCTAGTCAGAAAGCTATTTGACTTGGTGTGTTTCCAAACTCTAAAAGTTGGTCTGAAAAGTTTTGAATGGCTACTTGGAGAGGTTGTAATCCAGATTTTAGGTCATTTAGGTAGGGTGTTTGCTCTGATTTAGATTTTGTAGTGTTTCAGGTTCTGTAATTGTTTTGTGATCCTTTGCCTTTTAATTAGTTTCTTTTTCAGGTGTAACCACTTGCAAGTATTTAGTTTTAACTGTTGTGCTTCCATTATTTCAGTTTCGCTCATCATTTTAGTCAGCCCGGCCTCACTTTCTTCTTTCCCTTTCCTTCTGTTTGACTGCATCAGGCCGTTATCACGTATTCATACTGGAGCATTTACTTTAGCCATATTTAAAATCCCATTTGATTTTATTTGCTTAGAAAAAAGTTTATTTGATACTTCTTAGGATATTTGATTTAACTAATCATTGGAGACATTGTTTTGGTCACAGATGTGTTATTTACCAAATAGAAAGTTTTCAAATATTATTTTTCATGGCTTTCATTGGTTTTATTTTTTGTTTCTGCGGAGCCGTTTTGTTAAGGTGCTCACCGGAACGCCACCATCTTAGAACCCCACTACCTGTTTTCTTTTTTTAAGAACCATTGTGAATGTTCCAATTGCTGCATGTGTTTGGTCAGGTACATAGTGAAGGGGGCATTATACTCTATGGGTGGGTCTGATGAGGGCAGAGTACAGTGGCATGATGACCTCTCTGGACCTAAATGCTTATAAGTTGAGCAACATAGAAGGATTATCTTAACACCAGTGACACATGTTGGTCGTAAGCCAGGTTACCATTTTCTTGAGTTCTCAGATCCCTGACTAATTAATCAACTTTTAGGGGTGTTTTATTGATGCCTTAGTTAACTGTGGTGGCCAGCTTCCCAAAATGTGCTGTAATACCTTTCTTTATATTGAGTTTCAAGCCATGGCTTTGTGTTTGTGTTAGAACTTCCTGAAGGGTGTTCTCATCTTGGGTGGATTTAATGACTGATCCCAGTTTGTAGTCATCTTAGATCTTTGTTAGCCAGAGGCCTTTGACATTGGCTTTGACGTCTGCAAAGTAGATGCCAAAGAGGAGTGAGCCTCGCAGACTGCCCTGGGGGTCTCCACTGCTGACTGACCTCTTTGTGAGGGTGACCTTACTGATTCTAACCTCCTGGGTTCTATCAGTGAGACTAGTCTTATTTGCAAAGCAGTAGATAGAATTATCATGGAAATAATCAATGAGGACATAGGAGGCCTCTACACACCGGATCCACCCCAATGTGGCTTTATCAAAGGAAGGTAATACTTACTGAATCTGATGGACTTCTTTGAAGAGGTCTCTGAGACAGTGGATGAGGGGAAATCTAGGCATACTGCCTACCTAGGTCTGGCTAAACCATTTGATAATACCTAGTTCCATAAGTCTGCTGACATTGCCTGAGTGGGGTATTGTAGCATATGCTTTAGCCAGATGTAGTTAGGCAGTATGCACAGATTTCCCCTCATCCATTGTCTTAGAGACCTCTTCAAAGAAGTCCACCAGATTCGGTAGGTATGACCTTCCTTTGATAAAGCCACACTGGGATGGATCCAGTGTCTGAAAGTCTCCTATGGACTCATTGATAATTTCCATGATAATTCTTTCTATTGCTTTGCAAATAAGACTATTCTCACTGATAGAACCCAGGAGGTTAGAATCAGTAAGGCCACCTTCACAAAGAGGTCGGTCAGCAGTGGAGACCCCCAGGGCTCTCTGCTAGGCTCACTCCTCTTTGGCATTTACTTCTCGGACGTCAAAGCCAATGTCAAAGTCCTCTGGCTAACAAAGATCTAGGATGACTACAAACTGGGATGAGTATATCCTGTTTAATTTGTTTACCACCATGGTGGTTTGTTTCTAGAGCTAGAAATATGCTTGCTTCTGGTAGGTGCAGGAACCTCTGTGCAGCTGTTGACATGGCTGTATAGAGGTCTGAGAACAATTCAGCATAGGCTGATGTTCTCGGTTTGGAGGGGCACTGAATTTTGACAAACTATCCTTGCCTTGGAGTAGTTCCTAACTGTTATTAGTTTTAATGGGATTATGGAGTTGATTTTGATTTTGAAGGAGTCCGATTTATGATCAGACTTTAGATTGCTATATACAGAAAATATGATAACATATGTGATTTATGAAAACTACAAAAGTAATACAAAGCTATAGACAGAAAACATAATTATATGACACATATGTAAATAAGAACTTTAATATTAAGGAAAAAAGTGCCAAGTAGAGAATAAAGTACAGAGTAAAAGAATATTAAGAGTACCAAGAAAAGAACTGAAAAATGAACTTAAGGTGCTGAAGAATGATAGCATAGAGGGCAGAGAGGTATGACTTGGTGTACCTATAAAGTTTTATAGGTTGCTGGAAAGGCTTACATGCATCTATATATGTAGTAATGTATTTATATTTAGGTTAGCCCTACTAGAAATTGCCCGTTTTCAGAGAGAATGCATGAACATCTTTTTTCTTATTTTTTTATTAGACAAAAATGTTTTTGGAGAAATTATCTTAGAGCCTTTTGTAACAAATTATATTTACAAATAACTTTTTTATTCTTAACTAGAAGGTAATGGTTGAAGACTTGACATGTTAGTACATAGAGGGTATACTGTTTTAATCACATTTGAATTTTATTTTTGAAGAAAGTAACACAGCAGTTTGTATTGTATTAATTTATTCAGAGAGTGGTAGGTGCATGTTGGGAATAGAGGCGGTATGGTGCAAAGGTTGGAGAAAGAATAGATTATGTTTAGGTCATAGAAATGTATTAAATGGTAGAAAGCAGAGTGACAGCTTTAGGAATGAGTAAGTAGACATGGAGTGAAGGCTGTGAATAAGAGCAGAAATTCTAAGTCATGTTATTCAAAGTAAGGGATGTAAGCAAATGTGACATCAGTGGAAACTTAAGTATACTTACGAGATATGATCAAATAGGATTTATACAGTTTTTTGAAAGCAAGTTAAGTTAGCGTTTTCTCTTATTTGGGGTGGAAGTGTTGCAAGGTATATGTTGTTTACTCCAAAAGTAAAAATCCAAATGGAAAGCACAAACTGCCAATGTAAACGTGAACACAAATAACCTAAGAAAAACACTGTGCTATGATGGCAGTCTGCACAAGAAACACTTTAAAAAGCCAGAGTAAGCACTTTCATGTACAGATCTAAAAATTGTGAAGAAGTCTATTTTGTCTACAGAACTGCATGCATGTAACACGCTGGTAAAAATATAACTGTCGTACTTCGGCTATGTAATTTTTTAATTTTTGGTCTTTCTTAAATCTTGACCATCATGCCTGTATTTATAAATGCATTGTTTCCTTTAGTACCTATAAGTGACTCCTGTGGGGATCAAAACCATTATTGATATTCTCATTTTAACTTCAGAATAATAATCATTTTAATATAAAATAATGTTTAGCCAAACTTAATTCTTACTATGTTTTTTAATAGATAACTAGTGGAGATGAACGACTCTACCCATCACCAACTTCATATATCCATGAAAATTATTTGCAGCTGTTTGAATTTGTGGGGAAGATGTTGGGAAAGGCTGTTTATGAAGTAAGTTGTGAAACTGCATTCATAATATTCTGAAAAACTGAGTAAAAATTAAGCGTTGCTCCTGTTTTATATTTGTTGGATTGATTAGGTCAGTTCTCATTAAAATATGATAATTTAAACCTGGTCTATAACACATGGATAAAAACTACAGAATGTGTAACCTACCCTAAGATTGTGTTACTTTGTAAATGTGTATATTAAGTAATGTGATGCAAGGGCAATATCCCCTTCCTCCATATTGGGGTATGTGTGGTGCTTGCTCCCATATAAAATATTTGTATAGTTTTTTTTAACCGATTCAGAGGATCTTGTTTGAATTATCAGGTTTTGATAAGAATGGACTCATTTATGTACTGTAACCTTTTCCTTATGTGTACTTAGGCAGTAGATAGCACTGTGTGTTCATTGTTTGAAATTAAAAGACTGATTCAGAAGTATCTCAGTGGATATAAGGGCTTATTTAGTTAAAAGGGAATTAAAAAAAAAAAAACTTCAATGGTATTATTCTGTACCGTCTAGATTGCTCCAGTGGTTGTTATAAATAATGTAGATATTTTTAGCATTATACTTTGTGGGCTTTTCTGAACTGTAAAGGAAATCTCTTAAAGGATTTGCCATTCCGTACTGGGATTTTCATTTCATAATTAGATTAAATCTTTGTGACCATTCTGTGCACAACAGATTAGTTACTGCAGAAAGCATTACAAAAGAGATAAGAAAATCAAGGCTTTCAGTTGCTCAGATGTTCTCATCTGATCAAACATGTTCTCTTTAAGCATAAGTAACATGTCAACATTTTCTGAATCTGATTAGTTTTAAAATAACAGTCTTGTAAATCTTTTTATTCTCAGTGCTACATATCAAATGTACAAAACCACTACATGCATGGTTTCTTGTTGGATGCTAACTTAGAGTCTCTTAGATTATTTCTGATAGGAAGTATAGTAGGAGGTAGTAGTGTGTGGTCTGTGTACTATAAGGAGCAAGATGCTTATGATACGAGTGTGTAACCCAGAGATTTAAGGCTCTGAGATGTTACCAAGCATAATTTTGTAGTCCTGGAATTCATGCACTCAGCCTTTGCTGTATATGGCATAGGTGTGAGCAAATCATTTAATCAAAACAGTGTTCTTGGTTGCCAAAAAGAGGCTGTTGTGCCTCATGGGTCCTACCTGGTTAGAAGACGCATAAAGTATATTATGTGCCATAAAAAGGTAAAAAAACTAGTGTTGTGGGGCAGGGCGAAAAAAAAAAGAAAACTCGGATTCAGACCTAGAAGGCACTGGATGGCAATAAAAGAAAGTCTTGTTTGAGTAGTGATGTCATAGTACTCTGTGGAATGCTTGTCAGGAAGACGTTATGGACAGTCTTAGCATATTTGCAAACGTGTAGGCTTTTTATTTTGAGGATATGTCTGTTTTTTAAACACCTTTATTAAGTTACCTGTTAAGACATAGGCAAACATACATTAGCAGAACAGAAATCAACCATTTTAACATTTCTTTATATTTAAATACAGTATACATCACATATATTTTCCTTGCTACTATCAGTCCAATATTACAAAAATTGCTAAATTCCTGCCTTCCCTGAAACCTCACTGCTCTTCCTGAACATTATTATGCATGTATTGTTCCCACAGTTTCCATTTATTTCCATGAAATGTGCTCCTTCCCTTTTCTAAAGATCCATCTTCCAGCTATGTTATCTGTTTTATAATATTCAATACTCCAAACGCAGTTGATGTAGACTTTGATTTCCATTTTCTAGTAAGTTATTTTTTAGAAGCCAACAGAATTAAAGTTAATAAGGCCTTACTATGTCCAGGCAATTCAGATCCTTTATCCATCTCAAAAGAACCACTTTTTGCTTACAGCCATTTGCTCACCCAGTGTTTCTGACTGAGTACTCTGCAGGGAATTTTTAAAAGCTGCCAACTCATTACATTCCCTAAACATGAGTTCCTAGTTACCTCTTTCTTCTCCATCACAGCTCCAACATTTGCTGTCCACCTGAGGAAAAATTATTTGAAGTCTGCTTGAGAAGTAAAAATATATGTGCCAACTCTTCCAAGCAAAGATCATAAACATTCTGGACTTGGTTGCATACTTGGAAGCCATACATATGTCTTCCCATTGTTTTCTTGTAAATTGCTTTTCCTGTCTCTCTTCCCAATCTTATTTAACCCCCTCTGATTAATTCTTATAGTTGTCATGCAATATTTTATTTCCCCTACTAACTATCCCTTTTTTAACAGCTGCATCTGTTCTAGATTTAATTAAAACTCTACCAGAGCAGGTCTTTCAGTTAAAATTCCCCTATCCCATTCTCTTTCCCTTTATTCTGAGATCAAGCCTTGGTAAGTAGGGAAGGCAGTCTCTAGCCTCTCTGGCTTGCAGTTCAAATGTTTTCTTGGCTTTATCCTAGTCTTTACATTTCCTACTTGAGTTATTTGCTCCCAGTAGCTTGGGACATTTGCCATGTTTCTCCAGTAATTTCCAGCCCCCTCTTGCCAATTTTTCTATACCCCTGCTTGCTCCTTTTTGCATTCTCGTATTGGCTTAGTTCTTGGAATACTTCTGCTACTTTATATAGTATTCTATATGGTTTATCATATTTCTTGAACTTCCTTCTTGCGTCATCGTCATCCCTTTTTCCACTTTGAATTAAAACCTTCTGCTTGTGTTATGTATATGAGCCTTAACTGTGTAGCACTAAAATACCCCTTAAAATCAGGTAAACCTAAACCACCTTATGATGTTGAAAGGATCAACGTATCACACTTAACTCTTGCCCTCCCAGATAAATTCCTTCAATTTATTTATTATTACCCACAACTTCTTCTCAGGTTGATTAAACTATGCCCGACTAGTATACAAGACAAAAGGAACTAAAAACATTTTCACTGCTTTTATCTTACTTTCCATATCTAGGAATAAGAGTTTCCAGTTTTTCAGTTTTTGTATTAGCTTTTGTTTAGTCTCTTCCCTCATATCCTTAGCTGCAGTAACAGAAGCCTTTTTAATACATACTTCTAAATACTTCATCTTATCATGTTCCCTTAAATATGGGTATTGCTGAACCAATGCATGTGTGGGTACATAATTTACGGCTATAACCTTTATTTTATCTTCATTAGTTTCATATCCCGAAAAGACATGAAACTATCTCAAAATGTCCCGCAACATTGAGGTGTCCTTTTCTGGATTTATTGGTACAAAATAATGTCATCTGCAAATAAAGCCAACATTTCTTGATTGCCATACCAATTATATCCTTGTATTTCTGAGTCTCTTATTTTCTTTGCCAGTAGCTCTAAATATAAAGTAAATAAAGAAGAAAGAGGACACGCCTGCCTGGTTCCTTTGTTCAAACACAGCTTATCTGAGAGAAATTCTCTCACTTTAATTCTTTCCTCCGATCCTTCATATATCCTTTTAAAGTTATGATTTATGAAAATGCAACTGCTTCTAGTACCCTACTCATAAAATCCCAGTTTACTCTATCAAATGCTTTCTCTGCATCAAGAGCAACCAACAATAGAAGTGTTTTCTTACACTCTACTCCTGTCTGGATCATCATTGTTCAGTTAATGTTTTCAGATGTTTTCCTTCCCTCCATAAAACCACATAGATCCATATCTGTCTATTTTGACAGCACTTATGCCATTATTTCAGCTAGTATAGACATAAACACTTTATAATTGTGGTTTAAAATTGAAATTAATCTATAAGTAGCTGGTTCTGAAGGGTCTTTCCATCTTTAGGTAATATAGCCACAGCTTTCTTTCAAGATGTTTCTGCTACCCCTCCTTTTAGAATAGTGTTAAACAACATCTTCCTGATCTGTATCACTTTCCTGATGGTTGATTAAACACTGTTTTTATTGCATCACCTCCTATCTTAACTGTTAGTTGTTGAGCTTTGTCTATCTCTAACCTTGTTATATAATTAAGTCTTCCATAAATATTTCCGTTTGTACTCTTTCTTGATTTCCACATTTCTCTACTTAAATAAATTTTCTTAAAATTTCTGGAATACCTCTAAAACCTTTACAGAATCTCTGGTTATTTTTCTTGTTATAGTTTCCCTAAGTCTGGCAACAACCCTTTGTGTTCTGTTGCCTAAGTCATTGTGCTAAAAGTTTTTGTGATATGTAGTTATCAGAAAATAGTTCCTTAACTGCAGTCTTTCTAAAGTCATGCATATTTACGAGATACTCCTTTATATTCTCTTTAGCACTCTGCATTTGCTCCTCCTCTTGAAGTTCTTCGTGTTTCACTGTTGCAGTCATAACACTTGGGTTATCTGCCTGCAGGTAGCCCTCAGTCGGCCCAAATACCAGAGTCCTGGATTTCTGTGTCGGATGTTGTCGCCTCTTCCATGACGTCAGGTCGTCAGGGGTATAAAACATGCAGCCGACGCCATTACATCAGTTTTTCTTGCTGAGAAGGAGCCCGAAGCAGAAGCAGTTTGCAAGTGCCGGTCAGCCGCTACCTGAAATTTTCATTTTTTTCGAGTTTCAGACCTGAAGTCTTCTAAAGCTAAGTACCCCATTGGGGATTCTTGCTCTAACCGATGTCAGAAAAAATAAAAAATGGTCTTGCCTGTGGAAAGCAAATACCTCACAGAGATTTTCATTCTTACTGCGTCACTTGTTTAGGCCCAGACCACAACGTCCCTAGCTGTCGGTTTTGTACCTTGTTTAGCGCCCGAACCACTATTCGTCGGGCTATTTTTGTAGCTAAAGTCTTTTGCTCTCCATGTTGTTCATGTTCACTGTTGCAGTCACATTTGGGTTATCTGCTTGCAGTTGCCCTCAGTCTGTTCCATTATCAAAGACTTGGGTCCTGCGTCGGTTGCCATCTCATCTTCCATGACATCAGGTAGTCAGGGGTGTAAAGCATGCAACCAATGCCATTACATCAGTCTTTCTTGCCATGCAGTGCCCGAAGCAGAAGCAGTTTGCAAGTGCCCATCAGACGACTCCTGAAATTTTCATTTTCGAGTTTCAGAACCGAAGTCTTCAACTAAAGCTAAGTACCCCGCTGGGGAAACTTTTTCTTGCTCTAAACCGATGTCAGTAAAAGTCAATAATTGTATTTCTTGTGGAAAGCAAATACCTCATAAAGATTTTCGTTCGTACTGTATTCCTTGCCTAGGCCCTGACCACGATGTACTTTGCTGTCAGTTTTGTGCCTTATTTAAAGCACAAACTATTCGTCATCGGTATATTTTCGCTTCTAAATATTTTGGTGCTCAGTTCAATTATCCAGATATGTCTTCGGTAAGCTGCCCGACTACCGACATTATGAAAAAACGCAAAGATAAAGACAGTGACAGGCCGCCTAGGTCCAAAGCTGCCGATGACGCTTCTCTTAAGCTAGTCGCCAGTTCGCCGGTACTCAGTGAGGCGCTTTTGCAGCCCCTGATACCCGCTACTTAAGATTCGCAGACCTCTACTGAGACCCATTCGGAGTCCAGTATGTCGCGAGATGCTTCAACTGTGGAACTGCGGATGCCTCTACCTTGGATGGGTCCGGAGCCGCTGTGCAGGCACCGGCTTCTGAGGGTGTATTCAGGCCTACTGACTTGCATATTAAACCGATGCCATCTTCTTCTTCAAGGCCTAAAACTCAAACCATGCCTAGGAAACAGATGCCCAGACCGCATGGTCAGGCCTCTATGCCTAAAATCAAATGATAAGAATGGCTGAAGACCTTTCCTTTAATCAGGGGAAGCCATCCTTCCCCCTCTAAGAAACCTAGGACTGAGTTTGCTTATGATACTTCTGACCAGGATTCTAAACTTTCTGTCTCCTCTGATGACCAGGATCTACCCTTCTCTACCTATGAGGATTCTGATGCAGAGGACTCTATTCCCTCTGCTTCTCTCCCAGAGGATTTTTCTTTTGGTGAAACCTTGCATACTCTTAGGGAGCATTTTCACTGGGAAAGCCAGGATTACTCTGATTCTAAAAAAGAGGCTTAGAGATTTCTTACTCCTGCCCCAACACAGGCCTTTAGCTATCCCTCCTGTGCTGGACATTGTTGACTATGTCTTTTCGGAATCTAGCTTGGCCCCTGACTCTCTACCTCCTGCTCCAAGAAAACCTGATAGATATTACAGGGTTCCTGATTCTCACAAGTTCGTTTTTAAAAACCCTACTGCGGATCCTTAGACCATTTCACAGGGACCCAAGGGCATTAAGGCTACTACTGCCAAACATCCTACCCCCTCTGATAGAGATTCCAGGGCCCTGGATAGATGGGATAAGAAGGTATACACCTCTGCAACCTTGGCCATCAGGGTCTTAAATTGCCAGCTTCATATGTTAAAGTATCAGCAGCATATTATTGGATTGCTTAAACAGAAAATGATGCTGATTCTTGACTGTGCTGAAAATAAAGAATTACAGGATTTAATGCATTCTGCTGAACAGGTTGGAAAACATACTTTGCAATGTGGCTTTGATTCACTAGAGGCGTCTTGCAGGGCTGCTGTCACTGGGTCTGTACTTAAAAGGCATGCTTGGCTTAAGGAGCAATCTTTGCCTGATCATGTTAAAACTAAATTGCTGGATGCTCCCTTAAATCAGGCCACCTGTTTGGCAACAAAGCAGAAGAAGTTCTTAAAAAGATGGAGGAAAAATCTAAATCTATGCAAACTGTTAAAGATTTCATACAAGTGCAGCCTCCAAGATTTAGTAGGCATTGGCCCTCAAAATAATTGGTCCTTTCCTGCCTCTTCCAGGCCTTCCCAGTTCAAACCCAGAACCAGCAGAACAACCAGGCTTCAGTACCAGGGTATGCACAGAACTAAGCAGAGAGGGGCTCCCACTTTCAAATTAGGGAGTAGTAAGACTCCCCCCTAGGGTAAGCTGTCTCAGTGCCTTAACTTTAAAATTTCCAAGCACTTCTCAACTGACTGCTCCTTTAGGGGGAAAGATTGCTCTGCAAGCAAAAAACTGGGAACTCATTACCCAGGACAAATGGGTTTTAAGCATAGTTTCCCATGGATACAGATTTCACTTTCACATGTTGTCAACCCCAAACAGTTGGCCAGATCTTACCCCCAAATCAGTGGGCAGAGGCTCAAAAGCAAATACTCTCTCTCTTAAGATTAAAGGCTATCCAGACTGTACCAGAAGAGGAAAACTGACAAGGTTTCTACTCAAGACTTTTCCTGGTACCCAGAAAAGAGAACTCATGGCATCCTATCATGGACCTTTCTATTCTAAACACCTTTTTGGTGATTCCAAAATTCAAGATGCTAACTCTTCAGTTGCTTCCCAAGATAGGCATAATGCCTGGTTGGCAACACTGGATTTAAAGGAAGCCTACCTGCACATCCCAATCAGGGAATCTTGCAGAAGATACCTGTGCTTCAAAGCAGGCTGCATGCACTATCAGTTCTCTGCACTGCCCTTTGGCTTATCTACGCTTATCTACTGTGCCCAGGGTATTCACAAAGTGCCTAGCAACAGTCATTGCTTTTTGCAGGCAAAGAAATATTCAAATATACTCATACCTGGATGATTGTCTAATTCAGGCAGAAAGCCAGGACATACTTTTGAATCTTCTGGCATTTGTACAAAAGGTGCTAACTTGTCTGGGGTACACCATGAATGAAAAGAAATCACAGCTGGTACCCTGTCAACAAATTATATTCCTGGGAGCAAGCTTGAACTCAGCTTCCCAGATGGCTTTCCTCACGCCAGTGAAACAAACTCATTTGACAACTTGCTTCCAAACTAGTGGCCACAAAACCCTGCTATCTGCAAGGCAAATACTGCAAGCCTTGGGGTTCATGGCCTCGTGCATTCTACTAATTCCATATGCAAGACTGCATATGAGGAAACTACAATGGTATCTAAAAAGGCTATGGTGTCAACATTCTCAGGATCTAGAAGCAATGATTCCAATCATACCTTGCCTATGGTTAGAATTCCTTTGGTGGGCAGAGGCCTGTCACCAAAACAAAGGACTACCATTCACTCTACCCCCCTGCCGCCCAAACCCTAACAACAGATGCATCAGACTATGGATGGGGGGCTCACCTGGCAGGGAAGTGTATTCAGGGCAAATGGAACCCAAGTCAAATGCACCTGCATATCATTCAAAAAGAAATTTTAGCTGTAAAGAATGCTGTGACAGCCTTCAAGGACCACATTCTTCCAGGACAGTTAATGGTAAAGATGGACAACACCACTGTTATGTGGTACATAAACAAGCAGGGGGGTACCCATTCCTGTCCCTTCTGAAGACTAGCCATGGCTCTGTGGAACACAGCCTTGAGCTACCAAGTGCATCTACAGGCTCAATTCCTGCCAGGAAAACTAAATACACTGGCAGACGAACTAAGCAGAAATCTCATGGACCCACACGAGTGGAAACTGGAAACAAAGACTTTCAACATGTTGATAAACAAATGGGGGAGCCCAGATATAGACCTGTTTGCCTCCCCCCAGAACTACCAGTTGGACAAATTCTGCACAAGGACTCCCCGCAAGCAATCTTGGAAAGTGGATGCTTTGTCCTTCAGCTGGAAAAACCTGTCAGTTTATGCCTTTCCTACTCTGCCTCTCCTCTCCAAAGTACTACTAAAGATCAAACAGGACAAACCAAGGATAATACTGATTGCACCAGACTGGCCACACCAACACTGGTACCCCCTCTTATGCAGTGCGTCACAGCTAGCCTCATGGCACCTGCCTCAGACCCCTACCCTGCTGTCACAGCAGGAGAGCCAGATTCTGCACCCCCTGTTTCAAACCCGGACCTGGCAGCCTGGCTAATTACCTAATGTCTCCATTACCATCCCTCAGTAACCAAGTGTTGGATGTCATTTTGGAGGCAAGGAGGCCTAGTACTAGAAAATCTTATGCTGAAAAATGAAAAAGATTCTGTGCCTGGAATCAAATTCAAGGGATGGCCACAGCAGCGCCCAGTTTACCTCAGATTCTTCAATACTTTACTGAAATGCTTCACAAGAGCCTTTACTTTTCCTCCATCAAAATTCAAGCCTCAGCCATTTCAGCTCATTACAACACAAAACCACCCCTCTTTTCTCACCCACTGCTCAAGCAATTCCTCAGAGGGCCAAAAACCTAAGACCATCCAGAAAAGCCCCAACTCCAGCCTGGGACCTTAACTTTATATTGGAAAAACTCACTCTGCCTCCTTTTGAGCCAGCTGCAAGTACAGAGTTAAAATTCCTTAATTGGAAAACAGCTTTCTTTTTAGCAGTCACTTCAGCAAGAAGGGTATTTGAATTACAGGCCCTTGTGGCAGTGGAGCCTTTCATCATCTTTCATGTGGACAGGGTGTCCCTCAGGACCAGTCCCTCCTTCATGCCCAAAGTGGTATCCAGTGTGGCTCTTAATCCATTTATTTGCCAACCTTCTTTTTATTCCACAGAACATAGGGGAATGGATACCGCACTCCTTAGGTGTGCACAGACAACTTAGATTTTACTTGGACAGGACTAAACTTCAAAGGAAATCTGAACAACTGCTGGTGGCATTTGCTGCAGGGGCAGAGGGGAAGGCCATTTCAAAGCAAACCATTTCTAAATGGATAGGCCATTGCATTAATTTCTGATATAAACACCATGGGAAACGTATCCCACAGGGGATTAGACCCCATTCAACCAGGGCTGCATCTACCTCTACAACCTTTCTCAGAGGTGTCCCTACCACAGACATCCTAGAAGCTGCTACCTGGAGTTCTGTATATACTTTCACCAAGCATTACCATTTGCCAATTTTCTCTAAATCCAGAGTTGGCTTTGCCACTGCAGTTTTGCTGGGCCTTATAGCTGGTCCTAATGCTATCTAAATTCCTCCTCCCATCCTTAGGTTTGGGAATCTACCTAAATGTGATGACTGCAACAGTTTGTTTGTTTGTGTCTTTCGGCTTTTCCCGGTTAGGGGTCGCCACAGCGGAACTGTGGTCTGCTAATGATTGGCAGTAGAGTTTTACGTGCTGGCTGGCCGCTGGGCCTAATGCACAACCTTCAATGAAGGAACACCCATTCACTGATGTTGCCACACAGAAGACGCTCTAGCTGAGAATCGAACGGGCAACGTTTAACTGTGAGGTGACAACGCTACCGCAGCACCACCAAACATGAATATAGTACAGTTGTGTACACTTACCATAAATGTAGATGTTCGAGTGTATTCACTGTTGCAGTCCTGGATACCTCCCTCCAGCTCCCTGATTTATTTTGGCTATACCTCAACACTCCTTTACTATGCTTAAAAGCTTTTTGGTATATTTGCTTTTTTGTTGGATGTATAACCTTGTGTGTATGTGTGTGTGTATATATATATATATATATATATATATATATATATATATATATATATATATAAAAAATGTGTGTGTGTGTGTGTGTGTGTATTTAATTGCTTCCCATTAGGGGGGCACCTGACATCTGGGGCAAGAAAAACTGATGTAATGGCATCGGCTGCATGTTTTATACCCCTGACTACCTGACGTCACGGAAGATGAGACAGCAACCAACGCAGGACCCAAGACTTTGATAATCAGGCCGACTGAGGGCTACTGCAAGCAGATAACCCAAATGTGATGACTGCAACACTGAATACACTCAAACATCTACATTTATGGTAAGTGTACACAACTGTACTTTCTCCGTATTCTGAAATGGCTTCGGTAAGCCATCCGACTACCGATCTTCCGAAAAAGCGCAAAGACAGAGGTAGACCGCATAGGTCAAAAACTGCCGCCGAAGCTTCCGTTAAGCTTGTCGCCAGTTCGCCGGTACTCATTGAGGCTTCTTTGCAGCCCCTGATGCCCGCTTCTACAGATTCGCAGGCCTCTGCTGAGACCCATTCAGAGCCCGGTATGCCACAAGATGCTTCTTCGACTATGGAACCTGTGGATGTCTACCTTGGATGGGTCCGGAGCCGCTGTGCAGGCAACGGCTTCTGAGGGTGCATTCTGACCTACTGATATTCATATTAAACCGACTACTTCATTTCCTACTAAAACGTCCAAATTTCTCTGACCCAGAGTTCACACTATGCCTAGAAAACCAGCGTCCAAAGCACATGCTCATCCTCCTATGCCACAGAAACAAATGCTTAGAATGGCTGAAGACCTTATTACTCTAATTAGAGGAAGCCAGCCTTCCCCTGCCAAAAAAATTGAATTTCCTTCTGATTTTACAGACTAGGAGTCTGATGACTCTGACCCTTCTGATTACCAGGACATACCCTTATCTACCTATGAGGATTGAGATGCAGAGGAATCCATTCCCTCTGCCTCCCCTCCAGAGGATTTCTCTTTTGGTGAAACTTTGCATACCTTAAGAGAGCATCTCTGCTGGGAATGCCAGGACTATCCTCAGTCCAAAAAGAGACTCGGGGAATTTTTAGATTTGCCTCAGCACAGGCCTCTAGCTGTACCCTCTGTCCTGGATTTTGTAGATGATGTCTTCTTGGAGTCCAGTCTTACTCCTGACACCTTACCACCAGCTCCTAGAAAACCTGACAGGTACTACAGAGTACCTGATTCTCACAAATTTCTCTTTAAGAATCCTACTGCGGATCCAGAGACCATTTCCCAGGGACCTAAAAGCATTAAGGCTACTACAGCCAAAAACCGTACCCCTTCAGACAGGGATTCTAGAGCTTTATACAAATGGGGTAAGAAGGTATATACCTCTGCAACTCTTGCCATCAGGGCTTTGAATTGCCAGTTTCACATGTTGAAGTACCAGCAACATATAATGGAACTAAGTAAACAAAAAAATGGGGTTACTTCCAGATTGTGTAGAAAATAAAGATTTACAAGAGTTAATGCATTCTGCAAACCAAGTTAGTAAACATACTTTGCAATGTGGGTTTTATGCCTTAGAAGCATCTTACAGGGCTGCTGTCACTGGGTCCGTACTGAGAAGGCATGCTTGGCTAAAAGAACAACTCTTGCCTGACCATGTCAAAGCAAAATTACTAGATGGTTCATTAAATCAGGAGCATTTGTTTGGCGCAAAAGCAGAAGAAGTTCTTAAGATGAAATAAAAATCTAAATCTATGCAACTAGTCAAAGATTTCTTACAGGTGCAGCTACCTAGATTCAGTAAGCTTTGGCCTTCAAAAACTGGTCCTTTCCAGTCCCTCTCAGGTCTCCTCAGTCCAAACCCAGGGGAAACAGACCACCAAGACTACACTCTCAGGGTATGCAGAGATCTAAACAGTGGTGTGTTTCCACCTCAAAACCAGGGAGTGGTAAGCCACCCCCTTATGGAAAAAATTCACAGTGACTTTCCAGTTATCTTTCCCAGCCATGGCCAAGTACTTGTGCCCCTAGGAGGAAAACTCGCCCTTCGTGCAAAAAACTGGATGTCCATTACTCAGGACCGATGGATTCTAAACATTGTATCACAGGAATACAGATTCTTCTTCCACTCACTGCCAACACAAAGCGGGTTGCCAGACCTTCCTCTAAACCAGTGGGCAGAGGCTCAAAAGCAAGTACTTTCCCCTTCTCCATATCAGGTCTACTCAACCTGTTCCAGTAGAAAGTAGGAGACAGGGTTTCTATTCCAGACTGTTCCTGGTGCCCAGAAAAGAGAGCTCTTGGCGCCCTATCCTGGATCTATCAATTCTCAATACCTTTCTGATGGTCCCAAAATTCAAAATGCTTACGCTGCCACAGCTTCTTCCTATGCTAGCCAAGTATGCCTGGTTAGTCACTCTAGACTTAAAAGAAGCTTATCTGCACATCCCCATAAGGGAGTCTTGCAGGAAATATCTATGTTTCAGGGCAGGCTCTATGCACTCTCAGTTCTCTGCACTTCCCTTTGGCTTATCTACTGCGCCCAGAGTATTCACAAAATGCCTGGCTCCAGCCATTGCATACTATTGGCAGAGAAATATTCAAATCTACCCATACTTGGACGATTGCCTGATTCAGGAGGACAGTCAGGAATTGCTACTTCAGTACCTGGCATTTGTAAAAAGACTACTAACTTCACTGGGATACACCATCAACGAAATGAAATCACAACTGGTGCACAGCCACCAAATTGTATTCCTGGGAGCAAGCTTGAACACAACTTCCCAGATGGCATTCCTCACTCCAGAAAAGCAGGTCTATCTGACAAACTATTTCAAACTAATGGCCACCAAAATCCAACTATCTGCAAGGAAAATACTGCAAGCCCTAGGGTTCATGGCCTCATGCATTCTGCTAATTCCATATGCAAGACTGCATATAAGGAAACTTCAGTGGTACTTCAAAAGTCTCTGGTGTCAACATTCTCAGGATCTGGAAATAGTGATTCCTATCATACCTTGTCTAAGGACAGAGTTCCTTTGGTGGGCAGAAGCATGCAACCACAACAAGGGACTTCCTTTCACTCAACCCCTCGCCGCCCACACCCTGACAACAGACTCATCAGACTATTCATGGGGGACTCACATGACTGGCAAATGGAGCCCAGAACAAATTACCCTGCATATCAGTCAAAAAGAGATGCTAGCTGTACAGAATGCTCTGACAGTCTTCAAATACCTTATCCTTCCAGGACAGCTCCTGATAAAGACAGACAACACTGCAGTTATGTGGTACATAAACAAGCAGGGCAGGTCTCATTCTTACCCACTCTGCAAGTTAGTCATGGCTCTGTGGAACACAGCCTTGAGCATCCAAGTGCACCTACAAGCTCAATTCCAGCCAGGCAAGCAAAATTCACTGGCAGACGACTTAAGCAAAAATCTACTGGACCCTCATGACTGGAAACTGGAACCCAACTCATTCAAACTTCTAACCCAGAGGTGGGGAACTCCGGACCTTTTTGCCTCCCCCCAAAACCATCAATTGAACACATTTTGCACCAGGAACCATCACAGCAGAGCCTGGAAGGTGGATGCCCTATCCTTTACATGGGAAAACCTCTCAATTTATGCCTTTCCTCCTCTGCCCCTCCTCTCAAAAGTACTACTCAAGATCAAACAGGACAAGCCAAGGGCAATCCTTATTGCACCAAACTGGCCACGCCAGCACTGGTACCCACTCCTACGCAGACTGACAGCAGTGCCAACCCGGCACCTACATCAGACACCTTCCCTGCTGTCTCAGCAGGAGGGACAGATTTTGCATCCACAGCTGCAAACCCTAAACCTTGCAGCCTGGCTTATCCCATGAATACACCACAGCATACCCCAGCAAACAGGTGCTGGACATCATCCTTGATGCCAGATAGCCTAGTACTAGGAAATCCTATGCTGAAAAGTGGAAAAAATATTGTTCTTGGAGTCAGTCTCAAGGAAAGGACACAGCTGTGCCCAACTTACCTCAATCCTTGATTATCTAGCAGAGCTGCTCCACAGAGGCCTATCTTTCTCATCCATTAAGATTCATGCCTCAGTCATCTCAGCTCATTATAATGCTGAGCCTCCACTCTTTTCTCACCCTCTCATCAAAGCAGTTCCTGAGAGGATCTAACAATTTAAGGCCCCCTAGGAGAGCCCCCACCCTGGCCTGGGACCTTAACTTTGTACTGGAAAAGCTCACATGTCCTCCTTTTGAACCTGCTGCTTCAACAGAGTTAAAATTCCTCTCTTGGAAAACAGCCTTACTTCTAGCTATTACTTCAGCAAGAAGAGTGTCTGAGTTATAGGCACTAATGGCGGTGGAACCCTTCATTATTTTCCATGCTGACAGGGTTTCCCTCAGGACTAACCCTTCCTTTATGCCCATGGTGATTTCCAGTGTGGCTTTAAACCAATCCATCCATTTGCCAACCTTTAATCCTCAGAATAGAGGGGAAAGAATCCTGCACTCATTGGACGTGCACAGACAGCTCAGGTTCTGCCTTGACAGGACTAAGCCTTTCAGAAAATCTGACCAGCTACTAGTCAGCTTTGCTACAGGGGCAGAGGGCAAGGCCATTTCAAATCAAACCATTTCCAAATGGATAGCACACTGCATCCATTTCTGCTACAAGCACCATGAAAAACCTACCCCTCTGGGGATCAGAACTTATTCCACTAGAGATACTTCAACCTGTACAGCATTTCTCAGGGGGGTCCCCACCAGCGACATCCTGGAAGGTGCAACCTAGAGTTCTGTACACACCTTCACTAAGCATTACCACTTACCTATTTTTTTCTAAATCCAGAGCTAGATTTGCTACAGCAGTCTTACAAGGCCAACTAGCCAGCCCCAGCACTTCTTGACCGCCTCCACCCTTCCTCAGCTTTGGGAATCAACCCAAGTCTGATGACTGCAACAGTGGAACACGAAGAACATAGTACAGTTGTGTACACTTACCATAAATGTAGATGTTCGAGTGTATTCACTGTTGCAGTCCTGGTTTCCCTCCCTCCAGCCCCCCCTGTCTTTCTCTATCCTTTTTACCTATCCTCTTTATGGCCATCTTTTATGGCAGGGGTATTTACTTTTTACTGGAGGTGTTCCACACCATGTAATAGCTTCCTATTTTGAGAGCTCCTGACATCTAGGGCAAGAAAAACTGATGTAATGGCATTGGCTGCATGTTTTATACCCCTGACATCATGGAAGAGGCGACAGCATCCGATGCAGTAATCCCAAGACTCTGGTATTCTGGCCAGCTGAGGGCTACCTTCAGGCAGATAACCCAAGTGCGATGACTGCAACAGTGAATACACTCGAACATCTACATTTAAGATAAGTGTACAAAACTGTACTTTCTGTGAGATTCCCCTTATTCTGCAGTTCTTGAATCTGTGTCAGCCCCTCTAAGTAAATTCTATTACTTTTTAACCATATATTTTTGTCTTATATCAACCCTGTTTTTAAACTCCATTTTCATTTTATCCCAGTCACTAGCTATAACTTATGAAGGTATTTCTATCTTCCCTAATAACTCTCAATTTCCACTACCCATTCCTTAAATTCCTCTTTTTTTAACAGGTAGGTGGGAAAGCACCAATGCCTTATTTTTACTTCATTACCCTGCATTTTTATCTTAGTTTTTATCTGTGAGTGATCAGAAATAGTTATTGGATGTGTGTTGAAGCTTTCAGTTAAATGCACATGCTCCTGGGAAATTTAATTTTTATCTTGTCTAGCCCAGTTTTTGTACCTTGGAGAAAAATGTGTAAATTCTGTCAGAGTTCCTACTACTGAATTCACATCTTCCATTCCAAATATTTTCATAAGTTTCTTCAGAAATCTACTCTCTTTTGTCATATTGTCCCTTCTAGGTCACCCTGATACATCCTTAATATTGCAAATTAAATTCCAGTCTTCACCTATAAGTAATATTCCCTGCTGAAAGCTGATTATTTCAACCAAAATTTTCTTAAGATCCATAACAACAGATGTGGTGTTGTCCTATCTCGCCTTCATTCTTTACTGATGGGTTCGGAACCAGTCTTTGGTTTTGACTCGGCCAATTTCGAAGTTCGAGGTCTTCTAACTAGCTCGTGGCTTACTCCCTATCCCGCGATGCTCTGTGGAATTCCCCAGATCTCATTTGCCGCTAAACAGGTCAGGTGTTTCTTTAACTGGCTCTGGCTAAGTTTACCTTTCATCATTATTATAGCTGTTAAGCTTGTTTTTCCCTTTAAAATTTTTGTGCTGTTGTCTTAGTAGTAGTTTAGCTTAGTTCATCACAGTGTTAGACTGTGTCCATTGCTTGCTGTTTTTCTCTGGGGCCATTGTTTTATTTCAAGGCCTACCGTTCCATCCCTATTCCGACTCCTCCCTGTGAGTGTTTAACTATTCTCGATATAAAATATTATTGTGTGTGTGTTACTTTATTAATAGCCAACTTGTTTAACTTAAAGAACGACTCAGCCGATTTCAGTTAGAGGGCTCATGCTTCTAGAGCCATCAAGTGTGCTGTGTGATTAGAATTTCGTTAATCTTTAGATTTATAAGTTTTTTTTTTTCTGGTACCAAACCTTATATTGCTTTTTCTTTGTGGTGTGTCATTATTCGCTGTTCACAAAACTAGTTTGAACCCTTTTTCCCGAGCCAGCTCGTTTAGCTTAGAGAGAGGCTCAACCTGTTTAAGTTAAGAGGGCCTTTTTTTCCACCATGTGCTGTTTTTTGTTCTCTTCTGGTTTAATCTAATTTTTTCCGGTGTTTCTTGGTGGTTTCTCCTGAATAAGTCTAAACAATTAAAAGGCACTAAACCCTTTGGGTTTAAAAAATATTTTGCGTACTCTCAGAAAATGTCTTTGACAGATAGCCATACTGAATGTGTACTGGCTTGGAGCAGTACACTTGCAAGAGTCATGCTCTATATGCCACTCTTTTAGTTTGAGGGTTCTCCTTGAAAGGAAAAATAAACTCATACTGAGAGGATTGTTAGAGTTCTTTTTCAGAAGCCTTAGAAGAAGGTCACAGTGCATCCAAGCAAACCTCTTCCCCTCCTTCTAGATGTGGAAAATCAGCCAAAAGATCTTCATCCTCTTCAGATCAATCTGAACCTACACAAAAAATATCTAAGAGGTCTTCATCGGACCCAAAATCTATCGGGCCCGGAAAAACATCTACCTCTGCTTCTTCTGTTTCAGAACCATTGGTATTGCAGACTCGATGCCGGTCCCTGGTTCTGGAACTGGTTTCTCTGACTTCAAGGTCACCAATATTACAAAGGTCGAGATCTCCTGCCCCTTCTTCTTAGTCCTCCAGGAGTTTGTCAGAAGATGATGTGGATTGTGTGGTGTGGAGGCTTTTGAGTACACCGGCACTAGTCAAATTATTGTCGGAGCCAACCCAGACAGTTTTGGAGAAGAGTGGACCTTCCCCATCATTATCGACTCATCTGACCTGCCTTGGGACCTGGGAGCTGGAATTCATGGAGCTGATTGTAGTAGAACCATCAGAGTGGAGACCTGCCCCAGGATCTGCGGCTCTGACTTCCTTGGTGCCGTATGAGCTCAAGGAGTCTAGGAGCCGATGCTCTCCAGTCGAGTCCGGGGAGGACAGTCAGATCCAAACTTGCCTGCCAGGGCTTCGGTTTGGGTGAGATCGGCTCCTACATTAGCTTCGGAGTGAACTCCCTTGGTGCCAGGGAAACCTTCTGGTTCTTCAGAACTAGGAGCTTCCTCGGTCATGAATGAGGGGGCTTTCGAGGCAATGAGGAGAGTGCTGTCACCATGGGCAGCCCCACTCTTAGATCCAGTCATTCCTCCCCCAAAGGCACCGGTGTCCATCTCAGCACAACCAATTACACACAGACATGGAGACCTAAGGCCTCAGGATGCCCCAGTGGGTGAACTCCTCTCTTCCAAAACCTCTCCAGAATGCCCTTCTGGAGAGGTCCCTCGCAAAAGACTATGTAAGAGGAAGCATCTGGATTCCCCAGAGGAGTCTATCACATCTGACACAGACCTCGATGAATCAGAAGGGTCTGCACGGTCGCCCTCTGTGGATGTCTCCTCTGCAGACATCCTAGAAATTCTTAATTAGAGAGGTGACAGGAAACCCATCAACCCTTCTGATGAGGTGTCTGTCTACCTGTAGGCTTTTGGGTCTCACCCTTCCGTCACTTAGGTTTCTCTGCTTTTCGATGAACTTATGGAATTAGTTTGTCGAAATGCGTAGGAGTCCCCAGATTCCATAGAGCCTGTTCCCCAGAGGTCAAATAAATGTATCACATCCCCCAAGGATAAAACCTTCCTAACAAAAGGTGTCCCAGTAGATGCCATGGTGGTGGTGGTGACCACCAAGAAGGAATTGTCAGAGACATCCTCTTCTGTCCATCTCCCAAATAAAGAGTCACGGACGATGAACAGATATGGAAAGCATATGTTTTCTTCAGCAACGTTTATGCTCAGGTCCCTGAATTATCTTACACACTTTACCAGGTTGCAATGAGGTCTCCTGAAGGAGCTAGGAGATGCTCTACAAGGTTCAGCAGCTGTGAGGATGTCAGACAAAGTGTTGTCCCAGCTCTCCACCTTGAATTCAGTCGTAAATTCATCCATGAGGCTCATTTCTTATGCAGCTGATGGAGCGAGTAGGGCAGCGGATTCAGGAATTTCCCTTAGGAGACATTCCTGGATGTGCTTGTGTAACTTTGAGGAACCCTTTAAGTCTTCTTTTCACGCCCATTTCGATGGCTCGTCCTTGTTCGGGCCAAAGGTCAAAGACACACTAACCAGATGTGAACAGGACGGGAAAACTCTCTGTGCAGTCGGAGTCCATTTTTCCATACCTTCTAGACCTTATCCAAAAAGTCAAAAGGGAGGAAAGATGTGGTTCCAAAAATCCCAGAGAGTTTTTCAAAACACGCGTGAGGAGCCTTCCCCGAGGTGCAGAGGAGGAAGCAATAATGGAAGATGGTGGCCACGTGACAGAGGGGGTCCCCAAAACCAGGGCGACAGAGAATCCTTCTTTGGTAAGCCCTTTCAGCTCTCCTGAACGGAGGCCCATCTGTCTCTGTCTGGAGGCAGTTAGAGGTTGCTTATCCTTGTACCCAAATGCCTGGCTAGAAATAAAAGACAAATTGGGTACAAAACATCATATCCAGAGGTTACTCCATACCCTTTTCCTTTCCCACCCCATGTACAAAAAACATTCCGGATGTTCCACTCAGTCATAGGAAACAAGCAACCATAGAAATAAGAAGTTGCTAGAAAAAAGTCATCCAACCGGTCCCCACAGACCAGATAGGATCCGGAACTTACTCAAGGTTCTTTTTAATTCCAAAGAAAACAGGGGACTGGAGACCCATACTGGATCTCAGTGGATTGAACAAATCTGTAACAAAGACAAAGTTCTGGATGGTAACACTGCAGTTGATACTTCCCTTTTTGTGAAGAGAGAATTGGATGTGCTCTATAGACCTCCAGGATGTGTACTACCAGATAAAGATGGACAGGCCATCCAGGAGTCATCTACACTTTAAGCTGGGAGCCAGTCAGTACCAGTTTCGAGCTCTGCCCATTGGTCTCACTACAGCCCACAAAGTGTTCACCAAATGTATGGCAGTAGGTAACCTCACCTGAGGTGTCTAGGATTCCAAGTGTTTCTGTATCTAGATGGCTGGCTTCTAACCACCACCACCAAGCATTTACTATCACAAGCACAATACACCACCCTGAGACTTTGCTCCTGTTTTTGGATCACAATAAACTACGAAAAATCTGCCGTATTGCCATCTCAAAATATCGTTTTTATAGGTGCAGATCTAGATACTACAAAAATGGTGGTAAAGCTGCCCCCAGAAAGAGTACAACCCTTGCAGCTTCAGGTCTTGGTCCTTCTGTTCAAAAGAAAGGTTCAAGCAAGGAGAGTTTTAGGAGTACTAGGCATTATGGAAGCAGAGATAAACGCAATTCTATTACTGCGGCTGCACATGAGAATCTTATAGTGGCTGCTGTTCACTCAGTGGTCCATGCAGGAACTACCAATATCACATCAGATCATATTAACAGAATCTTGCAAGAGAGACCTCCATTGGTTGCTACATTCCAATCAAGTGACCTTAGGTCAACCTTTTGTTCTTCCACAGCTGTTGGCTACAGTGACCACGGATGCTTCCCAGATAGGGTGGGGGGGGGGGGTATCATCAGGGAAAGACAGTCCAAGGCACTTGGCAGGATCACGAGGCCCACTTGCACATCAATGTCCTAGAGATGAGAGCAGTGCTTCTTGCGTTGCAAGCATTCCAAGACTGTCTTCTGAGGGGAATGATTGCTATCCAGACAGACAACATGTCAGTTGTATGGTATATAAACAAACGAGGAGGAACCAGATCTTACCCCCCTTTGTCGAGAGGCACTGAGAGTATGGCAGTGAGCAACCTCCTCCCAGCATTTTCTAATAGCAATGCACATGCCAGGGAAATCCAATGTGATAGCAGACAAACTCAGCAGGGCAATTCTGATGCCTCACGAGCGGTCCCTCAAGCAAGACATAGCAGAAATGATTTTTCCAAAAATGGGGCCAGTCTTGCTGCAACCTTTTTGCCACACCCACGAACACCAAATGCAGCAGCTACTTTGCCCTAAACCCCCTATGGGGAAGTCCCCAAGGGATGCTGTTGTACACAATTGGCCCTCCAGGTCTCCTTTACGCCTTTCCTCCCTTTCCGTTGATGCCAAATGTTCTTCAGAAAGCTAGTGCATTGGGAAGGACCTTAATACTTCTTGCTCCGTACTAGCCTCGTCAAATGTGGTTCCCCTTCTTGTGGCCTCATCTTCAGGAAGAGCCCTGGATATTCTGGACTCTGTTCCGGATCTTCTGCCTCACCCATCAGGTACACTCCATCCATCTCTGCAAACCCTCAAGTTGACAGCATGGCTGCTCCAATTCCAACCATAGCCAGGCTATCTGACCTCTCACCTTCAGTGCAACATATCTTGATTTCTTCTCACAAAGCTTCTGTGAGAAGGTTATATCTCAGCAAATGGAAAAGATTTTCCTCCTGGGCTTCAGAGAATAATCTTGACCCTTTCTCTGCATCCTTACCTTCAATTTTGGAATTTTTAGCGAAGCTTTTTCGTGAAGGGGCAGCTGCAGCTACTATTCGAGTCCAACTAGCTGCAATCTCTAATTTCCATGTTGGAGAAGGAGGTCCAAATATTATGCCCCACAGACTTTGTAGAGCCTTCTTGAGATGTACAAACCTGTTAAAACCACCCATTAAACCACCTGTACTTTAATGGAACCTAAATTTTGTCTCATCTTGCATAATCCTTTCCCCCTTTGAGCCTGCATCATCATGTAACCTAAAATTTTTAACCTGGAAAACAGCTGTCTTAGCTTAACAGCTTATTCTATTTTCTAGCCTTTTGTTGTTTAAATTGATATATTCCTTCAATGTTTGATTTATTTTAATCACCTTTTTGATTTATTTTTTCCTTTAAATTACTGGAAGCCATCTTTTGAACCAAAATTATAGCTTGAACTGCTTTTTGCCAAACAGCTGCAGAATCCTTCCCAGACAGTGTTTTCTCTTCACCTTTCCTGGTTGATTTTCTTCCTGGTTTTCCAAATTTCTTATTTGTTGGCATCCAGGCAGTTTATTTACTAGCTGGTGACTGTAGTTTACCCCCCCCCCCAAAAAAAAAAATTTAATGGCGCTGCTTTTTCTCAGTTTCTGTATTCACACTGCGACAGCTGATGTTATATGGTGAACAGTGTGCAGCCATCTTGGAAGTCCCAGGACATAATGGCTGGTGAGATATTTCAGTGTAGTCTTGCTATGTTTGTGAAACACTTGTAGTAAGATGTATTACTGCAGCGTTATATAGTCAATATTTTAAATGATGACAATTTCTGAAATAAGCTGTTTCTGTTTATCATGTTTTTCCTGGAGTTAGTGGCAGAAAAAATCTCCTGAGAAACACTTCTGTTTGGCAAGAGGTGGGTGCATATATTATGTTTAAGTTTATAAACATTTTAGGTCTCCTGTATGGTTTCAGTTTTGAGAACTGCAGTTGTTTGGGAAGGTAATGTGGCACACTTTGTTTTACATTGAGTAGCAGTGCTGTCAGTTAGGAAGTACAGTCCGTTGCTTAGAAAAACTTGACAATAACTTTTTCTTGGAAAGTGGGTGAGTACCAGAATTATTAAAATTACCCTGATTCAAAGATGTAAACTGATTAGCATGTCTGCTATCTCTTAGACAACTGTATTTTCCAGTTGTAAGGAATCTCTTCATGTTCAGAATAGTTTTTACTCGGTGTTTTTCCATGATGTTGGCAGTGGTCTTCAGATGCAGGGCAGTCTAAACTGATTCACATCTTGATATCTGGCAGCTAGTAGCTCATTTCCAGTCTTTAATTCATCAGGTCTCAGTAGCCAGCAGTCCCAAGATCACCAACATGGGTAATAAAAATGAATAACCCTGTATGAAACATAGCCTCCCTATTCAGATCATTGGCTTAGATATCCAAGGACAAAGGTAAATCTATTATTTAACTAAGCCATTAAACACCCCATCTAAATATGAGAGCTCAAGTATCATTTCACTTCCCTGGATATCTGGCAAAGCATCCATTCTCCTATACAGACTGCACAAAGGTCCTTCAAGGGGCCGTATGACCCAAGTTGATAATTGTTTAATCCAGTGGTCTGAAGACATAGAATACTTTGAATTTCCAAGATGGTGGTACATTGACCAAACAGGTTGATTATAGCTCAGTCAGCCAGCATGAAAACTAAAAGTGTTACAACCCAGTAAAAGTTAATCATTTGGGTACATTTTGCCACAGGCTAGCCATTACACTTTGTGGATACCACCAAAGGAGAAAATCAGCTCAAAAAGTTGAAGAAAAAACTGTGGCTGGGAATAACCTTGCAACAGTTCAGCAAAAAGCAATTCAAATTTCAGTTTTAGTTGAGGAGATGACTTCCAGTAATTTAGAGGAAAAAATACATGCAAGTGAGACACTGTAGGAATATATAAAGCCAGTTAAGAAAAGGCTGAAAAGAATAACAAACTTTAAGTAGCTTTTCAGATGAGCTGATAAAACAGCAGAAGATGGATACTGATGAAGACAGACTGAATATGAGGCTTTTCAAGCAGCACTGTTTCAAAAATTAGTAGAACATACAGAGTAAACTTGATATTTTCCTCTGTAGCAGAGAAACTGGAAGGAATACACTTCACTAATTTGATAAAAGTGCAAATAAGCAACTGGGATGGTGTTCCACAGCAAGCTCACTTGATTGAGAGGTTGTATTATGTATATGCTCCAAGTCTGCCCATGAAAAGTATTACATACTGGTGATACTGGAGTGTTTGTGGACAAATGATTATTCACTGTACACCAGGAAGGAGAGAAGCGAGTTTCTCACTGCTGTCAGAGGATATTAAGAAGCAGATTTGAAATTCATATTGCTATGTCCGTCTGTTTTCAGAATTCTTTTTTCCAAATGGGTTAAATATATTTTTGGATACAGGACAGGTTAAGGAGGAAACAAAATTTAACCAACAAAGAATGAGGCAGCAGGATGAAGGGAGCTGTGCTTCTAATTCTTCTGACAGCAACAAAGCACATTTATCACTGAAACCTTTTCTTGTTTTTTGAGTGGCAAATGCTTGAGTGATAAAAATAAAGCCCTGGATAAAACTAGAAGCATCAGGAGTACTTTGGATTTGAACAAGAAACTGGTGTTGGCAGGTCAGGATGATGAGGAGGAAGGCTAGCAGTGATTTGAAATGAGTGAATAAATGACAGGGCTGTTTTTTTTAATTCTTGAACCACTTTTTGCTCCCTTGCTTCATTCTTTGGCCTTCCTACACATTGCCCCACTTCCATGCTAGGTCTGCCAGCTTCTCAATTTTCCCATAGGTCTTAGTCCACTATAGCTGGATCAGTCACAGAACCTAAGGGTGTCCTGGAAGATCTTGGCCATCACCATTACCTGGGAACTTTGACATTTGGGTCTACCCCATTACTCCTCCCTCTCTTTGTGGTCTTTCAGATTTCATACAGGGGTGTGCAGTGAGGGCATGCAGCATATCACCCACCTATACGACAACTCATCCATACCCACCACCCTTTCATATCTTTGGACACAGCCCCCCAGTGCAGTGTCCTCAAGTCTCTGGCAGAAATTGCCACAGGGAACCCCCATGTTACCAACTTGATCTCCCAGGATAAGCATGTTCATCCCTCCCCTGCCACTCATCAGTCACACAAGCTGCTACTCAAACTCAGGTCTTGCTGGGCCATAGTCAAGGCTTTATCCCTCTTTGCCTTTGGCTTGGCAAATAAATTGTATAACTGGTAAGTGTCAGTCATATTAAAGCAATTTTAGCAAAAGAACTGTGGTTCTGCAAGTAGTGTTGACTAAAAAAGACTGAGAGTTTGTTGGCTGTGTTAAACTAGTCTGAGGACTCTAAAGCATAATCCCAACTTATTGAAGTCTTACAAATGTTAGACAAAAGCAGTTAACATTTTTAAATAATTATATAAATAAACATACCACACTGACACAATCCTAGTTGCAAGCATTTTACATCAGAAACCGTACTGACACATTCCCTGTTGCAAGCATTATACATCACTTATAATTTACCTAATCATTTTCAGTTAAACATTACGTAGCTTATTTAAGTCATACGTTCTTTTAAGTTCTGCCTTCTTTTAAACCTCATGTGAGAGTGTTCAATCTCGCCGTTTGTTCTTACACACGGGTTCGGAGCCGATCCTCAGCTCCGAGTCGGCCGCATCGCAAAGCTCTGCATCTCAGAGAAGCTCGAGACCAGCCTATATCCCACAATCCTTCCTGCCATAACTCGGATCTAGTTTGCCGCTGCAACAGATCGGATCGAGGAGAGCACGGACCAGAGAAAAATTTGATAATTTGTTACTTCTTTCAGATAAGCTGCTTCCTTTTTTTGCATAAATAAGTTTCTAATAGTTAGTATAATATAGAAGTGTGTGTGTGTGTGTGTGGTTATTATTATAATATTCCTCATATTATTCTTCAGGCACCTTTTTGTGGCCTACCCTTTTCTCTCGGTGTGGTTTTGTGAAGTGTTTTGTTATACTTATATAGATATTTACTATACATATATATATATATATATATATAGGAATTAGTTATTAATAGTTATTTTTTCTTGTTATCAACCTAGTGAAGTGTCTTTACTTTTCAGTCATGTCGGAGAAAGCAAAATCCGGCTTTAAAAGATGTCAGTGTGGGCAGAAAATGTCCATCACTGACAATCACGCGTCCTGCGTTTACTGTCTTGGCCCTCTCCACCTTCAAGAGGATTGCTCTATATGTCATTCTTTTAGCGGGAGGGTCATGACAGATAGACGCAGGAAGCTTATAGACAGAGGGTTGCTTAAGCCTGCCTTTCAAGAGGCTTTGGACAAATCGGATCAGGCTTCTAAATCCTCAAAGGGGTCGAAGATGTCAGAGTCCATGTCATCAGCTCCGAGTTCATCTTCTAAGTTTCGTTCGCCGGTTCCACAGACCTCGGGGCCGAGCATCAAACGTTTATCTTTCACTGAGTCCCAGATCTTGGAACTGGTGTTGGAGCTGCCGCCACCGTCCATTCTTCGGTTGGTGCCATCTTCGGCTCCTTTGACCCGTTCTTCCAGACCGTTATCTGAGACAGATGTGGATCGTGTCGTACAGAAACTCATGGAAAACACGGCCCTTTCCAAGTTGATTGCAGTTTCCTCCCAGTTGGTGTCGAAACTAGAAGGCCTCTCCATATCTCCAACGGGTCCTCCTTCGAGACCCATCCAGATCTCGGAGCCGGGAGAGGATGACCTGATGATAGTGGAGCCCTCGGTGCCGAAACCATCCTTTGCACGATCAACACCATTGACTTTGACTCCTTCAGAACCGGTAGGGGAGTCGCGGAGCCGACGGTCTCTCCTCGGTTCAGGGACCGAGAGTTGTACTGACCTGTTGGTGCCGACTCTCCCTCTCAGGGCCTCGGCGCAGACTGGCTCAGCTCCGTCCTCGGGGTCGGAGCCCACGGCCCCTGGGTCTGGGATGCTCCAGTGTTCTTCGGAACCGGGGGAGTCCTCGGCCCGGGGTTCAGGGGCTTTTGACCATATGAGGAAAGTATTGTCTGCACAGACAACCACTTCATCAGAGGCATCTTGTCATTCCCCAAAAGGGCCGCTTTCTGTTTCTGCCCCCACGACCCATCCAAAGCGTAGAGCCCCATTGCCTCAGCCACCCCCAGAGGGTTCCCCCTGTTCCTTGGAGGCCTCACCAGAAGCCCCCTCTGATGAGGTCCCGAGGAAACGGTTGTGCAAGAGGAGGCACATAGATTCCCCACAGGAATCTCTAACGTCTGACACCGACTTGGATGAGGCAGAGGGGTCCCCAAAATCCCCCTCTGAGGATGTGTCATTTGCAGATATCCTGGAGATCTTGAAACAGAGGGGTGATTGGCAATCCCTAGCCCCCATTGAGAACGAGTCGGTGCTGCTGAAGGCTTTTGGGGCTCAACCTTCTACCTCCTGGGTAACTCCGCCCTTCGATGAATTAATGGAATTGATTGCTCGAAGGGCATGGGAGGCACCTGACACAGTGGTCCAGTCCAGTCCATTTCCAGTCCCTAGAAAACCAAACAAATTTATCACCGCCCCCCAGGATAAGACTTATCTCACCAAGGGAGTTCCGGTCGATGCTGTGGTGGTGGCGGCAGCCACGAAAAAGGAGATATCTGAGTCTTCCTCATCTGTTCATCCTCCTAATAAGGATTCTAGGACTATGGACAGATACGGGAAGCGTGTTTTTAGTTCAGCGACTTTTTCCATGCATTCGCTAAACTATTTGACTCATTTCACACGTCTGCAGAGGGAATCTCATCAAGGAGCTGACAGATACCCTCCAGGGTAACACAGATGCTGCTGTTTCAGATAAGGTAACAGCACAACTTAACACCCTTACCTCCATAGTAAACTCATCCATGAGGCTCATCTCGTATGCGGCCGAAGGATCGAGTAGAGCTGCAGCTTCAGCGATTGCTCTTCGAAGACAATCCTGAATGCGGCTGTGCTCCTTTGCGGAAGCCTTCAAGTCTTCCTTTGCCAATGCCCCTTTTGATGGTGCCACACTCTTCGGGCCCAAGGTTAAGGAGACTCTGACTCTGTGTGAGCAAGAGGGAAAGACCCTGTCTGCTGTCTGGGTCCGTTTTTCCGCTCCAACTAGACCGTACCTCAAAGGGCAACGAGCCGGGAAAATGTGTTCCGTAAGAATCAGGGATCTTTCCAAGCCACACAGAGTGATACCCCCTCCAGAGGCAGAGGGGGGGGGGTAGAAATGGAAAACGCCACCCTGGCGGCAGAGAGGGTCCGCATAACCAAGGCGACAGGGATACCGTCCCTGTGAAGCCTTTCCAGCACTCCTGAATGGAGGCCTGGCTGTCCTGCTCTGGAGGCAGTCAGGGGTCGCTTGGCTTTATACCTACTGGCCTGGCTAAATATTACTTCGGATTCCTGGGTAAAAAGCATTATAACCAGAGGATACAAAATCCCCTTCACATCAACTCCACCTCTACAAAGAAGGTTTCCAGATGTGCCACCCCATCTGTGAAGCCCAGCAGCTGTAGAAATTTCAAAGCTGCTCAAAAACAGAGTCATCCAACCAGTCCCGGCGGACCAAAGAGGATCTGGAACTTACTCAAGGTTCTTTTTAGTTCCAAATAAGACAGGGGACTGGAGACCAATCTTAGATCTCAGCAATCTCAACACCTTCGTGAAGAAGGAAAAGTTTCGGATGGTCACGCTTCAATCGATCCTTCCATCCTTACAGAAGGACGATTGGATGTGCTCTATAGATCTCAAAGATGCGTACTACCACAACAAAATGGCCAGACCATCCAGAGATCACCTGCGCTTCCGGCTGGGAGCCAGTCACTTTCAGTTTTGAGCTCTGCCCTTTGGACTCACCTCAGCCCCCAGGGTATTCACCAAATGCATGGCAGTAGTTGCGTCTCACTTGAGACAACAAGGATTCCAGGTGCTTCCCTATCTGGACGACTGGCTCCTCACCGCCACCACCGAGCGTCGCCTCATACAAGTCAGAGACTACACAGTCGACCTTTGTTCCCACCTAGGGATTTTGATAAACTTTGGAAAGTCTTGCTTATCGCCCTCACAGCGTATTTCATTCATCGGAGAAGACCTAGATACACGATTAACACTGCTAAAGCTCCCTCCAATAAGGGCGTCAACCCTCAAACAACAGGTTCTTCTTCTACTAGAGAGCAAGAAAGCCCCGGCCAAACTGGTGTTGAAAGTTTTGGGAGTAATGGCAGCATCCCTGATCGCAGTTCCTATGGGAAGATTACACATGAGGATCCTCCAATGGCTGCTTTTCGCGCAGTGGTCATTCCAGCACTTACCCCTAGCGCATGAGATTCTGATAACAGACTCTTGCAGACGAGACCTCTCATGGTGGGTGTACAATCAGAACCTCACTATGGGTCGTCCGTTTGTTCTACCCAGTCCAACGGCCACAATAACCACAGACGCTTCTCTGATAGGGTGGGGGGGCCTATTTCAGGGAAGAACAGTCCAAGGGGAATGGTCCAACATGGAGTACACTCTACACATAAATGTTCTGGAGCTGAGGGCGGTGTTCCCGGCATTGCAACACTTTCAAGCCCTCTTACCTCTAGGAACAGTAGCAGTTCAGACGGACAACATGTCTGTGGTCTGGTACATAAACAAGCAAGGGGGAACCAGGTCTTATCCGTTATGCAGAGAGGCCATGAGAATTTGGCAATGAGCAGAGTCCACGGGTCACTTTCTGATAGCAACGCACATCCCGGGGTCATTCAACGTCATTGCGGACAGGTTTAGCAGAGCCATCCTGTTACCTCACGAGTGGTTCCTCAATCCACAAATGGTGGAAAAGATCTTCCGCAGATGGGGCCAGCCTTGCTGCGATCTATTTGCTTCCCCGTTGAATGCAAAATGCAGAAGCTACTTTGCCCTTCTACCCCCTCCGGGGGATGTCCCCAGGGACGCACTGATATACGATTGGCCCCCGGGTCTCCTATATGCATTTCCACCTACTCCTTTGATTCCCAGATTTCTACAGAAAGCCAGGAACCTGGAAAGGACAATAATACTCATAGCCCCATTCTGGGCTCGGCAGATATGGTTCCCCTTTCTTCATGCACATCAAACAGAGGAACCTTGGATTCTGGACCCAGTACCAGATCTACTGACACATTCGGGAGTTCCTCATCTGTCTCTTCAGTCCCTCAAACTAGCAGCTGGGCTGCTCCGCTTCCCTGCCTAGCCAGGTCTGATCTACTTTCCCCGGCAGTTCAACACATTCTGGTTGCTTCTCATAAAGCTTCCACTACAAAACTCTACAGGAGTAAGTGAAAACGCTTTGTGTACTGGGCATTTAGCCAACACTTAGACCCCCTGGTAGCTCCTCTACATAAAGTATTGGAATTCTTATCTATCCTCTTTCACGAAGGAGCTTCTACTTCCACACTAAGAGTATAGTTGGCGGCCATATCGAACTTCCATATTGGTGAAGACGGTTCTCCCATTATGTCTCACAGACTTTGTATGGCCTTTATGAAAGGAACCTTCCATCTTCGACCGCCCGTCAGAAAACCTTTCTTTCCATGGAGCTTAAATTTATTACTGTCACAACTCATGTTGCCACCCTTTGAACCTGCTTCGTCCTGCCTCCTAAAGTTCTTATCGTGGAAGACACTTTTTGTCAGAGCTGCAAGCATTATCGGTCAGACCACCTTACTTGATTTTCCATCCAGATAGAGTCTCTTTACGTACAAACCCATCTTTCCTTCCAAAGGTATGTTCAGTTACAAATATTAACCAATCCATAGAGCTCCCTACCCTCTTCAAGAACCATACTAATAAGTTGGAGTATATGCTGCACAAGTTAGATGTTCGCAGACAGTTAAGATTTTATTTGCATAGGACTAAAACTTACAGGAAGACAGATCAGCTCTTTGTCGCGTTTGCAGCAATAAAAAGGGCATGGCAATTACTAAACGTACATTATCTAAATGGCTTGCTGATTGTATAGCCTTTGTATACTCTAAGTCAAATCAGTCCTTACCCACCAAACCTAAGGCCCATTCTACCAGATCCGTTTCCACTTCTCTGGCTCATGCCGCTCGCTTGCCTTTGGACACGATTTGTGCAGCAGCCACGTGGTCTAAGCCACATACTTTCATCAATCATTATAGAGTGGACAAAGTCTCCAAAGACAGGACATCTTTTGGTTCCACTGTGCTTAGGAACGTTCTTCCATAAGTCACTCAGGGTGACGGAGCTAGGGATGCTACCCGTGTGTAAGAACAAATGGCGAGATTGAACATGCTCACATAAAGAAGTTATGTCCTTACCACAACGTTCCATGTGGAGTGTTCATTTCGCCTTTGTTCTTACATTCCCTCCCTTCCTCTCCCCACGTGTTTTGGAAGAACGGGTAGGATTAGATTCTGATCGACTTGTCTTAACCCCTTCCGAGGTATATGGTCCTGTGTATCATGGGGTATATGCTACTACCCTTAGTTATTGCTATGGTGAGAGAGTGTCTCTGAATGCCTGAGAGAGTGTGTAGTTCTTGCACCGGAGGTATTGGATTTTTGGTCTGGTTTGTTTGCAAACTAGATCTGAGTAATGGCAGGGAGGATTGTGGGATATAGGCTGGTCTCGAGCTTCTCTGAGATGCAGAGCTTTGCGATGCGGCCGGCTCCGAACCCGTGTGTAAGAACAAAGGCGAGATGAACACTCCACATGGAACGTTATGGTAAGGACATAACTTTTCCTCCCATGTATGTATTGTTCCCACAGTTCCCATTTTTTCCTATGTAGTTTGTTCCCATCCTCTTCTAAAGATCTCAATTCCAGTTGTTTTATCCCTGTTACTATATTCACTTCTTCTAGTATAGTTGGTTTAGATTTTGATTTCCATTTTCTAGTAATTGCTTTTTTGGCAGCCACCATAATTAAACACAGCAAGGCTTTACCATATGTAGGCAAATCCAGTTCTGTATCATAGTTCAGAAAAATCATCTCCCTTGTAACACCAATCTGCCCACCCAGTATCTTCGACAGTGCACCTTGCAGGGAATCAAAAGTCTGCCAACTCACTGCACTCCCAGAAAATGTTCCCACTTAACCTCTTTCTTGCCCATCCCACCTCCAACATTTGCTGTCTACCTGAGGAAATATTCTCTGGACTCTACTTAGGGTATAAAAATATCTATGTAAACATTTCCAAGCAAAAATCCTAAATCTTCCAAATTTTGTTGCATATATATTCTCCCATTGCTTCTTTGTGAATTGCTTTCCTATCTCTCTTCCCAATCCTTTCTAACCTCCCCTGATTGATTTTTATAACTGTCATACAATATTTTATATGGTCTAATAATTATTCCTTTTTTAATGTCAACTTCTGTTCTAGATTCTATTAAAAACTCTACCAGTGCTGGTTTTTCATTTAAGACCCCTTTTTCTTTCTCTTTGCCTATACTCTGATATTGATCCTTGATTGGGAAGACCGTCTCTAACCTGCAGTCCAAATAAATTTTTGCTGTCTTCCCATTTCATCATATTTCATTTTCTAGTTACTTGCTCCCAATGCCTTGATTCCTTTGCCAGTTTTCTCCAATAAATTCCAGCCCCCTCTTGCCTATTGTCTATATCCCTGATTGCAGTCATCCCTATCTGCAGAATCTCCTTTCTCCATTCCCATGTTGGCTTAGTTCTTAGGATACTTTCCACTACTTTATAGATATAATATTCTGTATGGTTATTATTATTCTCCTTAAAGGCCTGCATCCAAAATCCCAGTCTTGCCTTGTTTCTTGAGCTTCCCCCTGTTTCATCATCATCCCTTTCTATTTTGAATTATAGTTTTCCACTTGGGCTATGTATAGCTTTGAAATATCCCTTTATATAGGGTAATCTCAATCTGTCCTGTTCTACTGGAAGAATCAGCTTATCCCACTTGACTCTTGCTCTCTTCCCCTCCCAGATAAAGTCATTCAGCTCTTTATTAATTGCTATCCACAACTTCTCCTCTGGTTGATGAAAATATGCCTGACCTATTTATAAGACTAATGGGACTAAAAACATTTTAACGGCTTCTATCTTACTATCCATAACCATGTAACAAAGTTTCCATTTTCTTGGTGTTTGTATTAATTTTTTAGTCTCTACCCACATACCCTTAGCTGTCATACCAGAATCATATTTAATCCATACTCTTAAATACTTAATTTTATCATGTCCCCATAAATAAGGATATTGCTGAACTAATTCATATGTAGGTACATAATTTAAAGCTATCGCCTTTGTATTAGATTTATTAATTTTGTGTCCTGAAAAAGATTTGAAACTGTTTCAAAATGTTCCACAACACTGTAATGTGTCTTTCTGGTTTTGTCAAGTATAAAATAATCCAAAGTACTGCTACAGGTCTGTAAAGCAGTAACATTCAACAGAAAAGCTGATAAGTCCTTCAGTAAACTTTATTTCAATAAAAATAAGTGCTTTCATTCACTTAAACCATATGTGAACTTCTTCAGATTCTTCACCCATAGTAACAGCTCTGTTTAAAAAGACTCCAGTACAAGCATGCAGTCATTACATCACTTCCTCAAGTGTCTTAAAGGTCCAGCCACCCTTTTCTTTGGAACATTTTTTTTTAACTTTTTAAATATAAAACAGACCAGTACAAATTCATTTTTAAATATTATATTCATGTTCATAGATACTGTCTCTAAGTTTCTGCTCAGTTTTTCCAGCATAAAAACAGGGACACTTCTGACACTGCAAATGAATTTATCTAATGCCTTAGCTAAATGCAAATATGAATGAGTATAATTTTTTAAATGTTTAGTCATTGATCATGTCCCAGTAAAGGTGACGGGGAGGGCCTTGGGAACTTTATTTGCAAAAGAAAGAGTTAGTGCGGCAACTAATTTTTAATGCCTATTTTTATCCTGGATTGAATGACTGCTTATAGGTTCATAGGTTGGTACTAGGCTATCAGCCCTAGGGCCTTTACAAGCCTAGCCATAACAATTCCCTGGCTATTTCTTCCCACACTATTTACTTCCCTGGACCCCTGTCTCTAACAGGGTGACTGACGTGATCCCTGGGGTGAATTTCCTTTCTGCCATCCAATCATCAAGGTTCCTTTTGAAGAGGGCCAAAGAGGTGCTCTGCTTGACATGTATGGGCAGTCTATATCAGAGTTTGGGGTGTCTCTGGGTCAGGAACCTATCCCTCCAGTTTTGTTTATTGTGATGACAAGGTATAGATCCCTGGAGCGTGTGTCTCTGAGGGATTGGGATTTCTTTAAGTGTAGCATGTCCAGCAGCTCTGGGTTTGACATGGCATTGTATGTTAAGCAGAGATCGCCTCAGAGTAGACGATATGCGACAGAGTATAGCTGGAGTTTTTTAAGGCGGTCAGCATAGGGCATCTGCTTTAGGCCTGTGATTCTTTTAGTGAGGTATTTCTGCAGCCTTTCCAGTTGTTGCAGATGTCTTGAGAGGTACATACCAAATGGGGCGTTGTATTCTATAATGAGTCTAATGAGGGATGAGTACAGTGGGACAGTGACCTCCTTTTTTCTGGATGAAAAGCCCTTAGTGATGAGGTGAGCCACATAGAAGGACTTCCTGACTTGTGGCGATGTGGTTATTGAAGGTGAGACCACTGTCCACCTGTGTCCCTAAGTCTCTTATCACACTTTCAGTGTTTAGTATACTGCCACCTATGTGGTAATTCACGGGTACTTGTTTTTTCCCAAAGGGGATAACTATACATTTCTTGGCATTGAGCTTGAGCCCATGGCTCTGGCACCAAGCATCTGTTTCTGTAAGACCCTTTTGTAGAGTATCCACATCATTGGGGGATTCAGTAATGACTCCCAGTTTGCAGTCATCTGCAAACTTTGTTAGCCAGAGTCCCTTGGTGTTGGCCTGTACTTCAGAGAAGTAGATGCCAAACAAGAGAGGTCCCAGGACGTAACCCTGAGGTACTCCTCTTGTCTGGAGCTGGATTTGGAGTCGGCTACTTTTACAGTGTGGATTCTGTCAGTAAGCCAGTTGGCAACCCATTGAGTGATGTAGGGATTAATGCCCAGCTTAGTAAGTTTATCTGTGATTCCAGAGTGGGGGGTGGTGTCAGAGGCCTTGGCAAGATCCAGATAGGCCGTGTGGACTGCCTTACCCTCATCCACGGCTTTGGAGACTGATTAGAAGAAGTCAGTCAGGTTCAGGAGACAAGATTGGCCCTTCACAAACCCAAACTGGGTGGGGTCCAGTGTTTGAAGGTTGCCAATGTCTTTGTTTATAAGTTCCATGATAATACGTTTCATGGCCTTGCAGATCAGGCTCATCAGACTGATGGGGGTGGTAGTTTCCGGGATCCAAGGTGGATTCCCCCTTGTGGAGTGGGATAACTGTAGCTGTGCGCCACTCAGTGGGTATGAAGCCTGAGGTGAGGGTATGATTAAACATGACACTTAGGTAAGGTGCCAGTTCATTTTGTATTTCATGTAGTACACAGCCTGGGATGTCATCTGGTCCCATGGATGCTGTATTTGGAGAGTGCGTTTTTTACCTATGTGGCCGTTATTACCGGAATTTGGCAATCTTCTGGTATTGAGATTGGCCATTTAGAGGGTGAGAGAGGGGTGAAGTTGGCACTGAATCGATCTGCCAGGATATTTCAATATCCTTGGGATCAGTATATTTAATGCCATTCTGTTGTAGCTCAGAGCAAATCTGAGCATTGGCATTTAGATTCTTGACATAGTTATAGAATGCCTTCTGGTTGTCTTTGGAATCTTTGGCAATTTTATTTTCGTAACTAGCTTTGGAGGATTTTATGAGGGCTTTCAGCTTCTTACTGAGGCTGGTAAGGGAGTTTTTTGCATCCTGGGATTTTCCTCTTTTCTGCAACAGTTTCTTCCTTTTGTTTTAAAGTTTGTTTATGGCAGGGGACCACCAGATTGTCTTCCTTTTTTTGGAGGAGAGCATCTTGGTTCTATTTGGGATGGCACGATTCATGCATGAGTGGGTGTGCTCGTACAGTGCCTTAGTGTAGGACTCAACAGTTGAACTTTCAGTTCCCATCTGCATGGGTGTCATGAAGTTTGTAACTTCTGACTTGAGTAGCATGAAGTTGGCTTTGGAGAAGTTTTTTTATGGAGGTTTCCTTATTGGGGGAGGTGGGGGTGGGATGTGGATGTTAAGGGTGAATAGTTTATGGTCTGACCTGACCAATGAGGGGGTGACCATAGGTGTGGAGCATTGATTTCCCATGTTGGTAATGACCAGGTCTAGGATACTGGAGCCCCTGGTGGGACTATGGATTAGTTGATCCAGGGCATTGGAATTTATGAATTCCAAGAACCGTTGGGCAAAGGTGTTACACAGGTAGTTTTCCAGTTAATGGCAGGGTAGTTGAAATCACCCAGTATTAGGGTGTTTGGTTGTATATTAATATTTTCCAGTATGTTTAGAAAGGTGTAGTGAGAATCTTGGGTCATGTTGAGGGATCTGTAACAAGCTACAATTTAGATTGCAGTCTTGCCTAGTGCTAGTTGCACCTGGAGAATTTCAGACGCATTGTGTTGGGCAACTAACCTGGTGGTGTGAATATCCTTGGTGAATATGGACACTTCTCCACCTTTAGTGTTTAGATCCTGGTTTGGTGGCCGAAAAGTGTGGTAAGAGGTGTAGCCTGGTATTGCAGGGGTGCTGTCTGGAGCCTTGAACCAGGTCTCAGTTACTGCACAGATATCGATGTTCTCCATTTTTAGGAGTGCCTCGAGAGAGTGCATTTTGAGGTTTAGACTTATAGCATTGAGTAGCATTACCTTCAGATTTTGCATGCTTGTACCTGTTACGGTGGTGGTTTTGTCCTTTGAACTTTGCCTAAAAAAGGCACTATAGGGGTGGCAAGAGCCTTAGCCAGTAACCTGAATCCCAGAGGCGACAGGTGCAGACCATCTCTGACAAAGCATCGTGGTCTGTCGATCATGTCATCCCAGGCAGACAAATACTGTATCTCCTTTGAATGACACTAGAAGCTTAGCCAATTGTTGAAGTCAATCATTTTGTCCTTATATTGTGGTATCATTCTGGGCGAAGGCAGGATGCTACTCAGGGCTGCAGTATGAAACCTATTTTAGCATTAAAAGCTTTGACTAGATAGGTAATATTTTAACTGTTAACTACCTTTTAGGTTAAAAATGAGTTATTTAAGTAATAAGGTAGTTTGGTCTTATACCTGTCTTTGTTTCTGAGTACCTTATTTTCTTTGCCAGTGGTTCTAAATATCATGTAAGTAACAGAGGTGAAAGAAGACATCCCTGCTTGGTGCCTGTGCTCAAACAGAAATTAGCAGAGAGAACCCCACCAACTTTAATTTTCACCTCAGATCCCTCATATATCATCCCAATCAACCTTATAAGTTTTGTAGCAAATGCTTTTATTGCCCTGCTCGCTTAGTCTGTCAAATGCTTTCTCTGCATCAAGATCCACCAGCCACATTGGTATTTTCTTACATTCTGCTTCCTTCTGTTTCATCATTGTTGTAATGTAAAATGTTTGCTTCCCCTCCACAAAATCACATTGATCCATATCTATCAGTTATCTCATTACTTTTGTTTATCTTATAGTATCCCTCCTTTTGTAGAACTCATTTTAAATTAGAGTTCTCCCTCACCCCTCCTCTTCTTGTCAGGTTAGCCGTTTAAGTTAGAGGCTTTCCTTCTGCTTTTTTCTTATAGGTTAGCTGTTTAAATTAGAGGCTTTCCTATTATCTTTCAAAAAAAAACCTTTAGCTGTAGTCTTTCTAGTAGGTGTGTTTTTTGTAGACTGTATATTGCTTCTTGTTATTGTTGTCATAACTGGTTTCTTTGTACTGTAAAGGATGTCAAAGAAATCCAAAGTTTCTGGGTTCAAGAAGTGTGACTCATGCTGTCAGAAAATGTCTCTGACAGATGGGCACACTTCTTGCGTCTATTGTTTAGGCGCTGCGCACCTGTAGGACTATTGTTCTTTTTGCCATGCCTTTAGTCCAAGAGTCCTGCAGGAGCGTAAGAATAAGCTGATTCTTAGGGGTCTTTTAAAACCCCAGGATTCACCAGCCAACCACTAAGCCGTTGGCTCCAAGTTCCGAGTCATCCTTGGTTCAGGATTTACCTTCTATGTTGTGTCCGGCTGGCACCAACAAGACAATCTCCCCGTCGGCTCCATCAGGGACTTCGGAGCCATCGTGGAGCCACAAGAGGCTAAGGTCCCCTTCACTAGAGTCGGTGCAATTGCCTCCTCTGTCTCCTTTACTTAAGAACGAGCGTAGTCACCGATCCTCTCACTCCTCTCGATCCTCTAGGCTGTCGGATCATGATGTGGAGAGAGTGGTCAGTAGGTTGCTAAAGTCGCAGGCACTAGCTAAATTGTTGTCCAGCCCTCCTCAACAGGTATCGGCTCCATCCACTTCTCTTGATATTCCTCCTCAACTCCAATGAGTTCAGAGCCGGAGTTCATTGGGGTTCAAGTAGTGGAACCGTCGGCTCCGATAACTCTATCTCCTTCGGTTCCGACGTCAGCTCCGATTCCCTCGGTGGTACCTTCCATCGAGGGATTTGGGAGCCGGGGCTCCCTCGTCAGCTCCGAGGGGGCGAGTGGCATTGGACCTTGTCCGACCCCGTTCTCCCTCTCGGAGCTTCGGTGCAGGTGAGCTCAGCTCAACATCGGCCTTGGAGCCATCCCCCTCAATGCGGAGTAAGATTCCTATTTCTTTGGAACCGGTGCTTTCTCTGCATCGTGACAGGGATGCCATTGATGTCATGCGGAGTGTGCTGTCTTCTGAGTCAGCTCTACTGTCAGCCCCACCGGCTCCATCCCCTGTAATGCCTGTGCCAACCTCTGCTCCTCCTTCACACCCTAAGCGTAGGGAACCGATGCTCCAGGACACCCCATTGGGTGTTTCCTCCTCTTCTGAGGCCTCTCCTGATCACTCAGAAGAGCCCCCTCAGAAGAAAAAGTGTAAGAGGAAGCACATTGACTCCCCCGAGTCTATCACTTCTGATACAGACTTAGATGATTCAGAAGGGTCCCCGAAATCCCCCTCTGAAGATGTTTCCTTTTTGGACATCCTAGAAATGCTTAAGCAGAGGGGGAACTGGAATCCCTTAGCCCCTTCTGAGGATGAGTCTGTATTCTCTGGATGCCTTCGGTTCCTGACCTTCCACCTCCTGGGTGTCTCTGCCTTTCGATCCACTTATGACAGTGGTGGCACAAAAGGCTTGGTCAGCTCCAGATACATTGGAACCAACTCCAAGGAGACCTACTAAATTCATTACAGCACCCCAGAATAAGCAGTTCCTTTCGAAAGGTGTCCCTGTTGATGCTATGGTGGTAGCAGCAGCCACCAAAAAAGAGTTAGTGGGGAACTCTTCATCTGTTCATCCCCCTAACAAGGAGTCTAGGATGATGGACAGATACAGAAAGCGAATGTTCACTTCAATGACCTTCTCTATGAGGTCACTGAACTACCTGTCATTTTACCCAACTTCAAAGGGATCTCCTTAAAGAGCTCGGAGATATCCTCCAAGATCCAACAGCTGAGGGAGCACAATCCAAGGTAGCTTCCCAGCTAGCGACGCTTAATTCTGCTGTTAACTCCTCCATGAGGCTCATTTCCTATGCAGCCGATGGAGCTAGTAGAGCCGCAGGTACCGGGGTGGCCCTTAGAAGGCATACGTGAATGCGGCTGTGTAACTTTGCGGAACCCTTTTGAGCATCCTTCACCAACACTCCCTTTGATGGTTCCTTTCTTTTTGGACCACAGGTGAAAGACACTTTGACTAGGTGTGAGCAAGAAGGCAAGACTCTCTCTGCCGTGGGAGTCCATTTTTCCACTCCCTCTAGACCTTACCCCAAGGGTCAGAAGAGTGGGAAGATGTGGTTCCGTAAATCTCAGGGAGCCTTGCCTGACACACGTAGTGATTTTTCCTCTAGAGGCAGAGGGGGAAACAATAATAATAGATGCCGCCCTTGTGGCAGAGGGGGTCTGCAGAACCAGGGCAACAGAGAATCCTTCTCTGATAAGTCCTGCCAGCATCCCTGAAGGGTTGCCTGGCTGCTCAACTCTGGAGGCAGTCGGGGGAAGACTTTCACTGTACCCAAAAGCCTGACAAAGTTTAACACAAGACAGATGGGTATGGTCCGTTATATCCAGAGGTTACAAAATTCCCTTCCATCAACCCCCTTTACAGTCAAGGAAGACCCTTCCAGATGTTCCACCCAATCTGAAGGGGCAAGCAGTAATAGAAGTTTCAAAACTGCTAGAAAAAAAGAGCCATCCAGGAAGTCCCAGCAGACCAGCACGGATCCGGAACTTCTTTAGTACCAAAAAAGACAGGGGACTGGAGACCGATTCTGGATCTCAGCAGACTAAACAGGTCTGTGCAAAGAACAAAGTTTTGGATGGTCACGCTACAGTCCATTCTACCCTTTCTGGGTCAGGACAATTGGATGTTCTCGATAGATCTTCAGGACGTGTATTACCATATAAAGATGGACAGATGCTCCAGGAGATATCTTCGCTTCCGGCTGGGGGCCAGTCATTATCAGTTCAGAGCTCTGCCCTTTGGTCTCACCACAGCCCCCAGGGTGTTCACCAAATGTATGGCAGTGGTCACGGCTCATCTGAGGCGTCAAGGATTCCAGGTCTTTCCGTATCTAGACGACTGGCTCCTTACTGCTAACCACCAGGCATCATCTCATACAAGCACAGGACTACACAATCTGCTCCCAGCTCGGCATTACAATAAATTTCAAAAAATCTGCTTTGTTGCCCTGTCAATCTATCACTTACATAGGAGCAGACTTAGACACAAGGGATATGTTTGCAAGGCTACCACTAGAAAGGGTGTCTGCAATCCATCAGCAGGTACAGGTTCTGATGCAGAGCAAAAGGATCCAAGTCAGGTATGTCCTTCAAACTCTGGGTTCCATGGCAGCAGTCATTCTCCTAATTCCACTAGCGCGCTTTCATATGAGAATTCTTCAGTGGCTTCTGTTTACGCAGTGGTCTTTCCAAGAGCTACCCATGACTTACATGATCATGATCACAGATTCATGCAAAAGACATCTTTCTTGGTGGATGGTCTCCCCACTAGTTACTCAGGGCAGACCTTTCATACAACCCCCTCCAGTAGCCACAGTGACGACAGATGCCTCCCTGATAGGGTGAGGGGGGCATTATCTGAGCAGGACAGTCCAAGGCACGTGGCAACCTCACGAGTACCATCTGCACATAAATGTCCTGGAAATGAGAGCCGTGCTCCTGTCTTAGCAAGCCCTTCAAGACTCTCTTCCTTCTGGGACCATTGCTATTCAAACAGACAACATGTCAGTGGTGTGGTACATCAACAAGCAGGGCGGAACCAGATCCTACCCTCTGTGTCGAGAAGCACTCAGACTTTGGCAGTGGGCGATTTCCTCCCAACGTTTTCTGATTGCGACACATCCCCGGGAGATCCAGCGTCATAGTGGACAGACTCAGCAGAGCTATCCTCATGCCTCACGAGTGGTGTCTGAATCAGGAAGTTGCGAATCTTGTTTTCCGCAAATGGGGACAGCCTTGCTGCGATCTCTTTGCCACCCCCTTCAACAGCAAATGCAGCAAATACTTCTCCCTTCTTCCGCTTCCGGGTCACATACCCAGAGACGCTCTTGTCCACGATTGGCCCCAGGGACTTCTTTATGCCTTTCCTCCTTTCCCCCTGATATCCAAACTTATACAGAAAGCAATATTGTTGGGTTGCAAAATGATCCTCATTGCTCCCTACTGGCCTCGACAGATATGGTTACCGTTCCTGCACCGTTACCTTCCCGATCAATCCTGGACTCTGGATCCAATTCCAGACCTCCTGGTTCATCAATCAGGCAGGTTGCATCAATCTGCTACTAAACCAGCACAGCTCCTGATGCCAAACAGCAGCAGTCCCTCAAAACTCTCCAGCTCACAGCTTGGTTGCTCCACTTCCAACCTTAGCCAGGCTTCCCAGCATTTCCCCAGCAGTCTGTGACATTATCGTCTCCTCTCACAAGTCTACAACAAGGAAAACTTATGCTAGCAAATGGAAACGTTTTTCTTGTTGGGCAAAGGCTAGGAATGTGGATCCCTTTTCAGCCCCAGTTCACGAAATCCTGGAATTCCTAGCACAACTGTTTCACTCCGGGTCTGCTTCTGCTACGATCAGGGTACAAATGGTGGCCATTTCTAACTTTCATGTTGTTTTTTTGAACTCTAACATTATGTCTCATAAGGTCTGTAAAGCTTTTTTGAGAGGGACAACTCTTCTTAGACCTCTAGTGAGAGATCCCCCTCCTCCTTGGGACCTTAATTTAGTCCTAACATCCTTAATTCTGCCCTCTTTTGAACCAGCAGCGTCCTGCTCTATCAAGTTTCAATCGTGGAAGACACTCTTTCTGGTAGCTATTACTTCAGCCAGACACATATTTGAACTTCAGGCGCTATGTGTTCATCCTCCATACTTGGTTTTTTATAAGGACAGGGTTGCTCTGAGGACTAATCCTTCGTTTCTCCCTAAAGTCTGCTCAGAAAATAATTTAAACCAATCTATAGATCTTCCTGTGTTTTTCCCTAATCAAACCAACAAGGCAGAGTACAAACGACACCAATTGGATATTCATAGGCAATTGCATTTTTACCTGCACAGAACTAAAGAAGTAAGGAAGTCGGACCAACTATTCCTTTCTTATGCCTTGGGCAAACAAGGTCTCCCAGTTTCCAAGGTAATCTTGTCCAGATGGTTGTCACACACTATTTCTTTCATTTATCAGTTAAGGAACAGAGAGTTACCTATTAAACCGAAAGGTCATTCTACTAGGGCCTTGGCCACCTCTGTAGCCTTCCAGTCTAGGTTGCCCATAGATTCCATCTGTGCAGCTGCCACATGAGCAAACCCTCATACCTTTATTTCTCATTACAAGTTGGATATGGTCTCCAGGAGCAGAGCTGACTTTGGTTCCACTGTTCTGAAGAGTCTGTTCCACTGAGCCACCCAGAATTTTAGGTGCTAGGGACACTGTCGCAACCAGCAAGAACGAAGGCAAAATAGACAACTTAACATAAAGAAGTTATGTACCTGCTATAACGTTCCATGTTAGTTGTCTTCATCTCACCTTCCTTCTTGCATCCCACCCTCCGTCCCCCTGTCCTAGTGGACCGAGAGGAGTTTTTTCCTGTTTCCCTGGCTGTGTGTTCTCTTGTTTTCTCTATTGACTTACAGAATATGGCAGGTATAGTCAACTGATTTTTTGACTGGTTTATTCTTTTATGTCTGGAGTTAGCTATTTCAAATGAGATCTGGGTAGCTATCACTAGGCATTATGAGATAAGGGGTAGCCTTGATCCAGTAAACAGCTCTCGAGCTATTGAAGATGGCCAAGTCAGAGCCGAGGATCGGCTCCGATCCCAACCAGCAAGAAGGAAGGCAAGATGAAGACAACTAACATGGAACATTATGGTAGGTACATAACTTCTTTTTACTTGTTAACCATAGGTCGCTTTCTTTTGTTTCCACCCTATTTTTAAACTTCACCTTAATTTTATCCCACTCCCTAGCTATATTTTCAGAAGTAATTTCTGTCCTCTTGAATAGTTCCTGAATAATCTCCACTACCCATTATTTTTAAGTCCTCTATTTTCAACAGATAGGTGGGAAAGTGCCAGTGTCTCATTTTTATTCCATTACGCTTTTTGTTTTAGTTGTTAATCGTGCACGATCTGAAATAGTTATTGAGTGCATATCAAGACCTTCAATTAAATGCATATGTTTCTGTGCAATGTAAATTCTGACTAGCCTAGCCCAGTTTTTATATCTTGGGGAATAATATTTAAATTTGCTGTGTGCTCCTATTACTGAATTCGAGGCAATTTACAAAGGAATAATGGGAAGAAATTTGTAAAGCTCTCAAGTGTACAACAAAGTCCAGAAGGTTTAGGATTTTTACATGAAAGTGTTTTATAAGTATTTTTATACCTCAAGCAGATTGGGGGGATTTTTATTTAGGTAGATAAGAAATACTGGAGTCATGATAAGGAATAGAGAGGTACCTGGAAATGTGTTATTGGGAATGTAATGAGATAGAAGAGATTGAAACTGTCCTACAGAGTAATTTGACATAAATTTTCGGAGGACAAATGAATGTAGAAAGGAAATGATTCTTTTGAGCTGGGATATATGATCTGAATTGCCCAGACATATTTAAGGCCTTACTAAGTTTAATGTTACTGGCTGCCACAAAAGCAATTGCTCAACAATGGAAATTAAGAGCTAAACCAACTGTAATTGAAGTTCTAAAAATTGTATAAGAGATAAGAGCTGGAGTGAGATCTTTAGAAAAGGAGAGGAGCACATTTTGTAGAAATAAGTGGAATTTGTGGGAAAGAGTATATGCAGAATAATGTTTGAGGAAGAGTGAAGTTAAAGGGAAATCAGAAATTAGGCAATTTAATTGAATGTTGGAGTGAATGAAAATTGTTAAAAAGAAAAAAACTATATATATGTATATATATATATATATATATATATATATATTTTTTTTTCATGTGTGGGTGTATAAATATATATATATATATATATATATATATATATATATGTCAATAACAATGAAATGTAATAATTAATAAAGATATTAAAAAAAGGCTTAGAATATGTTTAAAAAAATGATAGTCATTTGGGAAGTTTAGACTTGTCGACCAGCTGGACAGTCTCTTTTGTGACTCTTCTTTTCAGGATTTAGTTGCAGTACCTGCTTTGTCCTTTGGATGAAATTCTCACATAGATGATGGGAAAACATAAAACGTACTAGATTGTGCACTTTATGGAGAGATCCACAGGCATAAGGGAGTAAAGATTTTCTACTTTTTCTTTGGTAAGCAGGTCCTGTTTATCATCTTATTAAAGCACCTGATTTGGAGATTGTTTGCAAAATGTGGATTAGTGGAGTGAGGGTTAATGTTTGTTGACAGAAGAAAGGCAGTGTCTGTCTAATATGCTCTATTTGAGCAGCAAGCACCTTTCATGTCTGTGTTATCAAAAACACTTGCTTAACAGCAATCTTTCTAAACGTGTGTATATTATTGAGGTAATCCCTTATTTTCTGTTTAGCATTCTGCAGTTGATCCTCTTCTTGTTCTGTGAGATTCCCCCTATTTCTTAAGTACTTAATTGTCAGTCCCTGTAAATAATTCTTGTTACTTCTTAATCATAGCTCTCTTTCTTTTATTTCCACCTTATTTTAAACTCCAATTTAATTCGATCGTACTCCCTAGCTGTATTTTCAGAATTAATTTCTATCCTATTGAATTGCTCCTGAATAATCTCCACTACCCATTCCTTAAATTCTCTTTTCAAAAGATAGATGGAAAGCACCAGTGTCTCATTTTTATTTCATAATCCTGTGTTTTTATTTAAGTTGTTGATGGTGTATGATCTGAAATGGTTAATGGGTGCATATCAAGACCTTCAATTAAATGCACATTTTCCTGTGAAATGTAATTTCTGTCTAGCCTAGCCCAGTTTTTATACCTTTGGGAATAATATGTAAATTCACAGTGAACTCCTATTACTGAATTCACATCTTCCATGCAAATGTTTTCATAAATTTCTTCAGAAATCTACCCTCCTTTGTTATACTTTCCTTTCTGAGCCCCCCAGACACATCTTCACTGCTGCAAATGAAATTCCAGTCCCCACCTACAAGTAATATTCCTTGCTGAAAAGTGATTTTCTTCCAGAATTTTCTTAAGCTCCATTATGGCAGTTTTAAATGGAATATAAATAAATGCCAGTGTGATCTTCCTCCCGTAGTGCTACATATCTGCCATTATTATCTTGCTTATCCTCTTCTATCATTATTGGAGCATCTCTTGCACTTAATATTAGTATTCCTCTTTTCCATTGTCCCAGATATTGTGCTGAATAACCATCCTGAAAACCTTTCTTTATCAAATTCACTTGGTCAGTTCTTTTCAAGTATGTCTCCTGTAACAGCTATTTGCACTCTACATTTTAATATAGTTTCAGCCTGCAACAACCCCTTCCTCACCCACTAACCCTTCCCCAAACACCTCCTTTAACTCTCCATCCCATCTACCATAAAAAACTTCTCCTAAAACTAAAACCTGGTACCAATGCCCCAGATGAAATTCCTTCCCATTTCCTAAAAGTAGGGGCAGAAGCACTTGCTCTCCCCATCAGCATTTTTATCAATCGGTCAATCTCAGAATGCCAGGTCCCCCAGTTATGGAAGAAAGCCTGTATTATTCCTGTCCGTAAAGGTGGAAATTGCAATAACATTCCAAGCTTTTGTCCTATTGCTATCCTATCCTCTATATCTAAACTCCTCGAAAAGTGTATCCACCAACAACTCTTACCTTATCTCACTAACTACCAGCTTTTCACTCCCACCCAGCACGGATTCAGACCCGGCCATAACACCTCCACTGCACTCCTCTCCTTCCTAGAAACCATTAACACAGCCCATGATTCCAGCCACTTTGTGTCCACCCTCCTCCTTGTCCTCTTCAAGGTGTTTAACACCATCACCCAGAACCTAATTCTTAACAAACTTTCAACACTTAACCTATCCCCCTCTTGTACCAAGTGGTTTTCCAGCTATCTTACTAACAGGCAGCAAACAGTTAAATGGAACAAGGCTATTTCACCTTTTCTTAATACTCCCACAGGAGTCCCCCAAGGCTCATTTCTGGGACCCTTACTATTCAACATCTTCATTAATGACTTCTACCAGGCCATCCCTAACTCCAACCTCATCCAGTATGCTGATGACTCCACCATTATCTGCTTTTCCCCATCCATCACCAGTCATAACAAACTAACCCAAAGCGCTTTCTCTTCAACAGAGTAGTGGATGCTTCACAGCCATCTAGCACTAAACGCAACTAAAATCAAATTAATGCTATTCACCCCCCACCAAAACCCCCTCCCTTTGATATACTGTCATTCGTAATCACTAGCAAAAACAACACTCCCCTAGAAAGGGTCTCTGACTCCAAACTACTAGGAGTAATCAATGACGATCAACTAAAATTCAACAGACACATACAGGCAAATATAAAAAAAAAAAAACATCAAAAACTTGGCTTGCTTTACCGTCATAATCGTTGCATCTCTCCCTCCAACAGGCTGACACTAATCTCATCCTATCTCTCCTATATGGTGCATCTATCCCCTCCAACCTGCACTCCTCCCTCAAAACGAAACTATCCTCCTGTTACAAGATATCAAACTTTGTTTCCGGTCACAGAGTTAGTGTGCACCACTGCAATTCCCTTCATCAACTAAACTGGCTTGAGCTATCTAACATCCTCACATTCACCCAACTCATTCAAACTGATTTACAACCCCTCTCTTTGTCCCTCCTTAGCCACTACCTTCGCTATGCATGAACCGGACCGCATTCTTAGAGATAATTCTCAAAAATTAGTTAGGTTGCACAAACCAGCTTGACCAGCAGGAAATCAACTAATGTCCTTCTCCGTAGCACACCTTTGGAATTTTTTACCACACACTATCCATTCTATCAGCAGTCTCCCCTCTTTTAAAACCTCACTTCACTCACACCTAACTTCACTATGGGAATACACCTGCTCCCATCCCACTTGATCCCCCTAATACCCTCCCAACTCTCCTAAAACTAAACAATTCCACATTACCTCCTCACCTCTCATTGAGCATCTTGACTAACTGCTGAACAACTATCCCACTGGGAAGGAAAAACATTTTTTTTCTTTAGTATTTTAAATGTATTTGATATATTCTTGTTAGTTTGCTAGTTTCATATTTATTCTGTATTCCTATAAATCTTTTTATAATGGTTATGTGAAATGCTATTCCAAATTTAGTTATGTTCTTATTAGTTTCATATTTACTCTGTATTCCTGTAAAACCTTTTTGTGATGCTTGTATTGGAATTAGTAGATGAATATGTACTGTCAGGAGCTTTTCTCCCCAGGACTCCATTGAAAACGGGCTCTTAGTGGCCCAGTGGGACTATCCTGGTAAACAAACTGCAAATAAATAAATATAGTTCACAGTTCTTTCTTTTTTGTATTTATGTGTGAAACCATTCACATTTAAAGACATTAGGGAAAGCATCATTGTATTGAAAAGGTATTATTTCCATCTTTTATGTGCAGCACCTTTTTTTGTTAAATGTCTAGTTCCAATATTCATATCCATTTGAGCTTATGTTACATCTTAAAAAACTTTTTGTTTTATTGAAACCCTCAAACAAACAAACAAAAAACAACCCCCAATACCCCCCTGAAACTTATTAATTTAATACTAACACATACAACTATGTTGATCTTTAAATATTGAAGTTTTTACCCTCCTGATAAAGAACGCATGTCCCTGACTGACAGCTGCACTCACAGACTTAAGTTAACTTTTTTTAAAAGAAAGGTTATTCATGCTAAGATGCATGGTGCAGCCTGTGCTTTTGCTAAGTGCTAACTGGTTTTGTCTTATCTTTATAGCTCTCCTAGATGGGAAAACACCTTGAATGCTTTCAGGGAAAATTATCTCCTAGCCAGTTTTTCTCCCCGCCAGCCAATCACTCTCCAGCAGACTGTAACCAAATTTCTCTTTATCAGATTGTCACCGTGGAAACATGAGAATCAAGCAGCCAATTTCTCATTATCAGATTTTTCCATGGAGACATGAGGGCCAGATACCAAACTGCTACTAAGCATACATTCATTTGCTAGAAGCCTTGTAATATTCAGTATTCTTTTTCATTTACTTGCTTTCTCGTAAAACTTGTTATAAATCAATCTAAGATCTTAATCAAATCATTCCCCCATGCAAGTCTGAGGAAAAGCATATTAATTTTTCTTTTGTCATGTTCTTTTAATCAGGATTTTTTTTACATTGCATTGCCTACATTTCTTAAAACAAACTAATCAAAAAGAAAGAGGGAAGGGAGAAAGAAAGGACAAAAAAGAACAGCAGCACCTGTTTACAATCCCCATTACACTTAAAAAAATAAGTGAGAAAACTTTACTTCTCATGCAAAGAAAACCATACATCACAAAAATAGTACTATTAAGAAAAAATGCTTTCTTTACTTACAGTTAACTTTCTTCCCCTCCCCAAAGCATTTTTCCAAAAATTAATGACGTGAAGTAGGGCATATACTTTAGAGTCCCCCACATGTCCAACAAATTCTGAAAAAAGTCCAATATTTCCAGATTTTTTTTTTGTTCTGTAATTTTTCACAAGTATAATTATTGCATTATAATCAAACGTCAAGTTACTGGTTTTATTACTGTTCATCTCCATCTCCCATATCCTGTCTCTGCTTCATTTCCAACATGTTCTTGATTCTTCTAGCCAACTCTCCTCTCATGGTTCCTTTCTCCTCTCCAACATTTTCTGTTGGAACAGTGGGAAGGGTTTCACAGGTACAGTCTCTCTGTGGTCTTTTTTACCAGAAGAACAAGAAGCAGAATCTCCTTCTGCTTCACAGCTCACTTTTTGTTGGACAAACTTTTATATTTCCTCCTCAGCATGTACTTCATCAAAAAATGATTTTGTTCCCTCCAGGGAAAAGTACCTTGAAGACAGCTGGGTACAGCAGTTTGAATCTCACACCTATGTGTCGACATTCCCTCAATAGTGGAATAAATTTATTCCTCTTCTGCCTAGTGTACATTGAGTAATCATTCTCTGCAAATACTCTGCTGTCTCCTACTTTTAGTATTTTGTACTTTTGTTACAGTTTTGTCAGAATCAACTCCTTCTGCTGGTAGGATTGCATCTTTACTGTTAAAGGTATAGGTTGCTTTCTCATAGCCAGGTTTGGAGCATACACACAATGTATCCTTTCAGCTAAGAACTCCTGCTGTGGAATACCAGTCCATTGCTTATTTGTACTTTCATCAAATGAATCCAGTCTGGTTCTTCCACCTTCTCTGATATAGCTGAAAAGCTCAGGTTTTCCCTACGTGCTCCGTCCTCTAATTCTGTTATTTTGTGAAACATCTCTTCTTGGGTAGTCTCATATTCACCCAGGCTTTTCTTCATTTCATCCTCTGATTTCTGCAGCTTTATAATCTCATCTGAATATCTGTTTAAAGCTTCTTCCATTTTTTCCAGCCTTTTGTTGTTTGTGTTGATGTACTCCATCAGTGTTTAGTTTATTTTAACCAGGTCTGTGTGCAGTTGTCCAATATTTTTCTGTAAGTTACTGGAAGTCATGTCTGGAGGTTGTATTGCTTTTTGCTGAGCAGCTGTAGAACTTTCCTCAGTCAGTGTTTCTTGCTCACTTTTTGTAGCTGATTTTTTTCTAGATGCTCTGTATTTATTTTTTCCTGGCATCCAGGCAGTACACTTACTAGCCAGTTACTGAAATTTAACCATAAACACAAAAGTCTTCTGGCCTTCTCTGTTGAGTTTCTGTTTTCACACTGGGAGAGCTAGAGTTAAGCTGTTACTCGATGTGCAGCCATCTTGGAAGTCCATCTCCTTATACTCCTTGTGCCACGTTCCCTTCAGTACCATGGTTTCCTTTCTGTTTACCTTAACCATCACCTTTTTCTGTTTCCCTTTTATCATCCTTACCATCTTTTTCATATAGCTCATTATGCTGTCACACTACACCATCCTTTTCATATAGCTCATTATGCTATCACACTACACCCCAGATATAGTAACAGTTACAGAAACCTGGCTTAAACCCCACATAGACAGTAATGAGATTACACCCCCAGGCTACAACATCCTACGTAAAGACAGAACAAACAAAAAAGGAGGAGGGATAGCTATCCTATACAAAGATCACTCTCACTACAACTCCACAACTCTCCAATCCCAGACATAGATAATGCAAAGAATATCACAGCTAAATTAAACATTAACTCTAGCAAACCCAAAACATTATAGCAAGATACATACCACCTGGTAACATATCTAGTGTTGAAAACCTGCTACAGTGGTGCTCCAATCACCTCCCCCAAGAAACAATTATCATGGGAGACTTCAACATTGACTGGCTCCAATGCTCCTCAGCAAACCCAGCTGCTCACATGAACCTTTACGGATTCACCCAAACCATCACAACCCCCACAAGAACCGACAATGTCACCAAACATAATCCACTACTAGATTGGATTCTAGTAAACACACCCCACCTTACATCTCACTCTGGCCAACTCCCTGATAATCTGAGTGACCACAACCCAACTTTTCTCCTTTGTGATCGCATCCATCCAGTACATCAAACCACCTACCGTACAATCGGGAATAAAAAATCTTTTAATCCTGAGAACTTCATCTCTGCCCTACAAAACTGTCACTGGAAACACATCAAACATCTAACCCTACATGAGGCAGTCCTAACTTTCAACAAGATCTTTCTTGATATTCTCAACACCCATGCGCCCCCTAGACAAATGAGAGACAAAGCCAACTACTCCCCCTGGTTAACAAAAGAAACAAGATCACTACTGAAAGACAGAGATAAAGCCTGGTCACTGTATCATAAAAACAAATCCAATACCGCTAAACAAACCTTCCTACTACTTAGAAACAAAGCCAAAAAACAAGTGAAAATAGACAAAACCAATTGCTACCTAAGTATCCAAAACAAGCACCAAAAACATCCACAAAAATTCTGGGCCGCAGTAAAAAACCTATTTCAACCAAGTAATATTGCTACTCCCACCCCAAAAACAACTCCCAGTAGTGACAGCATAGCCACCCAGGAACAAAGTAGACCAGCAATTTGACTCGAAGAAGCAAAAACCAGACCAAAAAGCAAGAACCACACGAATTTACCTAGGTTTCGTCTTTAATCAGACTTCTTCAGAATACATATGGTAAAAAACACACCCTTTTTATATGAAACACATAGAAATTACATCACCAAATTAGTAAAACAATAAAATTCCTTTCAAAATAAAAGGAACAGTAACCACAAGATTAGAAACTAATAAAAACCATTGAGAACCACTAAAAAACATATAGTCATGAACCCAATAGGATGTAACCAGAATATAAATATTGTACAAATAAATATTAATAACTTTATCCCAAAATGTTCTTGTATTTCAAGATAGGCATAATACTAATACAATCGTTAATGCCTGGAAACACTAGAGCATTCAATTTCAGTTGCCATTTCATTTCACAAATGTCTAAGTGTACATCAAGCACTCTACCCTGTGTGTCAACCAGAATCCGCTGTATGACACTAAATTTAAAAGAATGACCCGTGTTCAACTCAATATGCCTATATAAAACATTAGTCTTCTTCCTTAATCTAATGTCTGATTGATGCTCGATAATACGATCCCTAAGTGCCCTACTTGTCTTCCCAATATAAAAAGCCGGGCATTGTCCGCACAAGGCCACATAAACTAAGTTCTTACTAAAACAATCAAAATGGCCATCAACCCTAATGGGAACACCAGCTACTTTGTAAACTGAGTTAGTGGGATTGATTAGGTGACAAACACTACACCTACCACATTTAAAAGTACCCTTACTTCTGTTACATACTGGCTTAGGATTATATTCCCTTTCTAAAAGTTGTTTAAGTGAGCTGCCCTTTCTAAAAACACACCTAGGAGGTGCACCCACTTTTTCACTTACCATGTGGTCAAGCTTTAAAAGCTTCCAATTATTGGTAACTATCTCCCTAATAAACAGAGCGTCAAAAGAATAAGTAGTGATAAAAAATAAGGAATTAACATTACTAAACTTTGTGGGCTCAATATTCTCTCCCCCAATGCCCATCAGTACCTAATCTCAAACACTCATTAACGTTGCCATTTGGAAGTATCCGTTCAGCAATAGGTTTGCCCTTAATTAAAGCCCAATAAACTCCATTGAATCTCTTTGATATAACTTCTTCAGCAATACAGGTACATAATGCTTCCGGATAGCCACGTCTAATAAACATCTGCTTAATAAATTCTATTTCCTTTAAAAATTCATCATCCATACTAGTCATTCTAGCTGCCCTGACCATTTGTCCTTTAACAATAGCTTTCTTTTGATGGTCAGGGTGGCTACTTGAATAACTCAAGTAGGAATTAGAAAATGTTACCTTCCTATGTATTGTAGATACCAAGGTGTTATAAACCGTACTAATAACCAAATGGACATCAAGATAATCAATTTCAGTTCTACTTGCATTGTGTGTAAACTTCAAAAAATCAACAGAATTGTTGATATACTCCATAAAAGCCTCTACTTCATCAAAATCACCTTCCCAGACAAACAAATCATCCAAGAAATGTGTGTAAAAGGTGATTTGAGACATAAATTGACTAGTAAACAAAAATTCCTGCTCCCAATATGCCATGATGTAATTGGCATAAGCAGGAGCGCAAGCTTCCCCCATGGCGACGCCAGTCACCTGCTTGTAGTACAACCCCTCAAAATAAATAAAATTATTATTGAGGACAATTTCCATCAGGCCAACCAGTAAATTACTTCTATCCTTGTCATACAGGCCAGTTTTAAATAACTGTCGTTCCAACCAGTCCAAGCCAATGGCTGTAGGAATGACTGTAAAAAGATTTACTACATCAACTGTAATCAACATTGTATTATTACTAATCTGAATAACTTTCAATTTCTCCAAAAACGACCAAGAGTCCCTAGTGATGTATTCAAATTTCTTTAAACCCTTTTGCAATTCATGGTCTAAAAATTTACTTATAAAGCAGGATGTTATGTGATCCTATCTCGCCTACATTCAATACTGATGGGCTCGGAGCCGATCCCTCGGCTCCGACTCGGCACGCTATGCTATAGAGTGAGGCCTCTTATTGGCTGAGCTATTTCGTATCCCAGGATGCACCACCACTAATCCCCCAGATCTCGTTTGCCGCTTACAAGCTAGGACGTGGTCTCAAACTTGGCTGGGCTAAGTACTGTTTTATTCAGACTTTTCCTGTCAGGAAATTTGCTTATTTGAACCCAAAAGCTGTTTTAACAGCTGCTGTTGTGATACGAGTGTGTTTTAAGATAATCTGTTGAGGAAATTGTGTTTTTTCGTTAAGGGAAGGTTTCCTGTTTAAGTTAGAGGGGCCTTCCCCTATTTTCTATTTCTATTACTATCTAGCGTTTTTTTGTGTCAAGTACCTGCTTAAGTTAGAGGGTCTTGACCTTCTTTTTCTGTGTTTGTGCTACTAGTAGTGAATTGTTTTTGTTTAAAAAAAAAAAAAAAAAAAAAAAAAACTTAAAAATTTAAAACTTAAAACTTGCTTAGTTTTTCTATGTAATTAATCTTAGAGGTTTGTCAGCATGTCTAAAGAGCATAGACCCTCTGGGTTTAAAAAGTGCGCGAGGTGTGGTTATAAAATGTCCATAATGGACGACCACTCCTCATGCGTTTATTGTTTAGGCGCCAAGCACCTACAAGAGTCCTGTAGCGTGTGTCACGCCTTTTCATCGAGAGTCCTCCAGGCACCGAGGGAAATTGTTTTGAGATCTCCCTCGGAACCGATAGTAATCTAATCCATTCGGAGCCGGTCCCCTAGTCCTATGGAGCCGATGGAGAAATCGGTTCGGACCCGATCGGTGTCATCTAGATCCTCCAAGATGTCTGATTCGGACATCGACAGGGTGCTCCTAAGACTTTTCCAGTCTCCAGTGTTTCAAAAGTTAGTTTCGGCTCCAGCCCATTCGGCTTCAGAGCCGATGGTCCACCCTGCTACTATGGTTCCTCCTCCAACAGCCTTGGCACCGTTGGAGCCGGTGCTGGTGGAACCGATGGAGGTTTTAGGGTCGGGCCCGACCCTTACTCCAACTCCAGCTCTTGAGTCGGAGTTCGGTACGCGGACTTCTTCTGTCGGCCACGGGGGGGGGACGCTTCGCGACTGATGTTTTCAGTCTCAAGCCTTCCTCTCGGTGCGTCGGCTGCGGGAGTGCCATCTACCGTCGTGGCCACGAAGGTGGGACCTTCCCAGGATTCTGGTGGTCCCGCCTTCAGGGCTATGAGGACAAATCATCTTTGGCTACCTCCACGGTCTCCCCAGCTCCTTCCCTGCATACCGAGACTGGGTCTTTGGCAGTGCCCCTGTCCTTAGACAGCGGAGCCCCGGGGCCTGAGGTTACCCCCACTGGGGTTTCCCTCCTGGAGGTCCTTCTGAAGCTTCTTCGGAGGAACCCCCAGGAAAAGATCGTGCAAGAGGAAGCACGTTGACTCCCCTGATGAGTCTCTTACATCAGACACTGATCTCGATGATGCAGAGGGGTCCCCTAAGTCGTCCTCAGATGATGTCTCCTTTGCAGACATCCTGGAAGCCCTTAAACAACGAGGCGGCTGGCAATCCAAACCCCCTTCTGATGATGAGTCGGTGTTCCTTAAGGCCTTCGGGGCTCAGCCCTCTGCCTCCTGGGTGTCTCCGCCCTTCGACGAGCTCTTGGACTTGATCTGTCGAAGGGCGTGGGAACACCCAGACTCTGCTTGTCCTAATAAGTTCCTGTCAGCACCCCCGGAAAAAGAGTTTCTGACTAAAGGTGTGGCTGTAGATGCTTTGGTGGTGGCATCTGCTACCCAGCAAGATGTAGCAGAGGCTTCGACGTCCGTCCATCCTCCTAATAAGGAGTCTAGGAGCATGGATCGGTATGGTAAGTGCACCCTAAGTTCAGCGGCCTTTACATTAAGGTCCTTGAACTATCTCACGCACTTTACCAGATTTCAGAGGGATCTGATTAAAGAACTTTCCGATACCCTCTTGGGTAACCTGCCTGAGGAGCTAGCCCAGACGGTTGGCTCTCAGCTGGCTACACTGTCGTCCATTTCAAACTCGTCCATGAGGCTCATTTCTTATGCGGCCGAAGGGGCGAGTAGAGCGGCGGGTACAGGCATTGCTCTACGGAGACAAGCCTGGCTCCGCCTGTGTCATTTTGCGGAGGCCTTTAAGTCTTCCTTTGCCGATGCCCCCTTTGATGGGTCCTTCTTGTTTGATCCCAAGGTAAAGGACACACTGACCCACTGCGAGCAAGAAGGTAAGACTTTGACTGCCGTAGGGGCACGATTTTCCACTCCCTTTCGGCCTTACCCCAAGGCTAAAAGAGGAGGGAAAATGTGGTTCTGTAGATCTCAGAAGTCTTACCCCTCACAGCAGGACGATCCCCCTTCCAGAGGCAGGGGAGGGGGAAATTCTTCTGGAAGATGCCATCCCAGAGGCGGCAGAGGCCTTCGCAACACTGGAGACCGCGAGTCCTTTCGTGGCTCTTCAGCCTTTCACAGTCCCTGAGGGATTGCCCGACTGTGCAGCTCCGGAGCCAGTCGGGGTCGCGTTCGAGGCACCTAAAAGCCTGGGAAGGAATCACTCAGGACCGATGGGTGCTTCGAATTATCGCCGGAGGTTACGCCATCCCTTTCTCTCACTCTCCACCTCAGTCCAAAAAAATCCCGGATCCGCCACCCAGTCAACGGGAAACTGCAGCCTCAGAAGTTTCAAAGCTGCTGCAAAAGGGAGTCATCCAACCGGTCCCCGCAGACCAGATCGGATTAGGGACTTACTCAAGATTCTTTTGGTGCCAAAAGACCGGGACTTGAGGCCCATTTTGGATCTCAGCATTCTAAACCGCTCAGTCAAAAGTCCAAGTTCAATGGTCACCCTACAAACCATTCTCCCATTGCTGGAGAAAGGTGTTTGATGTGCTCCATAGGTCTCAAGGACGCTTATTACCATATCATGGTACATCAAGCGTCCAGGAGACATCTGCGCTTCAGCCTAGGAGGCAGTCATTTTCAGTTCCGTGCACTGCCCTTTGGTCTCACCACAGCCCCCAGGGTGTTCACCAAATGTTTGGCGGTAGTGACTGCTCACCTGAGAAGTCTAGGATTCCAGGTGTTTCCGTATCTAGACGACTGGCTCCTGACTGCCACCTCCAAGCATCTACTATTGCGGAGCCTACAAGCCACGATCTCACTGGGCAATTCCCTTGGAATCACCTTCAATTGGCCAAAGTCTGTGTTGCTGCCATCTCAACGCATAAGATTCATCGGAGTAGAGATAGACTCAAACCGATTGCGGGTCTATCTACCTACAGACAGGATACAAACCATACAGGCTCAAGTTCGAGCCTTACTTCCCAGATCCAAAGCCCCAGCCAGAATGGTACTGCAGCTATTGGGATCCATGTCCGCCACGGTTCTTCTAGTTCCCCTAGCAAGATTGCACATGAGAATTCTCCAGTGGCTTCTTTCAGCTCAGTGGTCCTTTCAGGAACTCCCTCTCAGTCACCTCATATGGATCACGGAAACCTGCAAATGGGACCTTCGCTGGTGGCTGGTGCCCTCCAATCTGGGTCAGGGACGACCCTTTGTTCCACCTCCTCCTGTGGCCACTTTGACCACGGACGCCTCCCAGATGGGGTGGGGGGGGGCATTCCCTGGGCAGGTCAGTCCAAGGCAAATGACACCCAGAAGAGACCCTACTTCATATCAACATCCTAGAAATGAGGGCGGTGCTTCTGTCCCTTCAAGCCCTTCACGATTACCTCCCTCAGGGCGTAATTGCCGTTCATTCAGACAACACGTCAGTGGTCTGGTACCTGAACAAACAGGGAGGGACCAGATCCTATCCTCTTTGCAGAGAGGCCATGAGAGTTTGTGAATGGACAGTGTCGACCAAACGCTTTCTAGTGGCTACTCATATCCCGGGCAAGTCCAATGTGATAGCCGACAGACTGAGCAGAACCATTCTCTCTCCTCACGAATGGTCTCTGAACATTACAGTTGCAAATCAGATTTTCAGCAAATGGGGAGTTCCGTGTTGCGACCTCTTCGCGACTCCACTGAATGCGAAGTGCAAAAAGTTCTTCTCCCTCACCCCGGTTCCGGGGTAGAGCCCTATGGACGCACTAGCCCGTCCTTGGCCCACCGGCTTGCTTTATGCCTTCCCCCCAGTTCCTCTCCTTCCCAGGGTGATCCAAAAGGCATCTCTCTTGGGGAGCAAAATGATCTTAGTTGCTCCTTACTGGCCTCGTATAGTATGGTTCCCCTATCTTCAGAAATATACTCTGGAAGGTCCATGGTTCCTGGATCAGATCCCAGACCTATTGGTTCATCAGTCGGGACTATTCCACCAGTCCCTACACACCTTAAAATTGACGGCTTGGCTCCTCCTCTTCCGACTATAGTCAGGAGTCATACCTTGGATCCAGAAGTTGTACACATTTTATCTTCGGCCCACAAGTCTGCTACAAAGAAATTGTATTCTAGCAAATGGAAAAGATTTGCTATTTGGGCTCAACTCTGGGGTCTGGATCCCATCACTATTCCTGTATCAGAAGTACTGAAATTTCTAACTTCTCTTTTCAATCAAGGCTCTTCAGTCTCTACCATCAAGGTTCAATTGGCAGCTATTTCCAATTTTCACGAATCTATAAACCCACCTTTAATGAGCAACAGGTTGTGTAAGACCTTCTTGAAAGGTGCTGCGCTTTTAAGACCTCCGATTTCTCATCCTGCTCCTCCATGGGATCTCGATGTAGTGTTACGCGCCTTAACTTCCTTCCCCTTCGAACTGGCAGCGACATGTGATTTAAAATTTCTATCGTGGAAGACTGCCTTTCTGGTGGCGATTACTTCTGCCAGAAGGGTTTCAGAGTTTCAAGCTTTGTCTGTAAAACCTCCGTACTTGGTTTTTCACAAAGACAGAGTATCTCTCAGGCCAAATCCATCCTTTGTCCCTAAAGTTTGTTCCAGTTTCTGCCTACAACAATCATTAGAACTTCCAGTCTTCTTTCCGAAGTATTCTAACAAAGCAGAATTCATATTCCACACATTAGATGTCCACAGGCAGTTGTGTTTTTATTTAGATAGGACCAAACAAACAAGGAAAACAGTTCAGTTGTTTGTATCCTTTGCGGACAATAAATTGGGCAAAGCCGTCACAAAGGTCACTATTGCCAAATGGATCAGGGACTGTATTACTCAAGCTTATTCTTATTCTAATAAAGAGCTTACCACCTCTGTCAAAGCTCATTCTACAAGGGCTATGGCTACTTCGATAGCATTTCATTCTAAGCTTGCCATTAGTGACATTTGTGCTTTCTTGGCTACATGGTCTTCCCGCACACTTTCATTTCCCACTACAAATTGGATGTGGCATCTAGAGGACGAGCTTCATTTGGTTCCACAGTGCTCAGGAGTGTTTTCCAATGAGCCACCCAGGATTTAGGTGCTAGGGACGCTGTCCCATCAGTATTGAATGTAGGTGAGATAGGATCACATAACATCTTTTAGTTATGTACTTACCATAACTTTAGATGTTTGGGATCCATCTCGCCTACATTCCCAATAACCCACCCTCCTTCCCCCTTCCTTGGAGATCAGAGGATATCAGAAGGTCCGAATCCTGTTGTTTCATCTTGAAACATCTAACAATGTTATATAAACAAGTTGTGCATGTGTGCATGAATGCGGACAAACAAGATCTGGGGGATTAGTGGTGGTGCATCCTGGGATAAGAAATAGCTCAGCCAATAAGAGGCCTCGCTCTATAGCATAGCGTGCCGAGTCGGAGCCGAGGGATCGGCTCCGAGCCCATCAGTATTGAATGTAGGCGAGATGGATCCCAAACATCTAAAGTTATGGTAAGTAGATAACTAAAAGTTTTACTGCGTTTACCATCAACAATGGGCCTAAAGGCTAAATTGTCTAAACCCTTATGTATTTTGGGGATTCCGAAGATGCTACTAACCCGCGGATAGTTGTTAGTCAAAAAAGAGTGTTCCAACTCATTAATATGCCCTTGCATTAATAAATCATCAATAAACAAGTTAATCTTACTATAGGCAATATTTAGTTGGTTAACACTACACTCTTCATATGTGTTGGACAACAGCATGGCCAACATATTGTCCACATAATCAACCCGATCAACAACTACCAAACCATTACCTTTATCGGGTTTCATAAATCTAATAGTACTATCAAAAATTAACTCATTTAATAACACACGTTCATCACTAGTTAAGTTGTCCATTCTATCAAAGGCATGTTTCATAGTTAACCATCGGGCCTGTGCAAAATGGTCCCTAATCTCAGCTTCACACATCTTTTCGAAACAGCCGATTACACTATTACTGGGTGGCACAAACTTACTTGGCTTTTTTAACACCTGAGTTGCCTGATTAACATTTTCACCCTGGAACAACAGTTTCAAATTCATCTTCCGCACTAGTAATTTCAAATCGACTAAGATGTCACTTAATGAACCCCTTGCCAAAGGTACAAAGGTTAGCCCTTTAGCTAGTAAATTAACATGCCGTTCATGAATTGTTTTACTAGAATAATTATATATTTTAAAATCACCAAAAACATTGGCTATAATTGATGGATTACTTAGCCCACCCATATTTGTGGCTTTTAATAAATCACCACCGATTTGAATAAGATAATCAAGACCTTTATCATCCTCATACTCGTAATTACAAAACACTCCGTCAGAACTAGCCGCAGTCTGACCATTAATGTTATTGGGTAGTGATGCTACATTCAAATTGGGTGGGCCCCTATCACAAAAATCTGAATAAAAACTGATATCTAGTAACGAATCACATTCTATACAGCCATTGTCAAAATGGTTGGGACTGGAAAAACAAACTACCGGCAAACTGGCAAAATTTTCGACATTCTCAATAGGCTGGTTAATGTTGTTAATATTGTTGTTGCTACCTAAATGTAAAACACACAATTTATTGTTATCCATTGCTAGTGATCGCGTTTGATCTAATCTACCACTAGCAGGTGTATACAAGCCCTCACCAAAAACTGGAGAAGGCTGATAGAACAAGTCTGAAATAGAATCAATGTTGCTAACATTAGTATTAGCATTATATTCACAACCACTAAAATTCTGACTATCAAAGTTAGGTAAAAAATGAAAATCATCGCTAATATTTATAGCGTTAGAAGAAACCTTACAAAAACCAGTTGTGTTATTAAGTCTATTCTCAATATTTTCATTAAATAGAATGTCCAAAAAAGCACTTGGCGCCAAAGATGTCAAATTATCAGCCACACAAATACTGGGATGCAAGTTATTGTCATTGTTAGGCATTAAAGCCGAAACATTGTTGGTACAAACACTAATGTCAGTCGAACTAAAAAAAGGCAGAAAAACGTCCCTACCGTTGTCATTTAAAAAAAATGATGAACTATTAAGTTCGTAATTGCTGCAAGCATCCTTTCCACCTAAAATAAAAGCTGGAACCTCGCAATTGGTAGTGCTACAACCGTCAATTCGGTCAGTCCCAAAATAACTCTGTTCAAACGAACTGGAAAAGGCTGACCAAATAGAGTCGGTAATCATGAAATTTCGTGATAGAGCTGGAACCTCGCAATTGGTAGTGCTACAACCGTCAATTCGGTCAGTCCCAAAATAACTCTGTTCAAAGGAACTGGAAATGGCTGAACAAATAGAGTCGGTAGTCATGAAATTTCGTGATAGATCAGCAGTTGAACACTCAGATGAACTAGCACTAGGGTGTCTAACATAACCTTGAAACACTCCAGTTTTACCACTTGATGACTTCTTAGATAAAACAATGTCGTGAAAACAAACTATCACAAGTACTTCCCCAAATACAAGCAATGTTTCACCCACACAGGATACATCCACCCAATTTAAACTATACCCAATATCCACCAACTATATCAAAAAGCATCTAAAAAAACTGAAACCTACAACAATAGCCGCTGACAACCTGCCAGCTGACTATCTTAAAATTGCAGCAGAAGTCATCGCCTGTCCAATAACAATACTCATTAGCAGATCTTTAGCTGAATCACAGGTACCCTCTATCTGGAAATTATCACACATAATCCCCCTCCACAAAGGGGGGACCCCTTATGAACTTACTAACTACCGTCCTATTGCCATTTTCTCTCCCCTGTCCAAGATCTTAGAAAGAATAGTGCACACACAGCTCATGAAATATCTCACCTCACATAACCTACTATCCAGTACCCCAGCATGTCTTTCATCCTGCACATAGCACATCAGCCGCCCTACTAACCTTTACCAACAAAGTTAACCAACTTAGAAACAACTCCCTATTTATATCAGCCTTATTCCTGGACCTGTCAAAAGCCTTTGGCATGGTCAACCACAACAAATTTATGTAAGTCCTTTCCTCCCTTAATATTAATATCGCAACTCTTAACTGGTTCCAGAGCTACCTAGCAGACAGACAACAAGCCGTTCGATGGCAACAAACTCTGTCTCGCACCCTCCCAGTCACAATCGGGGTCCCACAAGGCTCCATCCTTGGACCTCTCCTATTCTCACTCTTTTAACAACCACCTATACACTGCTACCCCCAAAGCCAGCCTAATCCAATATGCTGATGACTCAACCCTGATCTGTGCAGCCCCTTCCCTTACAACCGTCCAAAACCTTACCCAAGACACTTTCCTCTCAGTGGAAAACTGGCTAACCAACTCAAACCTGATACTTAATCCCAACAAAACTAACCTCCTAATCTTTTATCCCACTAGAACTGCAACCTGCCCCCCCCCAACCTTCAACATTTACTCTAAGAATAACACTGTCATCACTCCTACCATGCACACCAAACTACTGGGGATAGTAATAAACAACAATCTAAAATTTGGCATCCATATAGACCAAACCATCAAAAAAGTCCACAAGAAACTAGGCCTCCTGTACAGGAATGCCCAGTTTCTAACACCTTCTACAAGAATTACCATGGCCAGAACCCACCTACTATCTACACTACTATACACATCCCCTATCCTCATCAACCTATGTAAATCAAGCCTTAATAAACTAGAGGCCTGCTATAATAAAATATCCAAATTTGCCACAAACTCAACGTACAGGTCACATCACTGCCAATCCCTAAAACAGCTCAGTTGGCTTGAACTTCCACATCTCCTACACTTAAACCAGCTAAGCCTAGCCCACCAAATTATTCACCACCCAAACAAAACAACAGCCCTCAGCCAACTAATCTAGCCTTACTCGGCTCCTATACCTCTCCGCTGTGATAACAAATACCTACTACAGGTTTCTAGAGCAAAGAACTCAGCTGGGGAAGGCCTCTTCTCTAACTATACTGCTAAACTATGGAACATCCTCCCAACTGCTCTTGCCTCATGTTCCTCTTCAAGACCATTCAAAGCACTCCTAAAATCTCACCTATAAAAATAATGGCTCTGCCCCTGCCTTCCCCCAGGCTAATCATCACCTTAACAGCAACTTCACTCTCACTACCTTTGTATAACTCAGCATGACTGCTCTCCATTCTAACAGGTAACACTGTACCCTCACAAAAGGAATAGTGGACACTCTCTCAATATTTATCATATATTAATCATATATTGTAAATACTACATGTGTGCTTACTTCTGAACAATAGGTAGTATGTATTGGAAATACTACAAGTGTGCTTATATATGTACTATAAACTCAACAAAAGCTATTATTGATATAACTCATATTCAATTACTTATTCACTGTTTAATTTTCACATTGTCTGAATTGCTATTCTATGTATTAGTTAATGTATATACTAGATTATATTAGAATGTATTGTAGACTTTCAAACTATCATTGTACTACTTGGAGCTTTTCTCCCCGGGCCTCCACTGAAATCGGGCACTTGCCCAGCTGGACCTTCCCGGTAAACAAATGTAAAATAAAATAAAATAAATAAATAAATAAATATATTACCATTATTTATATCCAGATAACTTCACCTCTACAGTCTTATCACCAGCATCATCCTCTGTACATTGATACCAGTATTATTGAATGTACAGTAGTACAAGTACACTTTTATATAACTTTTTAAGTCAGGCCCACCCTGCAAAAACATCTTATTTCAAACATAATGACAGTGAAGTTGGAAATAATTTCCCAAATCCTTTTCCTTATTTTTTTCACCGTAAAGAAGAAAAATGTCCTGTACATAATTATGTGATCTGGATGTATATTATTCATAAGAAACTGTAATGTCACATAATCACCTTTGCACCAGTGTGCCCCATATCTATTGTCCCAGTACTAACGATTTGTATAGCACAGTGTTTTCAGTCTTGATTCCTTTCCTGTAACCACCATCTCTACTAAATCCTCTTAGCAAATCTAGTTGCAATCTTTAACAGCTTTATTAATTTATCACTCAAGACAAAGGCAAACATACATATATATAAAAGAAAAATAACTATATTAATTAGTTCGCAGTTACATACATTATTCATCACATACAATGTTCATCCATGTCACTGTTGCAGTATTCTTTATAAAAGGGATCCCCTGCCTTGGGCAGCCCAATGTCCAGCTAGTATACCAAAGCTTTTAGGTTGTAATGGATATGACATATGTCACACGTATGCTCTCTGCGCACATGGGGTAGGGCATGAAGGTGACATCCAGACTTACCGTTCTCAGAACTACTTTGCTGCCAGTCCAAACGCCAACTTCAGTCATCAGTCTGAATAGAAATTCTTCTGGTTACCGAGCTGCTTTCAGGTAAGTCCCTGTTGGGGTTTTTGTTATTCTTATTGCTTTTTTGATTTATTTTGGTTGTTGGTTTCATGCCATCCAGAAAGGGGAAATGCTAGTGTAGGAGACAGAGTCACCATAGAGATAGTCATGAGCAGTGTTTGTTTTGTTTAGATGCTTCCCACCGCCATACGTCTTGTGCTATTTGCCAGGCATTTGTTCCTAAGACATTGCATAGTCAGCTATCTTCCTTAGCTATTTATTTGGAAAGCCGATGTCTTAAGCTGTTAGCTAAATACACTATGGAAGGATCTTCCCAGCCCAGGGGTCAGCTGTATGCGAAGAAGACCAAGAAATCTTGGTCGGATTTTTCGGGTAGTGAAAGCCTGGAGGATCATCTAGTTTCTTAGTCAGATTCCTCTGCCACGACCACTTCAGAGGCCGTCATGGATCCCGCTTCATGCACGTCCATTTTGGAATGTTCAGGGGAACTGCAGTTGATAATTACCAAAGGGCCTAAGGTGTTCAGCAGATTTTGGTAAGGGAAAGAGATACCAACTACACTAATTGAATGCCGTCAAGGTCAGAGCCTCCTAAGATCTTTAAGGCTGATGTCCCCTTAAAAAGAAGCAAAAAAAAAAAGCAAGCATATTTCTCCCACACCTAAAGATCCTCAGAATGAATGGTAAAACTTCACTCAAGGCTTGTTTAAGGCCCTTTTGACTCTGAAATGTCCTCAAGGGGTTTCTTTCTGTCCGTGCTTCTCCTTGGTCTTCTCCTTCTCGTAAAATGCGTAGGGAGTAAGATTCCTCTGATTAGGAGGAAGAGTCTGATGAAGAATCTCTGACTTACTCTTTTCAGATTCCTTCTCTCTTAGATTGTGGTTCTGAGGAAGAGGAGTCTATTAGCCCTGAATCTCTTTTTGAGGAGATTTTTTCTGGTGACACAATTTCCCAAATTATGGAATTTTTTAAATGGGAATATGCTTAGGTGTCTGAATTTCAGCAGAAGTATTATGAGCTTCTGCAGATGGAGTCTCCTAGGCCCTCTACTGTCCCTACTTTTCTTGCTGCCCTGCTGGATGCCTTTTCCACTGCTTTTTAGGCTCGTGATTCAAAGCCCCCTGCTCCCAAAAAATCTGATAGGTTTTATAAAGTGCCTGATGATTGCAAGTTTCTTTGTAAATGCCCCTCTGCTCACACTTCTGTGTTGTTAGTTGCTTCTGACAAGCCTTATAAACTGTTGCCTTCTACAAAGTTGCTTCTCACTGACAAGAACAGCAGAACTATGGAGAGGTTGGGTAACAATGTGTATACTTTTGCTGCCCTGGTTTTTAGAGCTGTGAGCTATCAGATTTATATGACCAAATATATTTTGGCTGTTCTGTTTGAGGCCTGTCATGTTATTTGAGATCTTCCTGACTCCGAGGGGAAGACCTCAGCCCTCTCTTTTTTTTAGGGATGTATTTCTCAGGTTGCTCACCATTCCATTAAATGCAGCTATGATGCAGCTGATGCCTCGTCTAGGGCTGCTGCCTTTGGTTCTGTATTGTGGCGATATTCATGGCTTTGGCTTCAACCTTTGCCTGATGGTATCAAGGCTAAGTTGATGGATGCTTCTCTGGATAATAACATCTGTTTGGTGCTACTGCTGAGTTGTTCAAGTCTCTGCAGGAAAAGAAAAAGCTTTACAGGATCTGAAACATATTTCTGTTTCACTTGTTCCCAGATTTCAAAGGAATTACCCTACCAAGCCTGCTTTTTTTGTAGATAGTCTCCCGTCCCACAGAGGTAAAACAGATGGTAGAAGGGCTCCTCCTGCTAAGGCTACCCAAATCTCATCAGCTCAGAAACCTCCTTTTCCAGATAAACCAGGTGCTGTCGGACTGTCCTTGCCCTGCTCTTCTCAGTCACATTCCTCTCTCTCTCTCTTCAACTTTCCCTGTCCCTTCCTATTTGGTTAAATATCACCCAGGATTCTTGGGATGTTCTTCATGTTTCACTGTTGCAGTCATCACATTTGGGTTATCCCTGCCAGGGTAGCCCTCGGCCAGCCCGAATACCAGAGGATTAGTATTTCTGTGTCGGTTGCTGTCGCTTCAGGACTGACGTCAGATCATCAGTAGTATAAAGTAAGGCAGCTGACGCCATTAAACCAGTCTTTCTTGCCGAAGAGCCTGAAGCATAAGCAGTTCGCACGAGTGCCAGTCGGCCACTACCTTAGTTTCGTCATTCAAATTGAAGCTGAAGCCGTCTAAAACTAAGTACCCCATTGGGGATCTTTTTTTCTTGCCCTAACCGATGTCAGAAAAGGCTAACAATTGTCTTGCCTGTGGAAAGCAAATACCACACTGAGACTTTTATTCTTACTGCATCACTTGCTTAGGCCCAGACCACCACGTCCCCCGCTGTTGCTTTTGTTCAGCACCAGAACTATACGTCGTCGGGCCCTTATTGTAGCTAGATATTTTCACTTACCATCCCCGAATTCTGATATGGCTTTGGTAAGCCATCTGGCAGCAGATCTTCCGAAAAAACGTAAAGATAAAGACAGAGAAAGACCGCACAGGTCCAAACCTACCGACGACGCTTCCGTTAAGCTAGTCGTCAGTTCTCCGGTCCTCAGTGAGGTGCTTTTGCAGCCCCTGATGCCTGCTTCTGTGGATTCGCAGGCTGTTACCGAGACCCTTTCGGAGTCTGGTGTGCCGCAAAACTTCTTCGACTAAGGATCCTGCGGTTGTCTCTTCCTTGGATGGGTCCGGAGCTGCTGAGCAGGCACTGGCTTCCGAGGAAGTACTTCTCACTACAGATTCTCGACACAAACCGATGACTTCTTTCGCATCTACTGTTCTTTCGAAAACTACCGAGGTTCTAAGGCCCAGAGTACGAACCACACCCAAGAAACCAACGACCCAATCTCAGGCATCTTCCTTGCCTCAGTCTCAAATGCTTAAAATGGCAGAAGACCTTATCATGCTGATCAGGGGAAGCCAAGCTACTCCTTCCAAAAGAAAAAGATCTGTCCCCAGTAGTTTTGTCTGAACAGGAGTCTGATGACTCTGATGCATCTGAATATGAAGACATGCAACCCCTCTCTGCTTATGAGGATTCTGATGCAGAGGACTCCATTCATTCAGCCTCTCCCCCCAAGGATTTTCCTTTGGGGAAGCCTTCATACCTTAAGGGAGAATTTCCAATGGGAATGTCAGGGCTACCATCAGTCTAAAAAGAGACTCCGGGAATTTTTTGATGTTCCACAGCACAGACCCCTGGCCATTTCCCTAGTCCTGGATGTTGTGGACGATGTTTTCCTGAAATCCAGTTTGTCTACTGACACCCTCCCTCCTGCACCCAGAAAATGTGACTGGTATTACAGAGTCCCTGACTCGCACACATTTCTTTTTAAAAATCCTACTGCTGACCCTGAGGTAATTCCTCAAGGACCTAAAGGAATTAAAGCAACCTCTGCTAAGAATTCCACCCTCCCAGATAGGGATTCCCGAGCACTAGACAGATGGGGTAAAAAAGCATACACTTCTGCTGCTCTTGCTTTCAAAGCACTAAATTGCCAGTTCCATATGCTAAAATTTCAGCAACATACCCTGGAACTCCTCAAACAAAAAGTGTCTTCCTTTCCTGCTTGTGTAAAATCTAAAGAGTTACAAGAGTTAATGCATTTTGCAAGTCAAGTAACTAAACACACATTGCACTGTAGTTTTGACACCCTAGAAGCTTCTTGTAGGGCAGCAGTCACCAGTTCTGTCCGTAGAAGGCATGCATGGCTTAAGGAACAGCCCTTGCCAGACCATCTTAAATCTAAATTGTTGAATGCACCCTTGCACAAAGACAACTTATTTGGCACTAAGGCAGAGAAGAGCTTAAAAAAGATGGAAGAAAAAGCTAATTCTATGCAGGCAGTTAAGGATTTCTTACAGATCCAGCCACCCAGGTTCAGCAAGCATTGCCCCTCCAAGCACTGGTCCTTTCCTGATTCCAGATTCCATGGAAGCAGACCCCCCAGACAGACGCCACAGGGAATGCAGAGATCAAAACAGTGGATTTCCTCCACTTCAAAAACAGGGAATTCTAAGCCAACCCATCTTGGTGAGAACTTGCAATTGCTCTCCTCCCCCACGCCCTCCCTCTGCCCACCTTCACTTACCCCTAGGAGGAAAACTCTCCTTTCATGCACGCACCTGGACCACCATTACCAACGACTGCTGCGTCCTCAACATAGTGTCCCAGAGATACAGATTTTCTTTCCACACCCTTCCAACTCCAAAAGGGTTCCCAGATCTACCTCCAAACCAGTGGGAAGAGGCGAAAAAGCAAGTCCTTTCTCTGCTCTCTGTGAGGGCAATAAAGCATGTTCCTGCAGAACAGAAAAGCCAAGGTTTCTACTCCAGACTTTTTCTGGTACCCAGAAAAGAGGGCACATGGCGCCCCATCCTCAATCTATCCATTCTAAACACCTTCCTGGTGATACCAAAATTCAAAATGCTCACCCTCCAGCAACTGCTACCCATGCTCTTCAAGGATGCTTGCCTATCCACCCTAGACCTAAAAGAGTCCTACCTCCACATTCCTATCAGAGACTCATGAAGGAAATATCTATGTTTCAGGGCAGAAAATATGTACTTTCAGTTATCTGCACTTCCCTTTGGCTTATCTGCTGCTCCCAGAGTTTTCACAAAATGTCTTGCTCTGGCCATTGCCTTTTGCAGACAAAGGAATATCCAGATTTACCCATACTTAGACGACTGCCTAATTCAGGCAGACAGGAAAAGCTGCTCAAGCACCTGGCCTTAGTAAAGTCCCTACTGACCTCCCTAGGATATACAGTCAACGTAAAGAAATCCAAACAAGTACCTACCCAAAGGATTATATTCCTGAGAGCAAGCCTGAACACAGCATCCCAGATGGAATTCCTTACACCAGAGAAGCAAACTTACCTGACAGTCTACTTCTCTTAACTAGCCACCAGACTCCAGTTATCTGCAAGGAAAATCTTGCAAGCTCTGGGGTTCATGGCATCTTGCATTTTACTCATTCCATATGCCAGACTGTATATGAGGAAACTTCAGTGGTATCAACACTCTCAAGATCTGGAAACTCTTATACCCATGATACCTTACCTCAGAAAAGATTTTCTTTGGTGGGCAGCAGCATGCTTCCACAACAAGGGACTACCTTTCTCACCATCTTCCACCGCCCAGACCCTCAACACAGACACATCAGACTATGCATGGGGTGCACACCTGGATGGCAGGTGCATACAAGGCCAATGGAGCACACAGCAAATCCATCTGCACATCAACTAAAAAGAGATGTTAGGTGTCCAGCACGCCTTGACAGCTTCCAAGCCTTTTCTCTCCCCTGGGGCTCTCCTGATCAAAACAGACAACAGCACGGTGACGTGGTGTATCAACAAGCAGGGAGGGACTCACACCTACCCTCTATGCAGGCTGACCATGACCCTTTGGCACACAGGCTCTGCCATGCAACTCCACCTATTAACACAGTTTCTGCCAGGTTCTCTAAACTCTCTGGCAGACAGCTTAAGCAGATATCTTCTGGACCCACACGAGTGGCAGTTTGACAAAAGAACCTTCACTCTAATAACTCAGAAATGGGGCACCCCAAAGGTCGACCTCCTTGCCTCCCACACCAACCATCAGCCTAGCAAGTTCTGCACCAGGGAGCATCACTGCATGGCTTGGAAAGTGGATGCCCTGTCCTTCTCATAGGTTCATATGTAGGGACTAGGCTATCGGCCCTGGGGCCTATACAAGCCCAGCCAAAAAGGTACCCTGGCTTTTGCCACCCAAGAAAATTATTTTCCTGTGCCACTGTCGAGCAGAGCCACAGAGGTGATCCCCGGGGTGAATTTCCTATTTCCCATCCAATCATCAAGATTTTTCTTGAAGAGTGCTAATGAGGGGCTTTGTTTGATAAAGATAGGTAGGTTATTCCAGAGTATGGGAAGTCTGTAGGACAGGAATCTATCCCTTCGGCATTTAATGTGGTGACAAGGTTTAGGTCCATAGAGCGTGTAGCTCGGAGGGATTGGGATTTCTTTAAGTGGAGCATGTCCAACAGCTCTGGGTTTGACATAGCTTTGTATGTTAGGCAGAGATCACCTCTGAGTAGGCGATATGTGACAGAGTAAAGCTGGAGTTTTTTGAGATGGTCTGTGTAGGGCATCTGTTTGAGGCCAGTAATCTTCTTTGTGAGGTATTTCTGCGGCCTTTCCAGTTGTTGTAGCTGTCTTGTGAGGTACATACCAAAAGGGGCATTGTACTCTATAATGGGTCTAATGAGTGATGAGTAAAGGGGAACAATGACCTCTTTTTTTCTGGATGAGAAACCTTTTGTGATGAGGTGTGCCACGTAGAAGGATTTCCTGACTACTGTGACGATGTGATTATCAAAGGAGAGACTACTGTCCACCTGTGTCCCAAGGTCTTTTATCACACTTTCAGTGTTAAGTATACTACCGCTTATGTGTAGTTCATGGGTACAGATTTTTTACCAAAGGGGATGACAATGCACTTTTTGGCATTGAGCTTGAGGCCATGGCTTTGACACCAGGCATCTGTCTCAGTGAGGCCCTTTTGTAGGATGTCCACATTGTTAGGAGTTTCGATTATGGCTCCTAGTTTGCAGTCATCTGCAAACTTCATTAGCCAAAGACCTTCTGTGTTAGCCTGTACTTCAGCCTTATCGGCTCCCTTAGCCTGGGTCAATCTATCGGTCTATGCCGTTCTTCCACTATCTCTCAACCCCAGGGTACTGCTCAAAATAAGGGAGGAAAAACCAAGGACAATTCTTATTGCCCCAGACTGGCCTCATTGACACTGGTACCCACTGCTGCACAGCCTGTCCCCACTGCCACCATGGCATCTCACTCAGACCCCAACCCTCCTGACCCAGAGGGAAGGAGAATTCATGCATCCCCAATTGCAGACCCTCAATTTGGCAGCTTGGCTTATTTCCTAGACACTAATCAATCTGCCAACCTCAGTAAACAGGTTCTAGATGTTATATCTGAGGCCAGACACTCTAGCACTAGAAAGTGTTATGCTGGGAAAGGGAAAAGGTTCTGCACCTGGATTCAGGCTACGGAAGCCGATACAGCATAGCCCTCCCTCTCTCTCATCCTGGATTACTTAGCTGACCTGCTACACAGTGGTCTCTGTTTTTCCTCTATTACAATTCATGCCTCTGCTATCTCTGCTCATTTCCCCACTGAGCAGCCCCTTTTCTTACACCCACTGATAAACAGTTCCTAAGAGGGGCTAGCAACTTGAGGCCACCCAGTAGAGCACCTACCCCAGCTTGGGACCTTAACTTTGTGCTGGAAAAGCTCACCCTGCCCCCCCCCCCCTTCGAACCAACATCTTCAGCTGAGTTAAAATTTCTCACCAGGAAGACAGCTTTCCTTCTGGCCATCACTTCAGCCAGAAGAGTCTCCGAGCTACAAGCAATCATGGCTGCGGAGCCCTTCATCATCTTCCATGCTGACAGGGTTTCCCTCAGGGCTTAACCCATCCTTCATGCTCAAAGTGGTGTCCAGTGTGGCTCTCAACCAATCCATTCATTTGCCCACCTTTTTCCCTAATCCACAGAACAAAGGGTAAAGGATCCTACACTCTAGATGTGCACAGACAGCTCAGATTCTATCTAGACAGGACTAAATCCTTCAGAAAGTCTGATCAGTTGCTGGTTAGCTTTGCTGCAGGGGCAGAGGACAAAGCCATCTCCAAACAAACAATTTCCAAATGGATAACACACTGCATCCATTTCTGTTACAAGCAACATGGAAAGTCTCCCCCTAAGTGGGTCAGAACTCACTCCACCAGAGCAGCCTCCACCTCTGCAGCTTTCCTCAGAGGAGTCCCCACCAGGGACATCCTGGAGGCCGCCACTTGGACATCTGTTCACACTTTCACCAAACATTACCACTTGCCCATCTTCTCCAAATCCAGGGTACGGTTTGCCTGTGCAGTCTTGCAGGGCATCTTAGCCAGCCCCAGTCTCCTTGATTGCCTCCACCCTTTTCCTCAGCTTTGGGAATCAACCCCAAATGTGATGACTGCAACAGTGAAACATGAAGGACATAGTACAGTTGTGTACACTTATCATAAATGTTGATATTCGAGTGTATTCATTATTACAGTCCTGGTTTCCCTCCTTCCATCCCCCTCTTCTTTCTTCTCTCTCCTTACAAGGGACATTTTGTTATTTACTTTCTACTGGTGGGGTTCTACTGGTGGGGTTCTTCCAACAGAACCTGGCTCCCACTTGGGGGCTCCTGACAGGGCAAGAAAAACTGATGTAATGGCAACGGCTGCCTTACTTTATACTACTGATGACCTGACGTCAGTCCTGAAGCGGCAGCAACCGATGCAGAAATACTAAGCCACTGGTATTAGGGCCGGCCAAGGGCTACCCTGGCAGGGATAACCCAAATGTGATGACTGCAACAATGAATACACTCGAACATCTACATTTGTGGTAAATGTACACAACTGTACTTTCTATAATTCGCCAGTGGTGTTGCATGGTTTGGAAATCCCCCCCCCCCCTTTGGGCATTCCTCAGCCTCCTCAGGATCAACTGCCCTTTTTTTACAGAGGTACTTCAGGGTATGTTGGCTCAGGGAACTATTCAGGAAGTTCCATACTTTCAGAGATGGAAGGGGTTTTACTCCAGAATATTCTTGGTGCCCAGAAAAGAAGGCACCTGGAGAATCATTCTGGATCTCTCTCAGCTAAATATATTTTTGAAGATTTCTTCCTTTCAGATGCTATCCCTTTAAACCTTGTTTCCTCTATTATTTCCTCAAGCATTTCTAGATGTTCTTCATCTCACATTGCTGCAGTCATAACCTGTGGGTAGTCCGCTGTCCTCGGTCGGCCCGAATACCAAAGTATTAGGCTGGCGTCGGTCATGGGCGCTCAGATCTGACGTCAGTGCATCCTGGTATTAAAGCGCATGACCAACGTCATATCCTCAGTCTTTTTTGCCGCATGGTCCAAAGCAGAAGCAGCGTTTGCAAGTGCCGTCATGCTCTGAAATTTTCAGATTTCGAGTTTCAGACCGAAACCAAGTTGGGCTAAGTACCCGTTGGGGAATATTTTGTTTTTCTTGCCTCAGTTAATTCCGGATGTCAGAAAAAGTGAATAATTGTATTTCTTGTGGAAACAGATACCGCATAGGGATTACCACTCTCTGTATTCCTTGTTTGGGGCCTGAGCACGACGTAGTCGGGTGTCGCTTTTGTGCTAGGTTTAATAAGCGCACCATTAAACGTAGGTTAGATTGCGCTAGGCTTGTCTTTGGTAAGCAGTGTAATTACAATATGCCGTCGGATCCTCCGATGCCCGCTTCCGCTAAGAAGCGCAAGGAAAAATTGTTAAGGTCCAAGCAGGATGAGTCGTCCATTCCGGACGCCGGTTCTTTAGAACCTACGCTGGAATCTGTAGATCCAGCCGAGGTTTCAGCTGAGTCTCAGAGGGAGACGTTAATTTTGCAAGATGTGGCCTCTCAGGGACCTAAGGGTGTCAGGGCTTCTGTTGTAAAGAATCCAGTTCCTATGGATAAAGATTCTAGAGCTTTGGATAGGTGGGGTAAAAAAGTGTACACCTCTTCCACTCTAGCAATGAGGGCTTTGAATTGCCAGTTTCATATGTTAAAGTACCAGCATTTTCTCCTTACTCAATTAAAATCTAAGGTAGATGCTTTGGCAGAGGGCATAGAGTGTAAGGAATTACAGGAGTTGGTTCATGCCTCTGATCAGGTGGGTAAGCATTCTTTGCAGTGTGGTTTCAATGCTTTACAGGCTTCTTCCAGGGTGGCTGCTACTGGATCAGTTATTCGCAGGCATGCCTGGCTTAAGGATCAGAATTTGTCAGAGCATGTTAAAGCTAGAATTTTGGATGCTCCTTTACAGTCTGAAGTTTTGTTTGGTCCTCCTGTGGAGTCTGTCTTAAAGAAAATGGAAGACAAGGCTAAGTCTATGCAGACTGTTAAAGATTTTTTGCAGGTGCAGCCCCCTAAGTTTAGCAGAAATTGGCCTACTAAGGGATGGGCTTACCCTTCTTCTGATTTACAGTCTAGGGGCAGATCTAGACGTGATAGGGGCAGAGCTCAGGGTTCTTTCAGGCCTAGAACGTGGAGTTCCCCTGCACAATCTACAAGTGAGGGCAGGGGCCAGTCCTTTCGTAAACAGGCCCAATGACCTGCATCTTCAGCTGCCAGATCCCTCCTGTCTGGCAGCTCCTTTTTGAGGAAAGTTAGCACTTTTCAAGCAAAACTGGCTTTTAGTCACCCAGGACAAATGGGTATTGGACATTATAAACCGAGGCTACAAGTTTTATTTCCACACATTGCCTCCTTTCAAAGGCATGCCAGACGTTCCTCCTCAGCAAAGAGTAGAGGCTCACAAACAGATTTCTTTACTTCTTCAAATGGGGGCTATACAGCAGGTCCCTATGTCAGAAGTGGGCCTAGGATTTTATTCTCGCCTGTTTCTTGTACCAAAGAAGGGAAACACTTGGAGACCAATTTTGGATTTATCTATCCTCAACACATACCTGGACATTCCAAAATTCAAAATGTTGACGTTGCAACAACTTCTGCCTCTGTTGGGCAAAGATCACTGGATGGTAACTCTGGATCTCAAAGAGGCTTATCTTCATGTTCCTATCAGACCCAGTTGCAGGAGATTCCTGTGTTTTCGGGCTGGGACTTTACATTACCAGTTCTCTGCATTGCCCTTTGGCTTATCTACTGCGCCCAGGGTGTTCACAAAGGTTCTGGCTCCGGTGATAGCCTTCTTAAGGTTAAGAGGAATACAAATTTATCCTTATTTGGACGATTGCCTGATTCTTGCTCAGAACGAAAACAAGCTTCTTCACCATCTACAGTATGTTATGGCAGTGTTAAGGTGCCTAGGGTATTCTGTGAACGAAACAAAGTCCAGTCTAGTACCCACTCAGGAAATGTGCTTTCTGGGTGTGAGACTGAATACAGCTTCCCAGATGGCTTTTTTGACCCCGGACAAGCAAAGCAGCCTTACACTTTACTTCCAGCAATTGTCTCTATGGTCCAGGCTGACTGCAAGGACAGTCCTTCAAGCCTTGGGGTTCATGGCATCTTGTATTCTGGTGCTTCCCAATGCCAAACTGCATATGAGGAAGCTACAATGGTATCTCAAAAATGTATGGACACAACACTGCCACGATCTGGACACTGTCATTCAAATAATACCTTGCATTCAAAAGGAATTTTTGTGGTGGGCTCAGGAATGTCACCTAAACAAGGGACTCTCTGTGACCCGACCAGAGGCGAGTCAGATCTTAACGACAGATGCCTCGGACAAGGCTTGGGGAGCACACCTCAATGGAAAGTGGGTTCAAGACACGTGGCCTGCCAGACTTCAACATTTACATATCAACTTGAAGGAGATGTTAGCAGTCCAATTTGCATTGATGGCTTTCAAGGATTTACTTCACCCGGGATAAGTGTTGATTCAAACAGACAACACAACTGTCATGTGGTACATCAACAAGCAAGGGGGAGCCCATTCGTACCCTCTTTGCAGACAAGCTATGATTCTGTGGGAGACTGCTCTCAGTTTGCACCTCACTCTTCAGGCAAGGTTTCTGCCAGGAGCACAGAACTCCTTAGCAGATGTTTTGAGCAGACAGATGGTGGATCCCCACGAGTGGAAGTTGGATCCTCATGTATTTCGACAGTTGACAGTGATATGGGGGACTCCAGACATAGATCTGTTCACTTCTCCACTAAATTTCCAGTTGCCAAAGTTTTGCACAAAGATGTTTCATCCCACAGCTTGGAAAGTGGATGCTCTATCATTCAGTTGGAGCAATCTTCACGTCTATGCCTTTCCTCCTCTGCCTCTCCTTCCCATGGTGCTCTTGAAGGTCAGACAAGACAAGCCCTCTATGATTCTAATAGCTCCAGATTGGCCTCGACAGCACTGGTACCCTCTGCTGAGGAGTTTAGTACGGGAGCCTCCCTGGCCTTTGCCTTCAATTCCACACCTTTTGACTCAGGCGGGCAATCATTTCCTCAATGTCAGGATTCAGTCCCTGCATATAACAGCCTGGCATATTCTGTTCTAGACCCTGGAGGGTCGAAGCTTCCGCAACAAGTTTTGAATGTTATTTTGGAGGCCAGAAGGCCTAGTACAAGGAAAGTTTATGCTGATAAATGGAGGAGATTTTTTATTTGGAGCACAGCAAAGAGCTTTGATGTTTCCAGGCCTAATTTGAGTGTTTCTCTTCAATATCTTACAGAATTATTAGACAAAGGTTTGTCTTTCTCCTCTGTAAAAGTTCATGCTGCTGCCATTTCTGCTCACTATGACTGTGACCCACCATTATTCTCTCATCCTTTGTTTAAACAATTCCTTAGAGGGGCAAAGAACATAAGACCACCACGTAGAGCTCCTACTCCTTCCTGGGATCTCAATTTTGTGTTGGAAAAACTTACTTTACCTCCTTTTGAACCTGCAGCTATGTCTGAGTTAAAGTTTTTGTCTTGGAAGACTGCTTTTTTGTTGGCCATTACGTCTGCTAGAAGGGTTTCTGAATTACAGGCTCTCATGGCAGTTGAGCCCTTCCTGATTTTTCATAAGGATAGGGTATCTCTGCACTAACCCTACTTTTATGCCTAAAGTGGTTTCAAATGTGGCCTTGAACCAATCTATTCATTTGCCTACTTTTTATGCTGATCCCCAAAATAAAGGGGAGAAAATTTTGCACACTTTGGATATTCACAGGCAGTTGCGTTATTATTTGAGCAGGACTAAAAGTTTCAGACAGTCTCAACAGTTATTTGTTTCTTTTGCTTTGAGTTCTCAGGGGAAACCTGTTTCTAAACAAACTATTTCTAAGTGGATTGGTCACTGTATTGCTTTTTGTTATTCTCATCATGGTAAGGAGATTCCGGCTGGAATCAGACCTCATTCCACTAGGGCTACTGCCACTTCTACTGCTTTTTTGAGGGGGGTAGCTACCAAAGATATTTTGGAAGCAGCTACTTGGAGTTCAGTACACACTTTTTCTAAACATTACCATCTCCCTCTCTATTCCAAATCTAGGGCTGGATTTGCCACTGCAGTTTTGCAGGGCTTATTAGCAGCTCCCAATGCTTTATGATTTTTGCCATCCTCCCTTTACTTTTGCTTTGGGATTCTACCCACAGGTTATGACTGCAGCAATGTGAGATTAAGAACATAGTACAGTTTTGTACCTACCATAAATGTAGATGTTCGAAGATCCACATTGCTGCAGTCCAATTTACCCTCCCTCCTTCCCCTCTGTAGTTTGGAGTGGTTGTTTGGTTTGGGTTGTAGATATTGTTTGTACATGGGTTTTGGAAGTTTTTTCTATTTTAGGTTGTGGCCTTTCTTTTTAGGGCCTTCTGACATCTGGGGCAAGAAAAGACTGAGGATATGACGTCGGTCATGCGCTTTAATACCAGGACGCACTGACGTCAGATCTGAGCGCCCATGACCGACGCCAGCCTAATACTTTGGTGTTCGGGCCGGCTGAGGACAGCGGACTACCCACAGGTTATGACTGCAGCAATGTGGATCTTTGAACATCTACATTTATGGTAGGTACAAAACTGTACTTTTCCCTGGATCTCCGGGATCCTTATCTGCATATCCCTATTCATTCCTTTTTCGGGAAACTTTTTTCTTTGGTGTTTCCTGGTATTTTCATTTCTCTGCTTTGCCCTTTGGCCTCTCTACTGCCCAAGGGTCTTCACCAAATTCCTTACTCCTGTGATTGTTTTTTGCAGATTGAGTGGAATACAGATCTTTCCTTAACAGGGTGACCTGTTCATTCAGGCCTCTTTTCCAGAGATTTTACTTCAGCAACTACACTTCGATATTTGTCTCCTGCAAAGCCTCATGTTTTTCTGGGGTGCAGGCTGCAGATTGTTCCAAGGCTGGCATCTCTGCCTCCTACCAAGCCTTTAACTCTGATTTTCTTCTTTCTTTCCCTTCTTCCTTTGGCTTCAGTTAAACCAGGGAGTTTTTCTGGGTTCTTGGTTACATGACTTCCACCATTCCTATGCTTCCTCTGGCCAAGCTTCATATGAGAAGGCTCCAGTGCTTTCTAAAGTCAGTCTGGCTTCAACAGTCTCATCCTTTAGGTTTTGTAGTCCCACTTCTATATGTCTCAGGCTGGAATTTTAGTGGTGGCTTCATCTATTGTTTGTCAACCCTGGGCTTCCTTTTCAACCTCCAGTCCCCTCTCAGGAACTCTTCACAGATGCCTCTGACATGGGGATGTAGGGCCTCCTTTGGTCCTATGAAAATGCAGGGCCTTTGGTCTCTTCAACAGCAGAAAGACCATATCAGTGCCAAAGAGATGAGAGTCCTTCTTCTGGCTCTTTAAGCTTTTCATTCCCTTGCCTTCCAGGACCCCTCAAAATTCTTATAGACAATACCAAAGTGATGGGGTATATCGACTAGCAAAGGGGAACAAGGTCTTATCTCCTGTGCAGACTAGCTCTTCAGGTCTGGAATCTAGCTACCTAGTATCAGGTGACCCTTCAGGCAGTTTATATTCCCTCAAATCAGAACATAGCAGCAGATTCTCTGAGCCGGTCCATAACACAATCCCATGAGTGGATGCTTTACAGGGATGTGTTTCTGTACATTGTCCATCAGTGGGGCATTCCTCAAGTTGATCTGTTTGCCTCCCCTCTGAACAGGCAACTTCCTCTGTTTGCACCAGAGTCCCATGTCCTTGGGTCTGGAAGGTGGACACCCTCTCTTTTTCTTGGAAGTGGATGTTTCTTTATGCCTTCACTCTCCTTTCTCTCATTCCAAAAGTTCTGTTCAAGATAGAACAGGATTCCCCCAAAATCTTGCTCGTGACTCTCTTTTCACCCAGAGAACATTGGATGTTCATATTTCACTGTTGCAGTCATCACATTTGGGTTAGCTGCCTGCAGGTAGCCCTCAGCTTGCCTGAATACCAGAGTCTTGGATTCCTGTGTCGGATGCTGTCTCCTCTTCCATGACGTCAGGTCGTCAGGGGTATAAAACATGTAGCCAATGCCATTACATCAATCTTTCTTGCTGTGTGGTGCCTGAAGCAGAAGCAGTTCACAAGTGCCGGTCGGCGGACTCCTGAAATTTTCGTTTTCGAGTTTCAGATCCAAAGTCTTTAACTAAGCTAAGTACCCCGTTGGGGATTCTTTTTCTTGCTCTAAACCGATGTCAGTAAAAGTTAACAATTGTATTTCTTGTGGAAAGCAAATACCTCATTAAGATTTTCATTTGTACTGCATTCCTTGCCTAGGCCCAGACCACGACGTACCTCGCTGTCGGCTTTGTGCCTTATTCAATCCTCGAACTATTCATCATTGGTTCATTTTTGCTTCTAAATATTTTGGTACTCGATTCAGTTATCCAGAAATGGCTTCAGTAAGCCACCCGGCTACTGACATTCCAAAAAAATGTAAAGAAAAGATAAAGACAGAGACAGACTGCATAGGTCCAAAGCTGCCGATGACGCTTTTCCTAAGCTAGTCGCCAGTTCGCCGGTACTCAGTGAGGTGCTTTCGCAGCCCCTGATACCCGCTACTTCAGGTTTGCAGGCCTCTACTGAGACCCATTTGGAGTCTGGTATGCCGCGAGATGCTTCTTCGACTGTGAAACCTGTGGATGTCTATACCTTGGATGGATCCAGAGCCGCTGTGCAGGCACCGGCTTCTTAGGGTGTATTCAGGCCTATTGACTTGCATATTAAACCGATGCCATCTTCTTCTTCAAGGCCTAAAACTCGATCCATGCCTAGAAAACCAACACCCAGACCGCATGGTCAGGCCTCTATGCCTAAAAAACAAGTTATAATGGCTGAAGACCTTATTACTCTAATCAGGGGAAGCCACCCTTCTCCCTCTGAGACCTAGGACTGATTTTCCTTCTGATCAGGATTCTGAAATTTCTGTTTTCTCTGATGACCAGGAGTTGCCCTTATCTACCTATGAGGATTCTGATGCAGCGGACTCCATTCCCTCTGCTTTCCCTCCAGATGATTTCTCTTCTGGTGAAACCTTGCATACTCTTAAGGAGCATTTCCACTGGGAAAGCCAGGATTACTCTGACTCCAAAAAGAGGCTTAGGGAATTCTTACTCCTACCTCAACACAGGCCTTTAGCTATCCCTCCTGTACTGGACATTGTAGCTGATGCCTTCTTGGAATCTAGCAAGGCCCCTGACACTTTACCTCCAGCTCCCAGAAAACCTGACAGGTATTATAGGGTACCTGACTCTTACAAGTTCCTTTTTAAGAACCCTACTGCGGATCCTGAGACCATTTCACAGGGACCTAAAGGCATTAAGACTACTACTGTCAAAAACCCTACCCCCTCTGATAGAGATTCCAGGGCCCTGGATAGATGGGGTAAGAAGGTATACACTTCTGCAACTGTGGCCATTATGGCCTTAAACTGCCAGTTTCATATGTTAAAGTATCAGCAGCATATTATTGGATTGCTTAAACAGAAAATTATGTTGATTCCTGACTGTGTTGAAAATAAAAAAATACAGGATTTAATGCATTCTGCTAAGCAGGTTGGAAAACATACTTTGCAATGTGGTTTTGATTCATTAGAGGCATCTTGCAGGGCTGCTGTCACTGGGTCTCTACTTAGAAGGCATGCTTGGCTTAAGGAGACATCTTTGACAGATCATGTTAAAGCTAAATTACTGGATACTCCCTTAAACCAAGACCACCTGTTTGGCAAGAAAGCAGAAGTAGTACTTAAAAAGATGGAGGAAAAAGCTAAATCTATGCAAACTGTTAAAGATTTCCGGCAAGTACAGCCTCCCAGATTTAGTAGGCATTCGCCTTCTAAGAATTGGTCCTTTCCTGCCTCTTCCAGGCTTTCTCAGTCCAAACCCAGAACCAGCAGAACACCCAGGCTTCAGTCCCAAGGTACTCACAGGCCTAAGCAGTGGGGGGCTCCCACTTCCAAAGTAAGATACCCCCCTATGGTAAATTGTCACAATGACTTAACTTTAAACCTTCCAAGCCCTGCTCAACTGACTGTTCCTTTAGGGGAAAGATCGCCCTTCATGCAAAAAACTGGGAACTCATTACCCTAGACAAATGGATTTTAAATATAGTTTCCCAAGGATACAGATTCCACTTCCACTCCTTACCCATCCCCAAACAGTTGGCCATACCTACCCCCAAACCAGTGGGCAGAGGCTCAAAAGCAAGTTCTCTCTCTTCTAAGCATCAGGGCTATTCAGCCTGTCCCAGAAGCAGAATGGCGGCAAGATTTCTACTCAAGACTTTTTCCTGGTACCAAGAAAAGACAATTCCTGGCATCCTATCCTGGACCTGTCTATCCTAAACACTTTTTTGGAAATCCCAAAATTCAGAATGCTAACTCTACATCAGCTGCTTGCCGTGCTGGGAAAAAATGCCTGGTTGGCAACACTGGATTTAAAGGAAGCTTACCTGCACATCGCAATAAGGGAATCTTGCAGAAGATACCTACGCTTCAGAGCAGGCTACATGCACTGTCAGTTCTCTGCACTGCCCTTTGGCTTATCTACTGTGCCCAGGGTATTCACAAAGTGCCTAGCTCCAGTCATTGCATTTTGCAGACAAAGAAATATTCAAATATACCCATACCTGGATGATTGTCTGATTCAGGCAGAAAGCCAGGACTTGCTATTAAAACTTCTGGCATTTGTAAAGAAACTTCTTACCTCTCTGGGGTACACAATAAACGAAAAGAAATCTCACCTAGTACCCTGCCAATAGATTGTAATCCTGGGAGCAAGCTTGAACACAACTTCCCAGATGTCTTTCCTCACTCCAGAGAAGCAAGTTTATTTGACAACCTACTTCAAACTATTGGCCACAAAGACACAGCTACCTGCAAGGAAAATTCTGCAAGCCCTGGAGTTCATGGCTTCTTAAATTCTACTAATTCCATATGTAAGACTGCATATGAGGAAACTACAGTGGTATCTAAAAAGCCTATGGTGTCAACATTCTCAGGACCTGGATTCAGTGATTCCTATCATTTCTTGTATAAAGACAGAGCTCCTTTGGTGTGCAGAGGCCTGCTACCACAACAAGGAGCTCCCTTTCACTCTACCCCCTGCTGCCTAACAGATACATCAGACTATGCATGGGGGCTCACTTGGCAGGGCAGTGCACTCATGGCAAATGGAACCTGAGACAAATGCACATGCATTTCATTAGAAACTGGATGTGATTTCTAGGGCTATCTAGGGCTAGAGCTGGTTTTGTTGGGCAATTCTTCATGGCTCTGCTGGCCCCTCCTCCTCCCAGTCTTATTCCTGAGCTATTGTGCTCTCCCCATTGTAAAGAATACTGCAACAGTGATGTGGAAGGACATAGTACAGTTGTGTGAACTCTTACCATAACAGTAGATGTCCTTCTCTTCACTGTTGCACTATTCACTCACTCCCTCTACTCCTTTTTCCCTACTGGATGTACTTGTTATGTACTAGTATCCTTTGTTGTTCCTACTGGGGCTTTTTCAGTTCTGAGGATGGTACATCTGGACATCTCCTTTATGCCCTACACCGTGCATGGTGAGTACATGTGTGACATATGGCATACCATTTACAACCTAAAGGCTTTGGTCTACTGTCCGGAAGTTGGGGTGCCCTAAGTGGGGAATCCCTGTTTTTCAGAATACTGCAACACTGAACAGAACAACATGTACTATTATGAAAAGATTTTATATAACTGTACTTTTTATAGCTATTATCAGTTCAACATTACATAAATTGCTCAATATGTGCCTTCCCTTAAACGTCACTCCTCTTATAGAACACTATTCTCCATGTGTTGTTCCCACAGTTTCCATTTATTTCCATGTAATTTGCTCCTACCCTTTTCTAAAGATCCCACTTGTACTTCTTTTATCTTTGTTACAATATTCAGTACTTAAAATACAGTTGGTTTAAACTTTGATTTCCATTTTCTAATAATTTGCTTTTTGACAGCCACCATAATTAAACTTAACAAGACCTTACTATGTCTAGGCAATTCAGATCCTGTGTCCCAGCTGAAATGAATCATTTCCTTAGCTACACCCATTTACTCACAGAATATTTCTGCCAGAGTACTCCATAGGGAATTTTTAAAGTCTACCAACTCATTACACTCCCAAAGCACATGTTCCCAGTTAACCTCTTTCCTCCTCATCATATCTCCAGCATTTGGCTTCTACCTGAGGAGAAAATTCTTTAGGGTCTACTTTGGTATAAAAATACCTGTGCAAACACTTCTAGGCAAGCATCCTGAAACTTCTGTACTCTGTTACATACTCAGGAGCAATATTATGTCCTCCCATTGTTCCCTTGTAGATCGCTTATCCAGTCTCTCTCTCTTCCCCAGTCTTTTCTAACTTCCTCTGATTGATTCCTATAGTTATTGCACAATATTGTACATACCCTACTAATTTTCCCATTTTAACAGCAGCGTCTGCTCTAGATTTAAATAAAAACTCTACCAGAACAACTGTTTCACTTAGGATTCCACTATCCCTTTTTCTTTGCTTATATCTGATGTCAGCGTCTGATAGGGAAGGCAATCACTGGCCTGCAGTTCAAATCTCTATTTGGCTTATTCCCATTATGTTACCTTTCCTTCTCTAGTTACTTGCTCCCAATACCTTGGTTCCTTTGCTGGTTTTCTCCAGTAAATTCCAGCCCCTTCTTGCTTATTCTGTGTAGCACTAATTGCAGTCATCTCTATCAGCAAAATATTTCTCCATTTTCATGTTTCCTTATTTCTTAGAATACCTTCTACCATTTCATGAATATAGTATTCCATATGGCTGTTGCTGATGTCCTTCAAGAATGCAACTGCAGTCATAACATATGGGTTGTCCTGCCTCAGGCAGCCCTCGGTCGGCCGGATTCCAAAGTCTGGGTCCGGCGTCGGCCGGTGTCGCCTCCTCTCCGACGTCAGAATGGCTGGAGTATAAAGGCATCGGCCGACGCCATCTTCTTCAGTCTTTCTTGCCGCGCGGTGCCCGAAGCAGAAGCAGTTCGCAAGTGCCGGTCGGTCAGCTCCTGTGTTTTCAGTACCGAAGTCATTTAAAGCTAAGTACCCCGTTAGAACATTTTTCTAGCCGCAGCCGATGTCAGAACAAATTGAGAAAGTTAATAATTGTTTGTCTTGTGGTAAACAAATACCTCATAAGGACTTCCATTCTTATTGCCTCCCTTGCCTGGGCCCAGACCACGACGTCTCGGCCTGTGCTGCCTGTGCTTACTTTAATAAGCGCACTCTCAGGCGCCGGGCAGAATTTGCCGAAGACTTTTTCGGCGAATCTTTCGCTTATATCATGCCGTCGGAACAACCGACAACTCAATCTTCCAAAAAACGAAAGGACCGGGACCGACATCCTCGGCCCGCGTCCTCCACCGATACACCTCCTAAACCCTCCGCGAGTGCTTCGGTCCCTTTGGAAGCGGTAATTCAACCGCTCCAGGCTGACGACAGAACGTTAACACGTCCTTCGGTCTCAGAGTCTACACCGGTGCTGGTTGTTGATTTTCCTCCAGAAACCGAAGTTCTGGATCTACCCGACACCATTCCTGTGGACAAGGTTACTCCTGCACGTGGGGCAGCTAGGCCTGCTGTATCCATGTCCATCAAGGCCTTTGCACGTGCTAAGGCCGCCAGCCAGGCCAAGGCCCATCCTAAACCTACTGCCCAGGCCCCTTCTTCTGATAAACAGATCATGTCTCTTGCTGCAGATCTTATTTCTCTTATCAGGGGGTCTCAGCCTCATCCAGACAGAGGTTCTCAGCCGCCTGCAGAGAAAAGGCCCAGAACTGAGCAGGCCGACAACCTCTCTTCAGATGAAACCTCTGGGGATTCTGAACATTCAGATACTCAAGAAGAATCCTTCCAGGCCTATGAGGACTCTGATGCTGAGGAATCAATTCCCTCTGCCTCTCCTCCAGAGGATTTTTCGTTCGGTGAAGTCCTACACTCTATGAGGGAGCATTTTAAATGGCAGGGTCAGGAATTCTCTGATTCCAGGAAAAGGCTACGTACCTTCCTCAAGCTACCCCAGCACAGACCTTTAGCTGTCCCTCCAGTTATGGATGTCCTGGATGATGTTTTCTCCGACTCCAGTGCTAACCCTGATTCTCTCCCTCCTGCTCCTGTCAAGCCAGACAGATATTATAGGGTCCCTGACACCCACAAACATCTCTTTAAGGCCCATTCTGTGGATCTAGAAACTATTTCACAGGGCCCCAAGGGGGTGGCTACTTCCACAGCCAAGAATCCACTGCCAGCGGATAGGGAAGCTAGGTCCCTGGAGAGATGGGGTAAAAAAGTTTATACCTCTACCACCCTGGCCATGAGGTCACTTAACTGCCTTTTCATATGTTTCAGTACCAGGATTTTTTACTGGATGATTTACAGAAAAAGCTAGCCTCTCTTGAGTCTATTGATAGAAAGGCATTGCAGGATCTAGTACATAACACTCAGCAGGTTAGCAATCATTTTCTTCAGTGTGGTTATGATGCATTGGAGGCTTCATGTAGGGCAGCTATGACTGGGGCTGTTATGTGAGACATGCTTGGTTAAAAGAACAGCCACTGCCAGACCATGTTAAAGTAAAGTTACTTGATGCACCTCTGGAAAAACAGAAGCTTTTTGGTGCTAATGCACAAGATGTGTTGAAGTCCATTGAGGAAAAGCTAAATCAGTACAGACAGTCAAAGATTTCCTCCAGGTCCAGCCACCCAGATTCAGCAGGAATTGGCCTTCAAAGAATTGGTCCTTTCCAGACACTGACAAGTTTCAAAGGGGAAAAACAGGCGTGCCCGAGGTAGAGGGCAATACCGAGGCTCCTACAGGGGCTCCAATGGCAACCACCAAATCAAAGAAGTGGCGCAGGCAGTCCAGCTGCACCACAAGGACAACCACAATGACTTGACTTTCATACCGCCTACAAAGGCTCAAAGAGAAGCACCTTTGGGCGGAAAATTATCCTTATTCTCAAAAAACTGGCATATCTTAACCAAGGACAACTGGATTCTGGATTTAATAGACAAAGGTTACAGATTCCACTTCCATACTTTACCAATAAGACAAGGCATGCCAAACCTGCCACTTCATCAAAGGGCAGAGGCACTCATTCAAGTTTCAAAGCTGTTAAATATAAAAGCAATAGAAAAGGTCCTCCACAGGAACAAGGCCAGGGATTTTATTCAAGACTGTTCCTTGTTCCAAGAAAGGAAAACAAATGGAGGCCTATACTGGACTTGTCTACTCTAAATACTTATCTCATTGTGCCAAAGTTCAAAATGTTGACGTTGCAGCAACTCCTTCCCATGCTGGGCAAGGGGTCTTGGCTGGTCACTCTGGACCTCAAGGAGGCATACCTGCATGTCCCAATCAGACAAAGCTGCAGAAGATACCTCAGATTTCTTGCAGGGACAGAGCATTATCAATTCTCAGCATTGCCGTTTGGCTTATCTACTGCGCCCAGATTGTTCACGAAATGCCTGGCATCAGTAGTGGCACACTGCAGACTCCAGGGGATTCAAATATACCCCTACCTGGACGACTGCCTCATACAAGCAGACAACAAACAAACCTTGATAGCAAACTTTGACTATGTCATTCAATTACTACAGGCCTTGGGATACACAGTCAACATTCAGAAATCAAGACTTCTGCCATCCCAACAGATTATTTTCCTAGGAGCCAAACTGGACACAAAACACAAATGGCTTACCTCACAGAGGAAAAACAACAGCAGTTACCAGAGTACTTCAAAGGCCTAGCAAAGCTCTCCCAGCTGACTGCAAGGAAAATCCTGCAGGCCCTGGGCTTCATGGCATCTTGCATTCTTCTGATACCTTTGGCAAGACTTCATATGAGAAAGCTGCAATGGTACTTAAAAAGCTTATGGTCCCAACACAGCCAAAGCCTAGAGGACGTAATCCCACTCATTCCATGTCTGAAAAGAGAATTTTTGTGGTGGGCTCAAACAAGTCCGTTAAACAAAGGCATGTCTTTCAACAAACCTCAAGCAGGTCAAATGATTACAACAGACGCCTCAGACCATGGATGGGGCACATGGAGGGCAGATGCATTCAAGGTCAATGGACACCAAGGGAAAGGCATCTGCACATAAACCAAAAAGAGATGTTGGCAGTGATACATGCAAACGAGACTTTCGAAAAATCACTTCAACAAGGACCTTTGCTAATAAGGACAGACAACACCACTGTTATGTGGTATATAAACAAGCAGGGAGGCACTCATTCTTATCCCCTCTGCAGACTAACAATGATTCTCTGGGAAAAATCCCTAAGTCTGAAGATACATCTGCAATCCCAGTTTGTGCCAGGCAAGGACAGTGTACTGGCGGACAAGCTGAGCAGAAATTTCTTGGATCCACACGAATGGATGCTGCATCCTCACATTTTCTCACAAATAACAAGGAAATGGGGAAGACCGGACATAGATCTCTTTGCTTCTCACATGAATCATCACCTGGAAAAGTTCTGTACAAGGACCCACCATCCACTAGCCTGGAAAACGGATGCTCTCTCCTTCAGCTGGAATTCCCTAACAATTTATGCATTCCCTCCTCTACCACTGCTGACCAAGGTGATACTGAAGATCAAAGCGGAACAACCAACAGGCATTTTGATAGCTCCAGACTGGCCAAGGCAGCACTGGTACCCATTGCTGTTGAGCATAACTCGGACCAAACCGTGGCCTCTGCCCCTATGGCCTCTGCTTCTAACACAACACAATTACAGGACTGTTCATCAAAACCTGAAAACATTGCATCTGACAGCCTGGAGGTTACCATAACTCCTTCCGATATCTCTCTTTCCAAAAAAGTTCAAGAGATCTTACTGGAAGCACGCAGACCTTCCACCAGAAAAACCTATTCAGCCAAGTGGAAGAGATTCATCATCTGGAATGCTGACAGGGATCAGGATACAACAGTATTGAGTATACCTCAGATATTGGAATACTTGGCAGAAATGTTTCATACTGGTCTCTCATATTCTTCCATAAATATTCATGCCTCAGCAATCTCAGCAAAATACAATTGTGATCCACCTGTGTTTTCACATCCTTTGCTAAGACAGTTCCTAAGAGGGATAAAGAATATCAAACCTCCCAGGAAACCGCCAGTACCTGCATGGGACCTCAATTTCGTCTTGGAAAAATTAACTCTTCCTCCCTTTGAACCAGCAGCAACTTCAGAAATGCAATTTCTCTCATGGAAAATGGCTTTCCTACTGGCAATCACATCAGCAAGAAGAGTCTCGGAGATACAGGCACTCATGGCAGTACATCCTTTTCTCATTTTTCATCAGGACAGAGTCTCTCTAAGAACCAATCCTTCATTCATGCCAAAAGTAATTTTCAGGGTGTCTCTAAATCAAGCCATTCACCTGCCTACTTTCTTCCCCAATCCTCAAAACAGGGGAAGCACTGCTGCATACTTTGGACATACACAGGCAACTACGCTACTACTTGGACAGAACTAAGGCCACCAGAAAGTCTGACCAACTGCTTGTAGCCTATGCTGCTGGAGTACAAGGAAAAGCAATCTCCAAACAAACAATTTCCAAATGGATTGGACACTGCATCAGATTTTGCTATTCTTTTCATGGAAAAGGTGTGCCAGCCAATATTAGGCCACACTCCACCAGAGCTATAGCCACATCCACAGCTTTCCTAAGAGGAGTGGCTACAAAGGACATTCTAGAGGCTGCTACATGGAGCTCCGTGCATACATTTACCAAGCACTACAACCTGCCTTTATACTCCAGATCCCGAGCAGGCTTTGCTTCGCAGTCCTGCAGGGCATTTTAGCTACACCATCTCTTTCTTAGTTCCAACCACCCCAGCTTGGCTATGGTATTCAACCCATATGTTATGACTGCAGTTGCATTCTTGAAGGACATAGTACAGTTTTGTACCTACCATAAATGTAGATGTCCGATAGATATGCAACTGCAGTCGGATTTTCCCACCCTCCTACCCCTCTGCAACCTTCTTTATGGGTCCACTACCCCTATTCCTATTAGCTGGGGGTATCTCCTATGGTGTATCTGTTTATTACTGTTGTGCATGTCTGGAATTGTTTATCCATTCACCAAATTTAGCCTTCCTAGGAGGGCACCTGGCATCTGGGGCAAGAAACACTGAAGAAGATGGCGTCGGCCGATGCCTTTATACTCCAGCCGTTCTGACGTCGGAGAGGAGGCGACACCGGCTGACGCCGGACCCAGACTTTGGAATCCGGCCGACCGAGGGCTGCCTGAGGCAGGACAACCCATATGTTATGACTGCAGTTGCATATCTATCGGACATCTACATTTATGGTAGGTACAAAACTGTACTTTCTCTTTAAATATCTGTATCCAAAGTCTCACTTTGTCCTTATTTCTTGACCCCCTCCCGGGCATCATCATCCCTTCTGCTCATTTTATGTATATGAGTCTTAATTGCATAGCTTTAAAATATCTGTTGAAATTTAGTAACCGTAAACCATCTTGTTCTACTGGGAGGCTGAACTTATCCAACTTACTCTTGCCTGCTTCCCTTCCGAGAAACGTTCCTTCAACTCTTTATTGATTATTGTCAACAATTTCTCCTCTGGTTAATAAAAATCTGTCTGGCCTGTAAATAAAAGTAAAGGGAGTAAAACATTTTCACTGTTTGCATTTTGATATCTATATCCATAAACAAGAGCTTCCAGTTTCTCAGTTTTTATATTATCTTTTGTTTAGTCTCTTCCCACATATCATTAGCTGCCATAACAGAAGCCTTTTTTAAAACACTTTTATTAAATTATCACTCAAGGCACATGAAATCATACAGCAACATAAAAGAAAACAAACCATTTTAGCATTTTTCTGTTGTACAGTAAACATCACATATAGTTTCTCTGCTACCGTCATCATTCCAGCATCACAAAAAACACTGAATTTCTGCCCGCCACCAAACCCCACCCCTCCTGTTCCTGAACACCACTATGCATGTATTTTCCTACAACTTCCATCCACCTCTGTGCAATCTGCTCCCTTCCTTCTCCAAAGACACCTCTTCCAGTTCCTTTACCTCCTCTAAAATATTCATTATCTCAAATACAGTAGTTGTAGACTTTGCCCTCCACTTTCCAGCAACTGCCTTCTTGGCAGCCAGCAGAAGTAAATCTAACAAGGCCCTACTATGTTTAGGCAATTCATATCCTGTATCCCAACTCGAAAGAATCACCTCCGCAACTACAGCCACCTACTCATCCAGTATCTCTGAAAGAGCACTCTGGGGAATTTTTAAACCAGCCAGCTCACCATAAGTTCACACTCCCAAAACACATGATCCCAACCACCACTTTTTTCTCCATCACATCTCCAACATCCACCATCTGCCTGAAGAAATACTTGTTGAAGTTTGCTTTGGGTATAAAAATACCCATGAAACCACCTCCAAGCAAATATCCTAAACCTCCCAGATGTGGTTGCACACTTAGGAGCCATACACATGCCCTCCCATAAACTGCTTCTCCATTGTCTCTTCCAAATCCCCTCCATGTTCCTCTGACACCCACAGCCATCAAGCAATATTTTATATTCCTCACTAGTTACCCCCTCTCCCACCAGCTGCCTTCATTCTAGATTCAACCAAAAACTCCACTAGAGCACGTCCCCCAACCAAAATTCTCCCATCCCTTTTATCCCCTGTACTCTGAGATCAAGCCCTGGTAGGGAAGGCAGTCTCTAGCCGGCAATCCAAATGTCTTCATGACCTCATCCCACTTTATTACCTTTCCTGCTTGAGTTGTTTGCTCCCGATATCTTGGTTCTTTTGTCAGGTTTCTGCAGTATATTCCTGCCCCCTCTTACCTGGCTTCTGTACCCCTGCTTGCAGTCATCCCTATTGGCAAAATCTTCTTTCTCCATTCTTGTGTTGGCTTAGTTCTTAAAATACTTTCTGCTACTTTATGAATATAATATTCTGTATGATTGTTATTATTTTAAGGGTGTGCATCCAAAATACTACTCTCTCTCTGTATCTTCCCCCTTGCTTCATCATCATCCCCTTCCACCTTAAATTATAACCTTTTGCTTGTGTTATTTATATGAGCCTTCATTTTATAGCTTTAAAATATCCCTTCAAGTCAGGTAAACCTAATCACCCTGTTCTTTTGGAAGGATCAACTTATCTCTTTTAACTCTTGCCTTCTTTCCCAGATAAATTCCTTCAATTCTTTAATTATTGTCCACAACTTCTCCTTGCATTGGTAAAAGTATGCCAGACCCATATACAACACTAATGGGACTAAAAACGTTTTCACCGCTTGTATCTTACTATCCATATCCATAAACAGGAGTTTCCGGTTTCTCAATTTTTGTTATTAGCTTTTGTTTAGTCTCGTCCCACAGATCCTTAGCTGTCATAAAAGAAGCCTCTTTAATCCAGACCACTAAGTACTTCATCTTATTTCCACTTAAATATGGGTATTTCTGAAGCAATTTGTGTGCGGGTACCACAATTTATGGTTATAGCTTTTGTTTTTTCTTCATTAATTGTATATCTTGAGAAGATCTGAGACTGTCTCAAAATGTTCCACGACACTGAGATGTCCTTTTCAGGATTTATCAGGTACTAAATAATATCATATGCAAAAAAAGCTTACTTTTCTTGATTACCATACAAATTATACCCTTGTATTTCTGAGTCCCTTATTTTCTTTGCCAGTGGCTCCAAATGTAAAGCAAATAAAGGAGAAAGAAGACATCCCTGTCTGGTTCCTCTGAGAGGAACTCTTCCACTTTAATTTTTGCTTCTGATCCTTCATATATTCTTCTAATTAACCTCATTATTGTAACACAGAATGGAAATGCTTCCAATCCTGTACTCATATAATCCCAGTTTACTAATACTTTCTCTGCATCAAGACCCACCAAAAACAGAGGTGTTGTCTTGCATTCTGCTTCCGTCTGGGTCATTATTGTTGTATTGATGTTGTAAAATGTTTGCCTCTCCTCCACAAAAACATACAAGGGCACTAAATATACAGACCAATCTGATATTGCCAACATCCTGGCAGATAGGTTCAGTGCTAACTTTACCCCCCTCTCACCCCCTAAAGAGCCCATCTCTATACCGGAAGAATGCAAAGTTCCTGTAATCACGGCTGCACAGGTAAAAAACCACACTCTCCAAAGCCAAGAAGACAGCATCAGTGGGACCAGACAACATCCCAGGCTGCCTTCTACACAAACTACAGAATGAACTGGCACCACACCTAAGCACCATGTTCAATCATAGCCTCACCTCAAGCTTTGTGCCTGCTGAATGGCGCACAGCAACGGTTATCCCACTCCACAAGGGGGGAGCCACCACGGACCCCGGGAACTACAGCCCCATTAGCCTGACGAGCCTGGTCTGCAAGGCCATGGAACATATCATCATGGAACTTATAAACAAAGACATTGGTAAACTCCAATCTCTGGATCCCACCCAGTTCGGGTTTGTAAAAGGCAGATCATGTCTCCTAAACCTGATAGACTTCTTTGAAGCAGTCACCAAAGCCATAGACAAGGGTAAGGTGGTTCACGCAGCCTATCTAGATCTTGCCAAGGCTTTTGACACCATCCCCCACTCTGGAATTATAGATAAACTCACTAAACTAGGTATAAATCCCTATGTCACAAGATGGGTTGCCAGCTGGCTCACTGACAGAATCCACACTGTGAAAGTAGCAGACTCCAAATCCAACTTCAGACCAGTGACAAGTGGAGTACCACAGGGTTCAGTCATGTGTCCTTTCCTGTTTGGTATCTACTTCTCTGAAGTACAGGATAACACAGAAGGTCTTTGGCTAACGAAGTTCACAGATGACTGCAAACTAGGAGCCATAATCGAAACTCCTAATGATGTGGACATCCTACAAAAGGCCCTCACTGAGACAGATGCCTGGTGTCAAAGACATGGCCATGGCCTCAAGCTCAGTGCCAAAAAGTGCATTGTCATCCCCTTTGGTAAAAACTCTGTACACATGAACTACAACATAGGCGGTAATATACTTAACACCGAAAGTGTGATAAGAGACCTTGGGACACAGGTGGACAGTAGTCCCTCCTTTGATAATCACATCGTCATAGTAGTCAGGAAATCCTTCTACATGGCACACCTCATCACAAAAGGTTTCTCATCCAGAAAAAAAGAGGTCATTGTTCCCCTCTACTCATCACTGATTAGACCCATTATAGAGTACAACGCCCCTTTTGGTATGTACCTCACAAGACATCTACAACAACTGGAAAGGCTGCAGAAATACCTCACAAAGAGGATTACTGGCCTCAAACAGATGCCCTACGCTGACCATCTCATTAAACTCTAGCTTTACTCCGTCGCATATTGCCTACTCAGAGGTGATCTCTGCCTAACATACAAGGCTATGTCAAACCCAGAGCTGTTGGACATTCTCCACTTAAAGAAATCCCAATCCCTCCGAGCTACACGCTCTATGGACCTAAACCTTGTCACCACAATAAACAGAACATGCTGGAGGGATAGATACCTGTCCCAGAGACTTCCCATACTCTGGAATAAACTACCTATCTATATCGAACAAAGCTCCTCATTAGCACTCTTCAAGAAAAATCTTGATGATTGGATGGGAAATAGGAAATTCACCCCAGGGATCACCCCTGTGGCTCTGCTCAACTGTGGCACATGAAAATAATTTTCTTGGGTGGCAAAAGCCAGGGTACCTTTTTGGCTGGGCTTGTATAGGCCCTAGGGCTGATAGCCTAGTACCTACCTATGATCCATATCTGTCAATTTTGGCAACACATTTGCAATTCTTTTCGCCAGTATTGACATAAACACTTTATAATCGTGGTTTTAAATTGAAATGGGTCTATATGAATCTAGGACTGAAATAACTTTGCCATCTTTAGGTAGTTCAACCACCACAGCTTTTTTACACAATGTTGGTGCTTTCCCTCCTTTTAAAATATGGATGTGATGTCCTTTTCATTCTTCCTCAGTGATGGATCTCAGATCTGACATCGGACCCAACTTGTCTGCTTCTATAAGACTTAGGCTCCGAGTCTCAAACTTCTCCCTCTTCCCGTAATACATCACACCTTCTCTAACTCCCCAGATCTTGTTTGCTACACTTGCCATACAGATGTAGTTCCAGTGTCTCAGAACTGCATGTGGTTTGAGATCAGTCTTTTTCTAAAAATTCTCAAAAAATTTCCTTTTTAAATATATTGTATTTAGTTTTCTATTTTTCCTTCCATTCCTATAGATCTCGAGAGGTGTTAGGGACCTTCAGTTCTCTTGTCTTCCTTTTTCGTGCCATTGGCACTTCTTTTTCTGCTTAAAAAAATCCTTCCAATATATTAGAATTATTCTGTCAAAGTTTATTGTTGCTGTTGTTTTTCTTGTAGGGTTTAGTTGTATTAAGTTTAGTCTGTAGCTATGGATGATAAACCTACGGGATTCAAATGATGCACTTTTTCTGGGCATAAGATCCAAAATTCAGATGTCCACAAGAAGTGTGTCTATTGCCAAGGACCAGAGTATTTAGACACTGACTGCCTGGTGTGTGAGGTCTTTAACCCTTGGGCATTGGCCGGCTGCAGAAACAGATTGATTTTGAAAGGCCTTTTGCCTGCGTTTTCTGCCTCAGGCACTCAAATGCCCTCAAAGCATGCCTGCTCCAAAGATCCATTTCTTCCTCTTCAAGGGCTCTTTGGAGCCAAGTCAGAAAAGATCCAGGCCATCAGATCTGATTACCTCAGATCAGAGTGGGACCAGAAAAGTGTCAGATCCTAAATAATCTTTGGATCTTTCAGCCGTGGATCCTACTGCTAAAACTTCTCATTTGGATCCTAGTACTTCAGCTCCAAGCAGATCAAAGGCTATTTCAGATCCTAGGCCCTTGGAGATCCTCGTTTCCAGTTCTCCTACTCCAGGGACAGCTTTTTCGGACCCAAACCCTCGGATCCTATTGTAAGGTCTCAACTACCAACCTTTCAAGTAGACCCAGTCTCACTAGCCCTTCCAGTAAAAGTTTTTCAGACACCAGCTTAATCCAAGCACGTTTCCTCAGCATCCTCTTCCAGGTCTTCCGGAAGTCTCACTGAGGCCAATATGGATAGGATGATGTGGTTCCTCAAGGCATAGATTCAGGTGGGGGTTTGCCATCTCTGCCCCATCTAGGATCCATGAGTGCTCCATCTCCTACTTTGCAGACTCCTTTTCCAATCCATCCCCTGGTTTCAGAAGCCCAAGACCCTAGTTTCTTGAGATAGTCGAGGTCAGATCCTAGGAAGCTCCCTTCCTCGCCTCCAACTACATCCCTGAACCGTCCTGCTCCCTTCCTTTTATATCAGAGCAGGTTCCGGATCCAGGATGTCAGTGCTGACTTTGAGGGTGGTTACTTTCGGCTCTGACTTTGTCATATCCTTCGCTCCCCCTCAGAGCTTTGGCCCACGACAGCTCAGGTCCTTTTCTGTCGGGAGGCCTCAGATCAGTGACTGGCTCTGGTCTCTCTCCTTCAGTAACTTCAGCTCTGAGGGAGAGGGTTTTTCGGGTCAGTCAGCCTTCTGGGTTGCAGAAAGGGCTTTCTCCAGGATTAGAGAAGTGCCTCCTCACCCTCAGGGTCTGCCCCACCCTTCATCGGATCTGAGCACTGAGCCCATCATGCCTTCCGTAGGTCAACCTGCCACGAGGAGCCTGCAGACCATTTTCCCCCTAGGGTAATCCCCCCTTCTTCTGATACCATTCTGGAACACACCACGGAAGAGGTCCCTTGGAAGAAGTGTAAAAGGAGGCACATAGACTCCCCTGTGAAGTCTGTCACAGAGGACACAGACTTTGATGAGGGAAAAGGATCTCCCCAATCACCACCTCATCCTGGAACTCCTTGGGCAGAAAGGTGGCTGGTCCTCCCAACCTCCTCCTCCTGAGGAATATGTTTTCCTGGAGGCTTTCAGGGTGGGCTCATCTACATTCTAGGCTTCTCCCCCGGCAGATGCACTGATAGATTTAGTCTCCCTCCAGGCCTGGAGGAACCAGACATGGTCGAGCCTATCCCCAAGTGCCTTGATAAGATTCTCAGCCCACCTTCTGATCATCTGCACTGGAGCAAAGGTGTTCTGGTAGATGCTATTGTTGTTACAGCAGCCACAAAGAAGGAGCTAGCCGAATAAAGCTCCACTGTCCATCCACCGAACAAGAAGTCTCGATCAATAGATAGACATGGAAAGCACGTTTACACCTCAGCTACTTTTGCTCTGAGATCATTAAACTATGTAGCACACTTCATCCGTTTGCAGAGAGATCTGGTCAAGGAGCTAACAGACTCTCTCTTGCAGCGACCATGTCGGAGGAGGACTTGAAGGTTTCTCCCCAACTGGCTACTCTTTCCTCTCTCACAAATTCCTCGATGATGTTGATTTCACACATGCAGAAGGCACCTTGTGAGCAGCCAGCATAAGCATAGTCATTAGGCGTCAGGTCTGGTTGTGGCTTTGTGACTTTGTGGAGCCCTTCACGGTGTCATTCACTAATTCCCCCTTTGATAGTTCTTCTTTGTTTGGGCAATCAGTGAAAGACACACTAACCCACAGTGAAGGATAGACCTTGTCTGCCGTGGGGATCAAGTTTTCTACCCCTCAGAGAACCTTCTTAAGGAATCAGCAGGGTTGGAAGAAAACTTGGTTCAGAAGGTCTCAAGGATCTTTCCAGGATCCACTCGGGGAGAACTCCTCCAGAGGCAGAGGAGGAATTTTTAATGGCAGATACCATCCTAGAGGCAAAGGGGGGTCTGCAAAATCAGGGTTTCAGGAAGCCTTTTCCTGACAGACCCTATCAGTGCTCTGCTCTGGAGCCAGTCAGGGGTCATCTATCCTTGGACTTAAATGCCTGTGCAAGCATAACAAACAGCTCCTGAGTACTAAACATTATATCCAGAGGCTATTACATTCCCTATTCCCTTTGTCCTCCAGGTCCTAGGAGGAAACTCCCCGATGTACCACCCAGTCAGAGGGAGTACACTATTCAAGAAGTCCAAAAACAACTTAGAAAAAGAGTCATCCAAGAGGTCCCGGATGAACAAAGAAGATTTTGGAACTTATTCTCAGTTCTTTTTAGTGCCACAGAAAACAGGGGAACTTAGACCTTTACTAAAATTAGCCATCTAAATCGGTTCATCAGGAAGTCAAAGTTTTGAATGGTTATGGTCCACTTCAATCTGCCATTTCTGCATAAAGATGATTGGATGTACTCAGTGGATTTTCAGGACGTGTACTATCACATCAGTGTAGACAAATGATCCAGAAGGCACATCAGTGTAGACAAATGATCCAGAAGGCACCTGCGCTTTTGGCTGGGAGCCATTCACTACCAGTTCACAGCACTGCCCTTTAGAGTCATCACAGCCCCCCCCCCCCCAAATGTTTAGCAGTGGTAGTGGCTTACCTGAAGCTAAAAGGGTTCCGGGTGTTCCCTATCTAGACTGTTGACTGATCACTGCACCAACAAGTCATCGACTGCTGAAGTGCAGAAACTATCTAGTAAAGGTCTTCAAACATCTGGGCATCACAGTAAATCTGGTAAAATCAAACTTGATTCCTGTCAATAACCTCGAGTTCATAATGACACAGTTGAACACAATTGCACAAGTGGCTTCCTTAATGAAGCATTGTATAATGTCTCTAAGACAACAGGTTCAGGACATATTAGATATGCCTTCTCTGCCAGAAAAATTAATACTTTGGGCGCTGGGTTCAATGTCATCTGCAGTCATTTTGCTCCCATTAGCAAGGTTCTTTATGAGAGTACTTCAATGGACAGTAGCAGTTCAATAGTCTTTTCTCTACCAAAGATAACAGTTCCTATAAAACTGTCTTCGACCTGCAGGAATCATATGCAGTGGTGAATGCAATCAAAGGACCTGTTTCTATGCACATCCTTTTCTGTCCCTGCCCCAATAGCCACAGTAACCACAAATGCTTCCCAGTGTGGGGGAGGGGGCATTACCAAGGAAAGATGGTCCAAGGCATGTGGTCATCCATCAAGACCAGTCTGCGTATCATGTCCTAGAGAAGAGAGCAGTCCTTCTAACACTGCAAACCTTTCAGGACATTCTCCTTTTTGGGACAATTGCAGTTCATACAAATAACATGTCAGCAGTCTGGTACAGTAACAAACATGGAGGAACCCGTTTGTACCCATTGTGCAGGGAGGCCAAGAGAGTTTGGGAATGGGCAATATCTTCAGCCCACTTTCTAGTTGCAACACACATTCTGGGGAGAACCATTGTCTTGGCAGACAGACTCAGCAGATCTATTCTGACTCCTCATGAGTTTTCCCTCAGTCAGTCAGTAGCAAACAAGATTTTCGGCCATTGGGGCCAACCTTGTTGCAGCCTCTTTGCCTCTCCCCAGAACTTCAAGTACAGAAAGTATTTTGCTCTGATCCCCCAGAAGGGGAAGTCACCGAGGGAGGCTCTGGTACACTATTGGCCCCCGGATCTCTTTTATGCTTACACTCCTCTTCTTCTGATCCCAAAATTCCTACAGAAAGCAAACCAGTTGAAGAGCTCAGTAATCCTCATTGCCCCTTTCTGGCCTCGTCAGGTATGGTTCCCCTTTCTTTGGTCTCATCTGAAGTATCAGCCTTGGATACTAGATCCCAGACAGGATCTCATATCCCATCCGTCAGACATTCAGCCCCCCAATCTCAACACCCTAAGGTTGACCGCATGGTTTCTCCAATTCCAGTAATTATATGAAAGTCCAGGCCTGCCCCTTCAGTCCATGATATATTGCTGGCCTCTCAGAGGGCTTCCACTAAAAAGGTCTACAACAGTAAGTGTAAGAGATTTTCTATTTGGGCCTGTAAAGAGAATTTTGACCCTTTCTCAGCTCCCATTTCAGGTATTCTTTTTATTTAGCAATCTTTTTCAAGAAGGAGCCAGTTTCTCTACCATTAAGCTTCATCTGGCTGCCATATTCATTTTTCATGCTGGGAAGGGATATTCCTCTCTCTTTTTTCTTGCAGGTTATGTAAGGCTTTCTCGAAAGGCATTTTTCTTCTTCCACTCCCAATTAAAGATCCTTCTCCTCCTTGGGGATCTCATGTTAGTGCTGCAAGGACTTACCAGAAGTCCTTTGAACCTCAGATAGCTTGTGACATGAAATGTCTATCCTGTAAAACAATTTTTCTAGTAGTGATTAGTTGTGCTAAGAGTATCAGATCTTTAAGCCTTATTAGTGAAACCTCCTTACATAATTTTTCATAAAGACATGGTATCATTAAGGACAAATTCCTCCTTTATGCTTAAGACAGCCACAAAATCCAACATTAACCAGTCAGTTCAGTTACCAGTCTTTTTCCCCAATATTTTGAAACAAAGGACAATATATTTTGCACCTTCTAGATGTTCACAGGCAATTATGTTTTTATCTCCACAGGACAAAAAGTGTAGGATATCTGATCAGCTGTTTGTATCTTTCTCAGCAAACCATTCATGTCATGCAGTTTGTGAGATTACTTTAGCCAAACAGATTATAGTTTGTGTTTTCTTCATTTATTCACAAAATGTATTCCATTACCTCAGCTGCTCAAGGCTGATTCCACGAGAGCTATGGCTACATGATCTGTCTTCTCGTCCAGTTTAATTGATGATTCGTGCTGCAGCCTCTTGGTCTAAGACTCACACCTTTGTCTATCATTATAAATTGGATATCATTTCTAGGAGCAGGACATTCTTTGGCTTGACCGTGCTCCAGCACATACTTCCTCGAGGATACCTAGGAGTTACGTAGCTGGGGACTGTGACCCATCAGTGAGGAAAAATGACAAGGACAACATCAGATTTAGAAGTTATGTACTTGGCATAACTCCGCATCTGTGTTGTCCATTTTCATTCTTCAAATGTCCCAGAAAAAAAGAATGGATGGATTTTCCCCAAAGCCTATTTAAGGCCATTTTTGCACTCAAGCCACCGTATTCTAATTCTTCTGCTCCTTCTTTTTCTGCTACTATAAAGAAACAACTTGAGTCTTGCTCGAGGGGGATGAGGCAGAGTCGGACTCAGATGAACACACATTCTAGATTCACTCCCCAGCTAAGTTCCCTGTTATGATGAGGATACTTTATCCCCCGATTCTCCTGTAGAGGGAGTGAGGTTACTTTATCCCCTGATTCTCAGTAGAAGAAATCTCCTTTGGGGAAACCATAACTGAGATGATACAGAATTTTAAGTGGGAATCCAGGCAAATATCTGATGTACAAGAAATACTCCTGCACCTGTCCCCCCCTGTATTGGAAGCTTTCCTGGACACCTCTGTATCCGCTTCCACTACACTTGATTCTCAACCTCCAGTTGCCTTGAAGACCTTAAGTTGCTATATAACAATCCTTTGACAGATCCCTTGGCCTTTTATATTTCAGTTAACAAGCCATTAAACTGTTGCTTGCTGCTAATGCCCTTCCATCAGACAAAGATAATAGACAGATATGGGTAAAGGGGTTTACTATGACAACATTGAAGTGGATTTGGTTGAATCCACTTTAGACAAAGTCTGGAGGCCGAACAGTGACAATGTCGAACCCGACATTGTCAAAGTACAAATCTCACCCCTATTTCGACCCATGTTAAAGCCCGTTCCAAGGTCGAAGTTGTGATGTATTTCGACAGTGTCAGAATTTGACATTGTCACTTTTGCGGACATGGGTAGATGAGCCTGTCGTTCAACCGAGTCCGCTTTGACATTACCATAGTAAACCAGGTAAAGGTTATATCTTCTCTACTCTGGCTTTTAGAGCTACTAATTGCAAGACTCAATGACAAAATATTTGTTGCCTGTACCAAATGATTTAAAAAAAAAACCTCTTTTCTTCTCTGGAAGTACCTGACATTAAAAGCTATGTTCTGCGGTGGCTGAGGCTTTTCAAATAGCAAGGTATAGCATTAAGTGCAGTTATGATGCAGTGGAAACTTCTTTAGAACAGCTGCTACTGAATCTGTTATTAGAAGCTATGCATGGCGCATTCACAGTCCTTACCTGAGAATATGAAAATTAAGTTAAACTCCTGGATTCCCCGCTGAATAGGGATGTATTATTTGGCCCTGAAGCCAACTTTTTTAAAGACTAGCAAGAACAAGGTAAAATTATGCATGACTTTAGACAGATATTCTCATTTCTGTCCCCAAGTATCATAGAAACTATCCAGCTAGGCCCACATTCTTCTCTCACAGGAGCTCTAAGCCATCACAGAAAGGAAAAATGCCTAGAGACAGATTTTTCAGATAAACCAGGTAGAGATCCAAAGACTGGGAGGCCTTCCTTCCTGGACAAATCAGCTTATTTTTGCCTCCTCCTGTCCCCCTTGGTACATCCCTCCCTCTGTCAAAAAAGACTGACCTCCTATCTTTCAATTTGGCAGCTCATAAGTTCAGATCAATGAGTCCCTTCCATTATCCAACACAGTTACGGAATGACTTGGAATGCGATTCCACCATTCTAAGGTATCTCACCATCCCCTCCCAGTCAGATAAACTGTTTACTCTACTATCCTACAAGGCCTGCATGATCAAGGTACAATAGAACCTGTTTCTTTACAGCATGTAGGAACATTATTTTATTCCAGACTTTTTCTGATACTTAGAAAAGGAGAACAGAAACATACTAGATTTGTCCCATCTCAATACCTTTCTAAAGGTCCCCTCATTCAAATATGTTGTCAGCGCAGACTCTTTTACCTTTTCATCCTTCCTTAGGCCTTCCTGATATCCTTGGACTTAAAGAATGCTTATTTCCACATCTCTATTCACCCTTCTTTCAAGAAAGTTCCAAGATTTTCAGCTTGTTCATCTCACTTTCTGTTCTCTGTTTTACCCTCTGCTTTACCCTTTCGGTTGTCTACAGCCCCCAGGGTCTTCACAAAGTGCCTCCAGTCATATATTTTCTTCTGCAGAGCTACAGTAATCCATCTTTTCCCATATCAAGATGACCTGTTAATACAGACATCCTTTCAGGAGATTCTTCTACAGTATCTCAGTCTCACTATCTCCTTTCTACAGAGTCTGGCATTCACAGTAAACTTAATCTGCATTGAACCCTACACAAGACCTGAACTTTCTGGGCTGCTGGCTTTAAATATATCTCATGCAGGCCTTGCTACCACAAGAGAAAGGTACAGGTCCTTTCCAGCTACTTTCAATCTCGCTCCACCTTCAATCCTGACCTGCAAGGGAAATTTTCAAGGCCCTGAGGTTCATGGTAGCATCCATATCCCTGGTTCCTTTTTCAAGACTTAATTTGAAAAAGATTCAGTGGCTCCAAAAATCTGTCTAGTTGTCAGCATTGTCATCCTGCTGTCACTTAGATCCCTCTTCCCTTTTTAAAGAAATAATTTCAGTGGTGGATATCACAGGTAAATCTCAACCCAGGCCTTTCTTTCAAATTGGCAAAGCCTTCCTGAACCTGCGTACAGATACCTCAGAATGTACCCTGGGGACATGGATGGGCCCTCTGAGAGTTCAAGGCCAATGGCCACCACATCTAAGGACATAACACATCAGTATGAGGGAAGTGCAAACACTAATTCAGGCTCTGCAGACTCTGTCTCACACATGATCTCCAGATCCCCTCAGAATCTTCACAGACAGCACTACTGCAGTGTGGTACATAGACAAATGATGGGGGACTAAGTTCTACTAGCTATGCAGACTGATTATTTTAGCATACACACAAGCCATAAATTCAAACCTGTCCCTACAAGCAGTTTACATTCCCTTTCAGTACAACATTCTGGCAGACTTTCTAAGCAGATCCACAGAAGACCCTCATAAATGGATGCTGAATAAGGAAGTCTTCCTACACATTGTCCACAAATGGGATATTCTTCAAACAGATCTGTTTACCTCCAGTCACAACAGGCAGCTACAGCTGTTTTGCTCCAGGATTCCTTGTCCTTGGGCATGGAGGGATAGATCCCATGTCATGTCATTGGGAAGGGAAGTTTCTTTATGCCATTCCCCACTCTACCTCTACTCCCAAAGGTGTTATTAAAGACCAGAGGGACAAACCAGAAATCTTGCTGGCACCTCTATTTTGGCCCAGCAGCACTAGTTCCCCCTTCTCTAGTGTACTTCCTCACAAAAGAGTTTGCTACTTCGTCCCAGTCTGTCATCCCACAACCTGACTGTATGATAGGTTTTAATCCCCGTCAGACACCAGTTTTCTGAGGATATGCTTCAGATTCTTCAGGAGGCAAAGAAACATACCACTAGAAATTCTTTTGTATATCCAAATGGAAAAGATTTTCTGTGTAGTATCATACTAAACAACAGGACCTTACCCAAACTAGGAATCCTACTATCCTTGCTTACTTGTGTACGCTGCTAAAAGCCAGTCTAGCCTGCTCCATGTGTGATGCTCACTTATTGACCATTTCTGCATGTTTAACTCTAGATCCTCCACTACTTTCTATGCTTAAGGTAGAGCAGTTTCTTAAAGTAGCCCTATATTGAAACCCACTTAGGAAAGCTATTCCACTTCCTGAGACGTTAACTTTGTTCTAGAGATGCTTTACCACCTTTTCTGAGCCAGTGGCTAATGCTTCTATAAAGTTTTGTACACGAAAAACTATATATCTGAAGTAGGAAGACTTCATTCGTCTGCAACCTGTGGGTATCGGATCCGACCTTGGATCCGAGCCGGCAATTCAAAAGCTTAGGCTCCGAGCTCCTAGCTCCTCCCTCTTACCCATAACCCCTTGCCAAGCCCTGACTGACCCCAGATTTCGTTTGCCGCTTTCAAGTTGCGACGGATTCTTGAGCTCCTGGCGCTTTTTGGTGACAGATAAGTTTGTCTGACAGAAAAAGTTTAAAAAATTCTCTATTTTGCTACTTTATATTATTAGTGTTGATTGTGTTAGGCTTTCCTCTCTCTTTTTATTTAATTTTTCACGGGTTTTTGCGTAGTTTGTGTGTGTGTGTGGCCTTCAGGGTTTATAATGTCTGAAGCCCATAAGGCTGTTTTCTCTAAATGTACCGAGTGTGGCCATAAGCTGTCCCCAGCGGATGGCCACACTCAAAGCATGCTTGGGGTTGAACACCTGTCATCTGGTTGTACCATTTGTGCAGGGTTCAACCCCCGGGCTTTGAGGGAGCGGAGGTCGAAGCTGGTGCTGGCGGGACTTCTACCTCCAGATACCGCCTGCTTCTGCCCTTCTACTCAGCAACCTGTTGCTGTGGGCTCTCCCTCCGGCTGGGACTCAACCTCCCTCTAAGTTGCCGGAGGAGAAAGAGTCCTCTAGGGAGAGAGAAGAAGGAGAGGCACAGGAGAGGCACCACAAACGGAGAGCCGAAACTTCCAGTTCGGCTCCTCCATCTAAGCGGCCTCCCTGTGCCTTCTAGCTTTCCTCCTCCTCGGCTCCACTCCCTCGGTTCTCTCCTGGGCCCGAGGAGGAGGAGGCTAGCCCTTCTACGAGGTCTCCGAGGCTCTCTAGGTCCGCCGGTGGCCTCCACCAGGTCAACTTTTCCATGAGTGAAGCTGATATGGACCGGATGATGAGGAAATTCATCCAGGCCCAAATGCAAATGGGAGTGCTCCTAGCCCCCCCCCCATCCGGGAGGGGCTTTGACCCCTTTTTTCGCCCCTTTGGCTCCTTCTCCCGCCCATACCATGGGTTCGGAGCTGTCGGCCGCCGGGCAGAGTTGGATCCGGGGTGGGTCGGATCCGATAGGTCGGTGCACCTCGGATCCGACCCATCCCTTGAGTGCTCCGGGTACTCCGGACCCGACCTCTCGGAGCCGAGGCCCGAGCCTCGGATCCGAGGGAGCTGGGGTGTCTTCGGCCCCGCCCAGGTCGGAGCACACGGTCTCGGATCCGACGGTTTCGCTCCGACTCCGATCCGCGCCGGATCCGAGTGGGGGTCGGCTCGGGTTTAGAGAAGCTGGCTCCCTCGGCCTTCGACGTAGTGGAAAGGGCACTGTTGAGGACGCCCGACCCCGGTCCCTGCCACGGCTCCATCCCGCACTCCCTTGCAGTTGGGCCAGGGCCCCCACCAGCCGGTCCCAGGGACAGCCCGCCTCGATGTCCCAAGTAGTTCCCTTGGAACATCCAACTGCGGAAGAGTACTCTCGGACAGCCCCGATGAAGTACCTCGAAGCGCAAGTGCAAAGGAGGCACATGGACTCCCGAGTCCGTTATCAAGACACAGATTTGGATGAAGGGGAAGGCTCCCCAAGGTCACCCCCTGAAGACGTCTCATTTGGAGACATTATGGAGATGTTGAGGATCAGGGGGGGGTGGTCTGCCCCCAAGGCTTCCTCAGACTAGTCTGTGTTCTTGGAGGCATTCGAGGCGGGCCCAAGTACCTCTTGGGTGTCCCCTCCTGCTGACCCTCTGGTGGATCTTATATCCATCAGAGCGTGGAAGGATCCGGACACTGTTGAGCCTGTACCCAAGCGTCCTGACCGCATCCTTTCCCTTCCGGCGGACCGCACTCACTGGAGCAAGGGCCCCCCAGTAGATGCCATGATGATGGCTGCAGCCATGAAGAGGGAATTGGCCCAGGAGAGTCCCTCTATGCATCCTCCGGGCAAGGAGTCCCGCTCGATGGATCGCATTGGGAAGCGAGTTTTCAGTTCAGCAACCTTCTCTTTGAGAGCGCTGAACTACATGGCACATGTCATTAGGATGCAGCGGGATTTGATTAAAGAATACGCTGCATCTCCCCCAGAGTCCATGTCGGGTGAAGATAAGCAGGTATACTCCACCCGAATGGCCACTCTTAGAGCGGTATCTAACACATCTATGCGGCTACTTTCTCATGCTACCGAGGGAGCCGCTAGAGCCAGCGGAGCAGGCCTAGTCATGAGGAGGCAGGCCTGGCTCCGCCATTGTGATTTCAGAGCCCTTCAAGGCGACTTTCGAATGCCCCCTTTGATGGTTCTGCCTTGTTTGGCAAGACTGTTCGCGAAACACTGGTCCAGAGTGAAAAGGACGTGAAGACGCTGTCTGCCGTCGGAGTCCGCTTCTCAGCTCCCCAGAGGTCCTTCTCGAAGAACCAAAAGGGACAGAAGAAGATGTGGTTCCGGAAATCGCAGTAGTCCCAACCTGCTCCGGATAACCAGCCCTCCCGTGGCAGAGGAGGACAGGGTGGTTGCCGTCCTAGAGGCAGGGGGGCTCCTAGAAACTTTGGGTCCAGAGAACCTTTCTCTGAGAGACCCACGCAGCAGCCCTGAAGGGTTGCCCGGCTGTCCGTCTCTGGAGGCAGTCGGGCGTTCGAGGCACCTAACTTCTTGGGAGTCCATTACATCAGACCGTTGGGTGCTTCGCGTGATATCGAGAGGTTATACAATCCCATTGTACAAAGTTCCCAGATCTCGCAGCCTCCCAGATGTTCCACCCGACCAAAGGGAGGCAGCTGTCGAAATCGAACAGCTGCTAGAAAAGAGCTATCCAGCTGCCCCCAGATCAAACCGGATTAGGGTTTTACTCCAGGTTCTTTTGGTGCCAAAGAAAACGGCGGACCTAACACCAATCTTAGGCCTTTCCCAGCTGAACCTGTCAGTAACCAAGCAAAAGTTTCGGATGGTCACCCTCCAATCTATACTTCCTCTTTTCAGGGAGAACGACTGGATGTGCTCCATCGACCTCAAGGACGCCAGACTACCACATTCGCATGGACAGACGATCCAGGAGGTTTCTTCGCCCGGCTGGGAGCCAGTCATTATCAGTTCAGGGTCCTCCCTTTGGTCTCACCTCAGCCCCAGGGTGTTCACCAAGGTTCTAGCGGTGGTAGCGCCCACCTGAGGCTCCAGGGATTACAGGTCTTTCCGCACCTGGACGACTGGCTCCTGACGGCATCATCAAGGCATCTTCTGTGCTCAGCCAGGGACTACTTTCTTCAACTAGCCCCAAGGCTGGGCATCACGATCAACTGGGAGAAATCTTTACTGCACCCCACACAAGCTATAGATTTCATAGGAGGAAGACTAAACACCAGATCAATGCAGCCTTCCTCACTCCAGACAGAATTGCCAACCTGAAGTGTTATGTAGCAGCGGTCCTGCAACCATCTCCAACTGCAGCTTCGGTCCTGAGGGCCCTAGGTTCTATGGCGGCAGCTATTCCGCTTCTCATTCATGCTCATTTACGCATGCGGGTTCTTCAATGGACCCTTCAGGTTCAGTGGTCCCCTCTTTGTTCCTCTCTCAACGCTCCGATTGCGGTCAGCAAGGCGTGCAGGGACTCCCTTCTTTGGTGGCTTCTTTCTCCGGAGCCCCTGGCAGGGAGACCTTTTTGTGCTGCATTTCCCCGAGCCACAGTGACCACGGATGCTTCTTGCCTCGGGTGGGGGGGGCATTCTGCGGGAAAGATTGTCCAAGGCACGTGGAATCCCACAGAGACGTCATTGCATATAAATGTCCTGGAAATGAGGGCGGTGCTCCTAGCGTTGCAAGCACTTCACCATGTTCTTCCTTCAGGGACTATTGCGATTCAGACAGACAACATGTCGGTAGTCTGGTATATCAACAAACAGGGAGGAACCAGGTCTTACCCCCTTTGTCGAGAGGCCATGAGAGTCTGGGAATGGGCAATTTCCACCAAACGCTTTCTGGTAGCAACGCACATTCCGGGAAAGTCCAACATCCTTCGGACAAGCTCAGTCGCACCATTCTTTCTCCTCACGAGTGGTCTCTCAATCCTCAGGTAGCGAAGAAGATTTTTGCCGCTTGGGGCAACCCTGTTGCGATCTTTTGCCTCTCCCTCAAACGCCAAATGCGACGATTTCTTCGCTCTGCTTCCCCACCAGGGAATTCCCGAGAGATGCTCTGGTGCATGCTTGGCCTCCCGGTCTCCTTTATGCCTACCCTCCACTTCCTCTGATGCAGAGGCTTCTGCAGAAAGCCAACAGTTTGGGGAGCAGAATGATTCTCATTGCCCGTTCTGGCCTCACAACCCTGGTTCCCTTCGTATGGTCTCACAAAATCAATCCACCCTGGATTCTGGATCCAATTCGGATCTCATCTCCCACCCTCTGGGAATTTCGTTCCCAATCTGCACCCTGAAGTTGACAGCTTGGCTGCTCCAGTTCCATCCTTGATTAGGACTCGGTATCTCATCACCGGTCAAGGCCATCTTAGTGGCAGCTCATAAACCTTCCACCAGGCAGGTTTATCGGAGTAAATGGAAGAGATTCTCTATTTGGGCGGTACAGAGAACTTTGGATCCTTTCTCGGCACCTATGTCAGCGGTGCTGGATTTTTTAACAGACCTCTTTCATCAAGGGGCAAGTTCTTCCACGATTAAGGTACAATTGGCAGCTATCTCGCATTATCACATTGGTCATGAGACAGCTCCCCTCATGACGGCGAAATTATGCAAAACCTTTCTCAAAGGGATTTTTTTGTTGAGGCCTCCAGTCAAGGAGGTTGTACCACCTTGGGACTAGTTCTGCAAGCCCTTACTGCTCCTCCCTTCGAGCCTGCAGCTTCTACAGATCTAAAGTACCTTTCCTGGAAGACTGCCTTCTTGGTAGCTATCACTTCAGCCAGAAGAGTGTCTGAGCTTCAGGCTCTATGCGTCAAGCCGCCTTACCTTTCTTTCTTCCCTGATAGAGTGTGCCTCAGGACCAATCCATCTTTTCTTCCGAAGGTCTCTTCTGAATCTAATATTAACCAATCAATCAATTTACCTGTGTTTTTTCCCAAGTACTCAAACAAAGGAGAATACAAATTGCATTCCTTGGATGTTCATAGACAATTACGTTTTTATATTCACAGAACAGCTGGTCACAGGAAATCAGATCAGCTGTTCGTTTTCTTCGCTAAATTTGCTCTGGGTAAAGCAGTATCTAAAGTCACACTATCTAAGTGGATTGCTAATTGTATTCTGCAGGCATATGACACTTCAGGTAGACCTGCTCCTCAGAGGGTTACGGCTCATTCTACTAGGGCAGTTTCCACGTCAGCCGCCTTTAAGTCCCGTGTATCATTGGATGATATCTGCGCGGCAGCTACTTGGGCCTCGCCTCATACTTTTATTTCTCATTATAAGGTGGATGTTGTTTCTAGAGGAAGAGCATCCTTTGGCTCAGCGGTGCTCAAACATCCTTCCATGACGGCCGCCCAAGATTCAGGTAGCTGGGGACTCTGTCCCACAGGTTGCAGACAATGAAGTCTTCCTACTTCAGATTTAGAAGTTATGTACTCACCATAACGCTCCATCTGAGTAGGTGACTTCATTCGATGCAACCATCCTCCATCCCCCTGACCTTTACAGAGCGAGTATTTATGCTGTTTTTCGTGTACTGTAGTCAGTATTTTGAGGCAAACTCAATCTGAGGTCAGTCAGGGCTTGGCAAGGGGTTATGGGTAAGAGGGAGGAGCTAGGAGCTCGGAGCCTAAGCTTTTGAATTGCCGGCTCGGATCCGAGGTCGGATCCGATACCCACAGGTTGCATCCGAATGAAGTCACCTACTCAGATGGAACGTTATGGTGAGTACATAACTTCTAATTCTAGTATCCCTCATTTCAGCTAGAAGAGTTTTTGAGTGCCAGGCCCTAATGGCATCCCCTTCTTTCCTTATCTTTCATAAGGCATGGTTTCTCTTAGGGTTAATCCTTCATTTATGCCCAAGGTGGTTAATGAGCTATCCCTCAATCAGGTCATCCATCTTCCAACATTCTTCCCTAATCCTGAGAACCAGGTTAGTGGGTTCTTCATTCTCTGGATGTACACAGGCAGTGCAGATTTTACTTGGATAAGACCAAGATTATTTGTAATACTGGTTAGTTGGTTGCTTCCTTCTAGAAAGCTATTGCTAACTGAAATTTTAAAACCATTTCTTTTTTTTTTTTACATCCACCATGAAAAATCTTTACCTTCCTTAGTTAAAGTCCATTCCACTAGAGCATCTGCCTGTTCTGGAGCCTTTTAAAAAAAGGAATTGATTCCAGAACCATCCTAGAAGTAGCAACTTGGTCTTCTGTACACAACCTTTACCAAACACTATAGGGATGGATGCCTCTTCTCTAGATTTAGAGACTCCTTTGCCAGGTCTGTTCTGTCTGAACTAATTTACAGTTCTCCTGTTCCTGAACCATCTGCCCTTGCCACTTACTAGTTCTGGGAATCCACCCAACAGTTTGGAATACTGCAACAGTGATCTAAGGAAGGCTACAATAGAGTTGTGTAAGAACTTGCCATAACAGTAGATGGCATACTGATCACTGTTGCAGTATTACATACTAGCCTTCCATCCACCTTTATCATTTAACTATGTGGTTGCTCTCTATTTTCTCATGGACTGAGGAAGGCATTCTCTACCTACTCAGCTCTTAGCTGACATTTTCTATCTTGTATTTTACCTCAGGTGTTTCCAGGTCTCCTGGTTTTGAGGTAGTCTGAGGTTGTCATATTCCTACATCCGGTTACATACCCTTACACCTGTGGGCTTGGGTAATGTAATTCATTGGACATATGGCTCTGTGGAAGGTTTTTGCTTTTTGTACCCCCAGTTGGACGTCCATGTTATTTGGTGTGATAATCCCCAAGAGTTTGGAATGTTGCAACAGTGGTCAATAACACATCTATTTTTATGGTAAGGTCTTTCACAACTGCACTTTATCATTTTTAGTCCTAGAGATTTGTCTTCAGTAACTAAAATGTCTGTAATAGTATGTAAACATATTTACAGTTTCATAGAGTAATATAAATCTTTGTATTGATCAAACATCTATAGGTTTTTGTTTATATATCAATTTCTTATAAAATATATGCATCTCTCATTCAACATACCAAATTTAACCGTAAAATGTTAAGAAATACTGTGCGTGCTTAAAATAAAGTTGTCCATTTATCACCAATGGAAGTACACACAAAATCTTGCCACATCTTAGTATCTCACACTTGGCAGTACTTCTCTTTGAATCAATAAATTTATGTATTTATTTACAGAAACATGCATTTGTTGACCATGGTACAGCACTGATCTCAAAGGTCAAACATAAAACAGTGGAACAAGGTTATACAGTTAACTACAAAAGTAAATGTGGCAAAATTGACAGGATTATTTTTACAATGCTTAGAAAAGATTTAAAATACCAAAGGTATGTATTTGGACAATGCATGTTAGGAATGTAGTATGTTTTTTTAATGTATGTTAGAATTTTGACTATGTAGAGTCATACTGAGAAGAGCCGAGTTATGGTGGGGTGAGAAGGAGAGCAGTTTGGAGATGCAAAGCTAACAGGAAAGAATTAATGCGATAATGAAAAGATGAGACAACGGAGGATAGACCATAGAATGAGACAGTGAAGTAGTGATGGAGTCATATATCTTAAAATTGCTACTTCACACTTTCTAGGGAAAAAAACAATATTTCTTTTGTGGCAAATTAAAGCAGATTTTTATACTCTTTTATACTTGCTGGTATTCAGCAAAGTACCACTACCGATCTTCAGTTAACATAAACTTTGTTCAACTTGGCTTGCCATCAGTCTAGTTCATTTTACATTATTTAACATTAAAAACAACCTACTTCTCCACTAGAAGCATTACAGACATGACTTTCTTGAGGCATAACATATCCAACTTTCAGAGCTTTATACCGTCAGATGCCCTGAGATGGTAGCTGAGTTGTGGAAGAGAAAGTGACCAATGCTCAGTTGAAAATTTAAGCAGAGTAAGCTTTCCATTGGAAATACTGACTGAAAGAATTACTGATTTCATGTCAGGCCTTCTAATCTAAATATAAATACTCCCTACCATCTACAGAAAAGTGGGCTGGTGCAAATATTAAACTCTGTTCTTAAGACCATGTTGAGAGCATTTATAGTCCAGTTTAAATGGTGGTGAAAGAAGTACTCCCTGTTTCCTCTTTGCAGACAAGTCATTACCCAAGTAGCAACAGATTTTCCATTTGATCTACTTAACAGTCACAGGGTGATAGAGCCCGTAGATATAATTAATGAAAAATAGGGAGGTGAATGTAATTCCCACAAAATCTTGGTTGTGGAGTCTGTCCTGAATTAGGATTAAGCTTAGGGAGATCATAGGGTTGGCACAGGAGCCCTTTAGACATGAAAACAGTGACGGCTAGAGTCTGAAAATATAATGTTGGACAGAAGGCAATGGTGCTTATTCCTGTGCAGCAGAATAAGCTCCAAGTGGCATGGGAGTGTTCTTCCGCAATTATGAGCAATTTAAGCAATGTTAACTTCATGGTGGAACAGTCAGGCAGCAGGCAAAAGCATAAACTACACCATGTTAGCATGGTGAATATCTGCCGTGATAGAGAAACACTTATAATCAGTATCTGTAGTGGCTTACAGGAAGAATTGGGGGGGGGGGGTAGACTTTTTAGTGAGGTTTGTTCTAATATCTCAGTGGATGAGATGGTACTTTCACAGCAGTTGTCTCCCACCCAGGTTCAGGCAGTTTAAACAGTACTGCAGGAGTCTATGGAGATGTTTACTGCTTAAACCATGGGGTACACAACTGCAAGGCAAGGTCTGGACACAGGGACCCAGTGTCCAGTCAGATAGGCTCCCTACAAGGTGCTTGCAAAACATGTGGGAGGAATTGCAGGAGATATTAGATGTGGGGGTAATTCAGAAATCTCTTTCTCTGGACTTCACCAGTAGTACTTGTGTCAAAGAAAGTTAGAACACTGGGATGTTCATCGTGTTTCACTGTTGCAGTCATCACTGTAGGGTTCTTCCTGCCGGCAGGCAGTCCTCGGTCTGCCAGAATCCCAAAGTCTGGGTCCGGCGTCAGCTGTTCAGTCACGCTCCCTGACGTCAGAGCGCCAGGAGTACAAAGCTGCCAGCCGACGCCATGTTCTCCAGTCTTTCTTGCCGTGCGGTGAAAGCAGTTTTCAGGTGCCGGTCGGCTGACTCCTGATATTTTTTCGTGCTTCAGTCCGAAGACTTACTTCTTCTCAAAGCTAAGTACCCCGTTGGGGAAACTTTTTTCTTGCTCCAGTCCGATGTCAGAAAAAGTTAATAATTGCATTTCTTGTGGGAAGCAAATACCTCATAAGGATTTCCATTCTTATTGTATTCCTTGTTTAGGCCCTGACCACGACGTAGCTAGTTGTCGGTTTTGCGCTAGATTTAACCAACGTACTATTAAGCTAAGGTACGATTTTGCTTTTCACTACTTTGGTAGGCGATTTAATTATAAAATGTCATCTGACATGCTTCCGACTACTGCAGTTCACAAACAACGCAAGGATAAGGACAGGCCTCCGAAGTCTACAAGCAGAACCAGCTTCAGGTTCGGCCGTCGTCAGTGAGGTGCTTTCGCAACCCCTGTCGTCAGCCATTTCTGAACCGATTGCCGAAACGGACTCCCACGAGGAGCCTACTAGGCCTTTGAGCACTCAAGTTGCAGGACCTTCGGACAGTGCTCCCTCGGATGGGTCTGGAGCCGCTGTGCAGGTACCGGCTTCCGAGGGGGTTTTCAGGCCTACACAGCTTCTGATAAAGGAAAAGCCAAAGACAAAGACTCCTTCTAAATCTAAGACACCAGCCCAGACCTCTTCTGATCCGGGACCCAAATCTCAGAAACAGCTACTTAAAATGGCGGAGGATTTATTAACCATGATTAGGGGTTCACATCCCCCTCCAGACAAAAGGCCAAGGCAAGATTTGGACTATGACTCTTCTGATCAGGCATCTATTTCTTCAGTGTCTTCCTTTGAACAGGAATATGCTTTCCCTCCTTATGAGGATTCTGATGCCGAGGAATCCATTCCTTCAGCTTCTCCCCCTGAGGATTTTTCTTTTGGGAAAACTTTACATGACATAAGGGAACATTTTCACTGGGAAGGACAGGAGTACTTGGAATCTAAGAGAAGACTTAGGGATTTCTTTCTTCTTCCCCAACATAGACCCCTGGCTATTCCTCCTATTTTGGATATTGTGGATGATGCCTTTTCTGAAGCTAATTTAACTCCTGACTCCTTCCCTCCAGCCCCTGCTAAGCCCAACAGATATTACAGGGTCCCTGACTCCCACCAGTTCCTTTACAAAAATCCTACTGCTGACCCAGAAACCATTTCTCAGGGTCCTAAGGGGGTTAAAGCCACTTCTGCTAAAAACCCTATTCCGACAGATAAAGATTCCAGAGCTTTGGAGAGATGGGGCAAAAAAGTGTACACTTCAGCTACTTTATTTATTAGAGCTTTAAATTGCTAATTTCATATGCTAAAATATCAGCAATTTCTACTGTCTGTTATGAAACAAAAGCTAGGTACCATTTCTGCATGTGCAGATAATAAGGAATTACAGGATTTGATGCATGCCACTGAACAAGTGGGGAAGCATGGTTTACACTGTGGTTTTGATGCCTTGGAGGCTTCTTGCAGGGCGGCTGACTCTGGCACAGTCATTAGAAGGCATGCCTGGTTAAAGGAACAAAACTTGCCTGATCAAGTGAAAGCAAAGTTACTGGATGCTCCTGTTCAGCATAATGTTCTGTTTGGGTCTAAGGCTGAGGAGGTGATAAAGAAAATGGAGGATAAGGCAAAATCCATGCAAACAGTTAATGTTTTCTTACAGGTTCAGCCCCCAAGATTTAGCAGAAATTGGCCAACTAAAAATTGGTCCTTTCCCAGCACGGACAGGCCTCAGAGGGGTAGATATAGGCGCTCCAGAGGGAGGGCCCAAGCACAGACCTCTTACAGACCTAGGCAGTGGAGTGCTTCCACCCCCAGGGGTGGAGAGGGCAGACCTCAATCTTATAGAAAACAGGCTCAATGACTCCCCCTGCATGGTTCCAGGTACTTCTCTCCTGGAAGCTCCTCTAGGGGGAAAACTCTCTCTTTTTCAACAAAATTGGACTCACATAACCCAAGACAAGTGGATTCTGGATGTAGTTTCAAGAGGTTACAAATTCCACTTTCATACCTTGCCAAGAACAAATGGATGGCCAGACCTACCGAAGCACCAATGGTCAGAGGCATTAAACCAGGTGGGATCCCTCATGGCTATGAGGGCCATAGAACTGGTTCCACAATCAGAGACAGGGCAAGGCTTTTACTCAAGGCTCTTTCTAGTTCCCATAAAACAAAATTCATGGAGACCCATCCTGGATCTGTCAGTCTTAAACACTTTCCTGGAGATACCAAAGTTCAAAACGCTTACTCTGCAGCAGCTCCTGCCAATGTTGAGCAAAATGCATGGATGGTGACATTGGATTTAAAGGAGGCTTACCTACACATCCCTATCAGACAGGAGTGCAGAAAATACCTCAGGTTCAAGGCTGGCTCGAAACATTACCAATTCTCTGCGCTGCCCTTTGGCTTGTCTACTGCGCCCAGGGTCTTCACCAAGTGCCTGGCACCAGTAGTAGCTTATTGCAGACTCAAGGGAATTCACATTTACCCTTATCTGGACGACTGCCTTATTCAAGCAGACAGCAAGGATGTCTTACTCCAGCATCTGAAATTTGTTCAAAATCTTCGCAACTACCTGGGATTCACTGCGAACATAAAAAAGTCAAATTTGTCACCCACACAACAGATAACTTTCCTGGGTGCTCTTCTAAACACAACAACCCAGATGGCATTCCTGACATCCGAAAAACTACAGCTGGCTTCAACTTTCAAAACCTTGATGTCAATGACTCAGCTAACTGCAAGGAAATTCCTGCAGGCTTTGGGTTACTTGGCCTCCTGCATCCTTCTCATACCAAATGCAAGACTACATATGAGAAAAATACAATGGTACCTAAAATGTGTATGGTCTCAGCATTGCCAGAGTCTAGACACACAGATTTCTGTCTTGCCTTGCCTGCAAAAGGAATTCCATTGGTGGACCATGGCATGTCTTCACAACAAAGGGAAAGCCTTCAGTCTGCATCCAGCCAGCCAAGTGTTAACCACAGACGCCTCTGATTACGCATGGGGAGCCCACTTGCAGGGGAAAGGTCTGCAGGGTTTTTGGACAGAGGATCAGAAGCAGAGATGTTAGCTGTACAGAATGCCCTCTTGGCTTTCAGGGACCTTCTACAACCAGGACAACTACTGATATGGACAGACAACACCACAGTTATGTGGTACATAAACAAGCAAGGGGGTTCACACTCCTACCCCCTTTGCAGACTAGCCATGACTCTATGGAATACAGCTCTAGCTTGCAAAGTGAATCTACAAGCTCAGTTCCTGCCGGGGAAACAAAATATTCTGGCAGACAGCCTGGGCAGGAACCTGTCAGACCCACACGAGTGGATGCTAGACACCCAAATATTCAAGATGATTACAGAAGCCTGGGGCTGCCCGGACATGGATCTGTTTGCATCTCCCCTCAACCACCAGTTACAGATTTTTTGCACAAGGACATTTTACAAACTAGCATGGAAAGTGAATGCACTATCATTCAGTTGGAGAAACCTCGCAGTGTATGCCTTTCCGCCACTACCTCTTCTTCTTCGGGTGTTACTAAAGATCAAGCAGGACAAGCCTAAGATGATGATTTTACTGGCCCCAAATTGGCCTCACCAATTTTGGTACTCAACACTGATAAATCTATCCCAGGAGCCACCTTGGATTTTACCTCAGATTCCAAATCTTTTGTCTCAACACCAGGGCCAGGTTCTGCACTCTTATGTCAAATCCCTCAGCCTGGCAGTCTGGCGAATTCAGGGTCTATGATTAATCCTCTTCTTCCCAAACAGGTCATGGATGTCATCTTAGAAGCCAGACAGCCTAGCACTAGAAAATCTTATGCAGGTAAATGGAAGAGATTTTGCACCTGGATGCACGCTCAGGATTTGGATCCCCTCATCCCTAATATCCCACTGATTTTACTTTACCTGACAGATATGCTACATAAGGGTTTATCCTTCTCCTCCATAAAAATACATGCCTCAGCTATCTCTGCACATTACAATACAGATCCTCCAATCTTTTCTCATCCACTTCTGAAACAATATCTCAGAGGTGCAAAGAATTTAAGGCCCCCTAGGACACCGCCCATTCCTGCATGGGGACCTCAACTATGTTCTGGAAAAACTCACTCTGCCTCCTTTTGAGCCTGCTGCCACATCTGATATTAAGTATTTATTATGGAAGACAGCTATCCTGCTAGCTTTGACTTCAGCCAGGAGAGTCTCGGAATTACACGCACTCACGGCTGTGGCACCTTTTATTATTTTTCACCAAGACAGGGTGTCTTTAAGGACTAATCCTACTTTCATGCCTAAAGTGGTTTCCAAAGTGGCTTTAAATCAAACTATTCACCTGCCAACTTTTTTCACTAATCCACAAAATAAGGGGGAAAGGATCTTGCATTCCTTGGATGTACACAGACAACTTCATTTTTACCTGGACAGAACCAAGGATATCAGGAAAACAGAGCAACTGTTTGTTTCTTATGCAACAAATTCCCAAGGCAAAGCTATTTCAAAACAGACCATTTCTAAATGGATTGCTCATGGAATCAGATTTTGTTACTGTCATCATGGAAAGCAAATCCCAGCAAATGTTAGGATTCACTCTACCAGAGCTGCTGCTACTTCAGCTGCCTTTCTCAGGGGAGTACCTACCAAAGACATTTTGGAAGCTGCAACCTGGAGTTCGGTGCATACTTTCTCTAAGCACTATAATCTCTCTTTATTCTAAGTCAAGGGCAGGCTTTGCTTCTGCAGTTTTGCAGGGCCTTCTAGCTGCCCCTCCTACTCTATAACCACCACCCCTTATCTCAGCTTTGGGATTCAACCCTACAGTGCTGACTGCAACAGTGAAACACGATGAACATAGTACAGTTGTGTACACTTACCATAAATGTAGATGTTCGAGTGTCTTCACTGTTGCAGTCTGGGTTACCCTCCCTCCTGTCCCCTCTTATACTTTCATTATTGTGGTTTCCTATTTCACCCTTCTTCTGAGGTGTATTTGATTCAGGGTATGGGTTTTTTTGTATGTTACCTTTCTGTTTTACTATTAGCCTTCATTTTTGGGCACCTGACATCTGGGGCAAGAAAAACTGGAGAACATGGCGTCGGCTGGCAGCTTTGTACTCCTGGCACTCTGACGTCGGGGAGCGTGACTGAACAGCCAACGCCGGACCCAGACTTTGGGATTCTGGCCGACCGAGGACTGCATGCCGGCAGGAAGAACCCTACAGTGATGACTGCAACAGTGAAGACACTTGAACATCTACATTTATGGTAAGTGTACACAACTGTACTTTCTGTATAGACGATGGGAGACTATATAGTCACCCACAGTCAGCTGCTTACACCAAACCAACAACAAATGAATCCTTGGAGCAGTTGGGTAGGGCCAAATGTCTAACTAGTTTTGACCTTACCAAAGGTTATTGACAAGTAACCTCAGCACTTGCAGCAAGACAAATGCCAGCTTTTGTTATCCATTTACCAAAATGGCATTTGGAATAAAAATGTGCTTGAGCGACTTTCCAGAGATTCATAGATTGCATTCTAGCAGGAAATGCAGACTGTGTTGTTTGTATATTACTACAATCTACGGTATTTCTTGGCAGGAACATGTTCAACATGTTAGGTGCTGACCAAACTAAAAAGGCATGCTTTAACTGCCAAGGCAAATGCCAGGTAAAAATGACAAAAGTGTATTATTCTGGCCTTGAGTGGTTAATGGCAAAATCTAGCTAGAGCATGCCAAGGTTGAAGCTATTCAAGCATGGCCTTTCCTTGTTACCATAAAGCAAATAAAAAAAGAGAGACCAGGCAGTCATTTGATCAGTCTTTGAGCAGGCATTCCAGAAGCTCAAGGAAGTCTAGATTGGAACCCCTAAACTTGCCTGTGATAATCACTATTTTATTGTGCAGATGAATGGTTCAGTCTACAAATTTGAGAGCTGTACTTAGCCAGGTTTCTTCAAAAGGGGAAAGTACCATCTACTAGTGTATCTTTATTACAGACTTAAGCTTGGGGAAGAATCATATGCTGTCATACAGAACAAATGTTTGAGGATAGTTTGGGCTGTCCAGAAATTTCAGCACTACCTCTGTGGTAGAAAACATGCAGTGGTTATAGATCACACTCCCTTCTCCCATTCCATGCCTGCATATCATCAGCGGTTCTGGTGGAAAACAGCCTGTTTGCAGCGGATTCTAGACAACCCATGCTGATATACGAGTACAGTTAATAATTTTTGTAAGTGATCTGATTCCATTACTGTATTATTCTAAGTTGTTGTACAACAGCAGTGATTTATTGTTGCAATCTGCTCTTTACTTCTACAGTCATTTACATGTTTTGTGTTTAACGGCTGCATTTCTGTTCATTTCTCAATCCACCTCGTACAGTGAAGCTAGTTATTTAGAGCCACTTAAGTGCTAATTGCTCAGTTTTTGACCTTCTTCAATTGCATTAAGGTTTCTTGTGATGCTAGTTACTGATTTATGCATAGTGACTGCAGTATTGTTGCTCTTTTTTGTGTAAGTGAGCCTGTGCGAATAAATCTTAGTACCTAACTGCTAATTACACTTTGGTTAAAGGAGGAAGTCCATTAAGGAGTTTAACTCCATCATTCTTGTATCAGATTAGATTACTCTGTTTTACTTATTTATATTGAGTTGCCACACTGCAGAGTACCATGAGCTTTTTTTAGTAAGCAACTGCTGTGTAATTCTTAAGATGCAACTGAACCTTGCACTGTATTGAATTTGGAAGGTCGCTTTACATATGTTTTCATCTTAATTGTGACGGTTGTATTTCGTACAGTGAATATTATTACTTGTTTGTTTTTCATTAAGTTAAATACCTGCTCTTTTGTATTTAAGCCTGCTACTGCATTGCATCCTGTTATTTTATTGTATTAAGCCTTTTCTGTGCTGATACCTCACCATTTTTCTTCTTCTTTCTCACCCATTCTCTAACCCTCCCTCTCTCCATTTTCAGCAAGCCCGGTTTATTGAAACTTGAATCCTGCTTTCACCCAGTCCAGCTGCCAGCAGTTCAGTGCCCTGTGATCCCCCTACGGAGAATTCAGACATTCAGCTTTACAGACTGCCAGAGGTCTCACTAGAATTCCCTTCTGCTTTTTAAAAATTAAAAAAAAAATAGAAAATTAATGACCTTAAGATCTTAAAGTATCTGTTAGCTTATTTTACCAATACTCTGTCGCACCGTTGTAATCGTTCTGCTAAAACTCCATGAGAACTGCTCAGTAACCCTCCTTCCTGCCTCTAACATTTTTTTTCTATCAACTTGTCCCCTTTTGCTTTTATTTTTTTTCTTCTACTCACCCCAATTGCAAACCTAACCACATTCTCCTGTCTGTGTTATTCCACCCTATTCCTTCCTGTCCACAAGCTGTACGTTTCCACTGCTGTCTTATTTTCCTCTCTTTCCTACTACTTACATGTACACCTCCTTTCTACTGACTGTTTTTCTTATTCTTTTTGCTTCTCCCTGGCCGGTGTAGTCCTGCTCCATTCACCCTCACTGCGCTCAGGCTCACTACGCTCCCCTACCCCCATTCCCACCCACCCCCATTTCAGTTACATTTATACTTTACCTCTTTGGTCACTCCCCTTCCCCCTGCTTCTTCCTCCAGTTTCCTTCTCCCACTCAGTCACCTTCTTTCTCCACCTATCTTCCTCTCTAAATTTGTATTAAACGTACCTCCCTTAAAGCTTTATACTGTTCCAAAACCTCCTAACTCTCTTGCACATACTCCCAAACTCTACACTACTGTACTCCACTTTACATTCCATTTTCCACCCTTCTGTATTTCATCCACCTACTATCGGCCTCTCTTCCATTCCAATCTCCTGTCGACATGCTACATCTACTTCTTATTATGGCACTGCTTACCATTCTCTCTATCTTCACATCCCTCCATCATACACCACCTGATCTGCACCACAGCCCTACTCTTGCACACCAGCACTGCACTGCCATTCCCCAAGTCCTTATATTTTCCCCTTATTACCATCTCTTTTTTCTCATCACAATGCCTACTGCTATAAAATTAAATACTCCAAATCTGATCTCCCCCCAAAATCCAAACTTACATCTGTCTATCTCAACTCTCTCCTCTCCAGTTCCTCTTCCTTTTTAATCAGTCTACTTTGCTGAGGTGATATTCATCCAGTCCAGGCCCTGATACTCACCTCACTCATCTCTCCTTCACTGCAAATTCTTCCTCTTCTCGATTTAGCCCCCAACTTCTCACTACCCAGTCTACTAAAATTCTTAAAGTTATGGCTCTCGATATCCATAGTATCCAAAACAAAGTCTCAGAACTCCATTCCTGGCTATCACTTTATACCCTTGATATTCTCTCCATCTCTGAAACTTGGCTGAAACCTCCCATAACCAATTGTGAAAGCCTACCCCCTGGTTACAATATTTTCCGCCAAGATAGGCTTATAAAAAAAGGTGGAGGTGAGGCTCTTCTATACTCTGAGCATTTCTCCCTTCACCCACTTCTATTCACCCCTCCTAGTTTTCACCCAGCTGCAGTACTCATTGTTAACTGTAATGTAAATAAAAGAAAATAGCAGCTGGCTCCATTTATATACCTCCTGGTGACAACATCCCTACCCTTAAACTATTCCTTGCTTAGATCTCTCAAACTATCTCCTATAAAACTATCATTCTAGGAGATGTAAACATTGACTGGAGTACTCTGCACTCTGTCTCTCCCACCTCTAGCATCAACTTATTTACGTTTTCACAAATTATAACCTCTCTTACTCACATCAACCCAAAATCTAACTCCAGCTCTATTCTGGACTGGATTCTTACCTCCCACCCTAATCACTGCTATAATCCCACTAGTTTACCTGACTCCCTTAGCTATCACCTCCCAACTTCTATTCAGTGCTACTCCTTCCAAACTATTAAATCTAACATGTATAGAGACTGCCGTAACCTATCTAACTTTGACCCAAATGTAGTCAGTCAAACTCTCTCTTCCATCAATTGGTCCTTCCTTTATGACCTCGCCCTTGAAGAAGCTGTTCTAAAATTTAACAGCTTATTTCTCAACTCCATGGCCCCCATCAGAAAAATAAGAAATCTAAATACACTCCCTGGATTACCAAAAATAGTCTCTCCCTCATGCAGAAAAGAGACAGTGCTTGGAAATCATGGCATAAGCATAAAACTACTGCAAATCTCCAGCTCTTTAGGGAACTTCAAAAATGTCACTAAAAAACAAATCTACCTTGACAAAATAACTTTTTACCTCAACCATAAAAAAAAAAACCCCCTCATACCAACCCTAACAAATTCTGGTCCACAAGATTCCTATACCCTGGTAACCCCTCTCCCCCCATTGCTTTTCCTAACACTTCCTCTATCGAAACCACCACTTTTCTGATCTCCTTCTTCATTAACTCCATACAGAACTTACTTAAACCCAATGCTAACACTATCCCTGACACCCCTGTCCCTCCTCCCCATTCCATTCCTTTTTCCATTTAGCCAGTTCCCACTTCAGCTATCCGATTGTTTCTCAATAAACTTGAGCCCTGTTCCCCCTCCGTTGACAACTGTCCACCTTTCTATCTTAAGTTAGCAGCCTCTTCCATTGCCTGCCAAGTTTCCATACTCATCAGTCGTTCTATTAAGGAAAGTCTTGTCTCTGCTATCTGGACAAAATTCTACGTTTTACCCCTACACAAAGGAGGAAATTCCACTGATCCTTCAAATTTCAGGCCATTGTAATTCTTTCCCCCCTTTTCTAAAATTCTCGAAAAGTGCATACACAAATGACTAATTTCTTATCTCACCCAAGAGAACAATCCTCACTCCCACACAACATGGATTCAGACCTCATCATAGCAGCACAGCTGCTCTTATATCTTTTACTCAAGCTATTTCCTCATCTCTTGATAATAACAAATTAGTCTTGTGCCTATTCTTTGGCCTCTCTAAAGCCTTTGATACTGTATCCCATAAGCTCCTTCTCCCCACTCTAGGCTACCTTAACCTCTGTAACTTGTCTCTCAGCTGGTTCTCTAGTTATCTATCTGATTGGCTACAATCTGTTAAATGGTTCCCTTCTACCTCCCCTTTCCTCTCTGTTCAAACCGGAGTTCCCCAAGGCTCCATCCTCGGGCCCCTCTTATTCAGTATCTTTACTAACAACTTCTACCTTTCCTGCCATCACTCCACCCTGAATTCAATATGCTGATGGCACAACTATCATCTCCACATCTGACAATCTTCCTCACCTACTCACCCTCACAAAAGAATCTCTGCATTCAGTTGAAATATGGCTCACTACTAATCAACTACTGCTTAACCTTAACAAAACTAAACTTCTACTTTTCCTGCCTAAATCTCTCCAAAATCTTAAACCCTCCTTCTCCATCTCCTCTCTAAGTAACACTCCTATCAAAGTAGAATCACATACCAAACACCTTGGAGTTTATGTAGATGTTGTTGTTGTCTTTCGGCTTTTCCCGGTTAGGGGTCGCCACAGCGGAACTTCGGTCCGCTAATGATTGGCAGTAGATTTTCATGAACGCCAAGGTGTCAGCTTGACGTTCAACCTTCAGCGAAGGCACACCCATTTATGCATGTCTTTCGAACGCCCACCCAACCATGGGGAGGACATGCAGACTCCACACAGAAGGCACTCCCTGCACTCCAGCTGAGAATCGAATAGGAGAACATCTGCCTGTGAGGCAACAATGCTACCGCTGTAAATTCGACATCCACATCAATAACTGTATTTAAAAAACTCACCAAATACTTGGACTACTGTACAGGAACAAAACTTCCTAACTTCAGAATCTAAACTGTTCTTAGCTCAAGCTTACCTACTTTCCCACCTTCTCTACACCAACCTATTATTCACCCAACTCCAAAAGAACCTGACTGCCAAGCTTGTACACACCTATAATAAAATAGTTCAATTTGCCAGTAATCTCCCTTATCGAACACACCACTGCCTTTTCCTAAAAAAAACTTCACTGGCTTGAACTCCAACACCAAGTCCTCCTGCCACAGCTTTATCTGACCTGCTCTGTTCCTTACCATCCCCTTGCTTGTCCATTTCTGACCAATCTTATCTCCCCCTATATCCCTAAGCTTGACCTATGTAGCTCTGACCAAATCCTATTGTGCATCTCCAAACCTAACAAATCCATTAGTAAGATACTTTACAGCCACTCTGTCACCTCTGCCTGGAACAAACTTCCTCTTCATATACGTACCGTTGGCAGTACCCACAGTTTTAAAATAGCATTAAAGGAATTCCTGGATACCTCTTGGATCTGCTGCTGCAGTGACCACACCTGAACATCTTCCCCCTTGCCTCTCCCTTAACTTCTAAGGCTCCATCATCTTTCTACCTCAACTGCCAAAGTAACTCAAATTTCTGATCTTACTTCCTTTACCACAAACTTTCCTCCAATCTGTCTTCCTTCACCACTAACTTCCCTCCAGTCAGTCTCCTCTCTCAGCTACTCCTCAGGTTTCTGAGTTCTCTTATTGCATATCAATGCAAGGACTGTCTTGCTGACTTCTCTTATGACATTGTTTTAAATCCATGGCATTCATAATTAGAGTAAAATGTTCCTATGATTAACTTGTATATTTTATTTGCATTATGTATTTTTAGTAGCTCTGTATAATAACTAATCACACTTTCCTTTAATTTTTGTATTACTCATTGTATTGCTAAATTTTGTAATGGAGCTTTTCACCTCGGGTCTCTGCAGAAAAAGGGCATCTTGCCCAGTCAGACTAGCCCAGTTAGTCAAATAAATAAATAAATAAATGTTCACTTAGTATGCTATACTGGTCTGACTATATGCAGTGAGTTACCATAAAAGCAAGATGGGGTTGGGGTGTGCAGATTTGTGTTTAAGTGCGAAGTGAGGTGGATTAATCCCTGGAGAGCCAGTGGTTTTACCTTTGCTTGTCAACTGTACACTGTGATGCCTTTTTGGGTGTGGTTGATGTTGGTCAGAGTTGAAGACAGTAGTGTTCTTTTTCCGTAGTATTGTAAGGCCATTTCCCTCACACACATTTTGATATTGTCATCATTACTATTGGGACAACAATGCAAAATATTAATTGGTGACATCAGTGCAGATTTAAATTCTTTGCCCTGACAAGTACATTAAGAAATACATTTTTTAAATACTGTTGTCTGTAGTGATTTCATGATCCTTTTTATGTCATTGAGCTGTCACAGTAATGGTACTGATCAAAATGTGTATGTACTTACCAGTATAAACCCATGCTTAAGATGAACATTGTTCAGCAAGTTTATATATATTTTTATTACAGGGAATAGTAGTTGATGTCCCATTTGCCTCATTCTTTTTGAGCCAGCTTCTTGGTCATCACCACAGCATGTTCTACAGCTCCATTGATGAACTTCCATCACTGGATTCAGAATTTTACAAAAATCTGACATCTATTAAGGTGTGTCTATTCTGCATGTTATGACTGATCTGGAAAAGTGACATCATTTTGATTAACAGATTTATTTGTGTAATTCTGATATTTTCTCTGTACTAATCTGTTTAATACAAACGTTGATAATAATCAGTATAAATCTTTTTCATGCACTTTTCTCAATTATCCTGATTGTTCATAAATATTGTAGCAGAGCCACTCATACTAAAAATAAAATGATTGCAGGTAACTTTTTCACCTTTTTCACCATCCTAATAATATGCTTACTTGTTACAGATGATGCTCTTCAGTTTGCTACTAACAGAAAGGCTGGATTGGGCTAATATACTTAAGTAGTTCACAAAATACATAAATGAGTGAGCATTTGCGTAAGGTTAAGTTTGTCTTGTGGACTAATTTTGTTCTGCTTATTTTGAGACAAAACCCTAGAAGGAAAGGAGGAATTGGAAAAGAAGGGCATGACCGCTTTTGGCATCAGGGCTGTTCTGGCATTCTGCTGCCAGACGCTTTGCACTGCATTACCATTAAATCCAGGTTTCTTTACTAGTGATGCAACTCTTCTGTTTGGTGTATTTGTGTAGTCACTGTGTGTATGCATTTGTATATCTGTTTATCTGTATCTGTCATTATACATGTCCATCACATAACATGGGGGGGGTCAGGCATTCTGTTGAAGATGGACTGTGCCTCTTTCAGTGTCTACCCTTGTTGCTAGTTATAGGCTGGTTCAGAGCAGTCATGATCATTACCTGAGCTACCTTCTTTCAGTCTGCTTTCAAAGAAGATTAATTGATGTAATGCTTTCTGTTCTAAACATACTGTAATCTTAAATTTCAGTAAATGGTATGAATCAATAAATGTATGGCAAGGTCACCAACAAACCACTAAAAATAATAAAAACAGGTGACCGGGTACAAAGTGCACAGATGAACATACACGGAAGGAGCAGGAATGATAAAATCCAAAAATGTATTGAAGCATTAAGTGCTTTCGTCCTATCATCAGGACTTCATCAGACTAAAACAAGACTATCAACATTCAGTTTATATACACACAATAAATTGATTTAAAAGGCCAAATAGGCAAAATCAATTAGTGTGAATTGTGTCTTAAAGGGACAGTGTAAATATCCAATATTATGGACCATAGTCTTGCACTCTACCCAAACAGAAACAGTGTACTATACCACAGTGGATTAAATAGATGAAATAAATAGATGAATAAAAGTTCCATAAATTAAGTATCAGTTTCCATAAATGAATGTTATAAAATATTATAAAATGTTATATTGTTGGAGGTTTTAAAAACAATTCAAATCAAAAGTGAGAAAATGTTAAAATGGTTTTAAAAGGTGGTTTTGCTGTGTTATAAAAGCAGTTGTAAAAAGTGCTTAAATAAATAAGGTTGAGCAAGTAAAATTGAGGCCAGTAAAAAGTAAGAGTATATTTTACAGTTTAGCTGCTCTGTACTTTAAAACAAGTTTAATAGACACATAGTCATTTAGACCGGGGTAGTTGAATGTATTTAATCTAAATTGCTGCAAGAATTCTTTGTATTGCAACATATTTTCCCATTCACCGCCCCTAGTGTCAATGTCCACCCATTCCAAAATGCCAAATAAGAATTCATCATGGGAAGTTTTAAGCAATGAGTGCTTATAAAGGGCATTATTCACATTCATATTTGTTTCTTTTCTTCCTGAAGTATTTTTATTGATATTTTAAAGAGAGAAAAAAAAAAACTAAAGTCACATAAAGGATAAACTTTGAAAATAATAGTACAGTCATAAGATGACTCATCATTTAAGAGAAAAAATACAAATGTTACTATTTATATTATATACAGAAGCCTAAGACCAATAAAATATTAATTAAAATAAAACAATCATAACAATAGTCCAAATAATTTAGGTGGTAGTGAAGAGTCAGTAAGGGCTAATATTGTCCACGGATTATTCATTAGTTTATTTGGATAAACTCTTCCTTCTTTGATTTCTTTAAATGCAACTTATTTTAGAAGATTGAGAAAATCTTCAAATTTCATCTCCAAAGATTTCCAGTTTCTAGCAGTAGTTTTCTGGCTACAGCAAGAATTGTCCAAGTTAAATAAGAACATTTTTTCTTTTGGCTGTCTATTCCTAGAACATTAAAGATAATTATTCTTTTGGTAAAATGAAAGTATCATTCCATAATGCTTTAAAAAAATCTTTAATTTTTATCCAGAATTTCTGAAGCATATAGCACTCAAAAAACATGTGACCAATTTGTATTAAATTTTTTTTTTACATCTCCAGCAGCCAGTGAGGTTGTCTTTCGTCATTTTAGCAACTCTAGCTGAAGTTGTAAATGATCTGAATAAATATACTCCAATAAAGAGTCCAAGATGTATTTTTAATAGAGGAAAAAAGTTGATTGTTTTATTTTGGTCAGTAAAAGTTATAGGAAACTCTTTAGTAAAAAAATGTTCCAGAAATTCTTATCTAATTTTGAGTGATCCTTGGCTAACATTTGATGTATCTTCAAAATTAAATTGTGAAATATTTTTTTTTTATTTACATCAGTGTCTGTTAAATACATTTAGCAAATCACTATACAACAAATAACTTTTTCATTAAGCAACATACAAATTCTTATCTAGTAAATTTAAGTAAGACCACAGATCATATGAAAAGGATTTTCTGGTGCTTCTGGATTTAATAGTCATCATTTCAAATTGACATGTTTTAGTAATAATATTTTTGAATTCTATAAATAGAGGAGGGTGTTCAGATTTCCAGTTTCTAGTGATCACTTTTCTGGCTACTGTCAAAAGAGACCATAATATGGGGTATTTGATTCTTCTAACACAGTTAGGAACTGGGGTATTGAACAAAATTAAAGATTTAGATAAATTAAATCCATCTTTAAAATAAGCTTGAAGAAAATTATTAATTTTTTTCCAGTATTGCTTTAATGCCATGCAGTCATAAAACATGTGACCAATCTGCTTTAGTTTCTGTTTTGCATCTCCAACATAATACCTTTTCTTTGCTGATCAATTCCATTTTATGAGGTGTATAAACTACTCTATTCTTATATTTCCATGAATATAATCTCCATCTAAGTGAGTATGTAGTCCGCCTAGATGATTCCAATATTTTTTTTGTATCTTCATCAGAAGGTGACTTATTATTGATTGGTATGAAATAGTTCCAATAGTTTTCTAGTATATTTTTTGTTTCATTGTTAATTATTTTATATATGATTGAAAGTTTACATTTAGTGGATGCATCTTGGTGAATGAATAAAGTTAATTTTATTAGTTTAGGTGTTAATGTTTTTGAATTTGTGGGGATTGCATTCATTTTGTCAATCATGTACTGTCTATATGATTGAATTTGTAACTGTGTGTCTATTTAAATCATAAATTGATGTTAAATGATCCAATGAAATTAACTTGTCATCTTCTAAAAATTGAAACCAAAAAATGAGATGCTTTTCTTTCAACAAGATATTATTAGAAAAATTTGAAGTGGATATAACATCTTTTGTGTATAATATATTTCTTATATATATTAAATTCTTGATGTTTATAAGTAATTTCAAATAAAATTAGTATGCATTCCGGAACTTCAACTAAATCCAAATTTGAAAAATTAATGTATTTGTTTCTCAAGTGTCCTGACTATCTTCCCAATATAAAAACAGATGTTTTTTGAGGATTGCTATATAGATTATCGCTTTGCTGGCACAGTTTCCTTTTTTTAAGAACTACGTTACTTCAGGTTGCATTCTCTAAAGCAATACTCTCACTTTCCACAATATAATGACATTTCCCACAATTCCTGCATTTTTTTATACCTGTAGTTTTTTTCTTCCTGTGATGAATATTCATTTCATATAAGTTCTTTAAATTACAAACCATCTTAAACATAAGTTTAGAGTCTGTTCCTAAAATTCCTACTATATCAGGGTTGCACTGTAACATAATTCAGTTTCTGGAAATAATTTCCTTGATTTTTTGTGGTGCAGCACAATTGAACTTTACTACCATAGTCCTTTCTAGTGGGATGCACACTGGTGAAGGGCAGGTAAGAAGTGCTAAAATTAGGATTTTTGTGCACCTTATATTTAAAACTACCTTCAAAACTTTTATTTCTAGTGTCTAGATAATTTATAAAGCTGTTGTGGTAGCGTATGTAAATCTTAAAAAAGGAAGTAGTATTACTCAAATTTATTTATTTTATTTATTTGCAGTTTGTTTGCCAGGATAGTCCAATTGGGCCATGAAGAGTCCATTTTCAGTGGAGTCCTGGGGAGAAAACCTCCAGAAAAATACATGAAGTATAAGATATATTATAAATGCAAGAGTCATAAGAATACACAATAACATAATACATGAAATGTGAAGATAAATATAAATGCAAGAAGTCTCAAGTATACAAAATGACAAATTACATGAATAAGAGAGAATTCAGAAAAAAAATAAGTAAGAAGTTCCCATGAAGTGCTAGTTAGAGTAATGCATTGAATTTCATTACAAAAGAGTTACAGTTCCTGTAAAATATGGTAGTTCCTATAGTTGTTATTAGGAGAAGTTAGACTGTAGGGGGCTGTTTACAGATATATTAGTTTGTGGAGATTAGTTAAGGTAATGAAATTATGTGGGATGGGAACAAGAGCATTCCCATTGTGAAGTTAGGTATGAGTGAAGTAGGGTTTTGAAGGCAGAGAGTCTGTTAGTGGTACGAATGAGAGGTGGAAGAGAATTCCAGTGGCGTGGTAGCGAGAAGGATAGGAGGTGATTTTAGTGGGTTCCAGTTTACTCTTTTTAGTGCATTTGAGAATTCATTGGGGTTGAAGTTTTTCAGGCACCGCGTAGAGGTATAGGTATGGGTTAGATGTAGGGAGGAGGGAAGACGATGGGCAAAAAAGGGGAAATGGTCACCTAGGGGGTCGGGAAGGGTGCCACTGTCAGTGTTATAGTGAGGATGTCAAACAAGAATCCAGTCTAAGGTGCTCCCATGGTGGAAGTCTTTGGATGGTCTAGTTGTTCAGGTAATAAGTTGAGTGAAGTTATATAGATTTATAGCTAGGGAGGTGTTTGGAGATTGAAGTGTGTCCAGTTAATGTTAACATCGCCTAGGATAATAGTTTCATTAGTAATGTTAGAGAACCAGGAGATAATGTCCTCAAGGATGTGGACATTATCTCCTTGGGGGGATGTAGAGAGTGACTATACAGATGAGTTTGTTTATTAAATAATTAATAACATCACCAATCTCATTTTCAGGTCCATCCCAGAGAATAAAAATATCATCCAGGAATCTTGGCTATAACTTGATGACGGACCAGAATTTTGAATTAAAAACATTTTCTTTCATCCTAAAAGGACCAGGTTTGCATATATCGAGGCAGAAACTGCACCAATAGTAACCCCCCATTCTGTTGGAAAGTTTTCCCCTCAAAGAATTTAAAATTGTTTTCCAAAACTACTCTAGTTAGTTCAGACAACAAGTATATATATATCGTGCCCCTTAAGTCCATAATATTGGATTTTTACACTGTCTCTTTAAGACGCAATTAACATTAATTGGTTTTGCCTATTCAATCTTTTTAATCAATTTATTGCATGTATATAAGCTGAATGTTGAGCATCTTACTTTGTTCTGATGAAGTCCTGATGATAGAAGGATGAAATTTTCACTTTTATCATTTTGGTTCCCTCCATGTGTGTTCTTCTGTGAACTTTGTGCCTGGTCACCTAATTTATTTATTATTATTATTAAATTTCAGAGAACTGTTGTCTGTCACAGAGCTGTAGTTTAGATTTACTAGATGTTATTATCCCTCAGTTTCGCCATCCTTCTGCACCTGTCAGGTGTCTTATGGCATATCTTACCACTTAGATGTATGTTATGTAATATTCTTGGGAAAAAAAATGTTTTCTCTCAGTTTCACCAAAGCAGGTGCTTCATGTAGCAGATCAAATGTGATAGTTCCTGTGGAGATCAGCCTAATTATAATTTGTGGGTCTTCAGTGGAGATGGTTTTGGTACTATTACTTTCATTATACTTAGAACTCGAGATGGAAACTCACTGTTACACATGACTTTGAGTCAAGCTGTCCACTGCTGCCAGCACTGCTTGAAAGTCGGGTGGTGCCTCTGAATGCGTAACATTTTCTCCCTTCTCAGTTTTTTTACTTTGGGAGTTAGTGTACAGCTATAAGTTCAGGGGTTCCTCCCATTGCTTCTTGCACTACTGATGAGTGGAATGCCAAGGTTCCTTCTGCAGCTTTAAGCAACAGTATGAGACACTGAGTCTTTAGTGAAGGTTCCTTGATTTCTTCTTCATCCTTTGAAGTATGTCTGTGCTATTCTACGTAGTTATTTAACTCCCTAAATCTTTATGCTTGTGTTAGTCCAGCACCAGATTTTTTTTAAACCTATGAAGTATCATGGGGGACCAGACCATTCGCATAATGTCATAGAGGTGGTCACTGCTTTTAACTTCATTGTTAGGAGGTACTTTATATAACACAAATGGTGTTAGAGCTAAAACCAGCACTTACACCTTACTCGGGGACAATACTGTTACTTGTATTTTGTTTTATTCCATTTATTTGTTAAAGCTACAAGGGATTTTTAGGAATAACTTGGTGCCACTGTCCTGTTAAGTAACTTAAACCACGAAAAAAAGAAGCTGGTGCTGTAAGTGTAAACCAAAACCGAAGAAAGAACAGCACAATAGTCCAAAGTAGCTCCAGAAACCATATTTATTTGAAGGTCACAGGTGCAAACAAAAGCAAGCATAAACGCTCACAAATTCAAAGTGCGTTTTCATCAATGTAGACTTCATCAGATGCAAAGGCAAAGAGTCCCACACAGTCAATTTAAATATCCCTGCTGATGAAAAAAGCACCAGTCACATTACTGGTAGTAAAACCTATCAGTGCAAACAATTAACAAAAAAATTCAAATATAAAATGTAGTTTAAAAATTATTAAAAATGTATGGTATATATAAATGTGCAAAACCATGGTGTAAACGTAAAAGATAAGTAGTGTCCAGGAAAATATCAATTGGAACGAACATTAAAAAGTAAAAGCAGTAAAATTTAGAATATAAAATGCTTCAGTATAATCTTAAGGATAACAACGCCATCTAATGGACATAATGCATTACAATCCAAAAGGAGCAAAATGAGACTACAAAAAATATTTCTTGTATCAGTCTTGCAGCACGTAGTTTTAACACTGGGGCTAGGGAAATAACATTGTTCAAACCAGTATGTTTGTGTGCCTCCAGCAAAATCTGCCAGTACCCCTACTTGTACTCAATCCTGGTCTCCCAAGGTCCTCCTCTCACACTCTTTCCTTTCTCTTCTATAACAAAAAAAGGAAAAATTGACCCCAGTACAAGTGAGAGCATGATTATAAAGGACACTGTTTGTGTTCTTAATACGGAGGCCATTCATATGTTCATACATTCTTTTCTGGATTATCACATTGTCAATTATTTGGATGTCACTGCAGAAAAATCTGATTCTGGATTTAAATATACAGGAAACCCACTTATTCCAATTCCCTACTTCATTATACTAGCTCCCACCCTTGCCATCAAAAAGTTGAGGTAGTTAAAGGGCAGTTTGTCCGTATTTGTAGGCTGTGTTTTATGGATGATGACTTTGTCGAGAAGTGTGAATTATTGACTAGGATGTTTCTAAGTAGGGTTATCCAATGGGACATGGTCAACAAAGTGTACAAAGAGGTTCTGTATGGTAGGCAAAGTAGATTTAAGCCCATTCTCTGTGTTGATGTTACACCTGAGGCTTCGTTAATGGATACACAAGGACATGACACATTAGCTATTGCTGACCCCTCATTCGGTAAAGCTTTCATCACTGAATATAATCAGGAATATTTTAGAGAGAGAGAGTGGTATAAGTTTTCCCAACTCTCAGATCTGAAGTCTATCTTTGGCACCCCCTTTAAAATTATTTACAGTAGGGGTCCTAACATCAAAGATTATTTGGAATGTATGAGTCTACCCAAAGTTAACAGTAAGCAAACTGGAATCTTTAAGTGTGGGTCCTGCTCCCAGTGTAGGTACATGACCAATAGGGAGGCATTGTTCCTAGTGGCTAGGGATTTCTATTTCTCCAGTAAGGTATGTAGCACCTGTGACTCTTTTGGCCTGGTCTGTATTGCCCTCTGCAGTAAATGTGCTGCCTTTTATATAGGGAAAACGGAGAGAAAATTGAAGAAATGTTTTACTACCAGTAATGTGATTGGAGCTTTTTTCATCAGCAGGGGGTATTTAAATTGACTGTGTGGGACTCTTTGCCTTTGCATCTGATGAAATCTACATTGATGAAAATGCACGTTAAATATGTGGGCGTTTATGCTTGCTTTTGCTTGTACTTGTGACCTCCAAATATACATGGTTTTCAGAACTACCTTGGTCTATTGTGCTGTTCTTTCTTCTGTTAAGTAACTTGTTTTATTTTCCCAATAGACAAATAGTGTATAAAGGAATAATACTTAGGATTGACTGATGAAGTTCACTGTCATCTCGTAGTTTTAATCCTGTCTTCCAAAGTCCTTGGTGACTTCTTATGATGTCTGAATTGTGTTGTCATGGGCAGATGCCCCCCCCCCCCCCCCCATATTAGGAAGGAACAGTATTTCCCAGGTAATAGAGGATCCACTAAGGACATGGTGAATTTCACAGCACATAAAACATAAAAATTGTAAGATTTATGGAGATACTAGCCCAGTGAAGTAGCAGGATAAAGTCCTGCCTGTGTTCCATTCAGCCTGAGTTTAGTAGGTGGCTGAAGCGTCCAATGGATCTGGCAGGGGCGACAGGCCTGCCTTTCCTGAAAGGGAGGGAGGGATTTTGTCAGTGTGACAGGAACATTTAGCAGGCTGTAATGAAGATCAGAGCTCAGAACGATCACTGGGCTGAGTATGATGTTTTTTATATGAGGTTTGTATGTATAAAAAATATGTTTGTGTGAAGTGTCTTATATAATATAAAATAGACAACAAAGAAAGTTTTGTATTTTGTTGTAAATATACTTGTATATGTGTAGAGTGGTGTGTGTTTGGAAATGCATGTTAATGTGTCTTTCTTTATATAATTATTCTATGTTTTTAAAATCATATGTTCATATAGTTAATTATTTAATGGTAGATGTTCTGTAGTCCTATCTCGCCTTCATTCTTACACATGGGTTCGGAGCCGATCCTCTCGGCCTATTACAAAGCGTAAAGTCTTCTAGTTGGCTCATGGCTAGGTAGGTATCCCATGGTGCACCAGTATAATCCCCAGATCTTGTTTGCCGCGTCAACGAGTTCAGATGTGCTTCTTCTTGGCCGTGGCTAAGTTTGACACTTTTTGCTATTTTTTCTATATTACAGTTTAACCTTTCAAGTATATGGTTTTTGCTAGTGTTTAACAGTTGGTAGAGTACTGCTGAAGTGCTTTCTTTCTTCACTTTAGATAATTATTGGGAGAACTGGTTGGCCGCTGGTCTTGTTGTTCTCTTTATCCTGTGTGCCAGTTTGTTCTTTTTAACGGGCATTTTTGCCCCTTGTTGTTAATTGCTGTGCTTATTAGCATAGAGTTTGGTAGTTCATTAGTTTCATAGTTATTGCTTAGATATTTAGTGCTTGCTGTTAAGGTGCGCGTTTGCGCTCAATTTAACCTTTCCGTGTTCAGTGTTCTGTAGTGTGCAGTGTTTATTAGCATTAGACTATTTCTGCCTAGATATTAGTTGGATTTTTAGCTATTTAGTTGATAAGAGTTCTTTGATATTTCCAACCCTTTTGGTTCTACGTCATAGAATTTGAGTAAAGTTCCACTCAGAGAACTGGACATTTTCTGGCTCATACTTTGTCTGTGTGTGTGTGCATGCAGTATATTTGGTAGTTTCTGACCTTTAGTCTTCTCTTTTCTAGGTCCGTTTAAGTTAGAGGACCTAGTTTTCTCTCTTTTTCTCTGCCCAGGTCTAGGCCCGTTTGAGTTAGAGGACCTACTCCTCATGGTGGTGTGACTGTTAGTACGGTAAGGGCTAGGCCCATTTAAGTTAGAGGACCTAGTCCTCTTTGTGTTTGGGTTGTGTCATTTTTGCTACATCTCCGTACCATGTCTAAAGAGGCAAAAGATCATAAACCCTCAGGGTGTTTAAAATGCTCTCAGAAAATGTCTATTACTGATGGCCACAGTAACTGTGTGTATTGCCTCGGAGCCATCCATCTCCAAGAAACATGTCTGTTTTGCCATTTTTTCAGTGCCAGGGTCTTACAGGAGTGGAAGAACAAACTAATATTAAAAGATCTCCTTAAGCCTTCTTTCGAGGAAGACTTGGCCAGTTCGTCTTCTTCCTCCAAATCTCAGGCATCTAAAAAAGAAAAGGCTAAACCTACCAAGAGGCATTCCCCGGAGCCATCCAGTGCTTCAGAACCACCTCCTAAACTTTCAAAACCAGACAAGACTTCTCCCTCCATGGCTCCACTGATCTTGGAACCGATCGAGGCCATTGATGCTATGACTCCAGTGTTGGCCCCATGCATTTCGGAGCCGACTACTGATAGCAAACATCAGAGCCTGTCCAGAGATCCATTGCCAGTCTCCCCAACTTTAAGGTCCCCTGTCTTACAGAGGTCCAGATCTCCCACACTGTCTTCCAGATGTGTAGAGAGTAGTGCTGAGACTCCTGAAATCGTCTGCCTTGCCAAAAATGCTGTTGGCTCCAACCCAGTCAGTCCTGGAGCCACTTGAGTCCATTTCCCCTACTGTGGTTCCTCAGAGCCATGCTTGGCTTTCGGAGCCAGAGTGTTCGGTACCGCTGGTTGTGGAACCCTTGGTTCCAGCTCCCTCTGAGGCTGTCTTGGAGCTGAGTTTTGCTCCGACACCTTCGGTGTTGTCCGGGGTGTCTAGGAGCTGAAGCTCTCCAGTCAGCTCCAACAGGGACACTTGGACCCAGACCTCTTCTGTTCCGAGTCTCTCTCTTGGTGCATTGGCTAGGGTGAGCTTGGACCCTACATCTGTCTCGGGGCTGATGACTTCCTCTGTCTCCTCAGAGCCGAGGAGGTCTTCGGAGCTGGAGAGGTCGGCCTTCGAGATGATGCGGAGTGTGCTGTGCCGTTCATAAGCTCCACCCAGGGGTACCGACACTCTTCCCCCTCGGGCACCGACCTCCGTCTCAGCACCTACTCCCTTTCTCGACAGCAGAGACCCGCAGCCTCAGGAGCCCCTGGCTGGTGGCCCCCACTCTTCTGAGCCCTCCTCAGAATATCCTTCTGAGGAGCCCCCTTGGAAGAGAACATGCAAGAGGAAGCATGTAGACTCCCAGAATAAGTCTCTTATCTCCGACATCGACCTCGAGGAGTCAGAAGGGTCACCCAAGTCGTTCTCTGATGATGTCTCCTTTGTAGACATCTTAGAGATCCTTAAGCAGAGGTGCGGCTGGCCCAGTGTTACCCCTTCTGATAAGGAGTCCGGTGAACCTGAAGGTTTTCATGTCTCAACCTTCAGCCTCTTGGGTGGCTCCACCTTTCGACGAACTTCTAGACCTTGTTAGTAGAAAGGTGTGGGAGACTACTGATGCCATGGAGCCAGTTCCCAGGAGACCCAATAAATTTTTGTCAGCCCCCAAGGAGAAGGGATTCTTGTCCAAGGGCGTTCCTGTCGATGCCATGCTGGTGGTGGCGGCCACTAAGAAGGGACTAGCGGAGACGTTTTCATCTGTCCATCCGCCGTACAAGGAGTCTCGAACGATGGATAGATATGGGAAGTGTATCTTTTTGTCAACGGCATTCACTCTCAGATCGCTGGACTACCTAACACATTTTACAAGGCTTCAGAGATATCTCCTTAAGGAGTTGGGAGAGACTCTACAAGGTACATCTACTGAAGGAGTCCCTGAAAAGGTGTCTGCTCAGTTGTCCACCTTGAATTCCATTGTTAACTCCTCCATGAGGCTGATTTCTTATGCAGCGATGGAGCAAGCAGGGCAGCGGGTTCATAGGTTGGTACTAGGCTATCGGCCCTATGGCCTATGCAAGCCTAGCCATAACAATTCCCTGGAAATTTTTTCCCACAATACTTACTTCTCTGGGCCCCTGTCTAGCAGGGCGACTGACGTGATCCCCGGGGTGAATTTCCTATCTCCTATCCAATCATCAAGGTTCCTTTTGAAGAAGGCCAATGAGGTGCTCTGCTTGACATGTATGGGCAGTCTATTCCAGAGTATGGGGAGTCTCTGGGTCAGGAACCTATCCCTCCAGCATGTTTTGTTCCTTGTGATGATAAGGTTTAGATCCCTGGAGCGTGTGGCTCTGAGGGATTGGGATTTCTTTAAGTGGAGCATGTCCAACAGCTCAGGGTTTGACATGGCCTTGTATGTTAAGCAGAGATCGCCTCTGAGTAGACGATATGCCACAGAGTATAGCTGGAGTTTTTTTAGACGGTCAGCATATGGAATCTGCTTTAGGCCTGTGATTCTTTTAGTGAGGTATTTCCAGCTGTTGCAGATGTCTTGTGAGGTACATACCAAATGGGGCAATGTTAAGTTGTCAATCTCGCCTTCATTCTTGCTGGATGGGTTCGGAGCCGACCTTCGGCTCCAACTCTGCCTATACTAAAGCTCGAGAGCTATTTATACCGGCTCGAGGCTACCCTATATCCCATAATGCTAGGTGCTAACTACCCAGATCTTGTTTGGCATTTACAGCTACGAGGTGCGTTTACTATCGGCTCTTCAGGTTAGAAGTTTTTCTGTTAAAAAAATTGCTATTTTTAGACTGGGTTTTTCTTAGTTTTAGTTAGCGACCATCCCATTAGCTTCCCATTCATAGCTAATCCCCCTTTAGGCCCCTTTTAATCCCTTTTAAGACCCTTTTTAATTCCTTTGTTATAGGGTTAGGCCTTTGGGCCTTTTTTTCTGCCTTATCAGCTTAATTTTTTTGTATGACTGACTTTAATAGGTTGTCTGTGTGTGTGTGTGTGTGTGTGTGTGTGTGTGTGTGTGTGTGTGTGTGTGTGTGTGTGTGTGTGTGTTTAGTTTTCTGTTCTTAAGATGTCAGAAGACACCAGGGTCTCGGGCTTCAAGAAGTGTGACTCGTGCTGTCAGAAAATGTCGCTGACAGACGGTCACACTTCTTGTGTTTATTGCCTGGGCCCTCTGCATCTGCATGACGCTTGTTTGGTCTATCATGCGTTCAGCCCAAGAGTCCTGCAGGAATGCAGAAATAAATTGATTTTGTGGGGCTTGTTAAAGCCTGAAGGTTCCCTGACCAAGTCTTCGTTGGGGAAGCCTCGGTTATCTAAGCCGAGGGCTCCGAGCTCAGAGCCTTCGACTGGTGGTTCTCGAACTGCTGTCTCATCGGCTCCGTCTGGAGCCGATGTTTCCAAGACAGTCTTCTTCATCGGCTCTGGCTGGAGTCGATGTTCCTCAGGTTCAAGCTTCTACATCGGCTCGAACCGGAGCCGATGTTTCCAGGACACAGTCGGCACCGATAGTGGTGTCGGCACCGTCTGCCAGCCATAAGAGGTCCAGATCTCCATCCTTGGAGTCTGTTCACTCGGCTCCGAGGTCTCCCTTGCTCTCAGAGCAGAGTCATCAAACCCATTCCTCCAGGTCTTCCAGGTTCTCAGACCACGACCTCGAGAGGGTGGTTAGTAGACTTCTTAAGTCTCAGGCACTAGCCCAAATGCTTCATAGCCCTTCTCAACAGACAGTGGCTATCCCCACCCCTTCTTTGATTCCTCCTCCGACTCTTCCTCTGAGTTCGGAGTCAGAGCTTGTTGGAGCCGTGGCCGTCAACACGTTGGAGCCGATACCTCACATTTCGGCTCTGTCGTCGTCTCTGGTCTCTTCCATGGTCCCATCCTTGGAGGGATCCGGGCGCATGGACTTCCTCGTCTGCTCCAAGGGGGCGAGTGGCATTGGACCCTTGTCCGACCCCGTTCTTCCTCTCGGAGCTTCGGCGCTGGTAAGTTCAGCCCCGACATCGGCTTCGGAGCCATCCCTCTCGGTGCTGGGAGGGGTCCTTATCTCTTCGGAGCAGGGACCTTCTACCCTGCCTGATAGGGGCGCCTTCGAAGTCATGAGCGTGCTGGCCCCGTGCCTGTTTCACGGTTGGCTCCCTCAGCTCCTCCCTCTGTAGTGCCTGCTGCGGTCTCTACCCACCCTCTCAATCCTGACCGTAGAGATCCAACACCCTGATCCATCAGGGGAACCCCATCGGAAGAGGAAATGTAAGAGGAAGCATGTGGACTCCCCTGAGTCCGTCACATCGGATACCGACTTGGATGAGTCGGAAGGGTCCCCACGGTCCCCCTCTGAGGATGTCTCCTTTTCAGACATCCTTGAAATCCTGAAGCAGAGGGGGAACTGGTCTACCCTTAACCCTTCCGAGGACGAGTCGGTTTACCTAGAGGCTTTTGGCTCTCACCCTTCCACCTCCTGGGTGTCTCCGCCTTTCGACCCCCTCATGGAAGTGGTGGCGCGGAAGGTGTGTACGGCCCCTGACATGATGGAACCTACCCCACGGAGGCCTTCCAAATTTATAACAGCCCCTTCGGACAAGCAGTTTTTAGCCAAGGGTGTCCCGGTTGACGCCATGGTGGTGGCTGCAGCCACTAAGAAGGAACTGGCTGATCCTTCTGTACCTGTCCATCCTCCTAACAAGGAGTCTAGGACTATGGATAGGTATGGCAAGCGGATGTTTTCTTCAGCGACCTTTGTCATGCATTCACTGAATTATTTGTGCCACTTCACCCGCCTTCAAAGAGATATGCTCAAAGAAGTGGGTGAGGTCTTACAGGATCCAACAGCTGCGGAGTCTCAAGACAAAATAAATTCCCAGCTGGCAACCCTGAATTCCATTGTCAACTCCTCCATGTGGCTTATTTCCTATGCGGCCGATGGGGCGAGCAGGGCTGCAGGCACAGGCGTGGCCTTAAGGCGTCACACCTGGATCCAGCTTTGTAACTTTGCAGACCCCTTTAAGGCGTCCTTCATGAACTCCCCCTTTGACGGTTCAGCTTTGTTTGGACCTCAGGTGAAGGATACTTTGACCCGATGCGAGCAAGAAGGCAAGACTCTGTCTGCCGTGGGAGTCCGTTTTTCCACCCAGTCTAGACCTTACCCTAAGGGTCAGAAGGGTGGGAAGATGTGGTTCCGTAAACCACAAGAGGTTGCGCCTGACGCAAGAGGTCAGTTCCCCTCTAGAGGCAGGGAGGGGGACAATAACAGATGCCGCCCCACGGACAGAGGAGGTCCGCAAAATCAGGGTAGCAGAGAGTCTCTTTCTGACAAACCCTTCCAGCATCCCTGAGAAGCTGCCCGATTGTCCGCCTTCGGAGGCAGTCGGGGGAAGGTTATCACTGTACCCAGAAGCCTGGCTTTCACTCACTCAAGACAAATGGGTACAGTCGATCATATCTGAGGGTTACAAAATTCCATTTATCCACACCCCAACTCAGCCAAAAGGTCCCCTTCCAGACATTCCACCCAGTCTAAGGGAACAAGCAGTAGTAGAAATATCAAAACTGCTAGCAAAAAGAGCCATCCAGCCAGTCCCAGCAGACCAACAAGGATCCGGAATCTACTCCAAGTTCTTTTTAGTACCAAAAAAGACAGGGGACTGGAGACCCATTTTGGATCTCAGCAGACTAAACAGGTCTGTAAGAAGAACGAAGTTCCAGATGGTCACGCTACAGTCCATTCTACCCTTTCTGGGTCAGGACGATTGGATGTGCTCAGTAGACCTTCAGGATGTGTACTACCACATCAAGATGCACAGACGCTCCAGGAGGTTTCTCCGCTTCCGGCTGGGAACCAGTAATCATCAGTTCAGAGCCCTGCCCTTTGGTCTCACTACAGCCCCCCGAGTGTTCACCAAATGCATGGCAGTGGTTACAGCTCATCTGAGACGTCAAGGATTCCAGGTGTTTCCATATCTAGACGACTGGCACCTCACTGCCACCACCAGGCGTCAACTTCTCCGCTCCAGTGATTACATCATTCATACTTGCAAAGGGCTAGGTATCTCCATAAATTTCGAAAAGTCTGCCTTGTCAGTCTATTACCTTCATAGGTCCCACCTTAGACACAGTCCAGCTTTCCGCAAAACTGACCGAACAAAGAGTTCTAGATATTCGCAGGCATGTTCACATCCTTCTTCAGAACAACAAAATACAAGCCAGGTTAGTCCTGAAGGTATTAGGTCTCATGGCAGCTGCCTTTACTCTACTTTCCCTAGCTCACGTTCATATGCGGATCCTTCAATGGATGCTTTTTTCCCAGTGGTCCTTTCAATAGCTTCCAATGTCACACAACATTTTAATAACCCTGTCTTGCAAGAAACACCTTTCTTGGTGGATGGTCTCCCCTCAAGTACTTCAGGGCAGACCATTTGTTCCTCCTCCGGTCGCCACGGTGACAACGGATGCCTCCCTGATTGGGTGGGTGGGGGCATTTTCAGGGCAGGACAGTCCAGGGCACATGGCAACCTTTCGAGTGCCACCTGCACATCAATGTCTTGGAGATGAGAGCAGTACTTTTAGCATTGCAAGCCCTTCAGGACTCTCTTCCCATCGGGACTATTGCAGTTCAGATGGACAATATGTCCGTAGTGTGGTACATCAACAAGCAGGGTGGAACCAAGTCCTATCCCTTGTGTCGAGAGGCTCTCAGACTTTGGCTGTGGGCGATCTCCTCTCAGCGGTTTCTGACAGCAACGCACATCCCCGGGAAGTCCAACATCATAGCGGACAGGTTGAGCAGAGCCATTCTCATGCCTCACGAGTGGTCTATCAATCAAACTATAGTGGAGAAAATTTTTCAGAAATGGGGTCGACCTTGCTGCGACCTTTTTGCAACACCTCAAAACAGCAAGTGCCATGACTTCTTCACTCTCTTCCCTCATCCCGGCCACCCCCCCCAGGGACGCTCTAGTCCACGATTGGCCCCGGGGACTTCTGTATGCCTTTCCATTAATCACTCAATTGATTCAGAAAGCTACCGCCGTGAGAGCCACCATGATCCTCATTGCTCCTTACTGGCCTCGCCAGATATGGTTCCCGTTCCTGCATCATTACCTCTTGGGGCAGCCCTGGCATCTGGACCCAGTGCCAGATCTTTTGACCCATCAGTCGGGACAGCTGCACCACTCCCTGCAATCTCTCAACCTCACAGCTTGGTTGCTCCAATTCCAACTCTAGCCAGGCTTCCCCTTATTTCCCATTCTGTGCATGACATACTTATAGCATTCCTAAAGTCATCCACCAGGAGGATTTACGCCAGCAAGTGGAAGCATTTTTCCTTCTGGGCAGGAGCCAGAAATATAGATCCTTTTACTGCCCCTATCCGATCAGTCCTAGACTTCCTAGCCGAATTGTTTCACTCAGGGTCTTCTTCCTCCACCTTCAGAGTACAGTTAGCGGCTATTTCGAACTTTCATGCAGGCTTTTCGAACTCCAGTATCATGCCCCATAAGCTTTGTAAAACCTTTCTCAAAGGTATCTTTTTGCTTAAGCCCCCAATCAGGGACCCCCCACCGCAGTGGGACTTAAATTTGGTTCTAACCTCCTTGATTTTTCCCCTTTGAACCTGGCATCTTCCTAAAGGCTCTGGCCTTTCGTCCCAAAATCCAGAATAGTTCAGCCTTTCTTCGCCATCTTTGTTTTCCTAAACGGTGCCCTAGGAAACCGCTTTTTACCTAAGTCCTGGAGCCAGTCCCCAGGAGAACCAATAAATTTTTGTCAGCCCCCAAGGAGAAGGAATATTTGCCCAAGGGTGTTCCTGTAGATGCTATGCTGGTGGTGGTGGCCACTAAGAAGGAACTAGCGGAGACGTCTTCATCTGTCCATCCGCCGTACAAGGAGTCTCGAACGATGGATAGATATGGGAAGTGTATCTTTTTGTCAATGGCATTCACTCTCAGATCGCTGGACTACCTAACACATTTTACAAGGCTTCAGAGAGATCTCCTTAAGGAGTTGGGAGAGACTCTGCAAGGTACATCTACTGAAGGAGTCCCTGAAAAGGTGTCTGCTCAGTTGTCCACCTTGAATTCCATTAACTCCTCCATGAGGCTGATTTCTTATGCAGCGATGGAGCAAGCAGGGCAGCGGGTTCATAGGTTCATAGGTTGGTACAAGCCTATCGGCCCTATGGCCTATGCAAGCCTAGCCATAACAATTCCCTGGAAATTTTTTCCCACAATACTTACTTCTCTGGGCGCCTGTCTAGCAGGGCGACTGACGTGATCCCCGGGTTGAATTTCCTATCTCCCATCCAATCATCAAGGTTCCTTTTGCAGAAGGCCAATGAGGTGCTCTGCTTGACATGTATGGGCAGTCTATTCCAGAGTATGGGGAGTCTCTGGGTCAGGAACCGATCCCTCCAGCATGTTTTGTTCATTGTGATGATATGGTTTAGATCCCTGGAGCGTGTGGCTCTGAGGGATTGGGATTTCTTTAAGTGGAGCATGTCCAACAGCTCAGGGTTTGACATGGCCTTGTATGTTAAGCAGAGATCGCCTCTGAGTAGACGATATGCCACAGAATATAGCTGGAGTTTTTTTAGACGGTCAGCATATGGCATCTGCTTTAGGCCTGTGATTCTTTTAGTGAGGTATTTCTGTGGCCTTTCCAGCTGTTGCAGATGTCTTGTGAGGTACATACCAAATGGGGCATTATACTCTATAATGGGTCTAATGAGGGATGAGTACAGTGAGACAATGACCTCCTTTTTTTCTGGATGAATAGCCCTTACTGATGAGGTGTGCCATGTAGAAGGATTTCCTGACTGTTGTGGCAATGTGGTTATCGAAAGTGAGACCACTGTCCACTTTTGTCCCAAAGTCTGTCATCACACTTTCGATGTTTAGTGTCCTGCCACCTATGTGGTAGTTCATGGGTACATGTTTTTTTTCCAAAGGGGTTGACTATACATTTTTTGGCATTAAGCTTGAGCCCATGGCTCTGGCACCAGGCATCTGTTTCTGTAAGGCCCTTTTGTAGAATATCCACATCATTTGGGGATTCAATAATGGCTCCCAGTTTGCAGTCATCTGCAAACTTTGTTAGCTAGACTCCCATAGTGTTGGCCTGTACTTCAGAGAAGTAGATACCAAACAAGAGTGGTCCCAGGACTGAACCCTGAGGTACTCCACTTGTCTGGAACTGGATTTGGAGTCGGCTACTTTTACACTCTGGGTTCTGTCAGTAAGCCAGTTGGCAACCCATCGAGTGACATAGGGATTTATGCCCAACTTAGTAAGTATATCTATGATTCCAGAGTGGGGGATGGTGTGGAAGGCCTTGGCGTGGTCCGGATAGGCTGTTTGGACCTCCTTACCCTCGTCCACAGCTCTGGAGACCGACTCAAAGAAGTCAATTAGATTCAGCAGACAAGATCGGCCCTTCACAAACCCAAACTGGGTGGGGTCCAGTGTCTGGAGGTTGCCAATGTCTTTGTTTTATAAGTTCCATGATAATGCGTTCGATGCCCTTGCAGATCAGGCTTGTCAGACTGATGGGACAGTAGTTCCCGGGATCCAAGGTGGATCCTCCCTTGTGGGAGCGGGATAACTGTAGCTGTGCGCCAGTGGGCACGAAGCCTGAGGTGAGGCTATGATTAAACATGACACTTAGGTGGGGTGCCAGTTCATTTTGTAGTTCATGTAGTACACAGCCTGGGATGACATCTGGTCCCATGGATGCTGTATTCTTAGCTTTGGAGAGTGCTGTTTCTACCTGTGTGGCTGTGATTTTCAGAATTTGGCAATCTTTTGGTATTGAGATGGGCCCTTTAGGGGGTGAGAGGGGAGTGAATTTGGCACTAAATCGATCTGCCAGGATATTGGCAATATCCTTGGGATCAGTATATTTAATGCCATTCTGTTGTAGTTCAGAGCAGATCTGAGCATTGCCGTTTAGATTCTTTACATAACTATAGAATGCCTTGTGGTTGTCTTTGGAATCTTTGGCAATTTTATTTTCGTAACTAGCTTTTGAGGATTTATGAGGGATCTCAGCTTCTTACTGAGGCTGGTGAGGGAGTTTTTTGCATCCTGGGATTTTCCTTTTTTCTGCAACAGTTTCTTCCTTCTGTTGTATAGTTTGTTTATAGCAGGGGACCACCAGATTAGCTTCCTTTTTGTGGAGAAGCGCATCTTGGTTCTATTTGGGATGGCACGATTCATGCACGAGTGGATGTGCTCGTACAGTGCCTTAGTTTAGGATTCTGCAGTCGAACTTCCAGATCCCGTCTGCGTGGGTGTTGTGAAATTTGTCACTTCTGACTTCAGTAGCATGAAGTTGGCTTTGGAGAAGTTTTTTAAGGAAGTTTCCGTACTGGGGGGTGGGGGAGGGATGTGGATGTCAAGGGTGATTTGCTTATGGTCAGACCTGACCAATGAGGGAGTGACCACTGGTGTGGAGCATCTATCTCCCATGTTGGTAATGACCAGGTCTAGGATATTGGAGCCCCTGGTGGGACAATGGATTAGTTGATCCAGGGCGTTGGAATTTATGAATTCCAGGAACCGTTGGGAAAAGGAGTTGGTACCCGAGTAGTTTTCCCAATTAATGGCAGGGTAGTTGAAATCACCTAGTATTAGGGTGTTTGGTTGTATCTTAATATTTTCCAGTATTTTTAGGAAGGTGTAGTGAGAATCTTGGTGTATGGTGGGGGATCTGTAGCAAGCCACAGTTTGGATTGCAGTCTTACCTAGTGTTAGTTGCACCTGGAGAATTTCAGATGCATTGTGTTGGGCAACTAGCCTGGAGGTGTGAATATCCTTGGTGAATATGGGCACTCCTCCACCTTTAGTGTTTTGGTCTTGGTTTTGTGGCCGAAAAGTGTGGTAAGAATTGTAGCCTGGTATTGCAGGGATGCTCTCTGGAGCCTTGAACCAGGTCTCAGTCACTGCACAGATATCGATGTTCTCCATTTTTAGGAGTGCCTCGAAAGTGTGCATTATGAGGTTTAGACTTCTAGCATTGAGTAGCATTACCTTCAGATTTTGCATGCTTGTATCTGTTACGGTGGTGGTTTTATCCTTTGAACCTTGCCTAAAAAAGGCACTATAGGGGTGGCAAGAGCTTTAGCCAGTGACCTGAATCCCAGGGGTGACAGGTGCAGACCATCTCTGGCAAAGCATCGTGGTTTGTCGATCATGACTTCCCAGGCAGACAAATACTGGATCCCCTTTGAATGACACCAGAAGCTTAGCCAATTGTTGAAGTCAATCATTTTGTCCTTATACTGTGGTATCATTCTGGGCGCAGGCAGGATGCTACTCAGGGCTAGGGTCATACCTGCCTGGGTCACATAATCCAAGAGCTCTTCCATGTCTCTTTTCATGTAGTCCAGGGAGGTACGTCTCAAGTCATTTACTCCAGCATGGACAATGACAGAGCCGTATTTGTACTTGTTGTGGAGTGACTTGAGTGCATGCGTTATGTGGCGGATCCTGGCACCCGACAGGCAGCTGACTGTAATTTTCTCCTTGTTCAGCATGGTGAATGGGACATCAGTGTGCCTGACTATAGAGTCACCTATGACTAAAGTGTTGGGTACATTGTCTTGCCTTAGGAGCTGTTGTTGGGTGGCACACTGGTGTTGTGAGCTATGTGTCACTTTGGTTGTGACTGGTGTTTGTTTGCGTTTCGGCTTCAGAGGTCGTTGTTGCTTGGGCAGGTTAATGTTAAGGGCCTCCGCATATGCGAGTTTAGTGTTGCTATGTGTGGGAGTTGATGGTGTGGGTTTTGAAGGGTTATGAGTTGCTAGAGGTGTAATGCAGGTGTTAGCCTTCTCCTCTTGACTGTCTAACACAGTCTTGACCGGAGAGAGCTTTGCTTCCAGTTTGGCTATGTAAGTGCATCTCTCGCAGGTTGTAGTGTTGGGTGGTAGGAGGAGAGGATTGTCTGTGTACATGAGGCAGTTGCCGCATTGCCCCAGTATGCCCAGCTTTACCAGGTGGACTGGAGAAACCACCGGAAGCTGACCCTTGGACATGCCTGTTTAGGTACTTTTTTGTAAGGTTTAAGAGCTATTTTCCCTTACTTTTGCAAGGTACTTTGCAATTGTAGGCTGTTTAGTGCCTATGATTAATTTATCCTTATTGTCAAGGAGAGCTGAGTGCTTGTATCAGTTTCAGGCTTCCTAGTGCTTTACAGCAGGTTCTAGAGCAAGTGCTAGTCACAGGGGTTCAGATTTTAGTGCTACTACTGAGAAACCAGCTAGTTTTAAGGGAAAATTTGAAGAGCAGACTTTCTGGCATCTGGAATAGTTTAACTGTAGCCTCGTAGTGCTGCACGATGTGAAAAATGTGCAAACACATGCGTTTTTAAACCAGAAAGTTGAAAGGGACAGAAATCAGCCCAAAAAGGCCAACAAAATTACAACTTCAGAGCTGGAAACCACTCCTCCAGCACCAGACAGGCAGCACAATGCTGACCAGTCCCACTGGTAGGCAGTAGAATTTCCCTCTGCCACAGCAAGGTCTGGATAGCTCTGAGCACAGAAAATAAAGTTCAAAAAGTAGGATATCCAGGTGCCAAACCAAAGTGCAGAAACAAAAACTTTTATTTTCAGCTTCACCAGTAAAAGCGTTAAAAACATGCAGTAAATCCAAATATCCCGTCAAGCGCTTTCACCCGGGCCCTCCCAGGCTTTATCAAGACATTTAATTCATTACTAGGCAGATTCTTTTATATTATTTCTGCCCTACTTGATTACTTGATTGATAATCAATTAGTTATGAATTACACTGCATTTAAAGCAAAAGGATCCTTTTTTATACTAATACAAACTGATAGTGTTAATTCTTGTTGTATTTTTTATATCATAACTCATCTTTTGTTCATATTAGTATTAAATGCATGTCTAAAATTAAACATTAAATAATTATATAATAATTGTCTTTAAAAAATACATGTTAAAAACCATACATTTTAAAAACCATATTAAACAGTGTATATACAACGCCTTATGGCAATAGCAAATTCAATTGTTTTTAAGCCTCATAGTCATTTCATTAACAATTGGCAAATTAATCAGCATATGCAGAACAAAGAATATACAGATACTTCATGTTTTAATAACTATAGTACCCCGTCCCTTTTGCATATATGGTATGCCTTGTTGTGTGTCTGCAAATTAGTTATGCTACAAACCGCTTTTGACAAAAAAATATATGTATAAAATGTTTACAAAATGTATGTATGTATGCACAAAGAACATGGAAAAAGTATGTATATGACTGCACCTTCTTCATTCTTTCTATCCTACTTATAAAAGTGGACATATTCATTTGCCACACTTCGTCGCTGTACTGTGTCCGGCTGTAGAATTTATGGTATTAGAATAGGTAAACATCAACCCCAGAGGGGGTGACTGGGAAACATCATTAGAGTTTAAAGAACTGCTTTGGCAGATAAGATTAGATACGGCCAAAACTCCAGGTCTAAATGGAGCTATTAGTATTGGTAGCTTGTTAAAAATTAGAAGAGCTAAGCTATAATACAGTAAAATGTAATATATTACAAAACCATTATTATAATATTAAAAAATATTAAAAAATGGCTAATAGCAAAGAAAAAACACACAGTTTGGGTCCCTGGCCATATTAGAGGCAGTTAATAGAGGGTTGACCAAGATGTTAACAACCACAGCCGGACACAGTACAGCGACGAAGTGTGGCAAATGAATATGTCCACTTTTATAAGTAGGATAGAAAGAATGAAGAAGGTGCAGTCATATACATACTTCTTCCATGTTCTTTGTGCATACATACATACATTTTGTAAACATTTTATACATATATTTTTTGTCAAAAGCGGTTCGCAGCATAACTAATTTGCAGACATACAACAAGGCATACCATATATGCAAAAGGGACGGGGTACTATAGTTATTAAAATATGAAGTATCTGTATATTCTTTGTTCTGCATATGCTGATTAATTTGCCAATTGTTAATGAAATGACTATGAGGCTTAAAAACAATTGAATTTGTTATTGCCATAAGGCGTTGTATATACACTGTTTAATATGGTTTTTAAAATGTATGGTTTTTAACATGTATTTTTTAAAGACAATTATTATATAATTATTTAATGTTTAATTTTAGACATGCATTTAATACTAATATGAACAAAAGATGAGTTATGATATAAAAAATACAACAAGAATTAACACTATCAGTTTGTATTAGTATAAAAAAGGATCCTTTTGCTTTAAATGCAGTGTAATTCATAACTAATTGATTATCAATCAAGTAATCAAGTAGGGCAGAAATAATATAAAAGAATCTGCCTAGTAATGAATTAAATGTCTTGATAAAGCCTGGGAGGGCCCGGGTGAAAGCGCTTGACGGGATATTTGGATTTACTGCATGTTTTTAACGCTTTTACTGGTGAAGCTGAAAATAAAAGTTTTTGTTTCTGCACTTTGGTTTGGCACCTGGATATCCTACTTTTTGAATTTTACCAGTTGGTGCTGTTCCTGTAAAGGAGTTTGGTGTTTGGTTATCACAGAAAATAAAGTCCTGACACAAGCAAGGCCTGGGATATGGACTGGCTAGAAAAGGTGGGAAATGAGCAAACAAGATAGTATATATTTTTTTGTTGTTGAAACAGGCTAAACAATGCAATAATACAGTAAATAAACACAGAAAAGTTTAACACACTTGAGTGCGTAGTCCTAAACAGTCAGGAGTTTCCCTTAGGAGGCACTCCTGGATGCGCTTGTGTAATTTTGTGGAGCCATTCAAGTCTACCTTTACCAACGCCCCCTTTAACGGTTCTTACTTGTTTGGACCTAAGGTAAAAGACACTCACCAGGTGCGAGCAAGAAGGAAAAATGCTCTCTGCCATGGGCGTACATTTTACCGTCCCCTCCAGACCATACCCCAAGGGTCAGAGAGGTGGTAAAATGTGGTTCAAGAAGTCCCAGAGGTTTTTCCCGGATGCACAGGGTGACTCCTCCTTCAGAGGCAGAGGAGGAGGAGCAAATGGTAGACGTCGCCCTAGACGCAGGGGCGGACCACAAACCAGGGAAGCCGTGATTCGTTTCAAGGCCGACCCTATCGGCGCTCCTAATGTGGGGCCCGGCTGTGCTTCTCTGGAGCCAGTCGGGGGTCGCATTTCTTTGTATCCAGAAGCCTGGCTAAGCATCACCTGAGACAAATGGGCACAAAGAATTATTACCAGAGGTTATTCCATGCCCTTTTCTCTTCCACCTCATGTTCCTAAGAGGATCCTGGATGTTCCACCCAATTGCAAGGATCAAGCAACTGTAGAAGTGAACAAGTTGCTCGCAAACAGAGTCATCCAAACCATCTCCGTAGACCAGGTAGGATTCGGAACTTACTCCAGATTCTTTTTAGTGCCAAAACATACAGGGGACTGGAGGCCCATCTTGGACCTCAGCAAATTAAACAAATCCATAAAGAAGGACAAGTTCCAAATGGTGACACTGCAGTCTATACTCCCTCTATTAGGGAGAGACACTTGGATGTGTTCAATAGACCTCCAAGATGCGTACTGCCACATAAAAATGGACAGAGTGTCAAGGAGCCATCTATGCTTCTGGCTGGGAGCCAGTCACTACCAGTTTCGTGCTCTGCCCTTTGGTCTTACCACAGCCGCCAGGGTGTTCACCAAGTGTACGGCAGTAGTGACAGCTCACCTGAGGCATCTAGGATTCCAAATGCTTCTGTACCTAGACGACTGGCTCCTGACCGCCTCCACCAGGCATCTACTTCTTCAAACCAGAGATTCCACTATCCAACTTTGTGCCCAGTTGGGGATTACTATAAACTGTGAAAAGTCTGCCTTATTGTCCTCTCAATTTGTGACTTTTGTAGGCGCAGAAATAGACACAGTCTCCATGTTAGCTCGTCTTCCAGCAGAAAGAACACAGAACCTCATACAACAAGTCCTTCGTCTACTCCCCCTTCGGAATGTCAAGGAAAAGACAGTGCTGAAACTCTTAGGGACCATGGCCTCCACCATATTGCTAGTCCCTCTTGCCAGATTACACATGCGGATTCTTCAATGGCTCCTATCATCCCAGTGGTCCTTCCGACATCTGTCTCTATCCCACCGCAAAAAGGACCATTGTTGGTGGACCCAACCAACTAACGACAGGCACCCCATTCCTCACCAACCCATTGCTATTGTGACCACGGATGCCTCACAGATAGGGTGGAGGGGGCATTATCTAGGCAGGACTGTCCAAGGCACATGGCAGGATCACGAGGCACACCTGCATATCAGTGTTCTAGAGATGAGGGTGGTGCTTCTGGCGTTGCAAGCACTCCATGACCTTCTTCCTTTTGGGACAATAGCAGTACAGTCAGACATCGTGTCAGTAGTATGGTATCTCAACAAACAGGGTGGAACCAGATATTACCCCCTTTGTCAAGAGGCTATTCGTGTTTGGAAATGGGTGATGTCTTCCCAGCACTTTCTAGTGGCAACATACATCCCAGGGACAACCAATGTGATAGCTGACAAACTCAGCCGGACAATCTTGATACCTCACGAGTGGTCTCTGAAGCAGGAAATAGAGGAACAGATTTTCTGCAGATGGGGACAGCCTTGCTGCGATCTTTTCGCCAGTCCGATCAACTCCAAATGCAGCAGCTACTTTTCCATTATCCCCCCTCCGGGGGAGTCACTGAGAGACTCACTTGTTCAAGATTGGCCCCTGGGTCTCCTTTATGCCTTCCCGCCCTTTCCTCTCACATCCAAGGTGATTCAGAAAGTGAAACTGTTGGGAAGGAAATTGTTTCTCATCACTCCTTACTGGCCTCATCTGGTTTGGTTCTCCTTTCTCGGGCCTCATCTACTAGATGATCCATGGACTCTGGACCCAGTGCCAGATCTCTTGATGCACGTGTCAGGCTCTCTTCACCCAGCCTCCACACCCTCAATTTGACAGCTTGGCTGGTCCAGTTCCATCCCTAGGCAGGCTTCATGATTTTTCACCCACTATAACCCACATTCTCACATCTTCTCACAAACCCTCCACTAGAAAGTTATACACCAAAATGGCGAAGGTTTTCTATCTGGGCTGAGGAAAGGAATGTTGACCCTTACACCGCATCCATTCCAATGGTTTTAGAATTCTTGTCTGAACTTTTTCACCAGGGTTCTGCTGCTGCCACAATTAGGGTTCAATTGGCAGCAATATCAAATTTTCATTTGGGTCAACATAAGTCTAATCTGATGTCACACAGATTGTACAAAACCTTCCATAAGGTGCTACTTTGCTGAGACCTCCCTTTCAGGAACCGGTAGCTTTATGGGATCTAAACTTCATCCTATTCAAATTAATGTCTCCACCCTTTGAACCTGTTCATTCGTGTTCATTGAAGTTTCTGTCTTGGAAGACTTTGTTTCTAGTGGCCATCACATCTGCTAGACGAGTATCAGAGTTGCAAGCACTGTCCATCAAGCCCCCTTATTTGATTTTCCACAAAGGTAGAGTATCTCTTCTCACAAATCCATCCTTTGTCCCTAAGGTGTGCTCTCATAATAACTTGAACCAAACTATAGAGATTCCGGTGTTCTTTCCTAATCATTCCAACGCAGCAAAATACAGGTTTCATCATTTGGATGTTTACAGACAATTACAGTTCTGTCTACACTGGACCAAGGAATTCAGGAAGTCAGACCAATTGTTTGTATCTTTCTCTGATTCCAAATTAGGTCTCCCAGTTTCCAAAGTGACCCTTTCGAATTGGATTTCCAGTTGTATATCCTACATTTATTCTTCCGGTGGAAAGCCTTTAACCATTCAAGATTAAGGCTCATTCTACAAGATCCCAGTCTTTTTCAGCAGCCTTTCAAGCCAGGGTTCCAATTTATAATATTTGTGCAGCAGCAACCTGGTCTACCCTCACACCTTTATTACTCATTACAAATTGGATTTGACCTCTAGGGGTAGAGCCTCCTTTGGTTTCACGGTACTCAGGAGTATTTTTCCGTAAGCCATCCAAGAATAAGGTGCTAGGGACACTGTCCCATTTGTAAGAATGAAGGCGAGATAGGACTACAGAACATAAAGAAGATATGTCCTGATTGTAGTTGTTTAAAGCTGTTTTAAGTGTATTTTTTTACTGTTTTTGCCTTATCTTTTCAAAAAACAAAAAACAAAAAAATTCCTTGTTTCCCACCTTTCTAAGCTAGTATAGTTCAGTTTTCAGGCTAGTGCTGAATTCAGGGCTGTGATACTAGTTTTTGAATTGCCCATACCTTACTTGGATAGAAGGACATTTCCCTGTTCACCTGTGAGAAAGGGGAGCTTTGAGCAACCTATCTGTCCTTGGAGGAGTGGTTCCAGCCCAGAAGTTAGTAGTTTATTGGCCATTTTGGGCTAATTTCTATCTCTTTCATTTCCCTACTATAAAAACCGCATTTGCATGGTTTTGTGCACCGGGCAGTGCCGGTTAGCTGCAGTTAAATTATTCCCGGCTCCACTAAGTATCCTCTTCTGTTTTTCCCTTGAAACTAGTCTAACTCTCAACCTAAGCACTCAAAAAGCATCTTACAGCCCAGCACTTGCTCAGACCTAATAGTAAGCACTAATATACCCTGACACTGTTTACCCAGCAGGGCAAGGCTCTTTATTCACCCCTCACCAACCAAGCGACTAAGCAGCTAACCCTACTATTCAGGCATGACCAAAGGGCAACTTCAGGTGCACTCTCCAATCCAGCTGGTGAATCTGGGTATCCTGAGTCAATGTTACAATTGCCTCATGTACACAGACAACCCTCTCCTCCTACCACAAAACACTAACATATGTGAGAAATGCAGATATTCAGCCAAACTGGAAGCTAAGCTGTCTCCACCCAAGACTGGAACAAACAGTCAAGAGGAGAAGGTTAACACTTGCACCACAACTCTAGCCACACACAGACCTACTAAAACAGCACTGGCAAAAAATACACATAAATACACACAAATCATACTCTGAGGCTGTAAATAAAAATCTACAAAAGCATCAGAGACCTCCAAAGCAGACACCCAAACAACCTGCACTTCCCATCACAAACCAGACAGCACATAAAACACAAAATCAGTGTGCCGCACAATCACAGCCCTTAAGGCGAAATAACATACCTAACACACTAGTAATAGGTGACTGTAGAGTCAGGCACACTGACGTCCCACACACTAGGCTGGACAAGCAGAAGGTTACTTTTAGCTGCCTGTCGGGAGCCAGAATCCGCCACATAACACAAGCACTCAGGTCACTCCAGTACAAGTACAAATATGACTCTGTTATTGTTCATGTTGGTGTGAATGACCTGAGACGTACCTCCCTGGACTACATGAAAAGAGACATGGAAGAGCTCTCTGATCATGTAGCCCAGGCTGGTATGACCCTGACCCTGAGCAGCATCCTGCCCTCACCAAGTATGATACCTCAGTATAAAGAAAAAATGATCAATTTCAACAATTGGCTAAGCTTCTGGTGTCATTCAAAGGGGATCCAGTGTCTGTCAGCCTGGGACGACATGCTCGACAAGCCGCATTGCTTCGCAAGAGACGGCTTGCACCTGTCACCCCTAGGCTTTTGAATACTGGCCAAGGCTCTTGCTGTCCCCATAGTGCCTTTTTTAGGCAAGGCTCAAAAGTCAAACCCACCTCCGTAAACAGCACAATTAACAAAAAACTGAGGGTTATGCTACTCAACGCCAGGAGTTTAAATCTCAAAATGCACACGCTCAAAGCACTCCTCAGTATGGAGAATGTCAATATCTGTGTAGTAACTGAAACCTGGTTCAAGGCTCCAGAGAGCACCCCAGCACTACCGGGCTACAACTCATACCACACGTTTCGGCCACAGAACACGGACCGAAACACAAAAGGAGCGGGTGTATCCATATTCATCAAGGATACTTACCTGCAGGTTAGTGGCACAGCATGCTACCTCTGAGATCATCCATGTGCAGCTAACATCGGGCAAATCTGCAATGCAAATTATGGCATGCTACAGATCACCCTCCATGACTGAGGACCACCACTCCACCTTTCTGGAGACACTGGAAAGCATGAAGGTCCTACCCAACACCCTGATATTGGGCGATTTCAATTACCCTACCATTCACTGGGAGAACTACTCTAGTACAAATTCCCAGGCCCAGCGCTTCCTGGAATTCATCAACTCAAATGCCCTGGATCAACTGGCAAACTCCCCTACCAGAGGTGAAAACATATTGGACCTGGTCATCACCAACATGGGCGACAGGTGTTCCACACCGGAGGTCAACCCGTCACTGGTTAGATCAGGCCATAAATTAATCACTCTGGATGTCCATACCCCACCACCACCCCCAACTAAGAAACCACAGTAAAAAACTTTTCTAAAGCAAACTTCACCTTACTTAAGACAGAGGTGGTAAGTTTCACAGCCCCCACGCTAAAGATTAATGCTGCCCAAGATGCAGAAACCTTTACAAATGCACTCTATGAGCACCTACAAGGATGTATGGATCATGCCATCCCTAGCAAAACCAAGACTCACTCCTCTAAGAGAAGGAAACCAGTTTGGTGGGCCCCTGCAGTAAACAGACTGTACAATAGAAGGATAAAACTAGTTCAGAAAAAAAGCAAATCCCAAGAAGGAAAGACATCCCTGATCAGTATCAGTAAGAAACTAAGGTCTCTCATGAAATCATCCAAGGCTAACTTCGAAAGAAAAATAGTCAAGGATTCAAAAGATAACCACAAAGCCTTCTTGAGCTATGTTAAGAATCTAAGTGGCAACTCGCAAATATGCACTGAACTAGTGCAAAATAGCACAAAATATACTGAACCTACTGATATTGCCAACATCCTGGCAGATAGATTCAGTGCAAACTTCACCCTCCTCTCACCTCCAAAAGGGCCCACAACAATACCGGAAAAGTGTAGTGACCCAAAAATCACAGACGCACAGGTGAAAACAGCCCTTTCAAAAGCCAAAAGCACAGCATCAATGGGAGCAGATGGTGTCCCAGGCTGCGTCTTGCATGCCCCCCACCTAAACACGCTGTTCAACCTCAGCCTCTCCACAGGCTACGTGCCCATAGATGGCACACAGCAATGGTTATTCCTCTCCACAAAGGAGGGGCCACAACTGACCCTGGTAACTATCGCCCCATAAGCCTAAATAGCCTGGTCTGCAAGCCAGTGGAGCGCATCATTATGGAACTCATTAACAAAGACATTGGGAACCTCCAAACACTTGACCCAACCCAGTTCGGCTTTGTTAAGGGCAGATCATGCCTACTAAACCTGGTTGACTTCTTCGAGACAGTCACCAAGGCCATAGACGAGGGAAAAGTGGTTCACACAGCCTACCTTGACCTCGCCAAGGCTTTTGACACTATTCCTCACTCGGGTATTACAGAAAAACTCACCAGCCTGAACATAAACCCCTACATCACGAGATGGGTTGCCAACTGGCTTACAGACAGAACTCACACGGTAAGAATAGCGGGCTCCAGGTCCGACTCTAAACCAGTCACAAGTGGTGTCCCGCAAGGCTTGGTCCTGGGACCCCTACTGTTCGGCATATACTTCTCAGAAGTACAGGCAAACACAGGAGGACTATGGCTAACCAAGTTCGCCGATGACTGCAAACTGGGAGCCATAATTGACTCTCAGGCTGACACAGACATCCTCCAAAAGGGTCTTAATGAGACGGACACCTGGTGTCAAAGTCATGGCCTCATGCTAAATGCCAAAAAAATGCATAGTCATCCCAAATGGGAAAAGCAAAACACCCACAAATTACCACATAGGTGGCAGCCCCCTTAATACAGAAGAGGTAATAAGAGATCTGGGGACCCAACTAGATAGTAATCCCTCATTTGACAATCATATTGCCAAAGTAGTTAGAAAATCCTTCTGTGTGGCCCATCTAATTACTAAAGGGTTCGCATCTAGAAATAGAGGTTATATTGCCCCTCTACCGTCACTCATTGGAACCATCATAGAGTACAATGCCCCATTCGAGATGTACGTCACAAGGCACTTCCAACAGCTGGAAAGACCACAAAAGTACCACAAAAGTACCTCACCAAGAGGATTACTGGCCTCAAACATATGTCCTATGCAGCCTGACTGAAAAAACTCTGGCTGTACTCAGTGGCATATCGCTTACTCAGAGGTGATCTCTGCCTGACTTACAAAGTCATGTCCAACTCAGAATTGATGGACATGCTTCACCTAAAGAAATCCAAGTCACTACGAGCCACGCGCTCTAGTGAGCTAAACCTCACCACAACAATAAATAGAACATGCTGGAGGGATAGAACACTCTTCAAGAGAAACCTTGACGAGTGGATGGGTAACAGAAAATACACCCCTGGGATCACTTCATTGGCTCTGCTTGACAGAGGCTCAGTTAATTAATCAATGGAGCGGTGAAAGCCGACACACTCTGGCTAGGCTTATAAATTCCCTCAGGCAGACAGCCTAGTCCCCACCTATGAACCTGTGTACTCAACCATAATGTTCCATGTTTGTAGTCCATCTCGCCCTTCATTGTTACGAACCCACCCTCCTACTTCCCTTCCTGGAAGGATCTGAAGACAGAAACATTTTTCATAACAGGTGGAGACCTTTTATTATTATTGTTCTTTCTGGATAGTTTTTGTTCTGTCTTTCTATAGTTTAGCAGCAAACAAGATCTGGGGATTATACTGGTGCACCATGGGATACCTACCTAGCCACGAGCCAACTAGAAGACTTTGAGCTTTGTAATAGGCTGAGTCGGAGCCGAGGATCGGCTCCGAACCCATGTGTAAGAATGAAGGGCGAGATGGACTACAAACATGGAACGTTATGGTGAGTACATAACTTCTTTTTTTAGATTGTTTTGGGCAGTTCTGAGGAAGTCCTTGAGTGGGATGAAAGTGCTTAACTGTCTTGGTTGTCCTGGCTGAATAAAAGTTATTTCAGGTTCCCTGTGGTTATTCTTCTAAAGACGGTCACTGCTACTAATGAAATTGTTGCTGGTGCCATACAGGATTGTGTATTATTTGGTTATTTTTCAGTTCCAGTTTGTGTGTGTTGGATGTTTATGAAGGTATAATTGCCCTAGGACACAGGGAGGCCATGTCTTCAGAAGATCGACCTTGTTGCTCATGTAGCCTAATAAATATAATATTAGCAGGCTGAGGAAGGGCCCAAAATAGCCAGGTGTAAGCAGCATATGTGATATTGCTAGCACCCACTACACTCCAGATCCAGCCACAGCTATCCCCGTCTCACCCTGCTTTTTTCAGTTCCACCCAGGGATCGTAGCAAAGATGATGGCATTCTCTATTTCTACTTCCTTGCTTGCCAGCAGCCCCACTTGGGGTAGTATGGGAGATAGAAGCAATTGGAAGAATGTCTGACAGTTTGATGCTCAATCTGCAGCAGTATCTTTTTCCACCCCCCCCCCAAAAAGAAAAGATTTATTGAATGAAGTTATGGCTTTCTGATTTGACTGTTTATGCAGAGAACTGTATTCCTGACTCAACTTCTCTCCCACTTGCTTCATTATACGGATTTGTATCTGAGGCTGATGTTTAGGGAATTGAGGCTTGCCCTGGCCACAGAGATTGCTTTCCACAAACTTGGTTAACAAACTGGCAGAGGAAATGAGTATGCCTCAATGAAAGGAGACTGGTTCCATCCTGAATCACCAAAAGCTATTTCTGATCACTTAGAGTGCCGATTGCTCCCTTGTTGCATTCTGTATCATTCTCCTGTCCTAGCTATAAGCCTGTGACGCATAGACTGTTCAGGGTTTCAGAAGCTGTATTTTTGGGGCAGTCTCATCAAATAATGGAGGCCTATCTTATTGTCATTTTAAAATATCGAAGCCAGCACACTGACATCCCACTACATTGATGAAACATGATTTTAATTCCCTACACAAAAAAAAAGAAAAAACTAAAAACAAAAAAAAAACACTAATTCATATATTTATATGTGCATAAATATGGCTGTACTTTCCCCTCTGCTTTTGATATACCTCTGAGGTTGCACAGCTACAGAGAAAGTGGAAAAATTAGTACTTTGTAAAACAGTTGCTCCCCCTTCTCCATAGTTACAGTACTCTGGAAATAGTGCTGCACAGCAAACTTTAGCCATCCTTTTGATATAGTTATACTATAAACCTACTTGACAGGATGATAACTCAGTCTAGAAGGCTTCTGTGTGAGTGGGACGCTGCAAAATGTCAGTTGTTGAAATGGGACCCTGTGTTCTTGTACTTGCTTGTAGTATTGTGGCTGTGAATGAAGCTGTTTTGTTATGTATTTTTTGACAGCTGTGACACAATCTGAATCAAGCTTTTTATTTATTTTGGGGTCCTTCACTCAAGATCATGACCATCAAACTTCCCTCTTGGCCATCCTGTTAACCCATTCATTTCTCTCTGAACAGGAGCCCATCAGCCTGCTTTTTTTTCCTCTTGAGGGTGCTAGCTGATTGACAATAGCAGTGCTGTCATCCATTGTGAGGAACTCGGGCTTTTTGCTTCTCATGCCACACCTGTGACACCCACAGTGTGGCTGCTATGTAAAATGCTTGAGTGCTTCTGCACATGCAGCTTCTGTTTTTTTTTTTTTGGTGCTGCAAGCCACATGGATAAGTGCAAAATTCATGGTCCTGCATTTATGAGCCTTTGAGGTAGGCAAGCTGACATTTGCCAGTCAACTTCTACATTCATTTGCCATGTCTTCTAGGACTCAGACTGCTGGTTTACCTTGGTTGTCTGGGGTACAAGTCAAAGCTTTGTCTTGTCTGAGTCAATGAATTGGCTGTAAAGCACCCTGTTTATTATGCTTCCCTCTCTCTTAACAATGAGAAATGCTTAGTTTGTCTCATATTACCCTCATACTGACTTCATAGACTTAGGTTCATAGGAAGTTACTAGGTGTGAAGCACAGGGGACCATTGAGGAGCCTAGCCCAGATTCCCCAAAGCACTGTCTGGTAAAGTGACTTGCTCAAGGTTACATAGTGGGCATGGTGAGCAGCTGCCTACCAGGATTATTTGTTATTGTATAATGCAACCAGGTTTAACATGAAGAGCCTAGCTGTATTTTAATGTAAAGAAATCAGATATTTCCTGCTGTGTACTGGCTAGTGGTTGTGTCCCCAACAATGTAAGGACCTCTGACCTAATTGGTCACTGTCAATAAAAGTGTCCATTAGATAACACTGTCTGAATCAGTTACTTCCTTCTCTTAGTTCCTTGGTTTCTGCTTTCAGTAACCGAAATCTATTTATGTGACATTTGTTTGGGTCTACAGAACCCATTTTCAGTGGAGGCCCGGAGAGAAAAGCTCCACATACAGTGCAATACAAATAGATTATAGTCCAAAACAGTACTATTTTACTTTGTTTCCATGCTAATGGCTCAGCACCAAGTATAAACTGGTTGCTCAGCTTCTCTCCTCTGCCCCAAATTTGCATCGCCCTCATATTGCTGAAGCGTTATACTACCCATCACTCGTGACATCCAATCCCTACACCTCCCCAAACTTCTCTATTACTGTCATAAAGTAATTGTACTTAAACTCACCAATTTCCAACTTCGATCTAACATTTAGCATAATTCAAAATACCCTCCCCCCTCATAGTGATCTATTCTTTATCTACTCCTCCTTAGCCTTCTCCCTAACAGTATCTCTAAGTAAATCTTTAGCACTAACTCTGTCCTCCATTCTTCCCATTGGTCTCCCTTCATATAACAAAGACTAATTTTAATCTAACTCTTATCTCCACTACTGGCAGTGCTTCTAACCAACATGCTGTACTTTTGTGCACTTAGTGAACTGTCATCTCTCTCCCATACCGATAAATATGATCCCTTATAAACCATACTTACCAGACCATAACTCACCTCAGATCTCCCACAAAGTATCACCTTACCTCCACCATTCTATTTTGTCTGACCTCTTCAACTGCAGATATATTTATCCAAAGTCTTTACCCACAAAGATTACAGTAAAACATAAGCTGAAATAGAGTGGCTCTACACTTTCAAACACAATAATTCCACACAGAAACTTAGTCTTGATATTCACATCTACCACGGTCCCACTAAACAGCAATCTTTCAACCCAGCCAACACAACTACAAAATGCTTCTAGACTTACTTTCCAATCAACCTCTGAATTCAAGCTCCTAATCCTAAACATGAATGTTAGAAGCATATGTAACAAAATCCAAGACACTCACTCCCCTCTCTGGATTTATTGTACTAGGACTCAACAGGAATAACAAATATGCTGGTGGTGGTGTCATTATCTGCAAAAACTGGTTAGAAATTACCCACTCCTACAGATCCCAAAAGTGTAACAATGCATAACTCCCTACATCACTCCTCAGTTTATTTATGTATTTATTAATATTTGCTTACTGGGAAAGTCTGACTGGGTAATAAATATCCATTTTCAGTGGAGGTCCGGGGAGAAAGACTTCAGAGACAACATCAGATATAACATTAGTACAAATGCAATTAAAGAAAAACATACATACAGTTTGGTAGTGGAATACATAGGATACAGTAAAGCATGAGGAGACATCAGTGAAGTAAAAATAAAAATAAATAAAATGACAAACATGACAGTCAGTATATAAAAAAGTATTAGAAGTATAGTCTACTATGCTACAAAATAAGAATAAAAAGATACAGGTCCACCCTAAGAGTAGGACGAGGGCAGGTGTTGAAAGGTATAGATAGATAGTGTGACGAGAGGTTATGTTAGTAAGAGTGTAAAGCATCGTAATATAGATCATACAGGTGAGGTCTATATTCATGGCCATGAGTTAGTGTGGAAATTCTTTGAGAGAGGACTTAAATACTTGGAGGTTAGATATAGTTCTGATGCAATTTGGGATAGTGTTCCATAGTTTGGATATGCAGTGTGAGTATAAACTTTGCCCCACACATTTTTTCTGGTTTATAGAGTTCAAGTAGATTTTTGTCTTGAGAGTGCAGAGGGCGATTTGGGAATTAGTGGTGAAGTACTGAGAAGATAGAAAGGCAGGAAAGAGGGGTTATGTAGTATTTTATGGGTTAGAAGAAGTTGCGCATGGGTTACCTGATGTGGGAGTTCTAACCAGTTGAGAGCATGTAATACAGAGAAATTGAACTTTATGTGGCAGGTTAGCTGCAAATTTAGCTGTCGTATTATAGCATTGCTCCAGTTGTGATGTTTGTCAAAATAGATGAGCCATAGAGAAGAGAGGGTACAAGAAAAGTGCTCACTATCATGCTCTATATAGTATACCTAGCTTTTGATTAATTGCTTTTATACAGTTTTGTATGTGAAAGATCAAACTTTAAGTTGTTGTCTATGGTGACTCCAAGAAATTTGGTATGGGTAACTACTTCAATAGCTATATTGTTTAAAGAGGTAATGTGGAAGTTACTTTTAGCATGGCATGGGGTCAAAGCCATTTGTTCTCCATCAGTGAATTGAACCCCAGCCTTCCCATGTGACAGGCAGGGATACTCATCAACTACACTAACAAGGAAATCAGCAGTAGAAGGTCTTTATGTATCTCAGATAAATATATTCTACCTAGTAACAACATTTCAACAGCAGAAGATGGATCCTATAGCCAGGATAGTGGGCTACATACATGTTAGCTTACAAGATCAATCGAACACGTGAGAGAAACAGACTACTGCAGTTTCTGTAAATCAGCACTAGAAACAGTTCCACATCTTGTTGCTGGGTACAGTACACTAATGGCAGAAGCCCTGTATACTGAAAGGCATAATAATGTGACAAGACTGTTGCAATGGGGCTTGTGCAAGCATTACAAGAGTGAAGTAGCTGAGAAGTATTAGAAACATGAGCCGCAAAGCACTATAAAGAATGTTGAAGTTTACATCACATGGGATTACCTATTGCCAGGAGTTTAAAAATTAGATGCAAGAAAACCAGGTATAGTAGTCCATGAAAATAAATCAAAAGTAGCATTGATCATTGAAATTGCCATAGCTAGTGATTACACTGTCTTGTGTAAAGAGAGACACAGAGTCATAAAATACCAGGATTTGCAGGTAGAAATGAGGTCAGTGTGGAAGAAGGATACCCAGACAAGTTCCAATAGTAGTAGGAGCAGTAGGTGTCCTAAAATAGAATTTACAGTCTTATTTAGATGTACTACTGATGCATGTAACTTTGTATGAATTGCAGAAGGAGTCAGTTATGGGCACGTTGCAGGTACTGCAAATAGGACTTTTGTCTAACAGTAAAAATTGAAACAATACTAGTTCATGGACTTTAGTCATACTTTGACTTAGGAATGGGGTGCATTATCATAATGGTATTAGAAACCCAGAATACTTCAAGAAATTAAACCGAGAAATATTCCATGCTGTACTAATAATAGTAATTTCATGAACTTTAATCATACTTTGAATTAGAAATGGCCATTCCTGTCATGGTACTAGAAACCCAAAAGACTTGGAGAAATAAAACCAGGATATCTATCCATAGTCAGCAAGAAACTATTATAGCAGGCGATCTTAACATAGACTGGCAGCTGATCAAACTTTAACGTTATCTCAGAATCAGTTAACTCATATGTCCTTACACAGCTAATCACCTCAACCACTATAATCAGTAAAATGTCTTGCTGTCAACTTTTAATTAGATCCTAACCAACAAACCAAACACATTTCAGACATTTAGTTGTCTGCCAGGCACAATAAGCGACCAACATCACATCTGTGTTGTCTGAAACTACAGTGCCTAATCCAAAACATAATAATCCTATACATAATATAACAAAATTTATCAGACACCTTTATGAATACCCTAATTCAATATAATTGGAACATATTAAAATCCATGCTACTTCATGTTACCATCTTAAACTTCAGTAGAACTTTTGTAAATATACTTAGCCTAGAGTGTCTGTGAATAAAATCAAACCCTGCTAAATTAAAAAAAAAAAAAAAACTAAAACCATGCTTCAAAGAGGCAAAGCCTGGGAAGACTGGCATAAAAGCAGAACATAAGAATACATTTATTTGTCTGTCTCTCTATCTAATCTATCTATTCTTTGTTGGCTAGGTTAGTTCCGGTAGGCTAATAGCCTCTTTTCAAGGGATACCCAAGGTGGTATACATACTACTATGGGAAATTTGGTTAGGGCCTCAGGGAACTTCACCTACTGTTTGAAACTGCTAGATGACACTGGCAGGCTCTTACAGCAGGAAGGAAGAGGTCTAGGGGAAACAGAAACATTGAGGAGGAGAGAAAAGCTATCAAGAGTTTGGAGATGTGAGAATTTGGAAAAAAATTGTTTGATGTGGAGCTTCAGAATGTAAACAAATATTCCTGCATGGTAGATGTTACAAATGAGCAGCATTTAGCTGTCTAATGAGTTTGTTGTAGTGGTGCAGGTAACAGAACTGGTATCAGGAGGAATTGCAGATGATGCTCTGTTAAAATCGAGCAGGATGATCTATGTGACTGCTTTGTTGTTTCATGGGGTATGGGACAATTTGGTAACTGTTCTGGGTTAAATGCTCCACATCCAGGTGAGCCAGGGTTCAAATTTAGTACACTCACAATTTTGGGTCAAAGGTTTGGATAACCAGAGACTCCCCAGACTCTGGAATAGACTGACCATACATGTCAAACAGTGCTGCTTTGGCCCTCTTCAAAAGGATCCTTGATGATTGGATGGGAGATAGGAAATTCACCCCAGGGATCACATCAGTCGCCATGCTAGACAGGGGTCCAGGGAAGTAAATACATTGGGAAGAAATAGCCAGGGAATTGTTATGGCTAGGCTTTTATAGGCCCTAGGGCCGATAGCCTAGTACCAACCTATGAACCTATAATGATTAAGGTGTTAAGACACAAGGTGCAGGGTTTGATTCTCACAAGGGGTAATAAGCTAGGCTTAAAATGGCCTACAAGGGCAGTTAGCCTAGTATGAATTTATGAGATGGCCGATAACTTTTTCAGAAGTGATGAGGATGGTAATGTGGAAAATGAACCAGCTGATGTGGCAGCAGAGAATGCAGCAGTTAAAAGTTATGCAGCAGTAACAGAAAGTGAAAGTAGAAAGCAGCAACAAACTGAGAAGGTGTCTGGTTTTGTGGCAACAGATAATGTAGTAATTAAATTGTATGCAGTGACAGCAGGCAAAAAAAGGAGAGTAGCAACAAACTGTAAGTAAAACTGTTTCTAAAAAGAAAAGACCAACTGTGAGAATAAGAACAAAAAATGACACTATAGTAGACAAATATTGTGTATGGGACAAGGTGGTAACTGTTCTGGGTTTAAAAGCCCAAGAAATTCAATATTTTATACATATTGGGACAGAGACTTTTTGTGACATATTTGAAACTGATGGACTGATAATGAAATTTCTGAAACTGAGCAACAAAAATAAGGACATTTTCCATGGAACAATTATTTGTTTTGTGGTAGTAGCATAAATGTTAAAAGTGTTACTTTACAGTTTAGAATTAATGAACTGGAAAAAGACGATGTTAAAAAAATGCATTCAGGATCTGTGTGAAACTGTTAATAATTGTGAAGGGTGGAGATGAAAGAAACTTATGGAATGGAGAGAAGAGGTTGAAAACTGTTTTGAAATGTGAAAAAATATAGTGAAACACCAAGTGTTATTTTTGTGGCTAGTCGTAGAGAAACATTAAGATATGCTGGCCAGCATAAGTCGGGTTTTTTTTGTGGGAACTAGAAGAAGAAAATGGAAGAGTGGTCAGGAGAATGGATTGATACTAATAATTTTTTGAAGTTGTAGCCTGTGAAAAATCTGATTCTGAGGATCAAGGATTGTTCATACATAAACCGAGGAAAACTTATTAAATTGGGAGAAAAGTAAAATAAGAAAACAAAAATTTAAAAATGTTTCCCCAAAACATAGAAGGAAAAGCAGCAATTTTACAGTACTTTCAGTAAATGTGAATGCCACAAGAAGGATAGGAATGCTGGAATGGTGTGCTAAATGTGATGTGGATGTTCTGTTAGGGGAAGTAAGATTCCTGACAAGTAGAGAGAGAGACTCTGATCAGAAAAATTGTTTGATGGAAGTGTAATATAAAAATTAGGAAGTGAACATTGTTCTGAAGTGGCTGTGTTGTATAAAAAAAAAACTAATGGAATACAGGACATAACTTTGCTGAGGATAGGAGGGTTAACTGTCATGGATGTGAGGTGGAAAGAACATGTTTAGAGAATTGCAGCATTATATGCATATTTAACTAGTAAGGAAAGACAGAATCTGTTTCATCAAATATTAGACTTTGTGGTAGTTACCATGAAAATTATAACTGCAGGAGACTTTAATTGTGATTTAAGGGGAAATGTAAAAAGACAGGAAGTGATAAAGTATGGTAGATTAGCTGTATGGAACAAAAGTCAATGAACTTTACAAAAAGGGGCACCTGAATCTGAAACTGATTATTTTGAATTATCGTAAGGCTTTGGGGTAGCAGATGGTGTTACAGTTGTGACAGGTTTTTCTGACCATTTAGTAATATGGATGGAGGTGAGGAAAGAGAGAGAGTGTATTAAAATAGAATAAAATGAAAATGATGGGATGAAATTGGAGAGTAGGAAGTATTGCAGTTATGGAAGGATCGTACAACTGTAAAGGACTTCTATAACAATTTGTTTGAATGGTGGAGTGAATTTAAAAAGCATTATAAAAAGTGTTTTTTAATGGAAGGATGGTGTTAGAAAGAAAGAGAAAGTAAAGAATGTGAAAATGCATAGAAATTTATTACAGAATTTAAAGAATAATACAAGAAAGTATTATGATATGAAAAAATAGACAAGAAATCAAGAAAAATGAAATATTTGGGTAAAATAGTAAAGAAGGATATTAGTGTAAGGCTATAAATGAAAAATTCAAAAGAAATAAAAAGAGCACAAGAGCAAATTATGATTATTGGAGTACATGCATGTGGAAAATATGTAAGAATAAAAAGAAAATAAAAGACAATGGAAAGTAAAAAAAAAATCCAGAGCAAGTTAAAGAAGAATTTGGATGAAGTACTTAGTTGATTCAGTATCAGGCCCAGATAGTATAAGTTCATAGGTGCATACTAGGCTAATGACCACTAGGGCCCTTATAAGCCTATCTGTACAACATAAATGTGACCGGAAATTTGATTTATATTTTGAATAATTTACTGACTGCCTCTGTCCATCAGAGACATAGGTGCCAGACCAGGGGTGAATTTCCAATTACCCATCCATTGGTCTATATTGCTCTTAAATAGAGATAGCGAGGTCATATCAGATTGGGTATGGAATGTACAAGAAACTAGTGGATTGGCAAAGGGCATATTTTGTAAATCTACTGAAGGAATCTTTGAAGAAAGGGATTGTTTATGAAAAGTTATGTAGTGGGATATTAAAATGTGTATGGACGAAAGATCAGAAGAGTAAAATAAAAAATTGGAGACCCATCACACTAAATAACACAGATTCAACTTTTTATGAGAATAATACAAAGGAGAATGAAAGGAAGGATGAGGAATTATATGGAAGAAAATATATGGTATAAAAGGGAAGAGATGTCAAGAATCGTCATTGGTTGTGAGAGAAATTGTGGATGATGTAAGTAAAAGGGAGGATGTGAAACTTGTGGTAGGGGATATTAGGAAGGCATTTAGTACAGTAAGATGTGATGCTTTGTGGGATGTTATGGAGAATTATGGAATAGGTAATAGAATAAGGAGATTGTGTATTTCACCATATCAAAATAATTGATTGAGGGTGTTAGTGAATGTGGGTGGCTGAGTAAAGAAATAACCATGAAGTGTGGTATATGCCAAGGATGTCTCATGAGTGGAATATTGTTTGCTTTGGCAATGAATGCAATAGTGAGTGAAGTAGCTTATAAAATGAAAGATGCTAGATATGTAATGCAAAATGAGGTAGTGAATCCAGTAGTTTTGACATACACAGCAGTTTAGTTGTAGTTACTAAGACCAAAATATGAATGAGGGAAATGTTGGTTTGTCTGAATAGATGTTTAAAGGAAATGGGAATGACCTTGAATAAAGATAAAAGTAAGGGTTTGAATGATGCAGGGAAAATAGTGTTTGTGTATTTTTTAGGGAATGAAGTGCCTTTGCTATGGATGTAGTTTGGGAAAATTATGTACTTGTGATGCAATGGGAGGGTTTAATGAAAGAAATGTGTCTTCTGTGGAGGACGTATAGAGTAGCATTCAGAAAAAAAAGTTTATCTGGTGAGTTCTCTATTAATGGGGAAAATAGTATCTATGTCAAATATTTATAAATTTCCAGAAAAATATGAAAGGAAATTGTGCAGGTGGTGTTATGTTTCATATCGGGTTCAAAATTAAATCCAGTGAAAAGTATGCTGTATATGAATGAAGATAAGGGGGATTAGGATTACTAAATTCAGCTGTTTATTCTGCTTCTTAAATTTTTATAGAGTATTAAAGTAGGTAAAGGAAGAGAATGAAAAAATGATAGTGAAAATGTTTAAGTATAAGTACAAACAGTTCTGGAAGATGATGAAAATAAGAAAAAGAGAAAAAGAATATGTAAATGAAGAAATTAAAAATTATCAAGAAAAATATTAAAATGGAAAATTGATATAGAGAAAGATAGAAGGATGTGGTATGATGATGTAATGAAACAATATTATGTAAATCCATTGGAAAGTGTACCCTCCTTTATTGTACTTCAGTGTCAGCAATTGATCTGTCTAGTGTTGGAATTGAACCGACAACCTTCTACATCAGAGGTGAGTATGCTACTTCTTGTGCCACTGACACAGATACATGATATTAAAGTAGGGAAAAGGTGGTGTAACAAGATAGTAGAGTGTCAGAATTTCCCTTGGAGACTAGTAATAAGTAAGTTGCCAGCAAAGGGGAATATGCTATATGAAAAGAAAGTCAAAATAGTTTGCTTATTTTGTGAGTTGGAAGAGAAAACAGAGAAAGTTTTTTTTTTTTTTTTTAATTTGAAAGAGTGATGAAATTCTGGAAAAAGTGTGAAGAAAATTTTTTGAGACTATTATAGACATAAACAATATAGATATGAATATGATTACGTATGGATAGTATAAAAACAAGAAGAAAGACTATGGGAGAAAAGTAGATAAGAATTTATTGTATGTAATGCAGGCTATTTGGAATGAAAGACTGAGTGAAGAATTTGTTTAACGAGATGGATTTTGTTAGATATATTGTGAAAAATTAGATTATGGTTGTGAAAGGAGGAGTAGGAGGTCAGTTACGGAAGAATAACTAAGATGAGGAGTGAGGGGTCAATTATGGAAGAATAACATGGATGTTATAATAAAAATGATAAATGGTAAAAAAAAATAGAAATGCGTACATATGTATCTGTAAATATGTACATTTTGTAAATATGTAAGTCTGTAAATAATGCGTTTATGTTGTGTTAAATAAAGGACACTTACGCTTTTTGATAGGTGCCATGGCTTCTTTTACATCCATCTAAGTTACCATCAACTCAAGCAGATGGGACCTCAGTTTAACATCTCATCTGACAAATGACATACTTGAAAGTGCAGCGCCCCCTCTTGTATTGCACTTCATTGTCAGCAATTGATCTATCTAGTGTGTGAATTGAACCCACAACCTTCTGCAGCAAAGGTGAGTATGCTTCTTCTTGCACCCTGACAGATACATGATATTGCATACATATAGGCATCTCAGAAATTTCACTAAGGACTGCATTGAAATGGATAAACAAACATGTTATTACCAACCCACAATATAACTACCAATAAAAAAGAAAATCCATACTTTTTTGGTCATCAAGGGGGTTGGCATAATAGTTTAGGTGTTTACCTTACAGACACAAGATAGTTTAACACTCACCTTTGCTGGAAATTGGGCAGGCCTACAATGGCCCACAAAGACATCTAGCCTAGTCTTTACCTATGAACTTATAAATCTATAATCAATCACTGAACAAATTAACATATTCAGGCCAAACCACCACATCCCCTCTCTTCCACTTCTGACTCAACTGATTAAATACTTTTCAATTAATCTCCTACTTTATATGGAAAGTACTATCTCTGATTAATAATAATGTCACCTCTCTCTTTCTCCCTGCATCCCCATCCTAACCAGTCACATTCATTCTCCTTCCTCACAGTCTCCACCTCTACCATAAGAAAACTTCTACAGAAACTAAAACCAACCTTTTTAGCTGTTGACCAACTTCCAACAAAATGTCTAAAAATAGCAGCTGATGCCATGGCTTTCCCTGTAATCCATACTGATAAACTGATACATATCTGACAGATATGTGCCATATGTGACTTCCAAGATGACTGCACACTGAGCAGCAGCTTAATTTCAGCTGTTTCAGTGTGAAAACAGAAAGTAAGAAATTGCAGCTAGAGGTACTGTCAACTTGAGTAAAATTCAGTTACTAGTTAGTAAGTACACTACCTGGATTCCTGCAAAGGAGAAGAAACTAAGTGAACCTGAAAGAAAATAAACTAGAAAAGGTGAAGAGAAAGAAAAATTGTGCCAGCTGTTCAGCAGAAAGCAGTTAAAGCTCCAGCTTTGATGCAAGGCATGGCTTCCAGTAGTCTAGAGGAAAAAAATAAGTCAAATGTGCTCAGAACTGATTAAAATAAATGAAACACTGAAGGACAATATAGGTTCATAGGTTCATAGGTTTATACTAGGCTATCTGCCCTAAGGCATTTATAAGCCTAGCCCAAATTATTGTGGCTTACGCCACCCCTTATATGAAAAAATACTGTGCCCATTAGTTTGTTGTGCCTCTGTCCAGCAGTGACCCAGAGATGATTCCCGGGGTAAACCTACGATCTCCCATCCACAGGTCTAGATTTCTCTTGAACAGAGTCAGCGAGGTGCTCTGCCTCACATGGACCGGGATTTTATTCCACAGCATAGGGAGTCTCTGAGTGATAAATCTATCCCTCCAGCACGCCCTATTTATATCCGAAGGTTTAAGTCGCTTGCTCTAGTGGTTTTGGTGGATTTGGATTTTTGAGGTGGAGCATGTCCATTAATTCCGGGTTGGACATGGCCTTGTATGTCAGGCACATGTCACCTCTGAGCAGACGGTATGCGACTGAATAGAGCTGGAGTTTCTTCAATCTGGCAGCATATGACAGATTTTGGAGTCCCTTTATCCTTTGGTGAGGAACTTTTGGGGTCTCTCCAATTGCTGCAGATGTCGGGTGAGATACATCCCGAATGGGGCATTGTACTCGATCATTGGTCTGATAAGTGAAGAGTACAGAACAATGACCTCACTAGATCTGGATGTGAATCCCTTCATGATCAGGTGGGCAATGTAGAAGGTCTTTCTAACCACTTTAGCAATGTGAGTGTCAAAAGAAAGGCCACTGTCAACCTGGGTCCCCAGGTCCCTGATAACCTCTTCTGTGCTTAGTGGATTGCCACCTATATGGTAGCTTGGGGTTACCTTGTTTTTATGACTATACATTTTAACTTCAGGCCATGGCTCTGGCACCAGCTATCTGTTTCCGTGAGTCCCTTCTGAAGGATATCAGTGTCCGATGCACTTTCCACTATGAGTTTGCAGTCATCTGCAAACTTTGTCAGCCAAAGTCCTCCCATGTTGGCCTGTACTGAGAAGTAGATGCCAAACAATAGGGGACCAAGCCCTGTGGGACACCAAGTCTGACACAGCGCCAGCAACTCTAACCCTGTGGGTTCTGTCCTGCAACCCATCTTGTGACATATGGGTTTACATTTAAGCTGGTAAGTTTGCCTTGCAAGGTCAAGGTAGGCTGTATGGACTGCCTTTCCCTCATCAATGGCCTTGGTGACTATTTCAAGGTTCAAAAGGCATGATCTTCCCTTGACAAAGCCAAACTGGGTCGGGTCCAATGTCTGCAAGTCCCCTATATCTTTGTTTATGAGCTCCATTATGATCCTCTCCATAGCTTTGCAGACTAGACTTGTTAAGCTTATGGGGCAGTAATTACCAGGGTCATCCTGTGGTAAGGCTGAGATTAAACAGCTGCCTTATGCGGTTTAATTCCTCATTTAGTCCCATTGATGCTGTGTTTTTAGCTTTAGAGAGAATTTGAGATGTCAGGCTACACTCGGCTGGGATAGTTATCTCTCCTTTAGGGGAGAGGGGTTTGCACTGAACCTGTCTGCCAGTATGTTGGCAATGTCTGTGGGTTCAGTGATTTTTGTATCATTTTGGACTAATTCTGAGCATATCTGTGAGTTTCCACCCAGGTTCCTAACATAGCTGAAAAATGATTGTCCTTTGAATCCATGGCAATTTTAAAATTGGCCTTAGTTGATTTTATGAGTGCTCGATTTTTTACTAATAATGATCAGGGTGACTTATGGATTTTGTTCTATTGTAAAGTTTGTTAATGGCTGGGGTCCACCAGACTTGTGGAAAGAGTCTTGGTTTTATTTGGGATTGCCTGATCCATGCAGTCCTGGAGGTGTTCATAGAAGGCATTCCTTGAAGGATACCACACCAGTCTTGAGTAGTGTGAAGTTTGCTTTAGAGAAGTTCTTCACTATGGTCTTTTTGTTTGGGGTGGGAGTGAGATTAGTTTATGATCAGATCTCACCAATGAGGGATAGTCCCCATGTTTGTGACAATGAGATCTAGTATATTAGTGACTAGCTGTTCCATGGCATTTGAATTTATGAACAGATACATTTATACCCTCCAGTGTCTTCAGGAAGGCTGTGGAACCAGGTTTCAGTTACAGCACAGACATCGATGTTCTCCATACTGAGAGGTAGCAGTTGTTTGGTGTCTGCTTTGAGGCCTCCTGCTGTTTAGGTAAATTTTTACTCAGAGCTCCAGTATGTCTTTTGTGTGTTTATGTTAACTCAAATAACAAAAGGCTGGAGTAAATGGAAAAAGTTTTAAACAGATATTCAGATGAGCTGATAAAACTGCAAAAAATCAGTCATTGAAATGAAGTAAAGGCTGGCTGAGTATGAGACTGTTCAAGAAAAGATGTTAGAAAAGGTAGTAGAATTAGAGGACAGAGCAAGCAGGGAAATCTGAGATTTTCTGCTGCACCAAAAAAACTGGAAGGAACAGACTACATTAATTTATGAAGGCACAGATAAGCAACTGGACTGGTACTCTAGAGCAGGAATTGTTAACTGAAAGGGCACACAATGTGTGTGCTCCAGATATGGCCACGAGGAAGCAGCCAAGACCCTTATTAGTAAAATTGCAAAACTACAAGCAAAAAAGAGCTGATCCTGACAAAACTAAGGCAAAAACACAAAGTATTAAAAATTGGAGATGGTAGAAAGTTATCCAGTAATCAGGCAGTATCAAGAGACAAGTGGCAGATTCAAGCTGCTGTGTCCAGCTGTCTTCAGAATATTTTTACCTGGAGGATCAATGTCATTTTGTGATGCAGAAGAGGCTAAGGAGGAAATGCAAAAGTTTGTCCAACAACAAAATGAGCTATCAAGCAGAAGGGGACTGTGCTTCTCATTCTTCTGATAATAAAGCACATGGAAAGACTTTGCGACTGAAACATTTTCCACTGTGCCAAAGGAGTATGCTTGAGAGATAGAGAAAAGCACAGGAGTTGATCAGAAAAATCAGGAGCACCATGGAATTGAATCAGAATCTATAGCTGGGAGATGGAGATGAACAGGAATAAGGATTGAGAATACCTTGGAAATGAACCAGAATCTGGAGCTGGGAGTTGGAAATGAACAGGAAGAAGATCAGAAACAGGAAATCAGTGAATAAAGCATCAATTGCATTTGTGAAATATGGCTGTATAAGAATAAGTGGGAGGAGTGGACTTCAGTTGACTTTGTTAAACTTGTGGGGAACTGAAAGGTATTTGCCTAACTTCATGTTAATGTTTGGAAGGACTCTGAGGGGAGGAGAAAGGAAAAAGGGAACTGTAAGTAAAACAATTTCTTTTTAACAGTATTTCTATGAAACATTTCACAATGTAAATTGAACATTTTATAGAAAAGTTTTTTTTAGTTCTTGTATGTGATTTATTAAACAGATGCCTTTTTCTTTCTCTTCTCTTTCCTTCTTTCTGTTTTGGTATTAAGAAATGTAGGCATTACAGTGCAAAGAGAGATAGAAAAAGCAAAACAGAAGCATTTTATGTTAATAGGCTGTAGTCTTAAGATGTTGAGGTAGATGGAGTGTCAACGTATACAGATCATAATATATGTAGAGTTGATATGTTTTACTTTTGCATAGGTGAATGTCTGGATTAAGACCCTTGGCTTAATCTAATAAATTTTAAGTGGAAACAAGTAAATATGAGAAAACAATATAATAAGTTTTCCTTTATCAATAAATGTTTGAGATGGTCATTCAGGTTGCAACAGAGGAATACATTTTTCTTTTTGTCTTAACTTTTCCATGAAGGCAAGCTGATAATATGACAATAAAAGACGCAACATTGGTTTCTTCAAGGCTAAAAGTTAATGATTTTTGAAAGTATGCAAATAGGTTTTGCAACTTAGTGTAAGCAGAAGCACAGGCAGTAATGTGGGTGGCATGGATAACCTCAGTTTCAGGTTAACTAGGGCTTGTGTTACCAGCTATCTGTTTGATACAGATGTTCCTATTAGGTGGGTTAAATGTCATTATTTGAAGATGTACACAGTTGTGTGTGTTTGAATTAGGTTAAAATGTGACATAGTTCTGATGCTGAAAAAATGTATAAAGGATTAACCTGCCAAACATATGGATGCATGCATCACAAAAGCGGGAATTAGACATTTAAAAAGCTTCATATATAGTAGGTTGGAATAATGACTTCTTAGCATAACGATAACACTTTCCAGATTATACTATTGTTTAGAATATAATTTTCTTCATTTCAGTCTTAGTGTTTTTCTCTACACTTTGTATATACTTATTCTTTGTCATTTCAATTTTGTAATTCAACCTGTTAATTTATTGTACTGTGGAGCTTTTCTCCCTGGGCCTACACTGAAAATGGGTTCTGTTGGCCCAGTGGACTTTCCTGGTAAACAGAATGCAAATAAATAGATTATCTTAGAATGTGAATGCTTTCACAGGTATAGACCTAAAGGAAAGACTACTTAGTTTATATTAAGAAATGCAAATAACAATGCTACAGGAGACACATTTGGAAAGAACCTGAGTATATGAATTTGATAAAGAAAGGATTTCATGGTAGATATTCTCCAGAATATCGAGGAAAAATAGAGAGGAGTGTTCATATTAATTGCAAGAGGAGCTCCAGTAGTGATAGAAGAGAGAAAAAATATAATAATGGTATATTTGTAGTAGTAAGGGACAACTGACAAGGGATAAGGATTACATTTGTATGTGTTTGTATTCCACCTAAAACCATCATTTTGGAGCTTAAAAAAGTTTTAGAGAAATAAGCAGCTTTCAGCGAGAGTATTACTTTTATAGATGTGGATGGAATTTGATTTGCAATAATGAGGATGTATCTGGGAAGTCAAGAAGGGAAGATACAACAAAAGATGGCAGAATTCTGAAGAAGTTTTTAAAAATGTTGGTATCAAAGACATGAATTCAGTAAAATGGAAATTTACATATTATTCCCCAATGTACAATAACTGAGCTAATGAGAAATTATATTCCATAGGGAACTTGTCCATTTAGTTGATAATTTTGATGCAGATTCAATAACTATTTCAGATCATGTGCCAATAATTACTAAGATACACATTTGGATAATGAAGTGAAGATGAGACACTGGTTCTTCTCCATCTACCTGTTAAAAAAAGATGAATTTAAGCAATGGGTAGTGGAAATTATCCAGAAATAACTGGGGAAGATAGAGAGTACTCCAGAAGTTATAGCTACTGAGTGGGATAAAATGAAAGTGGGGTATAAATAAAGGGTAGAAATAAAAGAAAAAAAGATCTGGCTAAGTAGTAGTAGTAATTATTTAGCAGGGTTGACAAAGACTTAAGTATTGCAAAATAAGGAGAATCTTATGAAAAAAGAGGAGGCACAATTGCAGAGTACTAAGGAGAAGATAAGGGAGTACCTGAATAATATCCACATGTTTAGAAAGATTGCTGTTAAGCAACTTTTTTTGATAACTCCAGAGCACAAAAACTTTTGACACAACAATTTAGGCAACAGAAAACAGAAAGGGCTGTTGCCAAATGTAGGGAGCCTGTAACAAGAAAAATAACCTGCGATCCTGTAGATGTATTACAGATATTTCAGAAATTTTATGAAAATGTGTATAAAGCAGAGAAGTGAGGAAATCAAGAAAAACTACAAATGGAAATATTTATTGACTAATTAAGTATGCCAAGGTTAGAGGTAGATGAAGCTCAACAACTAACAGTTAAGATAGGAGGAGATGAGATAAAAATAGTGATGTATAACCAATCTACAGGAAAGTCTCTAGGAATAGATGGTATTCCAGTGGATGTTTGGAAGTTAAGAGGGAAGAAAGTGATAAAGATGTGGAAATTTATAACAAATTTTAAAAGGAGGAGAGGCATCAACATCCTGGAAAAAAGCTGTGGTAGCTGTAATACTTAGTCGGTACATACCCTTCTGATCCAGCTTCGTATATGTAATTGGTATGGTGTTCAACAAAAGTTGGCTTTATTTGCAGGTGATATTACTTTGTACCTGATGGAACCAGAAAAGGACATCTCAGTGTTGTGGAATATTCTAAGACAATTCTGCTTTCAGGATATAAAATTAATGAAGATAAAATAAAGGCTATTGTTTTAAAACTATGTACCCACACATGAATTGGTCCAGCAATACCCATATTTATGTGGATGTGATAAATTGAAGTATTTCGGCATATGGATTAAAAGGAGTCTGTTATGACAGCTAAGGATATTGTGGGTAAAGACTAAACAAAAGATAATACAAAAACTGAGAAACTGGAAGGTCTTGCCTATAGACATGGAGAGCAAGATGCAAGCAGTAAAAATGCTTTTGGTCATTTTGTTTTATACACACGTCAGGCATATTTTTATCAACCAGAGGAAGAGTTATGGATAGTAATTAATAAAGATTTGAATGTTTTTATTTGGGAGGGGAAGAGGTCAAGAGTGTCAGGTTGGATAAGTTGATCCTCACAAAAGAGCAAGGAGGTTTAGGATTACTTGATTTGAAGGGATGTTTCAGAGCTACACAGTTAAGGCTGTTTTACATAACACAAGCAGAATACTACAGTTCAAAGTGGAAAGGGATAATGATGAAACATGCGGGTAATTCAAGAAATAAGTAAAGAATGAAATTTTGGATGCTGATTCTTAAGGAGAAGAACACTCATACAAAATATTATATTCATAATGTAGCAAAAAGAATACTAAGAACATAGCCAACATGGGAATGGAGAAAGGCAATTCTACCAGTAGGGATGACTGCAATTAAGGGTACATAGAAAAGACAAGAGGAGGCTGGAATTTACTGGAGGAAGCTGGCAAAGGAACCAAGGTACTAGGAACAAGTAATTCGAGAAAGAAAGGTAATAGAATGGGAAGAGGCCAAGAAGACATTTGGATTGCAGGCTATTGATTGCATGCCCTGTCAGGGATTGATAACAGAGTATAGACAAAGAGAAAGGTATGGGGGAATTGTAAATGAAAGAACGGGTCTACTTTATACCCTCAAAATACGAAAAACCCGAATAGCGCGACACATAAAGAGCGAACCGTGGATACATTGAACGTATTAAAGCGTGTAAATGTAAACCTCGAACCGTCATAGTCGGCCAACCCACCACCCGCAACACACTACCTACCCAAACACAATAAAAAAAACACATACATACACTAACCAAATCCCTACTTCTAACCCTAAATTAAAGCACCAAAATCCTACTGCTAATCCTACACTAACCCCACATACACAACTGTCTATGCACTATCCTTAACCCCTCCCTAACCCTAAGGTCCGTAACTACCCCATACTTCCCCTACGGAGCTATACCCAAACAAACTAAATATTCCACACACATACACTTAACAAAACCCTAAACTAAACCCTACATACATTACCTACACAAAACCTTACATACACTACCTACCTATGCACTTACCTTAACCCCAAGGTCCGTAACTATCGCACACTTACCTTACAAAGCTATACCACAGATGGGCCAACTATGCGATTTCGATATTTCCCCTTTCGTGGTTTCATTCATTCGACGTATTCGCGGTTTGCTCTTTCCATGTTGCGCGATTTGGATTCGGGTTTTACTGCTTTCGAGTGAAAGAACTGCACTGGTAGAGTTTTTAATTGAATCTAGAACAGAAGCTGCTTTTAAAAAGTGATAATTAGTAGGCCATACAAAATAATACACAATAACTACATAAATCATTTAGAGGTGGTTAGAAAAGATTGGGAAGGGAGTTTGGATGAGCAGTTCACAAGTTAACAATGGGAGGACACACATATGGTTCCCAAATATGCAACTAAGTCTAAAAGATTTATTTTTATCTGGAAGTATTTGCATAGATACTTTTATATGCCAAGCAGACTCCAAAGAAGTTTTCCTTGAGTAGATGGCAAATGTTGGAGGTGTGATGGGGAAGAAAGGGTTAACTGGGAACATATGGTGTCCTTCCATACTACTGTTTCAGTATTCCTTACTCAAGGAATCTCCTGCCAAGGATATCCTTTAGAATTTGTAGATGCCATACATCACACATATGCTCCCTGTGCAAGGCATAGGACATAAAGGTGACATATGGATGTACATAGTTCAAAACATCTTTGCCGCCAGTCTGAATAACATCATTGAATGTTGTTCTGAATGCTGCTGTTCTGTGCTGATTACTGAGCCATTTTCAGATAAGTGCCCTGTTGGGGCTCTTTCTATATCCTCACTTTTATTTATTTATTTATTTTTTTGAGAGTTTTCATGTCATCCAGTAAAGGGAAATGTCAGTGTGGGAGGCAGATTCCCCATACAAATCATCACAAACAGTTTCTCTTCAATGTGGGTGCTTCTCATGAGCATTCTCAGTGTTCTATTTGCTAAGTGCTTGTCTCCAAGACCCTACATACTCATATGTCTTCCTTGCCTGTTTACCTAGAAAAACAGTGTCTAAAGTTGTTGGTGCAAGGTGCTATGGCAGAGTCTTCCTGCTTAGAGGGTCAACTGAAAAGGCCAAAAAACTCAGGCCTGATTCAACTGCTGTTCATCCTCCCCCAGAATCTCCTTTGAGGCTGGTGAAAGCCTGGATGATCGCCAGTTGTTGCTTTAGATTCCTCCGATGCTATCCCCGGAGGCCAGCATGGATCCGACTTCTCGCACATTCTCAGAGGCTTTTCAAACGTCTGCTCCAGATGTTGAAGAGGAACCTTGGCTTATTGTATCTGAGGGGACCAAGAGAGATTCCACAGATTCTAGTTCAGAAGTAGTTTCCTACTACTCTGGTAGAGTGTCAACAGGAGTCTGACCTTCCTAGGGTTTTTCGTGCAGACTTCCCACAAAATTAAAAAAAAAAAAATGTGCGTTTCTCCTGATGGTAAAGATCCCCAACATGAATGGCAGGATTTTACTCAGGAGTTGCTGTTAACTGCTTTAATGAAGCTTTAAAACCTCCTGAAGGAGTCTCTGTTCCTGCTCCTCCCTGGTAATCTACTCTTACAGAGCAAGCAGTTGGTTCCATTGATAAAAAAGTCTGGATTCTTGGGAGGAGTCCTTGGCATTCTCTTCTCATATCCCTTCTCTTTTTGGACTATAGGTCTGAGGAAGAGACATTCTGTTAGTCCAGATTCTTCTTTAAAGGAAAACTCTCCTTAGAGGACTCTGTTTCATTATTATGATGGAATATTTCAAGTGCGGATTGAGATCACATGTTTCTGATATTCAGAAGCAGGTATTGTGAACTCTCTCTCCAGATGTGGAGTCTCCAAACCCACTTCTGTCTCCTCCAGCAGTCTGACTGCTTACATCTAGGTACCTTTTCAGCAGCCTCTCTGTTTCCAGCGCGATTCTCAGCCTCCAGCCCCCAAAAACCTGACAGATTTTTGCAAGGTGCCTGATGATTATAAATTTCGTATACATTTCCTTCTCCCTGATCTTTCTGTAGTGTCTGTCTCTTTCTAACAAACCTTTAATCAATCAGAGGACTCACATGACTAGATATGTTTTAGCCCTTCTTTTCTCAAGCTTCTCATAGGTAATTTCTGACCTTCCTGATTCTGAAGGGAAGGTTTCGGCCTTTCTTTGTTGGGTTCTACCTCTCCAAGTGCGGCTTGGCACTCACCAAATATAGTTATGATGTAGCTGATGCTTCTCCTAGGAGCTGCTGCAGTTAGTTCTGCTTTGAGATTTTACTCTTGGCTTTGTCTCTTCAACCTCTTTCTGATGATATTAAAGCTAATTTATTGACGATGCTCATCTTGATAATAAAAAGCCTTTTTGGCTCTGTTGCTGCACTTTTTAAGTCCCTCCAGGACAAGGCATTGCAAGGAATTGAAACATATTTTTTGTTTCTCCTTTCTAAGTTTCAGAGGAATTATCCCTCCAAATCTGCTTTTTGTTCACAGTGTACATCCAGCAAAGTCTACTTAGAAGCCGCATTTTCAGGCAAACTAGGTTCCAATTGCAACACTTTGTTTTGCATTTCCTGGGCCAGGTCCCTCATCTTTACCCTATCCTTTCCCAATTGGTTAAGGGTCACATACAAGACTCTTGGTTTTGTCCTCTCATCTGCCAAAGGTATTTCATGGTATGGAAGTCTGTTTTCTCCTTTTCTGGGCATCCCACAACCTACTCAGGGAAACAGCTTTCTTTCTTTCCAGAACTGCTTCAGGATTTTTTGGCCCAGGGCACCATTCGTTGTGCCCCTACCCAGGAAGGGCAAGAGGTTGTATTCAGGATGTTCTTGATTCCCCAGGAAGGAAGGCATCTGGAGACCAAAGTTCTGGATTTTTCTCAACTCTGCAATTCCTTTTTGAAGGTCCTCCTTTTGGATGTCCTTCCAATCCTTGGGTTCCTTTTTCTTCTTCCCTCTAAGGCTTTTCTGGTATCTCTAGGTCTCAATGATGCCTACCTTCACATCTCATGTCCATACTCAGAGTTGGTACTAGGCGGCTATCAGCCCTAGGGCCTATGGCTACAAGCCTAGCCATAACAATTCCCCGCTATTTCTTCCCACATTATTTACTTTCCTGGACCCCTGTCTAGCAAGGGCGACTGACATGATCCCTGGGGTGAATTTCTCTTTCTCCCATCCAATCGGGCTGGCGTTCCTCTTGAAGAGGTCCAAAGAGGCACCTCTGCTTGACATGTGTATGGCAATCTATTCCAGAGTCTGGGGAGTCTCCTGGGTCAGGAAACCTATCCTCCAGCATGTTTTGTTTATTGTGATGACAGTTTAGGATCCCTGGGCGTGGTAGCTCTGAGGGATTGGGATTTCTTTAAGTGTAGCATGTCCAACAGCCTCTGGGTTTGGACATGGCCTTGTATGGTGTTAAGCAGAGATACGCCTCTGAGTAGGCGATATGCGACAGAGTATAGCTGGAGTTCTTTTAAAGGCGGTTAAGCGTGGGAGGCATCTGCTTTAAGCCTGTGATTCTTTTAGTGAGGTATTTCTGGAGGCCTTTCCAAAGTTGTTTGCCAGATGTCTTGAGAGGTACATACCAAATGGGGCATTGTATTCTATAATGGGTTTATGGAGGGATGAGGCTAGTGGGACAGCTGACTCTCCTTTTTCTGGATGAAAGTGCCCTTAGAAGTGATGAGGGTGTGCCACATAGAAGGCGATTTCCTGACTGTTGTGGCAATGTGGTTGTCGGGAAGGTGAGGACCACTGTCCACCTGTGTCCCTAAGTCTCTTTATCACACTTTCTTCGTGTTTAGTGTACTGCCACTCTTATATAGTAATTCATGGATACATGTTTTTTCCCAAAGGGGATAACAATACATTTCTTGGCATTGAGCTTGAGCCCCATGCGGCTCTGGCACCAAGCATCTGTTTCTGTAAGGCCCTTTTGTAGAGTATCCATATCATCTGGGGATTCAATAATGGCTCCCAGTTTGCAGACATCTGCAAACTTTGCTAGCCAGGAGTCCCTTAGTGTTGACCTGTACTTCAGAGAAGTAGATGCCAAACAAGAGCTGCTCCCAGGACTGGAACCCTGAGGTACTCCACTTGTCACTTGTCTGGAGCTGGATTTGGAGTCGGCTACTTTTACAGTGTGGGTTCTATCAGTAAGCCATTTAGCAACCCATTGGGTGACATAGGGATTAATGCCCAACAGTAAGTTTATCTATGATTCCAGAGTGGGAGATGGTGTCAAGGAGGCCTTGGCAAGGTACCTAGATAGAGCTATGTGTGACCACCTTACCCTTGTCCATTGTGGCTCTGGAGACTGATTCAAAGAAGTCAATCAGGTTCAGGAGACATGACGGCTCCCCTTCACAAACCCAAACTGGGTGGGGTCCAGTGTTTGAGGGTCACAATGTCCTTTGTTTATAAGTTCCATGATAATACGGCTCCATGGCCTTGCAGATAAGGCTTGTCAGACTGATGGGACGGTAGTTTCCGGGATCCAAGGTGGATCCCCCTTGTGGATTGGGATAACTGTAGCTCTCATGCGCCCTAGCAAGTGGGCACAAAACCTGAGGTGAGGCTATGATTAAACATGACACTTAGGTGAGGTGCCAGTTCATATTGTAGTTCATGTAGTACACAGCCCTGGATGTCATCTGGTCCCATGGATGCTGTATTCTTGGCTTTAGAGAGTGCGTTTTGTACCTGTGTGGCCGTTATTACTGGGAATTTGGCAATCTTCCGGTATTGAGATGGGCCATTTAGGGGGTGAGAGAGGGGTGAAGTTGACACTGAATCGATCTGCCAAGATATTGGCAATATCCTTCAGATCAGTATATTTAATACTTCGTTCTGTTTTAGCTCAGAGCGAATCTGAGCATTGCCATTTAGATTCTTGGACATAGTTATAGAATGCTTTGTGGTTTGTCTTTTGGAATCTTTGGCAATTTTATTGTGTAACTAGCTTTGGAGGATTTTATGAGGGCATCTCAGTTTCTTACTGAGGGCTAGTAAGGAGTTTTTTTGCATCCTGGGATTTTCCTCTTTTCTGCAAAAAGTTTCTTCCTTTTGTTGTAGCAAGTTTGTTTTATGGCAGGGGGACCACCAGATTGGCTTCTCTTTTTTTGGATGAGCATTTTTGGTTCTATTTGGGATGGCACGGGATTCATGCATGAGTGGATGTGCTCAAGTACAGTGCCTTAGTGTAGGATTCAGCAGTTGAACTTTCAGTGTCCGTCTGCTCAATATGGGTGTCATGAAGTTTGGTCACTTCAGACTTGAGTAGCATGAAGTTGGCTTTTGGAGAAGTTTTTATGGTGGTTTTCTTTACTGGGGGTAAGGGATGTGGATGTTAAGGGTGTATTAGCTTGCTGGTCAGACCTGATCAAATTCCAGCGAGGGGTGACCAGGTATAGAGCATTGATTCTCCCATGTTGGTAATGACCAGGTCTAGGATATTGGAGCCCCTGGTGGGACCTATGGATTGATTGATCCAGGGCGTTGGAATTTATAATTCCAAGAACCGTTGCAGCAAAGGTGTTGGGACATGAGTAGTTTTCCCAGTTAATGGCAGGGTAGTTAAAAATCACCCAGTATTAGGGTGTTTGGTTCTATCTTTAATATTTTCCAGTATGTTTATAGGAAAGGTGTAGTGAGAATCTTGGGGAGTATGTGGTGGGGATCTGTAGCAAGCTACAATTTTGGATTACAGGTCTTACCTCTAGTGTTAGTTGCACCTGGAGAATTTCAGACACATTGTGTTGGCCAACTAGCCTGGTGGTGTGAAGATATCCTTGGTGAATGTTGACACTCCTCCACCTTTAGTGTTTCGGGTCCTGGTTTGGTGGCGAAAAGTGTGGTAAAGAAGTTGTATCCTGGTATTGCAGGGGTGCTGTCTGGAGCCTTGAACCTGTATGGTGGTGATCATGCATAATCTTGGTCCCATTTGCCAGGCTACATATGAGGAAACTACAGTGGTACCTAAAGAATTTATGGTCCCAACACAGACACAGTCCAGAAACAGAAATCCCACTAATTCCATGCTTAAAACAGGAGTTCCTATGGTGGGCTCAGGCATGCCAGTCAAACCCAGGCCTACCCTTTCGCAGATGTCAACCAAGCCAGACCATCACAACAGGCGCTTCAGACCTAGGATGGGGGCCCACATGCTGGACAAATGCGTGCAAGGATTGTGGACACAGGATCAACTTCGCCTGCACATCAATCTAAAAGAAATGCTGGCAGTAAAACTGGCAATCCAAAAGTTCAAACCATTTCTCAAAGAGGGCCAGTTGATGATAAGGACAGACAACACCACAGTCATGTGGTACATCAACAAACAGGGAGGCACTCATTCATACCCCTATGCAGAATGACCTTGGAGCTGTGGACCCTGGCACTCAGCTACAACATTCAGTTACAGGCAATATTTGTACCGGGAAAGACAATACTCTAGCAGACATATTAAGCAGAACCACGCCGGATGCCCACGAATGGAAGCTGCACCGGACATCTTCAAGACCATCTCAAAGAAATGGGAATGCCACAGATAGACCTATTCGCATCACCTCTCAATCACCAGCTCAAAAAATTCTGCACAAGGACATTCCACCCACTAGCATGGAAAGTGGACTCACTCTCCTTCAACTGGAAAGACCTAACAGCATATGCATTCCCACCTCTTCCTTTGATACACAAGGTACTACTAAAAATCAAGGAAGAACGTCCAAGGATAATCCTGATAGCTCCAAACTGGCCAAGACAGCACTGGGTACCCACTACTGAAGAGCATGTCTCGAACAAAATGTGGCCAATACCTCTGTTGCCTTTGATGTTAACTCAGAACAACTACAGCATCATACATCCAAACCTAAAAGCGCTGCAACTGTCTGCATGGAACATCACATAACAGCAGCTAATCCAGAACTTTCAAAAGGGTTAAAGACATTATTCTTGAAACACGCAGACCTTCAACAAGAAGGAACTATGCTGGAAAATGGAAAAGGTTTGTCATTTGGAGTACGGAAAGAGGAAAAGATGTGTCAAACATAGATATGCCTAACATTCTGGAGTATCTGGCGAACTTCTTCATTCAGGCCTGTCCTACTCCTCCATCAAGATACATGCATCAGCTATTTCAGCAGAATACAGCTTTGATCCACCTGTTTTTCGCACCCTTTGCTCAGGCAGTTCCTCAGAGGAATCAAGAATGTAAAACCTCCAAGGAAACCACCATTACCAGCTTGGGATTTAAACTTTGTGCTAGAAAAGTTGACACTATCACCCTTGAACCAGCAGCAACAGCAGACCTACAACACCTGTCATGGAAAACTGCTTTCCTACTGGCAATAACTTCAGCAAGGAGGGTTTCAGAACTACAGGCCTTAATGGCAGTGCAACCCTTCCTAATCTTCCACCAAGATAGAGTGTCCATGAGGACTAATCCTACATTTATGCCCAAGGTGGTATCCAGAGTGTCTTTGAACCAGGCAATCCACCTACCTACCTTCTTTCCCAACCCACAAAACAGAGGGAAAGAATACTGCATACCTTGGATGTACATAGACAGCTACGCTACTACTTGGACAGAACAAAAACAGCAGAAAGACTGACCAACTTTTGTAGCCTATGCAACAGGAAGGGAAGGAAAAGCTATTTCCAGACAATCTCCAAATGGATAGGAAACTGCATACGATACTGTTACTCCTTCCATGGAAAACCAATTCCACAGAACATAAGACCTCATTCTACAAGGGCAACAGCCACTACCACAGCCTTCTTACGAGGAGTGGCAACCAAAGACATTATTGAGGCGGCTACTTGGACCTCCGTGCATACATTTGCCAAGCATTATAATTTGCCTCTATATTCCAGATCCCGAGCAGGGTTTGCCACTGCTGTACTGCAAGGGATCCTAAACACACCATAATCTACTTTTATCCTCCTCCCTAGTTGGCTATGGTATTCTACCCACTTGTTATGACTGCAGATGCATCCATGAAGGACATAGTACAGTTTTGTACCTACCGTAAATGTAGATGTCGAACTGGATAGCATCTGCAGTCAGGATTACCCTCCCTCCTTCCCCTCTGTGGTACTCCTAGGGTGTTTACCCTCCTAATAGCTAGCTGTTGGGGGGGAGTCTTTTATGGTGTATTTGTTTGTATATATGTACATATATGCTTATTGTTGTGTTTACCTCTATCTATTTGGAAACATTGGCATCTATCCAAATTTTTAGCCTGCAAGAGGGCTACTGGCATCTGGGGCAAGAAACACTGAGGAAAATGGCGTCGGCTGATGCTTTTATACCCGAGGACCAACAGAGATGACGTCGGGTGGAGTGCGACATCAGCGAAGCGGACCAGACTTTGGAATCCGGCTGACTGCAGGGCTGCCTGACGACAGGACAACCCACTTGTTATGACTGCAGATGCTATCCAGTTCGGACATCTACATTTATGGTAGGTACAAAACTGTACTTTTCCTACTACTCTGGTAGAGTGTCAGCAGGAGTCTGACCTTCCTTGGGTTTTTCGTGCAGACTTCCCACAAAATTAAAAAAAAAAAAATGTGCAATTCTCCTGATGGTAAAGATCCCCAACATGAATGGCAGGATTTTACTCAGGAGTTGTTTAATGCTTTAATGGCTTTAAAACCTCCTGAAGGAGTCTCTGTTCCTGCTCCTCCCTGGTAATCTACTCTTACAGAGCAAGAGTTGTCTGATAAAAAGTCTGGATTCTGGGGAGGAGTCCTTGGCATTCTCTTCTCATATCCCTTCTCTTTTGGACTATAGGTCTGAGGAAGAGTATTCTGTTAGTCCAGATTCTCTTTAAGGAAAACTCTCCTTAGAGGACTCTGTTTCACATATGATGGAATATTTCAAGTGGGATTGTTCTCATGTTTCTGATATTCAGAAGAGGTATTGTGAACTCCTCCAGATGGAGTCTCCCAAACCCACTTCTGTTCCTCCAGTTCCGACTGCCCATCTAGGTACCTTTTCAGCAGCCTCTGTTTCCCATGATTCTCAGCCTCCAGCCCCCCAAAAACCTGACAGATTTTGCAAGGTGCCTGATGATTATAAATTTCTGTATACATTTCCTTCTCCTGATCTTTCTGTAGTGTCTGTCTCTTCTAACAAACCTTTAATCAATCAGACTCACATGACTAGATATGTTTTAGCCCTTCTTTCTCAAGCTTCTCAGGTAATTTCTGACCTTCCTGATTCTGAAGGGAAGGTTTCGGCCTTTCTTTGTTGGGTTCTACCTCTCAAGTGGCTTGGCACTCAATTAAATATAGTTATGATGTAGCTGATGCTTCTCCTAGGGCTGCTGCAGTTAGTTCTGCTTTGAGATTTTACTCTTGGCTTTGTCTTCAACCTCTTTCTGATGATATTAAAGCTAATTTATTGGATGCTCATCTTGATAATAAAAGCCTTTTTGGCTCTGTTGCTGCACTTTTTAAGTCCCTCCAGGACAAGGCATTGCAGGAATTGAAACATATTTTTGTTTCTCCTTTCTCTAAGTTTCAGAGGAATTATCCCTCCAAATCTGCTTTTGTTCACAGTACATCCAGCAAAGTCTACTTAGAAGCCGCATTTTCAGGGCAAACTAGGTTCCAATTTGCAACACTTTGTTTTGCATTTCCCTTGGCCAGGTCCCCTCATCTTTACCTATCCTTTCCCAATTGGTTAAGGGTCACACAAGACTCTTGGGTTTTGTCCCTCATCTGCCAAAGGTATTTCATGGTATGGAAGTCTGTTTCTCCTTTTCTGGGCATCCCACAACCTACTCAGGAAAACAGCTTTCTTTCTTTCCAGAACTGCTTCAGGATTTTTTGGCCCAGGGCACCATTCAAGTTGTGCCCCCTACCCAGGAAGGGAAGAGGTTGTATTCCAGGATGTTCTTGATTCCCCAGGAAGGAAGGCATCTGGAGACCAGTTCTGGATTTTTCCTCAACTCTGCACCTTTTGAAAGGTCCCCTCCTTTTGGATGTTGTCCCTTCGAACCTTGCTCCCTTTTCTTCTTCCCAAGGCTTTTCTGGTATCTCTAGATCTCAATGATGCCTACCTTCACATCCATGTCCATAGGTTGGTACTAGGCTATCAGCCCTAGGGCCTATACAAGCCTAGCCATAACAATTCCCTGGCTATTTCTTCCCACATTATTTACTTTCCTGGACCCCTGTCTAGCAGGGCGACTGACATGATCCCTGGGGTGAATTTCCTTTCTCCCATCCAATCGTCAAGGTTCCTCTTGAAGAGGTCCAAAGAGGCACTCTGCTTGACATGTATGGGCAATCTATTCCAGAGTCTGGGGAGTCTCTGGGTCAGAAACCTATCCCTCCAGCATGTTTTGTTTATTGTGATGACAAGGTTTAGATCCCTGGAGCGTGTAGCTCTGAGGGATTGGGATTTCTTTAAGTGTAGCATGTCCAACAGCTCTGGGTTTGACATGGCCTTGTATGTTAAGCAGAGATCGCCTCTGAGTAGACGATATGCGACAGAGTATAGCTGGAGTTCTTTAAGGCGGTTAGCGTAGGGCATCTGCTTTAAGCCTGTGATTCTTTTAGTGAGGTATTTCTGAGGCCTTTCCAGTTGTTGCAGATGTCTTGAGAGGTACATACCAAATGGGGCATTGTATTCTATAATGGGTTTAAGGAGGGATGAGTACAGTGGGACAATGACCTCCTTTTTTCTGGATGAAAAGCCCTTCGTGATGAGGTGTGCCACATAGAAGGATTTCCTGACTGTTGTGGCAATGTGGTTATCGAAGGTGAGACCACTGTCCACCTGTGTCCCTAAGTCTCTTATCACACTTTCTGTGTTTAGTGTACTGCCACCTATATAGTAATTCATGGATACATGTTTTTCCCAAAGGGATAACAATACATTTCTTGGCATTGAGCTTGAGCCCATGGCTCTGGCACCAAGCATCTGTTTCTGTAAGGCCCTTTTGTAGAGTATCCATATCATCTGGGGATTCAATAATGGCTCCCAGTTTGCAGACATCTGCAAACTTTGTTAGCCAGAGTCCCTTAGTGTTGACCTGTACTTCAGAGAAGTAGATGCCAAACAAGAGCGGCCCCAGGACTGAACCCTGAGGTACTCCACTTGTCACTTGTCTGGAGCTGGATTTGGAGTCGGCTACTTTTACAGTGTGGGTTCTATCAGTAAGCCATTTAGCAACCCATTGGGTGACATAGGGATTAATGCCCAACTTAGTAAGTTTATCTATGATTCCAGAGTGGGAGATGGTGTCAAAGGCCTTGGCAAGGTCTAGATAGGCTATGTGGACCACCTTACCCTTGTCCATGGCTCTGGAGACTGATTCAAAGAAGTCAATCAGGTTCAGGAGACATGATCGGCCCTTCACAAACCCAAACTGGGTGGGGTCCAGTGTTTGAAGGTTGCCAATGTCTTTGTTTATAAGTTCCATGATAATACGCTCCATGGCCTTGCAGATAAGGCTTGTCAGACTGATGGGACGGTAGTTTCCGGGATCCAAGGTGGCTCCCCCCTTGTGGATTGGGATAACTGTAGCTCTGCGCCACTCAGTGGGCACAAAACCTGAGGTGAGGGTATGATTAAACATGACACTTAGGTGAGGTGCCAGTTCATATTGTAGTTCATGTAGTACACAGCCCGGGATGTCATCTGGTCCCATGGATGCTGTATTCTTGGCTTTAGAGAGTGCGTTTTGTACCTGTGTGGCCATTATTACTGGAATTTGGCAATCTTCGGTATTGAGATGGGCCATTTAGGGGTGAGGGGGGTGAAGTTGGCACTGAATCGATCTGCCAGGATATTGGCAATATCCTTCAGATCAGTATATTTAATGCCGTTCTGTTTTAGCTCAGAGCAGATCTGAGCATTGCCATTTAGATTCTTGACATAGTTATAGAATGCTTTGTGGTTGTCTTTGGAATCTTTGGCAATTTTATTTTCGTAACTAGCTTTGGAGGATTTTATGAGGCATCTCAGTTTCTTACTGAGGCTAGTAAGGGAGTTTTTTTGCATCCTGGGATTTTCCTCTTTTCTGCAAAAGTTTCTTCCTTTTGTTGTAAAGTTTGTTTATGGCAGGGGACCACCAGATTGGCTTCCTTTTTTGGATGAGAGCATTTTGGTTCTATTTGGGATGGCACGATTCATGCATGAGTGGATGTGCTCGTACAGTGCCTTAGTGTAGGATTCAGCAGTTGAACTTTCAGTTCCCGTCTGCATGGGTGTCATGAAGTTTGTCACTTCAGACTTGAGTAGCATGAAGTTGGCTTTGGAGAAGTTTTTATGGTGGTTTCTTTACTGGGGGGTGGGATGTGGATGTTAAGGGTGATTAGCTTATGGTCAGACCTGACTAACGAGGGGGTGACCATAGGTATAGAGCATTGATTTCCCATGTTGGTAATGACCAGGTCTAGGATATTGGAGCCCTGGTGGGACTATGGATTAGTTGATCCAGGGCGTTGGAATTTATGAATTCCAAGAACCGCTAAAGGTGTTGGGACATGAGTAGTTTTCCCAGTTAATGGCAGGGTAGTTAAAATCACCCAGTATTAGGGTGTTTGGTTCTATCTTAATATTTTCCAGTATGTTTAGAAAGGTGTAGTGAGAATCTTGGGGTATGGTGGGGGATCTGTAGCAAGCTACAATTTGGATTGCAGTCTTACCTAGTGTTAGTTGCACCTGGAGAATTTCAGACACATTGTGTTGGCCAACTAGCCTGGTGGTGTGAATATCCTTGGTGAATGTTGACACTCCTCCACCTTTAGTGTTTCGGTCCTGGTTTGGTGGCCGAAAAGTGTGGTAAGAGTTGTATCCTGGTATTGCAGGGGTGCTGTCTGGAGCCTTGAACCAGGTCTCAGTTACTGCACAGATATCGATGTTCTCCATTTTTAGGAGTGCCTCGAGAGAGTGCATTTTGAGGTTTAGACTTCTAGCATCGAGTAGCATTACCTTCAGATTTTGCATGCTTGTACCTGTTATGGTGGTGGTTTTGTCCTTTGAAGTTTGCCTAAAAAAGGCACTATAGGGGTGGCAAGAGCCTTAGCCAGTAACCTGAATCCCAGGGGCGACAGGTGCAGACCATCTCTGGCAAAGCATCGTGGTCTGTCAATCATGTCATCCCAGGCAGACAGATACTGGATCCCCTTTGAATGACACCAGAAGCTTAGCCAATTGTTGAAGTCATTCATTTTATCCTTATATTGTGGTATAATTCTGGGCGAAGGCAGGATGCTACTCAGGGCTAGGGTCATACCTGCCTGGGCCACATGATCTGAGAGCTCTTCCATGTCTCTTTTCATGTAGTCCAGGGAGGTACGTCTCAAGTCATTCACTCCAACATTGACAATGACAGAGTCATATTTGTACTTGTTGTGGAGTGACTTGAGTGCATGCGTTATGTGGCGGATCCTGGCACCCGACAGGCAGCTGACTGTAATTTTCTCCTTATTCAACGTGGTGAGAGGAACATCAGTGTGCCGGACTATAGAGTCACCTATGACTAAAGTGTTAGGTACATTGTCTTGCCTTAGGGGCTGTTGCTGGGTGGCACACTGGTGTTGTGAACTATGTAACACATTGGTTGTGATTGGTGTTTGTTTGCGTTTCAGCTTCAGAGGTCTTTGTTGCTTGGGCAGGTTACAGTTAAGGGCCTCTGCATATGTGGATTTAGTGTTGCTATATGTGGGTGTTGGTGGTGCGGGTTTAGAAGGGCTATGTGTTGCTTGAGGTGTAGTGTGGGTGTTAACCTTCTCCTCTTGACTGTTTAGCACAATCTTGGGTGGAGAGAGCTTTGCTTCCATTTTGGCTATGTAAGTGCATCTCTCACAGGTTGTAGTGTTGGGTGGTGGGAGGAGAGGGTTGTCTGTGTACATGAGGCAATTGCTGCATCCCCTTTTTAGAAAGTTTATGCATTTCTCTTTCTTCCGAGCATTTTCAGTTCTCTGCTTTGCCCTCTGACCTTTCTACTGCTACAAGGGTATTCACCAAATGCCTAGCTCCTATCATTGCCTTTTGAAGGATGAGAGGGGATCAGAACTTTCCTTATCTAGCTGAGCTGCTTGTTCATGCTTTGTCCCCCAAGGTTCTGCTTCATTAAGTTTACTGCTTGCCTGTTACAAAGTGTGGGGTTTACCAAAAGCTTTAAAAAATAAGTACTGGTTCCAGACCATTCCTATGCTGGCATCTCTGCCTTCCCCACAAGGCTCTTTCTCAAGTTGCATTCTTACAATTTCTTCTTCCTCTGGTTTCGGTCACAGGCAGGAATTTTCTCAGGTTTCTCTGGTTTATGGCTTCCACAGGACCTATGCTGCCTCTGCCAAGGCTGCATATGAGAAAACTTCATTGGTACCTCAAGTCAGTGTGGCTTCAACACTGTCATCCCCTGGATTTCCTAGTTCCATTCCTTCCCTGTCTCAAACTCAAGCTTTGGTGGTGGGTTTATGACCTTTCTCTCAACCCAGGGCTTCTTTCCAACCTCCAGTCCCATCTGAAGAGCTCTTTTCAAATGACTCAGATAGGGGGTGGGGAGCTTCTTTCACTTCTGTTAAGTTCCAGGGTCTCTGGCCTCCTCATCACATCAACATCAAGGAGGTAAGAGCTTTTTTTTTAGCTCGTCTTTTCATTCCCCTCTCTCTTCCAGGGCCCCTCAAAGTTTTCACAGACATTACCACAGTAATGTGGTATGTAAACAAGCAAGGGTGAGACATGGTCCTACCTTCTTTGCAGGCTCAGACTTCAGGTCTGGGGCCTAGCTGCTCAGTATCAAGTGACTCTTCAGGCTGTCTACATTCCTTCGGAGCAGAATATAGTAGATAATGGCAGACTTTCTGAACAGGTCCAGCAACACAGTCATGTATGAATGCTTCACAGATATGTGTCTCTGGACGTAGTCCATCGGTGGGATATTCCTCAGGTAGATATTTTTGCCTCCTATTTGAACAGACAATTTCCTCTATTCTGTTTCAGAGTCCCAAATCCTGTGGCTTGGAAGGTGGACAACCCTATATTTTCCTTGAAAGGGGATGCTTCTCTATGCTTTCCCTCCCCTTCCCCTAATTCCAAGGTCCTGCTCAAGATCAATCAAGACTCCCCCAAAATCCTGCTGGAGCCTCCTTTTTGGCCCAGACAGCATTGGTTCCCCCTTATTTTTCACTCAGCCAGGGGCATTCACCACAAGTTACTTCACTGGGTGGACCTTCTTGCTTAAGACAAGGGGTCTCTTATCCATCCTCACTTGTCCACTCCTCATCTGATGCTGTGGGTGATAGGTTTTGATCTCTTTTAAGCACCTGTTTTCTGAAAATGTGCTTCGGGCTTTGATGGAGGCCAGGAAATCATACTTGTCCAAATGGAAGATAATTTCTGTCTGGTGCCTTTCTCATAACAAGGATCCCTTTTTAGTGGGAATCACTCCAGTTCTCTCTTATTTGTGTGAATTGCTGCATGCTGGGTTAGCGTATTCCTCAGTTAAAGCTCGCCTATCAGCTATTTCTGCTTTTCTGCCCTTGACTCCTCTTTTAGCCTTTAGGTTTGAGGTCAAACATTTTCTTAAAGGTGTCCTTCATATCAGATCTCTCAGAAAGCCTATTCCACCTTCCTGTGACCTCAGTTTTGTTCCTGAAAAATTGACTCATGCTTCATTTGAGCCTGCTGCTTCATTTTCCTTGCAACATTGTACTTTGAAGACTGTTCTTGTTTTGGCCCTTCCTTCAGCTAAGAGAGCAACTGAACTTCAGGCCCTTATGGTTGCTCCTCTTTTTTAGTTTTTCACAGGGTCATGGTGTCTCTTCATACTAATCGTTCTGTTATGCCCAAGGTCATTAATGAGTTGTCCCTTAATCAGTCTATTAATTAATCCTCCATTTTTCTTCTCTGCAGTCTACTAGTGAGAACATTCTTCACAACTTGGATTTTCATAGGCAGCTCAGATATTATTTGGATGAGACTAAGGTCTTCCCAGGTCTTTAGGTTTGGCAGTTTCTAAATAAACTATCTCTTCCTGGATTTCCAAGGCCTTTTTTTTTTTTTGTTATTCCTTTTATGATAAATGTCTTTCCTCTTCTGTAAAGGCTGTTGCTTCTTCTAGAGCCTTTTTCAAAGGACTGGATACCAATTTCATCCTTGAGGTGACTACTTGGACGTAGGATCATAGGAGGTTACTAGGTACTAGGCTATCAACCCGGAGGTCATTTCAAGCCTAGCCATTTCATCCCAATGTAATACCATAGATACTCTAGTCAATACCCAAGATTGTATTTAGTAGTGGCTAACCATGTCCAGGAGAGTTGTGGGTGATGTCCCCATTATGAATTTGCAGTGCCTCATCCACTCCTCCAGGTTCCTTTTGAACACTGTCATACAGGTGCTCTGCTTCACATGAATTGGCAGCCTATTCCAAAGATGCAGCATTCGTTGGGAGACAAATCTGTCCCTTCAGCACATCCTGTTCAAGTCGCAAGCCATATTTAAGTCCCTGGAATGGGTAGCTCTAGTCCTGTTTGATTTACATATGTGTAGTAAATTCATTAGGTTTAGGTTTAGCCAGCTTTTCTGGCAGTTGCTCTTAGATGCAGGCAATTGGCCAGGGTTAAATGAAAATATCTCCATTAGTTCCCTATTAAGGCTTAAGGCGTTTGAGAGAGAATTAGTACATCATATATTATTCATTATTTATATTTGCATTTTTAACTGTCTTTTTCACATGTAATGTAGTATTTTCATGAATTTAATTGTTGTATATAGGTTCAGTACATGCTTTTTAATATACTTAATTTGTTCTTATCATATCTTACATTTTAATGTATTTTATTGTATGACTTTATGGGGGCATATGTTTTGGGAAAGTGTTGTATGTGTCGTTTCTAAATTTGTCTTTAAAAGTGCACTATGTATGGTTCTCATTATCTGATGAAGTTCTGTGGTTTGTGACTTGGATCGAATAAATATTACTTGGATAACTGGACTTGTGATTTGCTTCACTCATTAGTGCGAATTGGGGTTTACTGTATTCTCGATTGCTTTTGCTGTTTTTTACAAGGTTTTTTTTTTTGTTTTTTGCCTTATTCCAATAATGACAAAACTGCTTACTTCAGAACATTTCCATCATAAAAGTCTACTCAAACTTCTAAAGTCCACCAGTATCAGTAAATATGCACAATCTCTGCAGAAGTAAAAGACATCTAAATAATTCCACATTAAAGAGATCTGTAACTAATGAAGAGGTTGCTGCTAGCAAACAACTTTATATTTCATTGTTTTATCTACAAATAAAGTGCCTGTTGCCCTTGAGGAATAAATTGCCTGTGTTACATAAAAAAATGATAAGCTAGTAATATTGCAATAGGGAATGGATAACAAACTGATAACAGATTCATAGTTACTAGGTATCTCTGCCAAAGAGGACATTATCAGGACTTGCAGCATCCACCCCCTTTAAAAGTACAACAGACTGTAGTATCAGCAATTCATCTACGTACTGTGGGACTAGAACCCACAGCCTTCTGCATCAAAAGCAAGTATTCTACCTGTTGTGCTACTAACAACACAAACAGAATTGGCATAAGCAGCTCTAAACTTCTCTCCCCCTGAAGAACTATGCAGCACAAGAAATCTTAGAAAAGCCAAAATTTATTTGGAGGGCGGGGGCAAAGGCCCAAAACCAGGGACACGTTTTAAACATTGCATGTATAATCTTAGAAAAGTTGCTAGAGTAAAATGTTTTGTGTTACCATGCGTTTCCTGAAAGGTAGGAAGATTGAAACTTAAATGGCTATCATTATTTAGTGAATTCACTTCTCACTGAGTTGCCAGAAAACCACAAATTTTAAGAGGAACAGACCAAAAGTATGAGCCAAACATTCCAGACATTCTGTCAAACAAGAACTATGGACTTAACTCCTTGAATCACAAGTGGTGGTGGTATGGGTAGAGAATTTAGGCTCTTGCTCTTTGTACCTAATGTACAGGGTTTGAGTCTGAGTAACCCTAACCATCAATTATATCTAACTGGGGCATTTACTTACACACACACACACACAATATAACTTGATGGTGACAGCAATATCAAGAAAATTCAGAATTACAGACTTGCATATCAAATAATGTAACTTAGCCACACACTCCCCCAATAATATAACTTGATGGTGTCAGCAATATCAAGAAAATTCGGAATTACACACCTACATATCAGATAGTATAACTTAGCCACACACACACCCCAGTAATATAACTTGATCGTGACAACAATATCAAGGAAATTCAGAATTACACCTGCATATCAAATAATATAACTTGGCCGTAGAGCGATAATGTCTGCTTAACACCACACGCAAGCTGGATGGTGAAATTAACGTCTGCTTAACACCATATGCGAGTTGCTAATCAGATGCTTCTAAGCTTGATGGTGACAGCAGTACCAAGGAAATTTGGAATTACACACACACACACCAGCATATCAAATAATATAACTTGAAGTATAACAGCCATAGAGTGGAGGAAATTAACGTCTGCTTAGTACAGACACCACACATGAGCTGCTAATCAGATGCTGCTAAACTAAGAATCTGCGAGCCGCTGCTGCCTACAAATCAGATTACATTAATACACATTACATATATGAGGTGTCCAGAATTAACGAACCGAACCATGAGCTGCTGCCTATGAATAACGAACCACATAGATGGAATGACCAGAATTAATGAACCACTGTCTGCTTAGCTGCGCCCATCAGCAGAATTTTTTTTTTTTTTCCTTACCTGGTAGCCCATTTCTGTGGGTGGGTGCTGGGCAGACTGAAACTTAAAATTTACACAACTTCTATTGCTGTATATTCCCTCCAATACAGTTCAAAATCTGACTGAGTCCAAAGAAGCTATGAAACTGATGTCATCACACACGCCTCTGTAGGCTGGTGATGCGGGTGACATCAGCCATAAATGTAAGGTTGTAACACAATGAGAAAAATAAATAAGCAAAAAAAAAATCAGGAATTAAAGGGGCCACTCAAGAATTCATGGCACCCCATTATTTTGCTCTCAAAACTGGTAAATACCAAGGAATTCGGTATGGTTGAGATATATGATCCCTTATCACTTCGTAGGTACATAGGGTAATGCTAATTTGATAGCGTGAAGAGACATTGTTTTTACTAAAGGGAATAATGATGCATTTCTTTATATTTAGTGTGAGACTGTGACTAAGACACCAGTCCTTGGTCTGTGTAAGACCCTTCTGAAGTATACCAACATTATTTGGGGATTTGATAATTGCACCCAGTTTGCAATTGTCTGCAGACTTGATTAGCCACAACCCCTTAGTTTTGGCCTGAACATCTGAGAAATGTATACCAAACAGTAGGGGGCCCAGCACTGACCATTGTGGAACCCCGCTGGTGACAGATCTGCTGGTTGATATGGAGTCACCTACTTTGATAGTGTGTGACTGGTTTGTGAGCTAGTTGGCAACCATCTTACAACAAAGAGGTGTGCATTTAGTTTGCTTAGTTTATAGGTAATGTCTGAGTGTGGGATTGTGTCAAAGGCGTTGGCCAAGTCAAGGTATGCTGTGTGCACAGATTTGCTCACATCAGTGGCCCTGGTCACATTTTCAAAGAAATCCACCAGATTTAACTGGCAGGATCTTCCCTTGACAAAACCAAATTGGGTCGGATCCAGGGTTTGGAGGTCATCTATGTCTTTATTTATGAGGTCTAAGATGATATATTCCATGGCCTTACAGATGAGGCTGGTCAGACTTATGGGTCTATAATTTCCCGGATCTGATGCTAAGCCACCTTTGTGGAGGGGAATAACTGTTGCTGTTCTCCATTCTGCAGGAACATAGCCTGTGGTTAGGCTGTGATTGATGTTAGTTCATGTTTTAGTTTGCTTAGAAGACATTCTAGGATGCCATCTGGTCTCAGGGAGGCTGTGATTTTTTTGCCTTAGACAAGATTTCAATGACCTGCTCTTCGTATATGTTTGGGAGGGGGAGTTGGCAGCAAGGTTTTACGATAAGTTTGGAGGGGATGAGGGAGTGAAATTATCACCATATCTGTCCAGCAGCAGGTTTGCTATCTCTGAGGGGTCAGTGTGCGTGATACCGTTAGTCAGTACTTCAGCACATGCTTAGGTCCTACCTTTTAGGCTGCGTAAGTAGCTGTAAAAGGCCTTATGGTTGTTTTTGGCTGTGATTGCCAAGTTTGTTTTGAAGTTACCCTTTGAGGATTTGACATGTTGTCTGATTTGCTTGTTGAGGCTGAAGAGGGTGTTTTTCCATTGTTGGGGCCTCGCCTTAGTTTTTCTAGACAGCAACCTTTTGCATTTGTTGTAAAGTTTGTTGATGCTGGATGTCCACCAGGGTGACTTGTTTTTACTTGGAGCTCTGGCTTTGATTATCTCTGGAACAGTCAAGTCTATATATTTATACAAGTGATTGTACAGGGGTTTAGTGTAAGCTTTGGTGTAGTTACCACTTCCAGCTGGGAGGTGGGGCCTGGAAAGCATTTATAACTTCCCTTAGGAAGGTATAGTTTGCTTTGGTGAAGTTTTGTAGTCTGACTTCACCCTTTGTGAGTTCTGGTGTTAGTGCCAGCTCGAAGGTGACTTGATTCATGGTCAGATATAACTAATAAGGGCCCGATAGTTGCAGTGGTGCATCTGTTTGTTGTGTTACTAAAGACCAGATCTAGTATGTTTGTTCCTCTTGTTTGGGTTTGCACAGTTTGTTCCAGGGTTCTATACCTTCTCTCCATACCCTCACCAAACATTATATGTTTGATGTTGTTTCCAGAGAAAGAGCTGGCTTTGCCAGGGCTATCCTGCATGAATTTCTAGAGGGCTCTTCAGTGCCTTCCTCTTGAGCTTTTGTACTCTCCCTTACATAAGGAATACTGCAACATTGATATGGATGAATATAGCATAGTTGTGTAAAATCTTACTAATACTGTAGACATTCTTTTTTTCACTGTTGTAGTATTTACTCGCTCCTCCTTCCTTCCTCCTCCGTCTGCTCTGCCCAATTCCTCTTGGCTTCCTGGCTATGGATTCTTTTTTAACTCCTTCTGGATTCACATGTTCCTCCTGGTCCGTAGGGACATTTTATTCCAACTGGGGCTTTTCATTCTGAGTTATGTATGTCTTTACCTCACCTTTATGCCCTACGCCTTGTGCTGGGAGCACATGTGTGATATATGATGTCTGTAAATTCTAAAGGCTTTGATTTACTGGCCGGACTTGGGTTCATAGGTTGGTACTAGGCTATTGGCCGTAGGGCCTATACAAGCTTAGCCATAACAATTTGGCTTCCAAAATGACATCCATCACAGCTTTACTGAGAGGTGTCGTATTTATGATCACAGGATTAGCCATGCTGCCAGGTTCAGAGTCTGCAGTTGATTGTGCAGGATCTGATTGTTTTGCTGGGACAGTAGTTGTGGTTTTTGAGGCAAGGTCCAAGCTGGCTATTGAGAAAAGTTCCTTAGGATTGGGTACCAGTATTGGCGGAGCCAGTCTGGGGCAATTAATATCATCTTTGGCTTTTCTTGTCTGACTTTTAGGAGGACCTTGGGGAGAAGAGGCAGAGGAGGAAAGGCGTAAACTGATAGGTTTTTCCAACTGAAGGATAGGGCGTCCACTTTCCATGCTTGTCTGTGATAAGTCCTTGTACAGAATCTTTTCAGTTGATAATTTTGAGGAGAGGCAAATAGGTCTATGTCTGGGCTCCCCATTTATCTGCTATCCTGCTGAAGACTTGTGGATTTAGTTCCCACTCATGAGGATCCATAAGGTTTCTGCTTAAATTGTCTGCCAGAGTGTTTTGTTTTCCTGGCAGGAATTGAGGTTGAAGATTGATTTGGTTGGTCAAAGCTGTGTCCCACAGTGCCATGGCTAATCTGCAAAGGGGGTATGAATGTGTGCCCCCTTGCTTGTTTATATACCACATGACTGTGGTGTTGTCTGTCTTTATCAGTAGTTGTCCTGGATGAAGTAAGTCCTTGAAGGCTGTTAGGGCATTTTGAACAGCTAGCATCTCTTTCTGGTTGATATGTAGCTGCACTTGATTTGGTGCCCATATGCCCTGAATGCATCTTCCTGCCATGTGGGCCCCCCAGGCATAATCTGATGCATCTGTTAAGGTTTGACTGGCAGGGGTAGAGTGAAGGGCCGTCCCATGTTTTGATGACAGGCCTTTGCCCACCATAGAAACTCCTGTTGCAGGCAGGGGATGAGAGGAATCATTGTTTCCGGACTGTGTGAATGTTGACTCCATAAACTTTTTAGGTACCATTGAAGTTTCCTCATATGCAGTCTTGCATATGAAATTAGTAGGATGCAGGATGTCATGAAGCCCAGAGCCTGCAGAATTTGTCTTGCAGAAGACTGGGTTTTTGTTGCCATCGGTTTGAAGTAAGTAGTCAGTTGCCTTTGTTTGTCTGGCGTGAGGTAAGCCATCTGGGCAGTTCTTTTCAAGCTTGCACCCAGGAATGTTATCTTTTGAGAGGGTACCAGTTGTGATTTCTTTTCATTTATTGTGTACCCTAGGCATGTCAGAAGCCTTTTCACAAATGCCAGGTGTCGTAGAAGAGTGTCCTTGTTCTCTGCTTGAATAAGACAGTCGTCCAAGTAAGGATATATTTGAATACTACTTTGTTTGCAAAATGCAATTACTGGTGCCAGGCACTTTGTAAAGACCCTGGGCGCAGTAGATAAGCCAAAGGGCAGTGCAGAGAATTGGTAATGCATTAAGCCAGCCTTGAATCTGAGGTATCTTCTGCACGACTGTCTTATTTGGGACATGCAGGTATGCCTCTTTTAGGCCTAAAGTCACCAGCCAAGCATTCTTGCCCAGCATGGGCAGAAGCTGTTGCAAAGTGAACATTTTGAATTTTGGAATGTCCAGGTTTGTGTTCAAAATCGATAAATCCAGTACTGGCCGCCAGGCCTTGTCCTTTCTGGGTACCAAGAACAGTCTTGAGTAAAAACCTTGTCCTTTTTCCTGTTCTGGTCCTGTCTGAATGGCCCCCATATTCATGAGGGACGTAACCTGTTTCTGTGCCTCTGCCCATTGGTTTTTTTGTCAGATCTGGCCAACCATTTGTCATTGGCAGAGTGTGGAAATGGAATTTGTATCCCTGTGATACGGTGTTTAGTACCCACTTGTCCTGGGTTATTAACTGCCAAATGTGAGAGTGTTCAATCTCGCCGTTTGTTCTTACACACGGGTTCGGAGCCGATCCTCGGCTCCGAGTCGGCTGCATAGCAAAGCTCTGCATCTTAGAGAAGCTCGAGACCAGGCTATATCCCACAATCCTCCCTGCCATTACTCAGATCTAGTTTGCCGCTGCAACGGATCACATCGACGAGAGCTCGGACCAGAGAAAATTTTGTTATATTCAGATAAGATTGTTATCTTTTTACTTTAAAAAGTTCTTATAGCTTTGAGAAGTTAGTTTTTGATTAGTACTAGTGTGCGTGTGTGTGTTATTGGAATTAGTCCTGTCATTTTTTCATAGGTTCCCCTTTGTGGCCTACCTCTTCTTATCTCTTATAGCAATATAAATATTTTCTTATACTTATTACTTGTTATAGCTAGTGTTTTAAAACTTTCATACTAAAATGTCAGAAAAACCAAATCCGGTTTTAAGAGATGTCAGTGTGGGCAGAAAATGTCCATCACTGACAACCGCACTTCCTGCGTCTACTGTCTTGGCCCTCTCCACCTGCAAGAGGATTGCTCTATATGCCATTCCTTCAGTGGGAGGGTCATGACAGATAGACGCAGGAAACTTATAGATAGGGGACTACATAAGCCTGCCTTCCAGGAGGCTTTGGACAAGTCGCACCAGGCTTCTAAGTCCTTGAAGGGGTCGAAGATGTCGGCGCCCATGTCATCGGCTCTGAGTTCATCTTCGAAAGTTCGTTCGCCGGTTCCACAGACTTCGGGGCCGAGTGTCGAACGTTTATCTTTCACTGAGCCTCAGGTCTTGGAACCGGTGTCGGAGCTACCGCCACCTTCCATTCTTCGGTCAGTGCCATCTTCGGCCCCTTCAACCCAATCTTCCAGACCGTTATCCGATACAGATGTGGATCATGTCGTGCAGAAACTTATGGAGAACACGGCCCTTTCCAAGTTGATGCAGTTTCTTCCCAATTGGTATCGAAACTAGAAGGCCTCCCTTTATCTCCAACAGGTCCTCCTTCGAGACCCATCCAGTCTTCGGAGCCGGGAGAGGATGAGCCGATGATAGTGGAGCCCTCGGTGCCGAAACCGTCCATTGCACGATCAACACCATTGACTTCGACTCCTTCGGAACCTGTAGGTGAGTCGCGGAGTCAACGATCTCTCCTTGGTTCTCTCCTTGGTTCCGGGACCGAGAGTCGTACCGACCTTTCGGTGCCGACTCTCCCTCTCGGGGCCTCGGCGCAGATTGGCTCGGCTCCGTCCTCGGGGTCGAGGTCCACGGGCCCCGTTTCTGGGATCCTTCCATGTTCTTCGGAACCGGAGGAGTCCTTGGCCCGGGGTTCAGGGGTTTTTGACCTTATGAGGAAGGTTTTGTCTACACAGACAACCACTTCATCGGAGGCGTCTTCTCCCTCCCCTAAGGGTCCGCTCTCGGTTTCTGCCCCCACGACACATCCAAAGCGTAGAGCACCATTCTCAGCCACCCCCAGAGGGTGCCCCCTGTTCCTCGGAGGTCTCAACGGAAGCCCCCTCCGATGAGGTTCCGAGGAAAATACTGTGCAAGAGGAGGCACTTGGATTCCCCGCAGGAATCTCTAACATCTGACACTGACTTGGATGAGGCAGAGGGGTCCCCAAAATCCCCCTCTGAGGATGTCTCATTTGTGGACATCTTGGAGATCTTAAAACAGAGGGGTGATTGGCAGTCCCTAGCTCCCACTGAGGACGAGTCGGTGTTGCTGAAGGCTTTTGGTGCTCAACCTTCTACCTCCTGGGTTACTCCACCCTTCGATGAATTAATGGATTTAATTGCTCGAAGGGCATGGGAGACACCAGACACAGTGGAACCGGTCCCTCAAAAACCAAGCAAGTTTATCACCGCTCCCCAGGACAAGGCTTATCTCACCAAGGGAGTCCCGGTCGACGCTATGGTGGTGGCTGCAGCCACTAAAAAGAAGATGTCTGAGTCTTCCTCTTCTGTTCATCCTCCTAATAAGGATTCTAGGACTATGGACAGATATGGGAAGCGCGTTTTTAGTTCAGCGACTTTTTCCATGCGCTCGCTAAACTATTTGACACATTTTACACGTCTGCAGAGGGATCTCATCAAGGAGCTGGGAGATACCCTCCAGGGTAACACAGATGCTGCTGTTTCAGATAAGGTAACATCACAGCTTAACACCCTTACCTCCATAGTGAACTCATCCATGAGGCTCATCTCGTATGCGGCTGAAGGATCGAGTAGAGCTGCAGCTTCAGCGATTGCTCTACGAAGACAATCCTGGATGCGGCTGTGCTCATTTGCGGAAGCCTTCAAGTCTTCCTTCGCCAACGCCCCCTTTGATGGTGCCACTCTTTTGGGCCCAAAGTGAAAGAGACACTAACTCGGTGTGAGCAAGAAGGAAAGACTCTGTTTGCTGTTGGAGTCCGTTTTTCCGCTCCAACTAGACCGTACCCCAAAGGGCAACGAGGCAGAAAAATGTGGTTCCGTAAAACTCAGGGATCTTTCCAGGCCACACAGAGTGACCCCCCCCCCCAGAGGCAGAGGGGGGGGGCAGAAATGGAAGACGTCACCCCGGTGGCAGAGGGGGTCCGCAGAACCAAGGCGACATGGATCCTATCCCTGGTAAGCCTTTCCAGCACTCCTGAACGGAGGCCCGACTGTCCTGCTCTGGAGGCAGTCGGGGGTCGCTTGGCTTTATACCCACAGGCCTGGCTAACTCTCACCTCGGACACTTGGGTAAAAAGCATTGTAACCAGAGGATAAAAAATCCCCTTCATGTCAACTCCACCCCAACAAAGAAGGTTTCCAGATGTGCCACCCCATCTGCGAGGCCCAGCAGCAATAGAAATTTCAAAGCTGCTCAAAAAAAGAGTCATTCAGCCAGTCTCGGCGGACCAAAAAGGATCCGGAACTTACTCAAGGTTCTTTTTAGTTCCAAAAAAGACAGGGGACTGGAGACCGATTTTGGATCTCCGCAATCTCAATACCTTCGTGAAGAAGGAAAAGTTCCGGATGGTCACGCTTCAATCGATCCTTCCATTTTTACAGAAGGACGACTGGATGTGCTCGATAGATCTCAAGGACGCATACTACCACATCAAGATGGCCGGACTGTCCAGAGATCACCTGCACTTCCGGCTGGGAGCCAGTCACTTTCAATTTCGAGCCCTGCCCTTTGGGCTCACCTCAGCCCCCAGGGTATTCACCAAATGCATGGCAGTGGTAGCGTCTCACTTGAGACGTCTAGGATTCCGGGTGTTTCCCTATCTGGACGACTGGCTCCTCACCACCACCACCGAGCGTCGCCTCATACAAGCCAGAGACTACACAGTCAACCTTTGTTCCCACCTAGGGATTTCCATAAACTTCGAAAAATCTGCCTTACTGCCCTCACAGCATATTTCGTTCATCGGAGCAGACCTAGATACACGTTTAACACTGGTAAAGCTCCCTCCAATAAGGGTTTCATCCCTCAAGGAACAGGTTCTTCTTCTACTGCGAAGCAGGAAAGCCCCAGCCAAACTAGTCTTGAAGGTTTTGGGACTCATGGCAGCGTCCCTGATTGCAGTCCCTATGGGAAGATTGCACATGAGGCTCCTCCAATGGCTGCTCTTCACGCAGTGGTCGTTCCAGCAGTTACCCCTAGCGCACGAGATTCTGATAACAGATTCTTGCAAACGAGACCTCTCATGGTGGGTGTGCAGTCAAGATCTCACTATGGGTCGTCCATTTGTTCTACCCAATCCGACGGCCACGATAACCACGGACGCTTCTCTGATAGGGTGGGGGGGACTATTTCAGGGAAGAACAGTCCAAGGGGAATGGTCCAACATGGAGTACAACCTGCACATAAATGTTCTGGAAATGAGGGCGGTGTTCCTGGCGTTGCAACACTTTCAAACCCTCCTACCTCTAGGAACAGTAGCAGTTCAGACAGACAGCATGTCTGTAGTCTGGTACATAAACAAACAGGGGGGAACCAGATCTTACCCATTATGCAGAGAGGCCATGAGAATTTGGCAATGGGCAGAGTCCATGGGTCGCTTTCTGATAGCAACGCACATCCCGGGGTCATCCAACGTCATTGTGGACAGGTTGAGCAGAGCCATCCTGTTACCTCACGAGTGGTCACTCAAGCTACAGGTGGCGGAAAGAATTTTCCACAGATGGGGCCAGCCTTGCTGCGATCTATTTGCCTCCCCGATGAATACCAAATGCCGAAGCTATTTTGCCCTTCTACCCCCTCCGGGGGATGCCCCCAGGGATGCACTGATACACGATTGGCCCCCGGGTCTCCTATATGCATTTCCACCTACCCCCTTGATTCCCAAATTTCTTCAGAAAGCCAGGAACCTGGAAAGGACAATTATTCTCATAGCCCATTCGACAGATATGGTTCCCCTTTCTTTGAGCCCATCAAACAGAGGAACCGTGGATCCTGGACCCAGTACCAGATCTACTGACCCATTCGTCGGGAGTTCCTCACCCGTCTCTTCTATCCCTCAAACTAGCAGCTTGGCTGCTCCACTTCCCTGCCTAGCCAGGTCTGATCTACTTTCTCCGGCAGTTCAACACATTCTGGTTGCCTCTCATAAGGCTTCCACTACAAAACTCTACAGGAGTAAATGAAAACGCTTTGTATACTGGGCATCTAGCCAACACTTGGACCCCCTGGTAGCTCCTTTACATAAAGTTCTAGAATTTCTATCCATCCTTTTTCACAAAGGAGCCTCTACTTCCACACTAAGAGTACAGTTGGCGGCCATATCCAACTACCATGTTGGTGAGGACGGTTCTTCTATTATGTCCCACAGGCTTTGTAAGGCTTTTATGAAAGGATCCTTCCATCTTCGACCGCCCATCAGAGACCCTTTATTCTCATGGAATTTAAATTTGTTATTGTCGCAACTGATGTTGCCACCCTTTGAACCAGCCTCTTCTTGCCTCCTGAAGTTTTTGTCGTGGAAGACACTTTTTCTTGTAGCTGTTACTTCAGCTCGAAGAGTTTCAGAGCTGCAAGCACTATCAGTCAAACCACCTTACTTAATTTTCCACCCAGATAGAGTCTCCTTGCGAACAAATCCGTCTTTCCTTCCTAAGGTATGTTCTGTCACGAATATTAATCAGTCCATAGAACTCCCTACATTTTTCAAAAACCATACCAGCAAGTTGGAATATATGCTGCACAAGTTAGATGTCCACAGACAACTAAGATTTTATTTGGACAGAACTAAAGATTACAGGAAAACAGATCAGCTTTTTGTCGTGTTTGCAGACAATAAAAAGGGCATGGCAGTTACAAAACGTACACTTTCTAAATGGCTTACTGATTGTATAGCCTTTGTATATTCTAAGTCGAATCAGGCCTTGCCCACCAAACCTAAGGGCCATTCTACCAGATCCGTCTCCACTTCCTTGGCTTATGCAGCTCGTCTGCCTTTGGACACGATTTGTGCAGCAGCCACGTGGTCTAAACCACATACTTTCATCGCTCATTATAGGGTTGACAAAGCCTCCAAAGACAGGACATCTTTTGGTTCCACTGTGCTTAGGAACGTTCTTCCATGAGTCACTCGGGGTGACAGAGCTAGGGACGCTACCCGTGTGTAAGAACAAACGGCGAGATTGAACACTCTCACATAAAGAAGTTATGTTCTTACCATAACGTTCCATGTGGAGTGTTCATCTCGCCTTTGTTCTTACATTCCCTCCCTCACGTGTTTGGAAGAACGAGTAGGACTAGAGTCTGGTCCACATGCCTTAACCCCTTCCGGGTATATTGTTTCTTACCTCATGGGGTATATTTCGCTACCCTTTAGTTAATTTGTCAGTGAGATAGTGTCTCTGATTTTTGTGGCTGTGTATAGCCTTAGCACCTGAGGTTTATGGTTGGTCTGGTTTGCTTGCAAACTAGATCTGAGTAATGGCAGGGAGGATTGTGGGATATAGCCTGGTCTCGAGCTTCTCTAAGATGCAAAGCTTTGCTATGCGGCCGACTCGGAGCCGAGGATCGGCTCCGAACCCGTGTGTAAGAACAAAGGCGAGATGAACACTCCACATGGAACGTTATGGTAAGAACATAACTTCTTTTTTTGAGCAAAAAGTGCTACTTTTCCCCCTGTGGATGCTGCCAGCAGATAAGTGCTTGGTATAGGCAGAGGGAAGTCATTGGGATTGCTTTCTGTAGGTTTGCGCTTTATCTCCTCCAGATTTGGAGGTGGATGTGCCCCATTGCTTTGACCTGTATGAGTCTTGAGCCTGGTACCTGGAACCCTTAGGGCATCTGGATTTGCCCCTTTTTGCTCTGTCTGACACAGGAAAGGACCAAATTTTTGTAGGTCAGTGTTTACTGAATCTAGGTGGCTGCACTTGCAAGAAATCTTTAACAGTTTGCATAGACTTAGCTTTGTCTTCCATTTTCTTTAAAACCTCTTCTGCCTTAATACCAAACAGAGAATCATGCTATAAAGGTGCATCTAGCAATTTAGCTTTAACATGATCAGGCAAATTTTGTTCCTTTAACCAGGTATGCCTCCTAATCACAGATCCAGTAACTGCGGCCCTGCAGGAGGCCTCTAAAGAATCAAAACCGCATTGCAAAGTATGCTTTCCAACTTGTTCAGCTGCATGCAATAATTCCTGCAATTCCTTATTTTCAGCACATTCTGAAATTAACATCATTTTCTGTTTCAGCAATCCCATAACATGATGTTGGTACTTAAGCATATGAAATTGACAGTTTAAGGCCCTCATTGCCAAGGTTGCGGCTGTATAAACCTTTTTTCCCAATCTATCCAGTGCCCTTGAATCTCTGTCGGAGGGGGTAGGATTGTTTTTGCTGTAGAGGCCTTAACTCCCTTTGGACCCTGTGAAATAGTTTCAGGATCAGCTGCAGGGTATTAAATAAAAATTTATGAGAGTCAGGGACCGTGTAATACCTGTCAGGCTTACTGGAAGCTGGAGGTAAGGAGTCAGGGGTCAGGCTTGACTCCGAAAACACATCATCCACAATGTCTAAAACAGGGAGAATGACTAAAGGCTTGTGCTGAAGGAGAAGGAAATCCCTGAGCCTCTTTTTTGATTCTGAGAAGTCTTGACTCTCCCAGTGAAAATGCTCCCTCAAAGTATGCAAGGTTTCTCCAAATGAATAATCCTCAGGAGAAAATGCAGATGGAATAGACTCCTCAGCATCAGAATCCTCATAGGGAGGTAAAGATAATTCCTGTTCAGAAGAGGAATCAGAAGAAATAGAAACCTGATTTGAAGATTCGCAATCAGTGTCTTGCCTAGGCCTCTTATCTGGAGGGGGATGGGTACTCCTGATCAAGGTAATAAGGTCTTCGGCCATTTTGATCATCTGTTTTTTAGGCATAGAGGCCTGTGCATGTGGCTCAGGGGTCGTTTTTTTAGTTTTAGAAGGTGTCTTTGCCTTTGGTTTTGCAGCTTTCGTCGGTTTGATATAAAAATGTGGAGGTCTGAATACACCCTCAGAAGCCGGTGCCTGCTCAGCAGCTCCGGACCCATCCAAGGGAGATACATCTGTCGGTCCAATACCTTGAGTATCTTGTGGCATGCCGGACTCCACATGGGTGTCGGTAGAGGCCTGCGACTCAAAGGTAGAGTGGGTATCAGGGGCTACAAAAGCACCTCACTGAGTACGGGTGACTGGCTTAGGAGAAGCTTTGCCGTCTGTTTTGGATCTCGACTGCCTTTCTCTGTCCTTTTCTTTGCGTTTTTTATGTACTCCAGTAGTCAGATTTATATCCGACAACATTTCTGGGTAGTTAAATCTGTTTCCAAAATACTTAGATGCAAAAATATACCGACGCTTAATAGTGCGTTGGTTAAATCTAGTACAAAACCGACAGCCAGGCACGTTGTGATCAGAGCCTAGGCAAGGAATGCAGTATAAATGGAAATCCTTATGAGGTATTTGCTTCCCACAAGTAATACAATTATTAACTTTTTCTGACATCGGTAAAAAGCAAGAAATAAGTTTCCCCAACGGGGTACTTAGCTTTAGTGAAGACTTCGGTTCTGAAACTCAAACTCGAATATTTCAGTAGTCAGCCGACTGGCACTTGCGAAATGTTTCTGCTTCGGGCACCGCGCGGCAAGAAATGGCGTCGGCTGCATGTTTTATACCCCTGACGTCGTGGAAGAGAAGACAGCAACCAATGCAGGACTCAAGACTTTGGAATTCAGGCCGACTGAGGGCAACCTGCCAGCAGATTACCCAAATGTAATGACTGCAACAGTGAAACACGAAGAACATCTCCCATTACATATCTAAACTCTGAAACACAAGCGTAAAACAGACCATGAAGCATTCTGCCTTCAAGCACTTGCTGAAGCAGCACCTAAACCACATGTCACTGTGCACATGAATCCTCACCTGGGTAATTCCATTTTCCTTATCACCTCATATCCCCTATCCCTTTATAACCTTTATCCCCTGCTACTCATTTAACCTTTCTAGCACTCCTCCTCAGTTACCTTCATATTTTAATCACAACTTTACATTTCAGTCTCTTTGTGACTTTTCTACTTTATCCATCTCCTTCAAATACTCTCCACCTATAACCAAGTTCTGTGTCAGTATATACCCTAGTATTCTTACGCTCCACTGTCCTTGACTCATCAGCTATTCAGTGGCTCTCTCCCTCTTCTAGTTTACCTATTATCAGCCTAAGAACTAATGTTTCACCCTCCTTTTCTCAGTATTATTTTTTTCTAATGTCTGTACTGTAATCCTCCTTACCCATGCCTTATAGGCCATGTCTAATATCTGCTGATCACACGTATTGCACATGAACTGTTTGCATATTAAATGTTTTATGGTTTATATTATATATAAATGGCATATATAATGCCATTGAAATGCCTTATTTAATGGGGAAAACAGCATGTGCATTCCTGGATTCCATATCCCTGGCAGCATACCATGGCATTCTGTTACCTTTCACACCTACACTGTCACATTAGACAACATGATTCAGCATTTGGGATTATTGTAATATCTGTGTATTTTTCTTCATTCTTCACCCTTTGGGTGCTTCCTTCACATAAGTCACCCACTGAACTCTCCCTCCACCAAAGTGCAGAACCTTGCAACTTTGAGTTGAACACCAGTTGCCATACTTCCCTGCAGCATGCAGACCATGACAGTGTTAAAGGTTGGCTTTTCCATCCCTAACTGTCCTTCCAGCTCGCTGTCATCACTAGGCAGGTTTCCCTTCTGTATTTAACCACGGTGTGATATCTGACTGACACAGCTGCCTGCCTTGACCTGGCCAAAGCATTTGATGCAATACCCCACTTGAGCTTGTTGGCAAACTCAAGAGGTTATATACAAACCCATATGTCACCCAGTGGATAGCCAACTGGCTGACAAACAGGACCCAGCAAGTTAGAATTGGGGAGTCCACCTCTACGAAGAAGCCAATCACAAGTGGAATCCCTCAGAGATCAGTCCTTGGACCGCTCCTTTTTGGCATTTACTTCTCAGAAGTCAAGGCCAATGTCAGTGGTCTCTGACTGACTAAATTTGCAGATGATTGCAAATTAGGAGCTGTCATTGAATCTCACACTGACACAAATGATCTCCAGGAGGGGCTGACACACTAGTGTCAGAGTCATGGACTAAAACTTAATGCCAAGAAATGCACCAGCAGTCAGGGACTTAGGGATACACATAGATAGTAATTTTGCCTTTGATCATCATGTGTCTACAGTGGTGAGAAAATCATTCTATGTTGCGCAACTTATAAACAAAGGTGTATGGCATCTAACTCCAAGAAAGTCATTGTTTCACTGTATTCGGCATTCATCAGACCTATCATTGAGTACAATGTCCCCTTTGGTATGTACCTAACCAGGCATATCCAACAACTGGAACATCCACAGAGGTTCCTCACTAAAATAATACAGGGCATAAGTAATGTCCTATGCAGACCGCCTTAAGGCCCTATCCCTGTATTCTGTCTCCTACAGGCTTTTGAGGGGAGATCTATGCCTGGCATACAGGGCGTTGTCAGACCCCACTCTGATGGACCTCCTGCATGTCCACAAAACAAACAGTACCAGAATTACCCATTCTAAAGACTTGAACCTTGCCTGTGATATAAATAGGATCTTCTGGAAAGATAGGTATGTATCCCAGAGGCTTACCCTGTCTACGGAACAGGTTCCCCATCCATGTGAAGCAGAGTTCCTCCCTAATCCAATTCAAGTGCAACTTGGACAGTTGGATGGGAAACCGGAAATTCATCCCTGGTTTAGCACCTATGTCTCTGATGCAAACAGGTAACCTGTAAATGGTTCATCTCCCAGGCCCATGCTTACACTTATCAAGGGCATTAGAACTTGTCAGAGTTTTGGGATGCATGGCTAGAATTAAAAAGGCCCTTTCGTTAGCCTAGTAAACACCTATGAACCTATGAACTAGGTTAAACAAGACTGCTTCCACCAACAGAATCATTGATATCCAGTAGCTGCTGGCTTGTTAGGTAACATTTACTTCCTAACTTTTACACTCCGCCTCCTTTCAGCTAATGTGTTCTACATAAAACTCAGCAGTTTAGGTCTTACCTCCATGCCTTTCTGTTTTCCCACCTAGGTGGATTACCAGGATGTTTTGAAATATAAACCATAGTGGAGAGCCCACCCTTCCCAAGAAAAAAAGCTGCTGAAATGACAGGCTTAAGCTGTAAATAAATAGAGAATTCAACCAGCCAAACTTTCTGGGGAAAACATATAACCATAAACCATGACAAATTAGCTTTTTTATTATTTTGAATTCTGGCCCATCTCTTAAATTAAAGTAATTTACCTTAAAAAAAGTGTGGCATATGTGTTAAAAACATCAAAATCTTGCACGTTTTCATAAATAGCCATAACAACTAATATCCCACAACTAATAAATTCTGCATAGTTAGTGGCAAAACTGCTGTATTATGCAACATACCTTGACCTTTTAGATTGTTTGTCATGTGTTGATCAGTTCTGTCCCTACTAGGCAGTACCCAGCAGTGAGCAAACTAAGATCCAATGCAAATAATGCTACTAGGGCTAATAAAGAATTACACCAAAGTACACACAGTTAAATCAACTAGATACACAACACTTGATAATTATACAAAACCAAAAACCTCCAGTGGCTATCATATAAGAAGTAAAGCATGTTCTGGATATATCAACTAATTTCATCAGATTGACCTTAATGGTTAAAGCTTAAAAATGATTAAATGCTTACAGCTGTAGGAAGCTAGATGTTCATCGTGTTACACTGCTTCAGTCATTACACTTGGGTTATCCTGCCATCAGGCGGTCCCGCAGTCGGCCAGAGTTCCAAAGTCTTGGTCCGGCGTCGGTTGCTGTCGCTTCTTCCCTGACGTCAGTGCGCCAGGGGTATATAAGATGCATCCGACGCCATTTTCTTCAGTCTTTCTTGCCGCGTGGTGCCCGAAGCAGAAGCAGTTCGCAACTGCCGGTCGGCCGACTCCTGAGATTTTCAAAGTCGAATTTCAGATCCGAAGTCTTCAGTAAAGCTAAGTACCCCGTTGGGGAAACTTTTTTCTTGCCTCAGACCGATGTCAGAAAAAGTTAATAATTGTATTTCTTGTGGGAAGCAAATACCTCATAAGGACTTCCACTCTTACTGTATTCCATGCCTAGGCCCTGATCACGACGTCACTAGTTGTCGGTTTTGTGCTAAATTTAACAAACGCACTATAAAAAGACGTTTTGATTTTGCTTTGCACTACTTTGGCCGAAGGTTCAATTATACTATGCCGTCAGACCAACCGTTGACCGCAATTCTGAAAAAACGCAAAGACAAGGATAAAGACAGGCATCCGAGGTCCAAAACCGACGACGAAACCTCTTCTAGGCCAGTCACTGGTTCGCTGGTTCTCAGTGAGGCGCTTTCGCAGCCCCTGACACCCGCTACCTCAGAGCCACAGGCCACCTCTGAGACCCACGTGGGACAACTAGGCCTCTGGAAACTCAAGGTATTGGGCCTACGGAAACTAATCCCTCAGATGGGTCCAGAGCCGCTGAGCAGGCATCGGCTTCTGAGGGTGTTTTCAGACCTTCACAACTTACCATTAAAGCAACAGCCAAGACAAAAGTACCATTAAAGACAAAGAAGCATGTACAGCATTCTCCTGGACAGTTCTTCATGCCTAAGAAACAGATGCTTAAAATTGCCGAAGACCTCATTACTCTAATCAGGGGTTCCCATCCCCCTCCTGAGAAAAGGCCTAGGCAGGATGCAGACTATGATTCCTTTGATCAGGTTTCCATTTCCTCTGATTCCTCTTCAGACCAGGGATACTCTCTACCCCCCTATGAGGACTCTGATGCTGAAGAATCTATCCCTTCAGCCTCTCCTCCTGAGGATTATTCTTTTGGGGAAACTTTACATACCATGAGGGAGCATTTCCATTGGGAAAGTCAGGATTATTCAGAATCCAGGAAAAGGCTCAGTGATTTCCTTTTATTGCCTAAGCACAGGCCCCTGGCTATTCTGCCTGTGCTAGATATTGTGGATGATGTGTTCTCTGAATTCAGCTTATCTCCTGATTCTTTGCCCCCCTGCACCAGCCAAGCCAGATAGGTATTATAGAGTCCCTGACTCGCACAAGTTTCTTTATAAAAACCCTTCTGCTGATCCAGAAACTATTTCCCAGGGTTCAAAAGGGGTTAAGGCTTCCACTGCAAAAAATCCAGTACCCTCTGACAGAGATTCCAGAGCTTTGGGTAGATGGGGGAAGAAAGTTTACACTTTTGCAACTTTAGCAGTAAGGGCTTTAAATTGCCAGTTTCACATGCTTAAGTACCAACAATATTTAATGGCTCAGTTAAAACAGAAAATGCTTGCAAGCTGTGAAGCTCCGGACTGTAAAGAAATGCAGGATTTATTGCATGCAGTTGAACAGGTGGGAAAACATACTCTGCAATGTGGTTTTGAGTCTTTAGAGGCCTCTTGTAGAGCCGCAAGTTACAGGTTCTGTGATTCGAAGATATGCTTGGTTAAAAGAACAGAGTTTACCTGAGCATGTTAAGGCAAAATTATTGGATGCTCCTTTACCGCATAATACCGTGTTTGGTGTTGAGGCAGAAGAGGTGTTAAAGAAAAAGGAGGATAAAGCTAAATCTATGCAAATAGTCAAGGATTTCTTACAGGTACAGCCACCTCGATTTAGCAGAAATTGGCCAACAAAGAATTGGTCCTTTCCAGTGTCAGACAGGCCACAGAGAGGCAGATACAGATGCCCAAGAGGCAGATCTCAACCCCAAGACTCTAATAGACAACGACAGTGGGGCACCCCAACCCCAGAAGGAGGTGAGGACAAGTCTCAACCTTACAGGAAACAGTCCCAATGACTTCCCCCTTCGTATGCCAAGCACTTCCCTTTTGGCAGCCCCCTTAGGGGGAAAACTAGCACTTTTTTTCTTAAAACTGGCAAACAATCACCCAAGACAAATGGGTTCTGAACATTGTGTCTCAAGGTTACAGGTTCCACTTTCATACTTTATCAAGGCTAAAAGGAATGCCAGACCTTCCACAGAATCAATGGGCAGAGGCACAAAAACAAATTTCAGTCCTCATGGACATGAGAGCTATACAAGAAGTACCACAACAGGAACAAGGACAAGGATTTTACTCAAGACTCTTCCTGGTCTCCAGAAAGGACAAGGCCTGGAGGCCCATACTAGACCTTTCAATTCTAAACACTTACCTGGATATTCCGAAATTCAGAATGTTGACATTACAGCAGCTTCTACCCATGCTGGGCAAGAAGGCTTGGCTTGTTACTCTGGACCTCAAAGAGGCATACCTGCATGTCTCTACCAGACAAAATTGCAGAAGATACCTCAGATTCAAAGCTGGTACAATGCACTACCAATTCTCTTCACTGCCCTTTGGCTTATCTACTGCCCCCAGGGTCTTTACAAAGTGCCTGGCACCAGTAATTGCATTTTGCAGACAAAAAGGAATTCATATATATCCATACCTGGACGACTGCCTCATTCAAGCAGAGACAAAGGACATTCATCTACAGCATCTGGCATTTGTAAAAAGGTTGCTAATTTCTCTAGGATACACAGTAAACGAAAATAAATCAAAACTAGTACCCTCACAACAGATTATATTCCTGGGTGCCAGCTTAAATACAACGGCCCAGATGGCTTATCTCATGCCAGACAAACAAATTCAACTAACTCAATATTTTCAATTACTGGCAAAAAAGTCCCATCTCCCTGCAAGAAAAAATCTGCAGGCCCTGGGATTCATGGCATCCTGCATACTACTAATACCATATGCCAGACTGCATATGAGGAAATTACAATGGTACCTAAAAAATGTTTGACTCAACACTCTCACAGTTTAGAAGCAGTAATACCAATGATTCCCTGCCTACAACAGGAGTTTTGATGGTGGGCACAGGCATGTCACCTAAACAAGGGTCAGCCTTTTACCCTACCCACAGCCAGGCAGACTCTAGCAACAGATGCTTCGGATTACGCCTGGGGAGCACACATGGCAGGAAAATGCATTCAGGGCAAGTGGACCACAGACCAGATGCATCTTCACATCAATCAAAAAGAGATGTTGGCTGTTCAAAATGCCCTAACAGCTTTCAAGGACCTTCTACATCCAGGACAATTATTATTAAAGACAGACAACACCACAGTAATGTGGTTCATAAACAAGCAAGGGGGCACTCATTCTTATCCCCTATGCAGGCAAGCCATGACCTTGTGGAACACAGCTCTAACGTATCAAGTTCATCTGCAAGCACAATTCCTGCCAGGAAAAAAAAATACTATGGCAGACGATCTAAGCAGAAATATCATGGACCCTCACGAATGGAAATTGAATCCACAAATCTTCAGCATGGTAACACAAAAATGGGGATGCCCAGGCATAGATCTTTTTGCCTCCCCACTGAATTGCCAACTACAAAAATTCTGCACAAGGACTTATCACACACAAGCATGGAAAGGGGACGCTCTCTCGTTCAGCTGGAAAAGCCTAAAAGTTTATGCTTTCCCACCACTGCCTCTCCGCTCAAAGGTACTCCTAAAAGCCAGACAAGAAAAACCACAGATGATCCTGATTGCTCCAGACTGGCCACGCCAGCACTGGTATCCAATCTTAAAGAACTTAGCTCAGGGCCCACCATGGATTTTGCCTCAAATTCCACACCTTCTGACTCAACAAAACAATCAGATCCTGCATGGTCAGCTCAAAACCCTAAACCTGGCTGTATGGCAGATTCATTAGTCAAACAGTCAACACCTCTCTTTAAAGCTGTTATGGATGTCATTTTGGAGGCCAGGAGGCCTAGCACCAGGAAAGCTTACTCAGAAAAATGGAAGAGATTCTGTGCCTGGAACCAGGCTCAAAGCCTTGACCCTCTTGTCCCAAACATTCCTCAGATTTTACAATACTTAACTGAGATGCTGGATAAAGGCCTATCCTTCTCGTCAATTAAGATCCACGCCTCTGACATTTCAGCACATTACAACACGGATCCTCCTTTATTCTCTCATCCCTTGCAGTACCCCAGAGGGGCTAAAAACATAAGACCGCCCCGGCGATCACCAACACCAACTTGCGACCTCAATTTCGTTTTGGAAAAAACTGACCCTGCCACCTTTTGAGCCAGCCAATACAGCCGATCTAAAATTTTTATCATGGAAAACAGCTCTGCACCTGGCAGTAACTTCAGCACGAAGAATCTCAGAGCTACGGGAATTAATGGCAGTGGAACCTTTTATAATTTTTCATCAGGACAGGGTTTATTTACGGACAAACCCTACCTTTATGCCAAAGGGTGGTATCTAGTGTGGCTCTTAACCAAACCATCCATTTGCCAACTTTTTATCCAAACCCCCAGAATAAAGGGGAGAAACTTCTGCACTCTTTGGACATACACAGGCAGCTACGCTTCTGCTTGGACAAAACAAAAGCTTTCAGGAAAACTGAGCAACTGTTTGTAGCATATGCTGCAGGATCACAGGGCAAGGCTATCTCAAAGCAGACTATATCCAAATGGATAGGACACTGTATTCGTTACTGCTACACACAGCATGGAAAATCAGTCCCTAATAACATTAGGCCACATTCCACCAGGGCAACAGCCACTTCAACAGCCTTTCTCAGGGGAGTACCTACCAAGGAAATTTTGGAGGCTGCAACTTGAAGTTCAGTGCACACTTTTACCAAGCATTACCACTTGCCTCTTTACTCTAAATCCAGAGCAGGATTTGCCACTGCAATTCTGCAGGGCCTCATAGCCAATCCTCTTTATAGACCAGCCACCCAACCTTAGCTTTGGGATTCTACCCAAGTGTAATGACTGCAGCAGTGTAACACGATGAACATAGTACAGTTTTGTACCTACCATAAATGTAGATGTTTGAGTGTTCACACTGCTGCAGTCCAGGTTACCCTCACTCCATCCCGTCTGAACTAGCTGGACTTATCTATACCTTTCTATCCTATACAACCTTTGTGGTGTATTTGCTTGTAACTGAAGGTATTGTTTTTATTTTATATGTATATTTTTTATTAGCAATATGTATCGCCTACCTATTTGGGGGCATCTGACATCTGGGGCAAGAAAAACTGAAGAAAATGTCATCAAATGCATCTTATATAACCCTGGCGCACTGAAATCAGGGAAGAAGCGACGGCAACCGACGCCGGACCAAGACTTTGGAACTCTGGCCAACTGCGGGACCGCCTGACGGCAGGATAACCCAAGTGTAATGACTGCAGCAGTGTGAACACTCGAACATCTACATTTATGGTAGGTACAAAACTGTACTTTGTAGTGTATGCCTACATTTGCACACAGTATTTTTATGTAATCCTACATATCTGATATGTCCTTTGTGTTTTATGATAAGTATACAGTTTTTTTTGAAAAGTTGATAGGCAACTTTGGTACTAAAGAAGAAAAGTTGAGCTGTTCCATAACTTAAGGACACTTCCAAGTAAAGATAAGTATTTAATTTGTGTTTTCATTTGATAAGTGTTTACTACATTGTTGTAAATATTAACAAGATGGTATCTGGACAAAATTGAAGCACGTGTACTGATTAATGTTCTAGGAGGCTGAGGGGACTGTGTGACTGAAAGATACCAAAATGTTATAGGAGCAAAAAAGGTAATAAAAGGTTATTTTTAGTAGTACAACGAGAAGTACCCTTATCTTTTTCTGGTATATGATATGAGGGAATGTTAAGAGACTTGCTGGCACTGTTATCGAACCTCTCAACCTCTTAGTGCAAGAAATCTGGACAAAGCCTAAAATAATGAGGGGTTCAAAGGCCTAAAAATAGGAACAGACTTTAAATATTGCTCTTATAAACTTAGAAAGTTGCTGGAATACTTAGATTATTTACTGAAGGATATGAAGTGTGAAACTTGAATGTATGTCATTTAGTGACTTCAATCCAGAAAAACAGAGATCTTATGTGAAACAGATCAAAAATATGAGGCAAAAATCTGGACAGTTGAGAGGTATAACGTCGGTTATATTCTCTGTTTCAAGACATGTACACATACCTCTCAACTGTCCAAATTTTATCAGAATGCTCAGATTTTTTCGTCATATTTTTGGTCTGTTCCTCACAGCATTTGTGGTTTTCTGGCAAATCTGTCATTAAATAATGACAGACTACAGTGGATACAAAAAGTTTACACACCCCTGTTAAAATGCCAGGTTTTTGTGATAGAAAAAATGAGACCACAATAAATCATTTCAAAACTTTTCCCACCTTCAATGTGTGACCTATAATCTGTACAATTCAATTGCAAAACAAACAGATCTGTTAGGGGAAAAATATAAAAAATAAAAAACATACAATAAGCTGGTTGCATAAGTGTGCACACCCTTAGACTAATACTTTGTTGAAGCACCTTTTGATTTAATTACAGCTTTCAGTCTTCTTGGGTAGGAGTCTATCAGCATGGCACATCTTGACATGGCAATATTTGCCCACTCTTCCTTGTAAAAACACTCCAAATTTGTCAGATTGCAAGGGCATCTCTTGTGCACAGCCCTCTTCTGGTCACCCCACAGATTTTGTATTGGATTTAGGTCTGGGCAATGGCTGGGCCATTCCATAACTTGAATTTTCTTCTGAAGCCATTCTTTTATTGATTTGGGTGTATGCTTGGGGCCATTGTCATGTTGTAAGGTGAAATTCCTTTTCATCTTCAGCTTTCTAGCATACGCTTGAAGGTTTTGAGCCAAAAGTGACTGGTATTTGGAACTGTTCATAATTCCCTCCACCTTGACTAAAGCCCCGATTCCAGCTGAAGAAAAGCAACCATAAAGCATGATAACTGCCACCACCACGGTTCAACATGAGGATGGTATTCTTTTGGCCATGCAAAGTGTTGTTTTTGCATCAAACAAAACTTTGGGAATTGTGATCAAAAAGTTCAACCTTGGTCTCATCAGACCATAACAAATTTTCCCACATGCTTTTGGGAGACTTGACGTATTGTTTTTGCAAATTTTAGCTGGGGCTGGATGTTTTTCTGTGTAAGAAAAGGCTTCCGTCTTGCAACCCTACCCCATAGCACAGACATATGGAGAATACGCGAGATTGTTGTCACATGTAGTACACAACCAGTACTTGCCAGAAATTCCTGCAGCACCTTCAGTGTTGCTGTAGGTCTCTTGGCAGCCTCCCTGACCAGTTTTTGTCTTGTCTTTTCATCAATTTTGGAGGGGCGTCCAGTTCTACTGTTGTCCCATATTTTCTCCACTTTTTAATGACTGTCTTCACTGTGTTCCATGGTATATCCAGTGCTGTGGAAATTTTTTTGCAACCTTCTCCTGACTGATGCCTTTCAACAATGAGATCCCTTTGATGCTTTGTAAGCTCTCTGCGAACCATGGCTTTTGCTGTAGCAGGCACCTGAGTAAATGTCAGGAAAATCTTACTAGGACAGCTGAACTTTATTTGGGGTTAATCAGAGTCTCTCTAATTGATGACAAGTGTGTACCCAAGAAGACTGAATGTTGTAATTAAATCAAAAGTTGCTTCGGCAAAGTATTAGTTTAAGGCTGTGCACACTTATGCAACCAGGTTATTGTGCCTTTTTTATTTTTTTATATTTTTCCCTTAACAGATTTGTTTGTTTTTCAATTGAATTGTACAGGTTATAGGTCATATTAAAGGTGGGAAAAGTTTTGAAATGATTTATTGTGGTCTCATTTTTTTATATCACAAAAACCTGGCATTTTAACAGGGGTATGGACACTTTTTATATCCACTGTATATGTTGATACAGAACCTCGTATTCTATTAACTTTCTGAATTTATAAGAACAGTATTTAAAATTTGTCCTTTATTTTCGGGTTTTTGTACCACCATTATTTTTGGTTTTGTCCAGATTTCTTGTACTAAATGCTTGAGGAGTTATGCATGTACCTTGTACAGAAATTGGATTCTGCTGATGAAATCCCACATTATTATTTCTGTCTGTTGTGATGTCATTCTCCTCCTTACTGCATTTACTTCATGTCTGCCAATGTGATTTGCACCACCTGTTGAGACAGTGTTTTCATCTATATGAAATTTAGAAGTTGGGTATATTTTAGCAGAGGTTTAACACAAATTCAACTCCTACATCACAGCCACATTTGATTAAAGAGGGGACTGACAGTAGTCATTAAGACAAACAGACAAGCAAATAGCAGCACGGTCATATTTCCAGGCTGTTAGTTTCAGCAGGAGTATTCCAGAAAAAAACATTTGGTCAAATGATGTTATGCTAAAATTAGGTGGCAGAAACACAAAACTGGGAACTGCTCATTTATATTTGTTCGGCCCCGGAGTTTGAAACTTAACTGGTCGGAGTCATAATTGCACCTTTCAACCAATTTATTTTAGTTGAGTTGTTTGGCTCTGAGGGAGAGGTTAGTGGCCAGTATAATGGTTAAGGTTTTTGCCGCACACAGACATAAGATACAAGGTTTGATTCTCTCCTTTGGGAGGGGAATTGTTTAGGCTTAAAATGGCCCACAAGGGCAGCTAGCCTAGTAATTAGCCAAGAACCTATGAAGCCCTGATTGCAGTCTAGGTAACATAAGTTTCACTTGTGTTGCACACATTCGAAGAACTGGAAAGATTGAGAGAAACATGAAGGAGCAGAACCTACTTGTCTGTCTGAGGAGGAAGGGTGTGGAGGTGCACACGCACACTGAATGATTTATCTGGCAGTGACCAGAAAAAACAGTCTTTAAGTTGTCCAAGTAGGTTGGCAAGACTGTCCTGGTTTATTCCCATAAGAAATTTTGGAACAGACCATCATTGACTCCCATTGAAAAACTCACCTAAGGTTACTATTGAGTGTACGCAGTGAGGATAGGGACTCTGAAAAATGTTTTCTTCCATGCAGATGGTGATCCTGCTCCAGCTTCACTCAACCTTCACCCCCAAGGAACCATAGGGCTCCCACCAAGAGCGAGTAGAGGGGTCAAATTGGGCATTCAGGATTGAGAGCTAAGGGTTCAGCAGATAATCAGAAATGTAGCTCAGTTGCATATAGTGAAATGTTTTTGATACCATCATGGATTCATTAGTTTCATTATTGATGTCTGTATGTAGGAGTAATTTTTAATTGTGAGACAAAAGTGAAGGAACATACTGTTGTCAACACTGGGTTTTACCAGTTTTAGGATGGTAGCAGTGCTAAGCCTTTTCTTTTTTATGTTCTTGAGAATGTTATTTTTAGGAAAACCTAGGTGGAGTATTTTTCGGGTTTAAGGTGTGATGTATGAAGAGTTGTCAAAGCTAGTATATACAATGGTGAAACCCAGACTGATCTGTAGTGGCACATTTAAACTTAGTGTTAATGGATACACACTCAAGTAGAGCTGATGTTGAAGTGACCTTCTTTATCTAGTTTTGAAGCCATACATCTATGATGATATTCTTTTGGTTTCCACTACAACAGCCTGAACCATCCATTTTCACATCTCTAAAGCTGGGAATATTACCCTGTATGTGACAAGTGTGTATGTGCACACAGACTCATAATGCAGGTAGTTGAGGGTTTCCATAGTAACAGCAAATGTGACACAGAATACTATTTTTTTTCCATCTGTGATGTGAAATTCAATATTTAGTGAACAAAGAGGCCTGCCACTGTGGCAACAGGCTGTCTGGGGCTAATAAACTACAACATCACTTCTTATATATCCATTGTTGTTCATCGTATTGATCACTACTATTAGCCTTTGCTATATGGGCCATATACTGCGTGTGATATAACAGCCGGTCAGCTTCCAAAGCTCCAGGATACATTCCAGGCACCCAAACTGTCGGTCAGCTTCGGCTGAGCTGACTAAAAAGACAGGTTTGAGTGCCAAGCCCTTCAGAGCTTTCTTGCCACCAAAGTGTGCTCCCTTGAGGCTTTTGAGGATCAACGGTCGGCTTGTGATACTCCTTTGCTGGGCAGATTAGTTCCCTTTGGTGAATAACTTCCCATTTTAAAAATTGTTTGTTTATTAATACTTTCCTGTTAGTTATTTTAAAGTTAGGAGTTTGTTTTGTTAGGGACTGTCACAAAATTGCATTGTACTTTTAAAAGAGAGTGCTCTCTTTCCTGTCAGTCTAAATGTTTCTTATAAAGTAATTGAAAATCATTATTTTACTTTTTGGGGTTGGCAAAGAGTTTTAAGTGTTTTTACTGTTTTACTGTATTTTTTGTGAGAAAAGTGACATTTGAAGACCTTTACCAGCCTTTACTGCTTGTTTTCCCCAGGAAAGAGACACCATTTTCAGCTTGACCATGGAACAAACTGTTTTGACTCACAGTCAGTCCTCCTTCCAGCCACAAAAAGAAAAAGTTAAGCAAACAATCTTTGCCACCAAAGCAGGTTAACAGTTTCCCTCAGCTGCAGGTGGGTGACTCTGCTGCTGCCATTAGTTCTACCTCAGACTGCTCATCTTTTACTGTGGACCCCTCTGGTGCGCCTACAGGCCCTATGGACCATGGATTTTCCATGTCCTCTACAGCTGTTGGCATCCTGTCACTGGGCAAGAGAAGTCCATTCTTGGGCCCAGGAGAGGGAATAGTGAAGGCTTCACTGTTTGTTTCAGAATGTTGTACCCATCCCTTGGGAAGCTGCTGCTGCCGCCATTAATAACACTGTTTGGCTGCATTTGTCTTTTTCAAAAGAACCAGATATGTAAACATGTATCTATTCGTCCTCAGATTTCCTTAGACAGTAGTTTACTGGGTCTGGCTCAGGTTTTAATTCAAGCTAGTGATCCTTCTAATAAAGTAGTTTCTGCTAAAAAAAAAAAAAAAAAGTGGGATATCTCTCTTCCTGAAGATATGCAAGTTTCTGAATTTGGACATTAAGATGAAGGGGATAGATGCAGGGTTTTCTCTTCGTATTTCGGAGTCAGAGTCAGAAGAGAGCTCATTTTCTGATTCTTCCTTTTAGAGGCTTCTGTTTCTTTGAGACTATTTTCAGAAAGTGCCAGTGTTTTCAGTGGGAGAACACTGCGTTTTCTCAGTTCCTCAGAAAATACTATGAGCCGTTACGGAAGGAGTTTCCAGAACTTTCACCCATTCCTGTAGTTCTTTCAGCTTTGGGAGGGATGTGTGTGTTACTGCCTGCAATTTCCCTGATAGCCAGTTGCCCCTAAAAAGGCAGATAGGATTTATAATGTTCCTCAGTCTTTTACATCTTTATACATTCTTAAACCTGACCCAGCAGCTACAACTTTAGTTACTCCTTCTGCTACTAAACATTTAGTTAATTCCAATCCTATTCTTTATGATAAAGATGAAAAGATGATTGTTAACTGTGGAAAAAAAAGTGTATGCTTCAGCAACTTTAATTTCCATAATTTTTGAAGTGTCAGGCTGATACATTTGTTCAGACTAGTTGTGAAAGTATGAGGAATGTTTTGTCTGCAGATGTTCTTCAAGTTTCACTGTTGCAGTCACCACCTGTGGGGTCATCCCTGCTGTGGTAGCCCTTGGCCAGCCCGAATACCAGAGTCAATGTTTTTCTGCGTCAGCTGCTGTCGCTTCTTGACTGACATCAAGGCATCAGTGCTATAAAACAAGGCAGCCGACACCATTACATCAGTCTTTCTTGCCGTGGAGCCCGTAGCAGAAGCAGTTCACAAGTGTGCCGGTCGGTCGCTACCAGAGCTCAAATTACAGCTGAAAACGTCTAAAGCATAACACCACAGTAATGTGGTACATCAACAAACAGGGAGGGACCAAATCTTACCCTCTGTACAGGCTAGCCATGAACCTCTGGCTGACAGCCTCCTCCATGGGATTATACCTAATAGCCCATTACCTACCAGGGATCAACAACACTCTGGCAGACCACTTAAACAGAAACCTACTGGACCCCCACGAATGGCAGCTCCACAGAAAAATCTTTTTGCAAGTCACTCAGGAGTGGGGAACTCCAGAGGTGGATCTCTTTGCTTCGCACCTCAACCACCAGCTAAAACAAAATTCTGTACCAGGGAGTATCACCACCTAGCGTGTAAGGTGGGTGCCTTGACCTTCCCCTGGAACTCCCTCTGTGTACGCATTCCCTCCTCTGCCTCTTATACCCAAAGTAATGATCAAGATAAGGGAGGAGAGACCAAAGGCCATCCTCATTGCTCCAGATTGGTCCAGACAGCATTGGTACCCCTTGCTCTGCAGCCTGACATCACAGCCTCCCAGACAGCTTCCCCTGATCTCAGACGTCTTGATTCAGGTGGAGGGGGGGAATGCTGCACCCAGACTTGCACACTGTCAGACTGTCAGCATGGCTAATACTCAAAAAGCAAACAAGGTCCTAGACATAATCAGAGAGGCCAGAAGGCCCAGCGTCAGAAAATCTTACGCAGGGAAATGGAAAAGATTCTGCTCCTGGAGCCAGTCTAGAGGGGGCAGTTCCTCGCAACCTTCCATCCCTCTTATCCTGGACTATAGTGGCCTATCCTTCTCTTCTATTAAAATCCACGCCTCAGCCTTTTCAGCTCATTTCGATATAGACCAGCTCCTGTTCTCACATCCTTTGATCAAAGAATTCCTCAGAGGGGGCTTCTAATATCAGACCTCCCAGAAGGTCACCCACGCCAGCCTGGGACCTGAATTATGTTTTGGAAAAATTAACCTTACCACCCTTCGAACCTGCTGCTTCAGCAGAACTGAAATACCTCTCCTGGAAGACTGCATTCCTACTAGCTATCACCTCAGCCAGAAGGGTTTCAGAACTTCAGATTCAAAAAACACAAAACAAGTGTTAAAACACACCAGACTACAAAGCTAGTGAAAAATATGCCACCAGTCTTGTATTAAATAGTTTATTCACACTAAACAACACTCTGGCACCTCGGCACAGCCTTCCTGGAGTTACAAAATATACCACAGCGTACATCTATATATATATATATATATATATATATATATATACACACAACACACACACACACACACACACACACACACACATATTCACTTAAATACAATTACTCAAGCAATCATCTAATTAATCAGCCATCAGTTAAAAAAATCATATATACATTTTAAAGAACCACTCCCCAGTTACATTCACTATTTAGACCTGCTGGAGATAATGTATTAAATTTTAAAATATATAAAGTCGCTTTTTATACAATATTTTTTTTCATTAACGCTTCCATCTGTTTCTGATGTATGTTCCAAAATGCAAGCTTGTAACAGTGAAAAGTCACTGCTATGACAAGTAAAAAAATGTAAAGCTATAGGGCTCATAGCATTATTACTTTTTTATGTCTCTAATATGTTCATGCAACCGTAACCTGAATATTCTTTTAGTCTCCCCTATATAAAACAAGTTACAGGGGCAAGACAAAGCATATACCACTGATTTAGTTATACATGAAAAAGCAGAAGTGGAACAGAATTTTACACCATTTAATTTTTCAAAACATTTGGTGATGTTGGAACAAACCGAACACCTTCCACAAGGGAAGGTGCCACATTCCAAAACCTGCAGATTTAATTTTTCACCAGGTGAAACAAATCTATTGTGTATCACCATATCTTTGATATTTCTACTTCTCTTGAAAGAGATATTTACAGTTCTACAAAGTTTTTTACCCCTTCCGTATTAATTAAGTAGGGCCAATAATATTTAATGGCATCAATAATTTTCTCACTTAAAATATTATATACAGTAACAAAATAGACTTTTCTACACTCCTGTACAAAGTTAAATTATCTATTATTATTTATCTTATTTACTAAAGGTCTATTATGAAGTAAGCTGGTATCTATTATTTTATGAAGGGCATCTAAAATAACATTTTCATCATACCCCCTTTGCTTGAATTTAATACATGTTTTTATTATTTAATTTTCTAGGCCCATTTCATCGGTACATAGCCAGCTGACTCTCAATAATTCATTATAAGGTAGCACCTTCAAAGTATGTGGTGGATAGTAACTGCTACTATCCAAAATATTATAATCTCCAATTCCCTTTCTGTGTATGTTAGTTACTATCTTATTGTTCCAGCAGGTCTAAATAGTGAATGTAACTGGAGAGTATTTCTTTAAAACATGTATATGATTATTTTAATTGATGGTTGACTAATTAGATGATTGTTTGATTAATTGTATTTAAGTGAATATATGTATGTATGTATATATATATATATATGGATGTATGGTGCGGTATATTTTGTAACTCCAGGAAGGCTGTGCCTAGGCGCCAGAGTGTCATTCAGTGTGAATACACTGTTTAATACAAGATTGGTGTCATCTTTTTTGCTGGCTTTGTAGTCTGGTGTGTTTAAGAATCTCAGACACTGATGGCCATTGAGCCCTTCATCATTTTCCATGCAGACAGGGTCTCCCTGAGGACTTAACCCCTCCTTTATGCCCAATGTGACTCTCAACCAAGCCGTACATCTACCAACCTTCTTCTCTAACCCTCAAAACAAGGAGAAAAGAATTCTGCACTCACTAGACGTGCACAGACAGCTAAGATGCTACCTGGACTGTACTAAACCCTTCAGGAAAACAGACCAACTTCTTGTCAGCTTTGCCCCAGGGGCAGAGGGGAAGCCCATTTCCAAGCAAACCATTTCCAAGTGGATAGCACACTGTATCCATTTCTGCTACAGGTTACATGGGAAACCACCCCCTAACTCTGTTCGCACCCATTCCACTAGGGCAGCCTCCACTTCCACAGCATTCCTCAGAGGTGTTCCCACCGGGGACATCTTGGAAGCTACCACCTGGCCCTCTGTCCATACTTTTTCAAAGCATTACCACCTACCTCTTTTCTTTAAGGCTAGGGCAGGGTTTGCCTCTGCAGTTCTGCAGGGCATGCTTACCCATGCCTAGGTCTCTAACTAATCCTTCCACCCCTCTCCTCAGCTTTGGGAATCCTCCCACAAGTGATGACTGCAACAGTGAAACATGAAGAACATAGTACAGTTGTGTAAACTTACCATAAATGTAGATGTTCAAGTGTATTCACTGTTGCAATCCTGGTTTCCCTCCCTCCTTCCCCCTTATATCTTCTTTCCTTAGGGAGACATAAGCTTCTTATGGTGGCTTTTAGCGCACCAGGACCACTTTACCATTTTCCATTGGGCTTCTGACTGGCTAGGGCAAGAAAAACTGATGTAATGGTGTCAGCTGCCTTGCTTTATAGCAGTAACGACCTGACATCAGTCCACAAGTGACAGCAGCCGACACAGAAAAAAATTGACACTGGTATTCGGGCCGGCCGAGGGCTACCACAGCAGGGATAACCGACAGGTGATTACTGCAACAGTGAATACACTCGAACATCTACATTTATGGTAATTATACACAACTGTACTTTTCTTCTTGTGAGGAGAAATCTGTTTTAAATCATTTAGTTATTCCAGTTGTACAAGTCACTACTCGTTGTTTGCTGTATGTGTTTAAATCAGTTGATACTTCTTCCAGGGCTAAGGACACTGCAGTGTTTTGAGGAGACTGCATTTTTATAACTTCCCAGATGATGTTAAAATGCAATTTTAAATTCTCCTTTGGATAGAGAATTAGTTTTTGACCAATCTGTTACAGAGGTGATGAAAAAGTGTGATGAAAGGGGTAAATTGGTTCAGGGAACCTGTGATTTTTCAACCCTCCTTTTTCTAATTTTCAAATGGATTCTGTAACCCCTATACCAGTTTTGTCAAAAAACAATACAGTCTCAAAAATGCAGATGTTTAAGAAGAAATAGCAAGAGGGTTAAAAAAAAATCTGGAACCTCCCCAAACCAAGGACAGTCCCAACAAGTCAGAAAGATTTTTTTAAGGGACCTTGCCACCCCTAACCTGGCAGCTCCATTTCCCTTCCAGAAAGTCTGAATTTCGACTTTTCTCTTTGGAAACAGTTTCAGACAAATGGGTTCTGAAGATCACTCATCAACGTTACAAATGACAGTGGGAGGAAATTACTCCTTTTCCAGAGGGTAGCTCCCCATCCACCAGACCAGACTCTCTTATTTCCACCTGTCCATCACATTCTGTCTGAGGGTGTGATAGAAATAGTTCATCCTTCCCAGGTCGTGAAAGGTTTTTAATTGAAGGAAGTCTTAGTGCCAAGGAAAGAAGATGCTTGGAGACCAATTCTGTATCTTTATTTCCTAAACTTGTTTGTAATGGTGCCCATATTCAAAAAATTGTGACTTCACAACCTGTTATCTCTCCTTACTCATTCAAGTTTCCTGGTAACAGTAGATTTAAAAGATGCTTATCACATCCCTATTCATTGTACTTAAGGTGTTTCTTAAGGTTTTATGTGTCTGGATCACATTATCAGTTCTGTGCCTTACCCTTTCATCTATCCTCTGTACCAAGAGTGTTCACAGAGTGTCTAGCCTCAGTTACAGCTTATTGCATGCTACAGGGTTTCCACACTTTCCCATGACTTGCCTATCTTTGCAGAGCAGAGGCTTTTTCAAAGTGTCAGAAATCTCTCACTTCATTGAGAGATCTCTTATACAAGCTGGGATTCCAAAAGAACATTAAAAAATCTTTTTTGACTCCTTCACATAGGATTGTGTTCCTGGGATGTCCGCTAGATCCTTCAGTTCAAAGAGCTTTTCTTACACAGGAAAAAATATTTATTTATCTAGATTTTTTCTAATATTTTCCATTCAGACTTTGGCCACTGTGAGGGAATACTTCAGGATTTTGGGTCTTGTAGCATCTGATTTCCATGATACCCCCTTGGCAAGATTTCACATAAAAAAAGATACAGTGGTTTCTAAAGTCTCTTTGGTCCCAGCACCAACATCCTTTGTCTTTTCAAATTCCAGTATTTTGTCAGAAGAGAAGTCACTTGGTGGAGACCGCAAATATCCTTAAATCTGTGTCTTTCCTTCTCCCTCCCTGTTCCAAAGCAGTCAGTCACCACAAATGCCCCAGACTTTGCTTGGGGAACAGTTTCAGGAGGCAATTCCCACAAGCTTCCTCGCAGATTGGATCTTTCCACACAAGAAAACGAGTGTTGATACTCTTTCTACTACTCATATTATTACCTCTCATATTACTAGCCCGTGTTACTTCCTATCAGCAATCTCAATTTAACAATTTAAAAAATAACCACTACTCAGGTTTTCAGCTACCTAATATATCCTGCTCCAGCTTTAATGCATCTCCATGTCTCGTTACAGCACAGACCATGTACCTCTTGAAAAACTTTACTGTTACCCAGTAACAACAACCAAAGTAAGTCTAGGCCCAAAGTTCTTATATAAATGGCTCAATTCACACTCCCTTATACTTCAGCACCTACACCTATGTGATGACATTCATCCTATCACAGGCCCCTGACAGCTTACTAACTATACAACCAGCCCACATCCATCCATCCTCACCCCCTTTTTCCATTTTGCACATGGGATTGGGGTGTCACATCCGAAGTGACAGTCATCTCGAGCCAAGGTTTACACCGCAGGTGGATAGCCTACATATACCCTCAAAAAACACATCTAGTTTGTACCTCTATGCTGCCAACCTTAGAAGCATTTGTGATAAATTGCCAGATGTGCCTGGATAGCACAATATTACCCTGATATTCTAGTCATAACTGAAAAATGGCTAAGTCAAGAAACCAAGAATAAGGAAATTATTCCTCCAGGATATTGTATAGTAAGAGTAGATAGGACTAGAAAAAAAGGTGGAGATGTAACCGTCATGTAAAAAAAAGCAACTTGGCCTCTCTGTCTCGCATCTCATTACCCCAACATTTAAAAATTCAGAGATTTTAATAACATCACTCAAACTAAATACACACAAAAGCCTGTGTATCCTAGGAGTTTGCATACTACCTAGTAATAATACTAACACTACAGAAGAATTTCTTTCCCGTGTTTCATCAAACATTTTGCAAGGAACATCATAATGGGCCATCATAGCATTGATTGGTTAACCATAGATAATGAAACCCCCTAAAAACTCCATCAGTCTGTACATCTTTTTTCAACTCATGTCATCCCCTACCAGATGCAACAAACCAACAAACAAAGCAACACAACTGATTGGATACTGACTGACATCACAACAAAAAATTACCAAATTGCCAGCTGGAAGGTACTACAAACTTTACACCTACATGAAGCCATAGCTCTGTTTAACTCTACATTCATGAATATACTAAAAAGTCACACTCCCATTAAACCTAAAACAAATTAAGATCAATCCTTCTCCCTGGCTGGATAAAGATAGTAAACAATTAACAAAAACACTGGATTATGAATGGAAAACAGAGGAAGTATAATACTATATACAGTCTTCAATTATACAAAGAACTAAGAAATGCTACCACAAACAAGATTAGACCTGAACAGAACTACTGGACTGAACTACAAACTGAGAACCAACATAACCCTAAGGCCTTCTGGTCATCTCCTAAGTCCAGGTCAGTCATTACAGCCCACCCCATGTTTAACTAACCAAACAGGTAGCATCACAATCCAATTCAACACTCATTTTATACATGTAATCACCTCTCTTATTAACACCCCACCCATCCTACCACCACAAAGCAGACAAAAGATCTTTACTTTCCAACCAGCACATACTGCTAAGATCAAGAAGCTACTCTTTAAACCCAAACCTGGCCCCAGATAAAATTCCGACTTGAATATATTAAACTAGCAGCAGAAGCTTTATCCCACCCATTGTCAGTCCTAATATATAGATCAGTTAAGGAAGGATATGTTCCCACACTTTGGAAGAAATCATATGTGTTACCTCTGTACAAAGGAAGAACATCCAGTGACGTTTCTAACTACAGGCCTATAGCCATCTTATCCTCTCTATGAAAGATAGTAGAAAAGTGTATTCATAAGCAAGTCCTCAACTTTATTTCTGACAACTTTATCACCCCCAACCCAACATGGTTTCTGCCCACACCACAGCACTACACTGCAGTTCTAAACTTTATCACTAGAGGCCAACCAGAGTAAGAATAATGGCAACTCAGTCTCAGCAATATTCTTAGATCTGTCCAAGGCATTTGACACCATACCCCATCAGAAACTATTACTGAAATTATCTACATAAGGCCTAGTCTCATCATCATTATTCTGGTTTCATTTCAAACAGGATGCTGGCAGTCAAGTAGGAAAATGAAATCTCCACGTTTTTCCATGTAATAGTTGGAGTCCCCCAAGGCTCAATATTAGGCCGCCTGCTATTCAGCATCTTTACCAATGATCTACACATGGCAACTAAATATGCATCCATCATACAGTGTGCAGATGACTCTACACTGACCTGTTCTGCAAATACTCTAGAAAAAACTGCAACATCTAACTCAGGAATTGCTTACCTTTGCTGAGGCATGGTTAACAGTCTCACAACTACTATTAAATCCCCCCAAAAATTATTCTGTTTACCTCAAAGCAGATGGCACCCTAAAAAAGCAATTTACCATCACCTCCTCCAAGAATACTGCAATAGAACTAGTAAACAGTACCAAACTGTTAGGAGTCATCATTGATGATATCAACCTGCATTCAACCTCATTCTCCTCACTAGAACAATGATGCAACAAAATAGTCAAGTTTGCCTCAAATCACAGCTGCCAAACTCACCACTGTATACTTAATAAATAAAGTGGTGGTTTGAGCTATGACACTTCCTACCTTCCTTGCAATTGGTTACTACCCACAAACTCCTATACCTCCCTGAAAAGTGTCCAAGCCTTATCAACATGCTGCAGCAGTTTAACCCCACCAGACCACTACAGTCTGTCAACAAACTGTTATTAACTGTAAGCAAGTTCAAGAACTCAGCTGGAGACACACTGTACTCCTCCTATACCACAAAAATTCGGAACTCTATTCTTAGACAAACTGAAATGCTAAATTGTTCAAAAAGCAGCTAAAGCAATATCTTTCTGGTACATCGCTATGCTCATGCTCCACTCCTGGCTAAGTCTTTACCCTAACTCTGCTTATATCTTCCTACAACTCAAACTTTTTAAATCAAAATCATTCATGTCCTTTTCTCTACTGTATCACGCTCCATCAGCTTCTTCCTAACTCTCTTGCCACAACTCCTAGTATATACTGGAAAACATACTGCCTATTTTATATCTAAATATCAATGTTGTAAATAATTTATTTGTATGTTTATATGTTTCTTTAGCATTATTTTAAATACCTTTATGTTTTCTGTCTAACTTGTAAGTTCTGTGGAGCTTTTCTTCCTAGTCCTCCTTTGAAATGGGGCATCTGTTTGCTCAGATTGACTATCCCAGTAACAAATGCAGTAAATAAATAAAGGGACAACCTGTGTCAAAATAGACTATTTTCAAATAGTTCTGTTATACTCACCACAACAAAACTATTAGAGGCAGGGTCAAGGCCACTCTACCAGGGCCTTGGCTTTATGTATGGGTTTTTGGAAAGGGTTTGATTCTGGAAGCTGCTACTTGGTCCTCTTTACATACTTTTACAAAGCACTGTGTAAGATTGATTCCTTCTGTGGGTCTAGATCAGGCTTTGCTAGGGCCATTCTCGACTCTTCTCTTTTCACCTCCCAAATGTAGTAAGCTAAGACAATCTACTCATATAGCTAAGGCTACAACAGCAGTGATCAGTATGATGAACATAGTACAGGTGTGTAAATAAACTTAACAGTAAATATTCAAATGATCACTGTTGCAGTAGCCACTCCATCCCCCTTGTTTTTGCTGTGTTATTTTTTGTTGTTGTTCCTAGCATTGTCCTTTCAGCTCTCAGCTTCTCCGTTTCTGTTGACATGAATTCTCTGAAGGGCTTGGCACCCAAGCCCATCTTTTTAGTCATCTCAGCTTGAGCTTGGCTGATGGTTTCAGTGCTTGGAAGGTGCCCTGAACTCATACCTCTCAACCTGGAAACATCAAAAATCTGGACAAAGGCCCATGAAAAATAGGTAGAAATCTGTATGTTTATTAACATAAAATTTGCGTACATATGTAACCATGCCCATGCCAATGGAATTATGGGATACCGACTTTCAAACGCAAACTGAAGAACAGACACCCAAAATATGGCCCCAGCTCAGACCCTGTAGTAAATGCAGCCATTTGTTTTGAATGTGTAGCAGTGATGTTCACTGGGAAGGGAGAAGAAGATGAACCTTAGGATTTTGTTTTTGGTGACTTGCAGTAAGTGGGTTTTGTGGTAAAAATAGAACATTTAATGGTAGGCAATATTCTAATCTTAGCAAAAGAATATAATAGTTTGCTAGGACCTCCAAAAGTCATTCTCCATGGCCTACTGATCAGTGGGTTAGCTTGAGTTTGTGCCGCCTGGGGCTGTCTTTCAGTTTGCCGCCCTTCCCCCTCACAAAATCATAGTCGAATGGGGCCCCCCATACATAGCCCTTCCCCCTGCAGCCATTCCAATGTCCCATTACTTAGCTATTTCTCCCTATTTACCATAAACACTGTAATGTGGGTACTGCTTTACTTCTACGGCGATTATATGGATTTCATTTAAAACTTTTATTTTACATTTTATAGCACAAACACTAATAGACATCTGTTAAACAAAACAGTACAGTCTCACAATGAAAATAGACTTAGCATTAAAACTTCTCTGCCCTTGAAACTCGAATTCATTAAAACAGCATTGAAACCCACATTCAAAAAAATGCATCTGGCCAGTGGTCGATAAAGATTACCTTTGGGTTGTTTTCAAATCATAGGTAAAAAAAAACACAACAGTAGCGTTTCAGTGTCCAACTCATAAAAACTAACATAAATATAGTACAAAAATGCTGCTTTAAGCACGATATGAACAAACTAGATGTCAATAAATCCGACATAGGCGATCAGGTATGTATAAAACACACTTTTTTATTAAAACAAATGTATTTAGTGCTTTCATCCGCATAAAGTGGACTTCGTCAGAATACATAATGTTAACTATAATTAGTTTATATAACATTTTATTTTGGCGCCAATGAGAATGTAAGAACTCTTAAAGAAATATCACTATCAGAATTCTGAAAGCCAGAAGTCTTCCTTGCATATTTGTCTATATATATATATATATATATATATGTGTGTGTGTGTGTTTGAACAATATAATATTAAAAACAATATAATAATAAAATAGTACATGTAAATATGTATAAAAATACAAATTTACTGATCGTAAATATGTTAAATAGACCATAATATTTTACTATCAAAATGCATATTGCCTAGCCTACTATATGCGTGTCTGGAGAATGGGTTTAATAGGGATGTTATCATTCAACCCTGGGGGTGTGGAGGCATCCAATAATAACTGCCACTTTACTTCTTTCTCCCCCAATGTAGCTTTAATATTTCTTCCCCTAGGGTTTATATATACTAATGCTAATATGCCAAACTTGAAGTTGTGATTTTCTCCCTTTGTATCTAGGTGTCTGTACAAGGCATTATTACGATCCTTTTTCCTGATGTATGTATGGTCATAAATTCTATTTTTTAAAAATCTGTTTTTCCTATATAAAACTCAGAATACTCCATACACTTAGCTAAATATATCACATGTTTGGAATTACAGTTACCTTGTTTAAATATGACTGTAGACCTATTTACATTATCTAATGTTATTTTATCCACTTTATATATATATATATATATATATATATATATATATATATATATATATATATATATATATATAAAACTGCATTGATTGCAGTGTCCACACTTCAGTGTGTCCTGCTTTATTAATCTTTCCCCTGTTTTCACCATACCTCTCAAAATTACTCTTTAAATTCCTATCATTTTATACACAAATGTAGGTGTGTCATCTATAATTTTATTAATTTCCTCATCTGCCTTTATAATATTCCAGTTGTTACTAATCAAACCTTTAACTTTATTAACATAGGTTCATAAGTCAGTAGTAGGCTAACTGCCCTTGCGAGCCATTTTAAGCCTAGCCAATTATCCCTTGGGAGACTCAAACCCTGCACCTTGTAAGGCAAACACCTTAACCATTAGGCCACCCTCCCAACCCCTTGGGCCCCCCATAAGGGCCAAATTTCACTATACATGCCCGATTGTACTGTAAATTATTACTATCCTCTTGTTTAGAATTTGCTTGCATGTTATATCACTTCCTAATATGGGCTTGTATTTTTTGCCCCATTCACTAATAACATATCTTGTAACATCATCAATTAAACCATTACGGTACCCTCTCTTGGAAAATAAGGTGCCAATGTAATGTACTTCATCAACCATATCTGTATAACATGATGTCATCCTGGCAGCTCTTATACATTGACCTTTAAGTATGTTTTGCATCAGTTTTCTGGGATGATTACTATTATATTCTAAATAGCTATTACTAAATGTATCTTTCCTATAAATATAGCAAACTAAATAACTATAAACTGAAACTCAACAATTATAATGCAACAAGTTGGCACCAACTATCGTCAGGAAAGCACGGACACTTCGAAATGTCCATGCTTTCCTGATGATAGTTGGTGCCAACTTGTTGCATTATAATTGTTGAGTTTCCTATAAATATGTGACTTGAAACCAAACTGTGTATTTACAATGTATGTGTCCAGATAAGCTGTAGCTTCCTTATTGATACTGTATGTAAATTTAAGAAAGAAACTTGTTCCATTTAAATAGCTTATAAAGGTTTCAGTACTGACTTCGGGACCGTCCCATAAAATAAAAATATCATCCAAAAACCTCGTATATAGTTTGATGTAGTCATAATATGTACTGTTAAATACATGATTTTCTTCCCAGTCCAACTTGACAAGGTTGGCAAAAATGGGGGCACATGCTGCCCCCATAGCCACACCTTTAGTCTGCCTATAGTATTCACCTTCATAATCGATGAAATTGTTCTCTAAGATCAATGACATACAATCTACTATGTAGCAGGTCCGGTCCCAATCAAAACCTGCATGCTTTCTAATACTGTTGCTAAAACCTTCGAAACCATCAACCTTAGGTATACAAGAAAACAGATCTATTACATCTATGGTAATCAAAATCTGATGCTTATTTCATACATTAGTGGTTAATCTACTTAAAAAGTCCCACAAATCCTTTAGAATTTGAGGGACTTTTTTGTATATGTACTTTAACCAATAGTCCATGTGCCCCCATTTTTGCCAACCTTGTGATGTTGGACTGTGGAGAAAATCATGTATTTAACAGTACATATTATGACCACATCAGACTATATACAAGGTTTTTGAATGATATTTTAATTTTATGGGACGGTCCCGAAGAGAATATTGAAACTTTTATAAGCTATTTAAATGGAACAAGTTGCTTTCTTAAATTTACATACAGTATCAATAAGGAAGCTACAGCTTATCTGGACACATACATAGTAAATACACAGTCTGGTTTCAAGTCACATATTTATAGGAAAGATACATTTAGTAATAGCTATTTAGAATATAATAGTAATCATCCTAGAAAACTGATGCGAAACATACTTAAAGGTCAATGTATAAGAGCTGCCAGGATGACATCATGTTATACTGATATGGCTGATGAAGTACATTACATTGGCACCTTGTTTTCCGAGAGAGGGTACCCTAATGGTTTTATTGATGACGTTACAAGATATGTTATTAGTGAATGGGTTAAAAAATACAAGCCCATATTAGGAAGTGATAACATGCAAGCAAATTCTAAATAAAAGGATAATAATGATTTACAGTACAATCAGGCATTTATAGTGAAATTTGGCCCCTATTTTAATAAGGTTAAAGGTCTGATTAGTAAAAACTGGAATATTATAAAGGCAGATGAAGAAATTAATCAAATTATAGATGACACACCTACATTTGTGTATAAAATGGATAGTAATTTAAAGAGTAATTTTGTGAGGTATGGTGAAAACAGGGGAAAGATTAATAAAGCAGGACACAGTAACAAGTGTGGACACTGCAATCAATGTAGTTATATATATGAAGTGGATAAAATAACATTAGATAATGTAAATAGGTCTACAGTCATATTTAAACAAAGTAACTGTAATTCCAAACGTGATACATTTAGCTAAGTATATGTAGTGTTCTGGGTTTTATATAGGAAAAACAGACAGATTTTTAAAAAATAGAATTTATGACCATATGTATAACATCAGGAAAAAGGATCATAATAATGCCTTGTACAGATGCATAGAGACAAAGGGGGAAAATCACAACTTCAAGTTTGGCATATTAGAATTAGTATATATAAACCCTAGGGGAGGAAATATTAAAGCTACATTGAGGGAGAAAGAAGTAAAGTGGCAGTTATTGAATGCCTCCTCACCCCTAGGGTTGAATGATAACATCCCTGTTAAACCCATTCTCCAGACACGCATATGACATAGTAGGCTAGGCAATATGCATTTTGATAGTAAAATTTTATGGTATATGTAACATATTTATGATCAGTAAATTAGTATTTTTATATGTATTTACATGTACTATTTTTATTATATTGTTTTTAATATTGTGTAAATACATATATATGGACAAATATGCAAAGAAGACTTCTGGCTTTCAGAACTTTGCTAGTGATATTTCTTTAAATCTTCTTACATTCTCATTGGCTCAGTGTCCATTGGCACCAAAGTAAAATGCTCTGTAAATTAATTATAGTTAACATTACGTATTCTGATGAAGTCCACTTTATGTGGATGAAAGCACTAAATACATTTATTGTTTTAATAAAAGAATGTGTTTTATATGTATTTGATCGCCTATCTAGGAGTTATTGACATCTAGTTTGTTCATATTGTGCTTGAAGCAGCGTTTTTGTGTTATATTTATTTTAATTTTTCAAATCATAGGTCTCTTGCACACGAAACATACATGTTCTTTTATACACCTTCCTGATTGTCTTAAATTACATTCCTTGTATAAAACAGCAGATTTGTTAGAGCGTGTTTTAAATTTATTGTTTTGAACATTTTTCCAGTAAGCAATGAAACAGAATGCATGAAGCAGTAGTGACAGAACTGCCCAATTCAGAACATTTCCAACATAAAAGTTTACTCAGACTTCTACAATCCACCAGTATCAGTAAATATGCATAATCTCTGCCGAAGTAAAAGTCATCTAAATAATTCTATATTAAAGAAATCTGTAAGATCTGTAACTAATGAAGAGGTTGCTGCTAGCAAACAATATTTCATTGTGTAAGATCTGTAACTAATGAGGAGATTGCTGCTAGCACACAACTTAATATTTAATTGTTTCATCTACAAATAAAGTGCCTGTTGCCCTTGAGGTATAAATTGCCTATTTTATATTTAAAAAAATGATAAGCTAGTAATATTGCAATAGGGAGTGGATGGCAAACTGATAACAGTTCATAGTACTAGATTTCTCTGCCAAAGAGGACATTCTCAGGACTGCAGCATCCACCCCTTTAAAAGTACAACACAGTACAGTATCAGCAATCCATCTACATATTGCGGGAGTAGAACCCATAGCCTCCTGCATCAAAAGCAAGTATTCTACCTGTTGTGCTACTAGTAACAACACAAACAGACTTGACATAAGCAGCACTAAACTTCTCTCCCCCTGAAGAACTATGCAGCACAAGAAATCTGGAAAAAGCTAAAATTTATGGGGGGGAGGGGTCAAAAGCCCAAAACCATGGACACATTTTAAACATTCCTTGTATAATCTTAGAAAAGTTGCTAGAATAAAATGTTTTGTGATACCATGCGTTTCCCAAAAGATAGGAAGATTGAAACGTAAATAGCTATCATTATTTAGTGGATTCACTTTTCACTGATTTGCCAGAAAACCACAACTTTTAAGGGGAACAGACCAAAAGTATGAACCAAACATTCCAGACATTTTGTAAAACTTTGGACAGTTGAGAACTATGTTTAACTCTTTGAATCACAAGTGATGGTTGTATGGGTAGAGAATTTAGGCTCTTGCTCCTTGTACCGAAGGTACAGGGTTTGAGTCTGAGTAACTCTAACCAGCAGTTATACCTAAGCTGCCGTTGTCTTGCATGAACATATAGGTGGTTTACAATTACATTTTTTTACCTGGAGGAGGAGCCAAGCCGGGGAAGAAAGCTGTGCTGTCAGACCAGTCTGCAGAAGCTGATTTCATCACGCTATCCCTGCACGTGATGACATCAGGAGTAAAAACAAAAACAAAAAAAACCCCACAAAATTTGGAAATTAAAGGGACCACGTGGGAATATGTGGCACCCCAATATTTTGCCCTCAAAACTGGTATTTACTGAGGAATTCGGTACGGTTGAGAGGTATGCCTGAAGTTTTGAAAGCTGACTGGCTGTTATATCCTATGCAGTGTATAACCCATATAGCTAAGGCTACAGCAGCAGTGATCATTCAAACATGCACTGTTATGGTACGTTTACTTACACAACTGTACTTTTCTAACTGCATGATTTACATGATTGATTTGATTAGCATTCATTCCTTCATTTACGAACTGTTTTGTGAATACCTAACTGTACAAATTCTGATTACTGAATGAACAAAAATGATCTGTTTGTATCTAATCGCCAGTTTTGGGATTTCCTTAAATAATTCTGATTTGTGGAAAGAGTTATGAAATGAAAATGAAATCATTATGTTTTCTGTTGAAATTGTTCATACAGTCCTTCCCAAGCAAAGGATCAACCAGATGAGCAACTCACAGTGGAAAAATCACTCCTTTGCCCCCTCCAAGCAGGTCTATGATTGTACAAAATGCATTTTGCCTACTGTTTTACATGTTTGGATTGGAAAAGATGGCAGTGCATCAGCTGTAGCAGAAATGCACACGCTATACAGTGGGTGGGGATTTTATATCCTAATGTCCTGTGCAGTTTTGTGTTCATATGGTAGTTCTGTAGAACACATTATCAAATACTTATTTCTATATGACTGGGCAATTTATTTTATTTTAGTTTTATTTGTTTTGCTTTTCTTTACTGGGTTTGTCCAACTGAGTTTACTCAAAAATGCCTTTTCAGAGAAGGCCTGGGAGAAAAGCTCCAACATATTAAAAACATTTTTAAACAGACTTTCTGTAATATACAGGAACCAACATTAAGTCATATGCATTAACAATTAACACATGAATTTACTAATTAGACTGCATTCATAAGAAATAAACTGTTACAGTACAGTAAACTCTCAGTTAACCGGCACCCATGGGGATTGGTAGATGCCGGATAACTGTAGTTTATGGTTGCTTGAGAGTTACTATTAAAATAGGCCTAATACTGTACCCTATACTATTTGTTTGGTTTGACTTGTTCGTAGGTTGGGTAGCGAGGGAATTTATTCATAGCTTCCGTTTTAAAACTCTAAAAATGTAAGATATGTTTCTGTGTGTGTGTGTGGGGGGACAGAAAGTGCAACAGATGAAAATTGTACTGTATTTCTTTGATTTTTTTTTTCTGGTTGCTTGAGTTCCATTTAACAGAGTTTTTACTGTATAAAAGATAATTATGCATTTAGTAGATGCTGACTTACTATTGAGCATTTGAAGAGATGTTTTGGGCTTGTCAAATAGGTAATAAAGCTTGTGATTAACGATTAGAAATTAAAAGAGATGGAAGTGAGGGAAAGAACTCAGAAGGACAGGAGATGTTAATGTTATAGTTAAGAGGTAGGGAGTTAAGCAGATTCAGAGACAATTATATATGGCTATAGTAAGGTTTATATTACAAGTGTAGAGGTGGGGTAGTGAGCAGTATCGCAAAACTATGTATGTGGCTAAGATATGGTAGTAAATCTATTCAGGTATCAATGAGGAATTGTTGTGGGGCATAGGATTCCGAGTGAATAGAAATAGTTTGATGATATGACAAGCTGAAGATTATAGTGGCATTTATGTTGGAGATGTAGAGGAGCAGATCCATTGATCTGATAGGTGAAGTTTTAATTGTGTTTTAACTCGGTTTATATTCTGAGTAGATTTCAGTGGTAGTTGGATGTGGTCTCCTAGTTTAGCTACCCTATTTGACTATAGTAAGTCACCTTGAAAGTTAGCAGAGATTGGGACAGAATAGAGGATAGATTACAGTAAGAAATGTACCTAGTTTTGATGATTTTTTTTAACCATGTGATATATGGAGGTCAAATTTTAGTAGGTCATCTATGATGGCACCCAGTAACTTTGTGTGTTGTACTTGTTCTAATCTTGATGATGATAGCAGAGGCAAGAGTGCATAACATTGTTTTGTGGTAAATCACTGTAATTGTTTTTAGGGTTTAGAAGTAATTGTGAATTGTTTAGTCATGATTTAGTTGTTAAGAAAGATTGTTGTTTAAGGTCTTAGAGTTTAGAGAGAGTTTTAACAGAGGAGATTAGGGCTGAGTCATCAGCATATTGAACTAGGGTAGCATTTTTTTAGAACTGTAGAAGTTATTGATTAATATATTGAAAAGTATGGGGCCTAAAATAGATCCTTGTGGAATACCAGTAATCACTGGCAAGTAGGAGGAGAATCATTTTTCCATTTTAGTGCTTGTGCTGTGAGAGGAGCCTATGCAACTATTGGAGTGAAGAGGTAGAGAGCTCTAAAGATGAGAGTTTATGTAAGAATTTCTGGTGGGAGACTAGTCTTATGACACTTCAGTGGTTATTATCAGAATTAAAATTCATCAAAGCAATACTTGTGCTGTGATGAGGGTGGAAGCAGTGTTGGGTTGAAGACAGAAGCTGGTTGTCTATTAGATAGTTGAGAAGATGAGCATGAATACATATTTTGTAATATTTTTCATAGTGGAGATATAATGGAAACTGGCTTATAGTTTTAAAGATCTGTATTGATTTCGCCCTTGTGCAGTGGAATAATGAAATGTTTGATGTTAAGTTGTCAATCTCGCCTTCATTTTTGCTGGATGGGTTCAGAGCCGATCCTCTGCTCCGACTCGGCCAATACTAAAGCTTGAGAGCTTATTCCACCAGCTCGAGGCTCCCCTATATCCCACAATGCTAGGCGGTAACTACTTAGATCTCGTTTGCCGCTTAGCTGATGAGGTGCTTTCTTCTACCGGCTCTGGCAGGTTAGTGAGTTTTTCTTGCCAAAAACTTCAATTTTCTACCCCTATCCTTTCTGTTTAGTTTAGTTTTTAAATAGAGTATCCCTTTAGTTTAAATCGGGTCTCCCTTGTGTTTGTATTCCCTTTTTATCCCCTTTTAACTTTTAGGCCTTTGGCCCACTCCCTTTTTTCCCCTATCCTTCAGTGTGACTGGATTTTTTCATTTGGTTAAAGACTGTGTCTGTGTGTTGTGTCTGTGTTACAGTCCCTTTAGGACGTCTAAAGACTCCAAGGTCTCAGGCTTCAAGAAGTTTGATTCGTGCTGTCAGAAAATGTCTCTGACAGATGGTCACACTTCTTGTGTCTATTGCCTGGGACCTTTGCACCTGCAGGACTCATGTGCTGTTTGCCATGCATTCAGCCCTAGAGTCCTGCAGGAACGCAAAAACAAACTTATACTTCGAGGCTTGTTAAAGCCTGAAGGCCCCTCGACCCAGTCTGCGTCGGGGAAGCCTTCAAAGACTTCCAGGCCATAGGCTCCAGCTTCAAAGCCGTCCGCTGGGAGCATTAAGGCTGCTTCGACATCGGCTCCGGCTGGAGTCAATGTTTAGAAGTCTCAAACTGAGGTTACTAAGACTCAGTCGGCTCCGATAGTCTTATCGGAGCCACCTTCAAAGAAGAGGTCGAGGTCCCCTTCCATCGGCTCCATCCACTCGGCTCCGGGATCCCCTCTTCTGTTGGAGCGGAGCCATAGGTCCCATTCCTCTCGGTCCTCCAGGCTGTCCGACCATGACTTACAAAGGGTGGTGAGTAGACTTCTCAAGTCCGAGGCACTGGCCCAAATGCTGCATAGCCCTACTCAACAGTCAATGGATATTCCCATCCCTGCTTCTATTCCTCCTCCCACTCTTTTGAGTTCGGAGCCGGGGCTCGTCGGAGCTGTGGCTGTCGGTGCGTCGGAGCTGATACCTTCCCTTTCGGCTCCGTCGTCTGCTCCGATTTCCTCCTTGGAGGGATCTCGGTGCCGGGCTTCCCTCGTTGGCTCCATGGGGGCGAGTGGCATCGGACCCTTGTCTGACCCCGTTCTCCCTCTCGGAGCGTCGGCGCTGGTGAGTTTGGCTCCATCGGCCTCGGAGTCGTCCCTGTCAGTGCCGGGGGGGGTCCTTGTCTCCTCGGAGCGGGGACCTTCGGCCTTGGCTGATCGGGGCACCTTCAAGGTCATGCAGAGCGTGCTAGACCCAATGTCTACCCCACAGTCGGCTCTGTCAGCTCCTCCCTCTTCAGTGCCTGTGGTGGTTTCTACCCACCCCCTCGTAACAGACCGTAGAGAGCCAGCTCCTTAGGTTTCCCCATTGGGAATATTCTCCTCTTCCGAGGCTTCTCCTGATCCAGTAGGAGACCCCCCTCGGAAGAGACAGTGCAAGAGGAAGCACATTGACTCCCCTGAGTCTATCACCTCTGACACCGACTTGGAGGAATCTGAAGGTTCCCCTCGGTCCCCCTCTGAGGATGTCTCTTTTGCTGACATCCTTGAAATCCTTAAACAGAGGGGGAACTGGCCCGCCCTTAACCCTTCAGAGGACGAGTCAGTTTACCTTGAGGCATTTGGCTCTCGCCCTTCCACCTCCTGGGTGTCTCCTCCCTTTGACCCCCTCATGGAAGTGGTGGCAAGGAAGGCTTGGACGGCCCCTGATTCGGTGGAACCTACCCCAAGGAGGCCGTCAAACTTTATTACTTCCCCAAAAGAGAAACAGTTCCTATCCAAAGGTGTCTCTGTTGATGCCATGGTGGTGGCTGCAGCCACTACAAAGGAATTAGCCGATCCTTCAGTACCTGTCCATCCTCCTAATAAGGAGTCTAGGACCATGGACAGGTACGGTAAGCGGATGTTTTCCTCAGCGACCTTTGCCATGCTGTCGCTGAACTACTTGTCACTTCATCCGTCTCCAGAGGGATTTACTCAAAGATATGGGTAATGCTATGCAGGATCCAACAGCTGAGGGGTTCCAAGACAAATTGAACTCCCAGTTGGCAACCCTGAATTCAAATGAATACAAAGCCCAAAATCAAGTAAACCAAGTAAAAAATAGCAGTCGAGATGTGAGATGAAACACACGATGATAATAGCATAGTCAATAGTTTAATACCCGCTTTCGTCACTGGACTTCATCAGAATACAAAAAACCACAGCTCTATACACTTAAATAGTCAAATAATTTACGTACAAATTATTCAATTAAAATCAAACAATCAAGCTTTTTAAAAAAACATTCCCTTTAACTAAAAAAATGAAAGGAATCCAGTCCCTTGTTGACATGTAATTTCCGATGTTTCAGAAAACATTTAATGTTAATGTAGTCATTTAAACCGGGGAACTTGTCCGCTTTGAGTTTTATTTGCCACATAGTTTCACGCTGTTCTAAAAAATTCTTATAATCACCCGCTCTAAGGTCAGGGTGCACAACTTCTAAACTGGAAAATAAAAATTTTTTGTATGTACTGCAAACTTTCGTGTGTTTGTAAAGAGCATTGTTCTCATCATTGGTCTTAATACTATAGAGGTGCTCCCTGATTCTAGTATTTAAACAACGTGTGGTCATACCAATATAAAATGCAGAACAACCTGAACATTGACTAATGTAAACCACCCCCTTTGTTTTACAATCAACGTTACCAGGTACCTTGAATGTGTTGTCAATAGTGTCTATTCTTATGTATGGACCCTCTGAAATAAATCGGCACATGTTGCAACTATAGCAACAGTGCATACCTGTCTTGTTAGTATTAATATTTGGTACAAACAAGGTTTTGTTTTCCAAAATTCCTTTTAAATTGTAACGATTCCTAAAAACAAACTTGGGACCTTCACCTAAAGTCCTTCTTATCTCCTCATTGCCATTAATAATTTTCCAATTGTCAATGATTACTTGTCTAATCAATGGACCATCGGAACTAGTCTCAAGGGAACACAAAATTTGTGTATTAACCTCATTCCCAAGTTCTCTCTCTTTCAGATTTTCAGTTGTTGAAGTGGGAAAATCTATAATTGGTCTAAAAATACTTGGACGTTTCCGTAGAACTTCATCACTAGTTGAATTTAATCTGTTAATATCATACCCCCTGTCTGAAAATAGTAAAAGGATGGTATTAAATTCTTCAAGCAAATCATGCTGTTTAGATGTCATCCGACTTGCCCGTATAAACTGCCCTCGGGGGATGTTCTTGATGACATGCCTGGGGTGGTTGCTAGAATGGTGTAAATACCCATTGGTGAATGTCTCCTTACGATGAATCCTGCTGTGTAACCGTCTTTCCTCATCGTCCCAGTATAATGAGACATCCAAAAAATTCACAATAGTCCCCATATTACCCATGGTAAACTTCAAATAATCAGAAGATAAATTAATATCTGAAAACAATTCATTGACTACGGTAATATTACCTTCAATCACAAAAAATAAATCGTCAATGTAATGACAAAAAAACTTGATGTTAAATTTTTGCTTTAAAATGGGTATCATCTCAGACTCCCACCAGGCCATAACTAGATTTGCAAAAGCAGGAGCCGCCGGAGACCCCATGGCGACCCCTTTCTTTTGCCTGTAGTATTTGTCACCAAAAAGAAAAACATTGTTTTCCAAAATTAGTTCCAAAAATAACCTGATGGTTGAAATAACTCCAGCAGTAAATCTGCCACCCCTTTTGGTAAAAAAATCACAAACTGCATCAACTCCTTCTAAGTGGGGAATGCAAGTGTATAAAGAAATGACATCAACAGTAAAAATTGTGTGTTTCAAAGGATCGAAAACATGTTCCTGTAAAAAACTCCCAAATCTACTTAGAAAATGCCAAGAATCCTTGACATAAGATGATTCTTCACTTAAAATGGGACCCAAAATAACATCAATCACTAAGGAAATACCTTCCGTTAGTGAATGTGGACAGGAGACAATCGGTCTTAGTGGGGGATTTTTTGTGTCTTTATGGGTTTTGGGTATCCCAAAAATTACCCCAATGCATGGCTCTGTCACAACACAAAAATCATAAACCTCACGTGTAATGTCTCCTGTCATGAATAAACCATACACCTTAGAGCGGGTGATTATAAGAATTTTTTAGAACAGCGTGAAACTATGTGGCAAATAAAACTCAAAGCGGACAAGTTCCCCGGTTTAAATGACTACATTAACATTAAATGTTTTCTGAAACATCGGAAATTACATGTCAACAAGGGACTTGATTCCTTTCATTTTTTTAGTTAAAGGGAATGTTTTTTTAAAAAGCTTGATTGTTTGATTTTAATTGAATAATTTGTACGTAAATTATTTGACTATTTAAGTGTATAGAGCTGTGGTTTTTTGTATTCTGATGAAGTCCAGTGACGAAAGCGGGTATTAAACTATTGACTACGCTATTATCATCGTGTGTTTCATCTCAAACCCTGAATTCAATTGTAAACTCCTCCATGCGGCTTATCTCATATGCGGCTGATGGGGCGAGTAGGTCTGCAGGCACAATTGTAGCTTTACGACGCCACGCCTGGATGCGGCTTTGCAATTTTGCGGACCCTTTCAAGGCGTCCTTCACCAATTCCCCCTTTGATGGCTCTACGTTGTTTGGACCTCAGGCGAAGAATACATTGACTAGGTGTCAGCAGGAAGGTAAGACTCTCTCTGCCGTGGGAGTCCGTTTTTCTACCCCTTCCAGACCTTATCCCAAAGGTCAGAGGGGGGGGGGGATGTGGTTCTGCAAACCACAAGGAGTCTCATCTGACGCACAAAGTCGATTCCCCTCTAGAGACAGAGGGGGGAACAACAATAGATGCCGCCCTAGGGGCAGAGGTGGTCCGCAAAACCAGGGTACCAGAGAAACTTTCTCTGATAAACCCTTTCAGCATCCCTGAGGAGCTGCCCGGCTGTCCACCTTCGGAGGCAGTCGGGGGAAGATTATCACTGTACCCAAAAGCCTGGCTTTCCCTCACTCAAGACAAATGGGTACAGTCGATCATATCCGAGGGTTACAAAATCCCCTTTATTCACATCCCATCCCAACCCAAAGGATCCCTTCCAGACATTCCACCCAGTTTAAGGGAACAAGCAACATTAGAAATATCAAAGCTGCTGTCAAAAAGAGCTATCTAACCAGTCCCAGCAAACCAGCAAGGATCGGGAATCTACTCCAAATTCTTTTTGGTACCAAAAAAAAACAGGCGACTGGAGACCAATACTGGATCTCAGAAAGCTAAACAATTATGTCCAAGAAACAAAATTCTGGATGGTCACACTACAGTCCATACTACCCTTCTTGGGTCAGGACAATTGGATGTGCTCGATAGACCTTCAGGATGCGTACTACCATATCAAAATGCACAGACGCTCCAGGAGGTTTCTCTGCTTTAGGCTGGGAGCCAGTCACTACCAGTTCAGAGCCCTGCCCTTTGGTCTCACTACAGCCCCCCGAGTGTTTACCAAATGTATGGCAGTGGTCTCGGCTCACTTGAGACGTCAAGGATTCCAGGTGTTTCCATATTTGGATGACTGGCTCCTTACCGCCTCCACCAGGCATCAACTGCTTCTATCCAGAGACTTCACCATCCAAACTTGCCAAGCTCTAGGCATTTCAATAAATTTTGAAAAATCTGCCTTGGCAATCTATTACCTTTATAGGCGCCACCTTAGACACAGTTCATCTTTCCGCCAGACTAACAGAGCAAAGAGTATTAGATATCCGCAAACAAGTTTACCTTCTACTTCAATGCAACAAGATCAAAGCCAGGGTAGTCTTGAAGGTATTAGGACTCATGGCAGCTACTATTACACTTCTCCCCTTAGCTCGTTTTCACATGCGGATCCTCCAGTGGATGCTGTTTTGTCAATGGTCCTACCAACAGCTCCCGATGTCTCACATCATCATACTAACTCAATCATGCAAGAATCACCTGTCTTGGTGGATCACATCACCTCAAGTTCTCCAGGGCAGACCCTTCATCCCCCCCCCCCAATCGCCACGGTGACGACGGACGCCTCCCTGATCGGGTGGGGGGGAGGGCATTATCAGGGCAGGACAGTCCAGGGCGCGTGGCAATCTTTCCAGTGCCACTTGCACATTAATGTCTTAGAGATGAGAGCAGTGCTTTTAGCGTTGCAAGCCCTTCAGGACTTTCTTCTCACAGGGACTATTGCAATTCAGATGGACAACATGTCCGTAGTGTGGTACATCAACAAACAGGGCAGAACCAAGTCCTACCCCTTATGTCGAGAGGCACTCAGACTTTGGCAGTGGGCGATTTCTTCTCAGCGTTTTCTGATAGCAACGCACATTCCCGGGAAGTCCAACGTGATTGCGGACAAGTTGAGCGGGGCTATTCTCATGCCTCACGAGTGGTCTCTAAAAAAATCAGTGCTGGAAGAAGTCTTTCGAAGATGGGGCCAGCCTTGCTGCGATCTTTTTGCTACTCCCCAAAACAGCAAGTGTCACGACTTCTTCACCCTCTTCCCTTTACCAGACCAACCCACCAGAGACGCTCTAGTCCACGATTGGCCCCAGGGACTTCTGTATGCTTTCCCCCCCCTTTCCACTGATCTCTCAATTAATTCAGAAAGCTATCGCCTCGAGAGTCACCATGATCCTCATTGCCCCTTACTGGCCTCGACAGATATGGTTTCCATTCATCCATCATTACCTCTTGGAGCAGCCTTGGCATCTGGACCCAGTGCCAGATCTTTTGACCCACCAGTCGGGCCAGCTGCACCACTCCCTCCAATCTCTCAACCTCACAGCATGGTTTCTCCGATTCCTACCCTAGCCAGGCTTTCCTTAATCTCTCATTCGGTCCGCAACATCCTGATAGCCTCTCACAAGTCTTCTACCAGAAGGATTTACAATAGTAAGTGGAAGCGTTTTTCCTTCTGGGCAGCATCAAAAAATATAGACCCCTTCACTGCACCTATCCAGTCTATCCTAGACTTCCTGGCAGAGCTCTTTCATTTAGGCTCTTCCTCATCTACCATTAGAGTACAACTAGCTGCTATATCTAACTTTCATGTAGGTGTCTCAGACTCCAGTATCATGTCCCATAAACTCTGCAAAGCCTTTCTAAGAGGTGTCTTTTGCTCAAGCCCCAATCAAAGATCCCCACCTCAATGGGACTTGAATTTGGTCCTAGCATCCTTGATTCTCCCCCCCTTCGAACCTGTGGCTTCATGCCCTCTTAAGTTGCTCTCATGGAAAACACTTTTTCTAGTAGCCATAATATCAGCTAGAAGGGTATCTGAACTTCATGCTCTTTGCAGTCGTCCCCCTTACTTAGTTTTCCATAAAGACAGGGTGTCCCTCCGGACTAATCTGTCCTTCTTGCCTAAGGTTTCCTCTGAAGCAAACCTAAACCAGACGATTGATCTCCCCGTCTTCTTCCCTGATTATTCCAACAGGTCGGAACAAAAGTTACATTTTCTCGATGTTCATCGCCAACTTCGATATTATTTAGACAGAACTAAACAGTTCAGGAAATCTGATCAGCTCTTCCTGTCTTATGCGGAAGGGAAATTGGGCCTTCCAGTTACCAAAGTGTCCCTTTCAAGATGGCTTACCTCTATAATTACCTTCATCTATGAAATCAGACATCAAAAACTGCCTTCAAGACCTAGAGCTCATTCAGCTAAGGCATTAGCTACATCTGTAGCTTTTCAGGACAGGCTACCAATAGATTCCATTTGTGCAGCAGCCACATGGGCTTCTCCTCATACCTTTATCTTGCATTACAAATTGGATATGGCCTCCAGAAACCGTGCCAACTTTGGTTCCACTGTTCTCAAGAGTCTGTTCTGATAGGCCACCCGGGGTAAGGTGCTAGGGACACGGTCCCATCCAGAAAGAATGAAGGCGAGATTGACAACTTAACATTGAGAAGTTATGTACCTACCATAACGTTCCATGTTAGTTGTCTTCTTCTCGCCTTCTTTCTTGCGTCCCACTCTCCTTCCCCCTAGCCTGGACAGACTGATAGGAATTTTGGGATCTTCCATTGGGGCTTTCCTTCCCACATGTTCTACCACCTCTATTCTCTCTTTTATATTTGTGGTAGCTTACCTACAGGTTTATATATAGAGGTGGGTTCCTTTTTCTCTCTTCTCCATTCTATGGAGACCAGAACTGCTTGGTTTTAGCTGTCAAACGAGATCTGAGTAGTTACCGCCTAGCATTGTGGGATATAGGGGAGCCTCGAGCCGGTGGAATAAGCTCTCGAGCTTTAGTATTGGCCGAGTCGGAGCCGAGGATCGGCTCTGAACCCATCCAGCAAGAAAGAAGGCGAGAAGACAACTAACATGGAACGTTATGGTAGGTACATAACTTCTCATTTTTTCATAGCAAGAGGACGTTAATTTCAGATGCAGATCAGTTTATCAGAACTGGCACTGGATATACATAATAGATTACCTTTGCTGCTGTTTTAAGATATTCACCAAGTAGATTGTCAGGGAAGATATTCACCAAGTAGATTGTCAGGGCCAGTTGTAAGCAGTCTTTAATTTTTTGAGGTACTTCTTGATGCAGTCTGTAGAAACTGTTTGGCAGGAGAAATAGATGGAGGTTATTTGATTAAGTAGGGACTCTTTTTGATTTAATGTGAACAGTATGACTGCATCTCCTGAATGGCATTCATCTGACTGGCAGTGCCTGAATTGTAATTGCTGAATCATACCACATGCATGAGATGTTTTTGGACAGTGTTAATAGCTAGTCATGTAGCTTAATGCTCGTGTAGCCAAATGAGGGATTAGCCATTTGTAGGTTATGAATGTAGGATTTCGAGTCTAGTTAATGTTGCTGATGTGATCCCAGAGGGGATTGTTTTTAATATGAGGAGAGATGGAAGTCTTTATTCTCCATCGTGTACATGACCACACACACACAAAACACAAACATGTGCAAAGTGAGAAGTTGCCAGTCTCCAGTAGTGGCAGTTTTACACAAATACTGTTCTTGCACTTGAACACATTGCAGATTAATAAATTTTTAGGTAATATGATATGTAAAAAAAAAAATACTTCCTGAAGAATCTGTATTGATTGCATACATGTATATGTTAATCTTTAAGTTTTAATATTATAATGTTAAATATATAACTAGCTCTGCTTTTGAGAAACCCTTTGTAACAATAGTGTTGTGTCTGTTTCAGCGATATGATGGAGATATCGGTGACTTGGGACTGACATTTTCATATGATGAAGACGTTATGGGACAGGTAATTTTATGTTTTCGTTTTTATATTTTTTGCATGTGATATATTTTAGTTGTTGCACCATATAGCAGTAGAGCAGTAGAGAACCCGTTATAACTGCTTTGAATATTTATTCTCTGAAAGCATACCTCTGCAGTTAGAATTTAGTATTTCAGGACAATCAGAAGTATTTTGTTAGTGTGACCTCTCCATAAGAATGTGCTGTGTAGACACTCACTCTCCAGTTCTTGCTTTCATGATGATTGCCCATATCAGGCATATTGAAAGAAATGTCATCAGCTTGGTAGCATTTTGTGCTTCCCAAAGTATCAAATAGCTAAAGCCAAATCTTTTATGTGAAACAGAAATATAACTGTTTCATAAAATGTACAGACCTGGTAGGTAATAAAATAAAACTGTTGCAGACATGGGTCTCTGAATCAGTTATACATAGGCATTTACTACCACTTTGAGAATCAGCATATTTAAGTATTAAAGCTAATCAGAATGATTCATGAAATATCAAATACAAAAGACTGAATTTACATGAAAAACAAAGCTGGATGCCATAGGTGGGAGGTAGGACTCCCCAACCTCCCTCTTCAGTTATTCTTAAAAGGAGGATGCTCCTTCTTGATAACAAGCCTTTTTCCCATTGTTTCCATGTTTGATTTTTTTGTGAGTTGCTGTCATTTAGTACTTTTGTGGCCAACCATTTCCTCTTGGGAAAAGGTTGTGGATCATCTGCCACTTGGCCACCTTCTGGTAGCATTTTATAAGTTTGCAATAAGTAGGAGTTAATGGAAATAAAAGGCGTGGTCAATGAAAACACTTAGTTGTATTTGTCAGGTCATCAGACTTGGCACAGGTTTTTCATCCAGTGCTGCCACTAAAATATGAACCTGCAAACAGAGTACCTCACCAACCGCTGTACATGGAACATACGATATGAAGAAGGGGGTACGTTAGTGCATTAATTCCCACATGCTGTAGTTGTGGCAGTGTAGCAGATGTTTGTACAAATGTTAAATGCATAGAGACAGGGGGTGATGGTGTACAGAGGTTTAGTGTTATCATGAGAACCAGTAATCACACACAGTTGCGTCTTTTCATGGCCAAAGTTAGGCATGTATCTATTCCCTTGTGTTGATGATAACAGTGGACCTTTAAACAGTGTTACTCCACACTGCTGTGTTTTTAACAACTCTGGGATACTGACGTCAGCCTGTGCTATGCTTGACAATTTTGTGTTTGGCTAAGTGTCTTTGCTGACTTGTCAACTGATAGGATGTCATGCTGCGGCCACACTACCTGAGTCTGGGTCTCTGGCATA